>NC_133231.1:8057750-8660487 GCF_040436345.1 Pagrus major
TTCCTGCTAATGTAGGTAGAGCAGCAACACATACCTCTGTACTGAGAACAATCTTGGCCCCCAGTGGAAACCTGTTGCGAGGGATGTGAAAGGGAACAGACAAAATGACAGGACTGAGGAGAGTTTCTGTGGCTTGTATTGGATTGCATTGCCCTGAAACTCAAGCCTGTGTGGTAACAGGGTACAGCCACTTAAGATGGCAAGATAGCCACGATGATGGACAGTTTAATTTTTTATATAATATCATCAACGGGTTATACTTTGTAGCAAGGGGAGAGAGGGGAGACAGAGTTTAAGTTTCCGAGTGTAAAACATTCTATAAAATCATTTCATGGTGCATAAATATCCACTTGTGGTGATACTACATTTTTTAATTTAATGCCAGGGGCTAAGGTAACTAATAATCACCGCCACACATGGTTCAAATGTATGATCTCGTATAAAATGTTATAGGCAGCAACAACTAACATGTAGCCTGCGTACATGTGTAGTTTGCATGTTAACAAAACCTCCCATACTTCATCAAACATCTCATAATACTCAATTATAGGTCTGTATATGTCTTGTAGATTAGAGGACCTCAGCAAATGATGGAAAAAAAGGAGGTGGAGGGGGGGAGGGTGCTGCATAACGTCTAGCTGATTTTACTTTATAGTAGACTACTAAACCGCCGTAAATGCACACATGCTAAAACCCCTCTCTGTTTTCCATCAAGCTGCTGTGTAGTGGCTATGTTAAATGTAGGTGGTAAGCTCATATATCTAATTATACAATAGCCAAACATTTTTTGTTAATGAAATGGAAGGAGTGTAATTGAAAACTTCAGCATAATTATTGCTTGGTGAGTGGCTGGCTTTCGGAAAATTGCACGTGTAGGAAGAGGTCTCAGCAGGGGTACCCGTGACTTATGAATCAAGCCATTTCAAAAATCCTTACAGAGCGGCACTCGCATGCACACGCCCTCACACATTATTATCATCATTATTATTGTGAAACAGGCAGAGAAAAAGAGCACTAATTACAGTTTGAAAGAGCATTATACATTAGACATCATACAAAATCCATGCCTTCCCTTCTGGATACACTGACTTATGTAAAAAGGTTAAAAAACATCCTTCTGATTGTATTCAAAGTCTTACTTGAAGCTAAACCTTGAATGTTTTTACTGAATGCAGAGTACGTAATGGGTTAAAAAAAAGGTAAGGATATGGATAACTTGGGACATCACCTCATAGCTCCTTGCGCAGAGAAACCAGAGCAGCCAAGACACATAAAGCCAGGTCAGAGCGGCTTGGCAGCCGCGCTAACAATGTTTGTCACAACTGCCCTCTTTCCATCCCAAGCTCAAATGAGAGAAGTCAGAGAAATATGGGATTACCATGAGTTATTTATGACGCTGAAACCCAAGAGCCCTCTTTATGAAATCATCTCTGCTGATTGGGTGTTCTTTGGTCGCGCAGCATCTGATATGATTTCAAATGGTTTAACATCAAAGTCGCTTGTGTAAAGTATGAGTGGTTTTGCACACATTCAATCAAAATACAGATCTTTATCGGCATCATGCTGATTGACACGAGCGGACTGTTGTGAAACAGATACCATGGCTGTCATAGTCATTATGGATTTTTCAGTGTAAAGATACTGCTAGGGGAGAAAAAAGCATGTGGCCTTTACAGTGAAGTGTTCTTTAGCCAGCGGTGGATTCAGAAACCTGGCTCAAATTGACTTGGGGGGAAAGGAAAACGCTTTGAACTATTACCTTTAGTACTTCTTTGAAAAGGATCTGAAATCAAAGTAAGTGATGAAACCAGATTTTACTGACAAAAATGGATTTATAACATTATTTTCCCACAATTACACAGTAGTTGTATTTTTGTCTACTTATGAAGCAAATTTGAAGCAAACTTTGAAAATGTTGCAAAAAATATAAAAATGCGAATTTGGCACGTTCGTCAACTGATTTGGAGTGAATAAACTGGGCTAAGGAATGTGTAGTTTCATTAAAATATGGCGGTACAGGTTATGCTGCACATGGCTGGAATAAACAGTAAAAAAAGAAGAGGTTGCCAACCATAAAACAAAACCAGTTGTTTGCCAACCGCCAATTAACATCAAAGAAATAGAAGAAGAAACAAAACCAGTTGCCTTAGTCATCTACAAGGAAATATGGATATTGGTAATGGGAATTTTATGGTAATTAAATCTTGGAAAACACTGACAGAAGAAACAGCTTCTTTTTCCTCTTCGTCTTCTACATCAGAAGACGAAGAGGAAATTTGAGAAAAATGCTTTTGTCTCCCATCAAGTGCATTAACCACACATTAACTTTTCTGAAATGCAAAACCACCTCAAGCAAGTGTAAAAACTTGTTTTGTTTATTTATTTTATTATTTTTTTATGTCACCATCATTGCAACTGACCAGTCATGTTTATGCAATGTCATAGCTTTGCGATTTAGGAAAATGGGAGAAATAAGATTTTTCTAACGAGTGGTAAACATTGGAGAAGAGCCTTTTTTAACCCAAACCATCTGTTCCTAAACCTACCCAAGTATTGGTTGTTCTAGGTACAACAACAACTTGACAGTATCAGATAAACCACTTATGTAACAAGACTAAAACCTCACGTTCGTAGCTGTAGCGATAGAACAGCAGTCTTGTTGTTGTATATTCTCAATAACCAGGTTGGAAAACCTACACCAGGCCGAGAACTAAACAAGGATACAATCAATGGCAGTCCATAGTTAATGAACTTTCTGACCTTTAGGAAAATGTACACTGCCTAACCAGATTCTGTGTATTTAATAATTCAGTTAGAGAGCAAGAGAGCCTAATAGAGGAGCATCTCTCACCCAATATAGTCAGGGATATCATTTTGTCCAGACACAGCGGTTGACATTATATTGCTGTGGCCAACAGAAGAAGAAAAAAAAAGCTCATTACAGAGACATCCATTTGTGTGGGTTTTAATAAAAAAGACAGAATGAATCTTAGGCACAGGACTAATGGGAAAATCTATGCAGACAACTCAACTCCCAAATGAGGGTCCTGGACATTTGAAGTCATTAGTGTGGAGATTGTGGTCAGTAAAGTGAATTTACATGTATGGACGCTGCTTTGAAGAAAGTATGTGGAAGAAGTGGAGGCGGAGAGCGGAGAGGAGATACTACAGTAGCTTGATCTGCCATTGAGATGTTCTGAATGGGAGATCATAGGTGCATTATTGATGAGTCTCAGTTTGAGTTTCAGCTCCAGAGGAAATGATAAGGTGTAATGCAATGGTCTACTGTGATCATGGACAGCTTTGTCCTACATACTGTATTGCAGGCTGCTAAGGTGGCAACCTGCTGCCACACCATATCTCTGTTTATCACCTTATATGTGCTTATTTAGACTGTGGTGTGAACAGTCCTCATGGATCCGCAATAGATCCTCAACCTGTTGCAAGTTACTTTCTAAACTTAATTGGCTAATCTGGAACATATGAAACATCATTTTAAATCAGTTGTAAACATTGACGGGTTGGCATTTGGCCCATTGGTCCTCATAACCAGTATCTTGTAAGAGCATTGGTACTAAAATCTTCTCTGCATCCCCTGGATAACAGCTCTTTCCCATAAGCATGCTAACTCTTAAGCATTCCATTTGTTCAGCAATTGTAGTAAGGCTAAACTAAAACTTAAAACTCCTGCCTAGTTTGTGTAACCTCTTAATTTTTGGTGCTCTGTAGTCTCTTTGTTCAAAGTAGGAACTAAGTTAGTAACAGACAACATTTATTTTCCACTGTATTTGACAATGTCAATATATATTTCATCCACTCTTTCCAGGACTTCAATTGGATTTAAATATCTCATTTGGATTCGATGGAAAGATTTCATTATAAAATTTACTACATTCTTCATTGTAATCTTGAAGGACTTTTTCATGTTTAAGAACTTCCATGACTAACCTTTCAAATACAGTCTTGTAATGGTGCTTACAGGTGCATAATTCCTGTCACTAAGGAAAAAGACATGATTTTATTCAAACTGATATCACAGCAAAATGTATAATAGATACACCGATCGATCGTGTCCGTGTAACGTTTTACCTCAGCTAGGTTTGAAAAGAACACATCCTGATTTCACGATCGATTTCGACAAATAAAAATTCAGTGACCTGTTAGACTTTCAGGTTTGGGCAAAGTGCTAAAATGGTTGCAGTTGCTTGTCATACTGCACGCTACAGTGTTAGCGTGAACGCCCAAAAGGTATCTGAGATAAACAAGGAAACCAACTGACCCCAGTTGTTTCCCGAAAAACTCTCAATGCACAGTGTATATGAAATGAAAAGAAAGAAAGAAAGAAAGAAAGAAAGAAAGAAAGAAAGAAAGAAAGAAAGAAAGGAAAGGGAAAAACAATCTGCCTCTTTAGCCAACTTGATTGTTATTGCACAGTGCTTACGGTGTTTTCTGGGCCTGCACATGTAATCAATAGCCCCAGGCAATTTTAAGCGTGATCAGTTTGGATGGATTATTGCTTGGCAGGGAGGCTTTTACATTGATCGTCTCATCATGTCAATCACTGACAGTGACATCTCGGAACTCTTCAAATTCCATACATCAGCAAGTAGTGTTCACAATCTGGCTGCATCAAAAACAGAATCAGTCAAGAGGGTGATGCAGGACCTGCTGAGGCTGGGCTTCTTATATTTTAATGCACACTGTACTGCATTTCAAGGTCTGGTGCGATATCAGTGCTCTGCATCATTCAGTCTTGTGTAGAGTTATTTATCGCTTTAAGCGAGTAGGATTCAACTCTGTACTGTACTGCCAAAACTATTTACTGTAATAGCTATAAATTAAATGGTCAATCACACAGTGACCTGTATCAAGCCGTGTAAAAATGTAACGAGAACACTCATCATCATCATCAAATGCGATCCCTAAACCTTGTAACCTGAGATCTATATTAAATCGAGTTGTTAAAATAATAACAGCTGTATTTTACGCTACACATGTTCGCATTTGATTTCAGTAGGAAGCGAACAAGAAGGAGAACTCTCTGCCATATTTGTCAAGTGCTACTGCTGGAGCACTTTTGCAAGCCTTGCCTTTATTCGTTCCTGCAGCTACTAGCGGGGCCGAAATCTCATCTAATGAAGAGCAGATAGCAGAGACTGGTTCAAATCAGTGTTGGGAAACTGGGACTGGCTGCTGAAACACAGAGTGAGTTGTAATATCCTCAATTTCTCCCAGCTGGAGCAGGCTAGAAGCATGTAACTGATAGTGTCCGCATGCATATTTTACACTACAGCCCAGGTGTAAAGTTTCACTTGCAAGGAGCTGAACAGATTTGACAAAGTTAAGACTGTAGGACACAGAGGAAATTAGCATATCTAGACAGAAACTGCAAGTAGTTAATGGATTAAACCTGCTTGAGGTAGTCTGCAATTTATATTTTGCTACTGGCATGTTCATATGCTACGGAAGTCTTAACTGTGTTACAGAGGATTGCTGCTCATTACACTAACCTCAATCCTAAAACACACCACCTCCTGTGCAGCAGAGAAAATGTATAGCAAGGGATAAAAGCGCTTAATAGACACTTCCAATGAATGGTTTCTCAACCAACACTTTCTGCATGTTTTTTGTTGCTTTCTGGCTACACTGGACAGAGAAAATTGCCAGAATAAAGCAGTTTACATCAGTTTATGCTTTTCTAAAATGTGAACCTTTCTCAGCCATTGAAAACGATCCACTCTGCGTGCACGTTGCAGTCACGTTCCATTTCCCTTACATGGTCAAAGTTACTGAACATTTTAAACAAACCGCTTCATGTAACTGGCTAACAGAGCCTAAATCAGATCCACTCGAGAAACAATGAGTATCAAAACCTTTCTCAGCATGTTTCAACACGTTCTCACTCACAACAACTAAATTCAGCAGCTTGTTTAGCGGCATTAAGCTTCAAACTATGATGCTCTACCTACCCCTCTAGCTTTAGGTTTGTACGTGAAAGACTCAGCAGTCAAGTTAGCAATAATACGTTATATGCAGTGACAGGTTAGACTTTCAAAATAAAGGATCGGTTAGGTTCACAACAATAAGCAACATACAATATCAAGTTACACTTTCAAACTAAAGCATGCTGAATGTTGTTACCGCTGTCATGTAGTTGCAGTTTGGTTAGATTTACGCAACAAAACTACTTGGTTTAGGTTTCTTTGGGTTAAAATAACTAATACAAGTAAAATAAGTGACGTAACTCATGTCACGTTACGTACGTGACATCATTTAAGTCATTTTTACATTTGTTCGCTTACTTACGTTACATAAATTAAAAACTAATCACTCTTAATCACAAACGGGATGAGAACATCGGTCTCTGGAGGGAAAGTCTTATTAATAACCCACCTTATGACTCTGACTTTCTCACTCTTTATAATATCACACTAGAGCAGCACTTCAAGAAGTGATGCTAGAGGGGCTGCTGTATTCGATGCTTCGCGATTGAGAACGGGCTGTCTGTTTTATCTATTGCATGTCTGTCCGTCCTGGGAGAGGGATCCCTCTTCTTTGGCTCGTCCTGAGGTTTCTTCCATCTTTATTTCCTGTTAAAAAGGGTTTTTTTTTTCAAAATGTTTTTCAATGCTGAGTGTCTGAGGACAGAAGATGTTGTTCACTTACACATTGTAAAGCCCACTGAGGTAATGTGATTGTGATTTTGGGCGATATAAATAAATTAAAATAAACAAATAAAAAAGATGCTATAACCTATTTCAGAAATTAGACATCAGACATCAGACATGGCTGGGATGAAGGAAGAGGGTTGAAAAAAAAGTCAGAAGACTCTATTATGATGCACATAACAACACTGCAATTACTGGCAACTCTATAGGCCCATACACCAATAACACAGTTAAACCAGACGATTAAAGCTGAAATAAGTCAATATTTATCATTGCATAACTCAATTGCAAAACTCCATTTTCTCATAATGGCCTCTGATAATGAGGAAGCTCTCCGCGGTCACGTGACTGAAGTGGAGCCTAATCATTGGACTGTTACAGTAAGTCATGACAGTTTATTGGCATGGAATTCCATAATGGCGCAGATCAATAGCAACCCAGGAGGCTTTCCTCTCAGCCGGATTTGACACATTTGAATAAGTGCCGCTGAGGGGGAGCCGGCTTGTGTTGAGAGAAGTCAATCGCTCAGCGCGCAACGACATGTTAACCAGAGTGATATTCATCTGCCGGGGAATAATCCCAGGATGAAACAAACTGCAACAGCAGGTACGAAACCCAGTAAGGACCCTCAAAACTTTCAGGGTGATCGTCAAAAGCCATGAAAACAGCTTGAAGAAATGATACCCATACGTTGTGAGAATAAAAGATACAATCAGGCTCGCGCCCTTCTCACCCCTCCTCCTCCTGTGAGATTTCTGTGTTGGGAATAGAATAATATAAGGCTTGAGGGAGCAGGTTGTGAGATAAAAGGCCACATCACAATGATGATCTCTATCGATCGGCAACCTTGGGCACACAGAGGAGGTCCGGCATTTGTCACGTCGAAGCTGAACCCAATAGCTGATCCACGCCGCTCTCTGATGAATTGGCCCTGTTCGCCAAGTTTGTTTAATTGATGACGTGTTCCCTTTCAGGTGGACCACCACTACGTCCCACGCATTCATTGATTTTCCAAAACACCCCTTCCTGTTGCCCCCTTCCCGCTTTCTTTAAGCACCTCACAGCAAAAGACAAACCCACCCCCACCTTGACAAGACCTCGGCTACATGGCAAGAGGAGCGTCCTTCAAACGTGGTTCTGAGCAGCCAGTCCGGCTTTCAGAGCTGGATATACAGTGCCTCTTTGTTAGTATAGAGGCCTACTAGGTGTATCAACTTAAAAGTATTATGAGAAGTGAGCAAAAGTCAAGTCCCTGCTCACATTCCTCAAAGAAGAGATGGAGCCGTTAGCTGAAAGTTGGGCTGAAATACACACTTGTACACACACAAAGGTGCACAAAGCAGTTTCATATTCATCTCAGGTGTACGTGAGCTAATGCCAATCAGAAGTCGAGTTTTGTGACTTAAATTAAAACTGCAGTTGGTAAGACTGTAGACACCAGCAAAAGCAGGATACATTTTGAAAGTACAACATGAAAAATCCTACCGTCTCTCTTCAGAGCTACTCCTCCAAAACACAGGAACGTGCACTGCCTTAGTACACGGGCTGCCACGTAGCTGTCGCTGCTGGCCAGCTGGGAGACGCGTTAGCGGCTAGTTTGCTACATGCTACACGCTTTCTTAGGTTTTTTTAGACTAATGAATACATAAACCAACAACTCTGTTAAACAGTGAAATGCCACAATTGTGTATACACAACCAAAATAGCCGTCAGGAACATACTTCGGTTCTGAAAAAGGCTACTCAGCAGCTTTACGCTAACATTAGCTGCCAAAGGAGGGTGTTGCTGCCATTGCAGCTATCGTCAGCTCAGGGACTGTGTGCTTTATGCTAATGTTAGCCGCTACAGGAGAGTGTTGATGCCGCCAAACAATGAACATGGCTGTTGTTAAGAAATTTTGGCTGCACTTCCTCTGCCATACTTGTTTCTCCAGCTCGCTAATAGCTTTAGCAATACATCCGCCCTAGCCCTCTGGAAGACTCTGGTCACAGTTTGATAGAGGCCTGCAACAGCCACAGCTACTGGATTTTTTTATCTTTTATTTGTAGCATTTGATTTACTGATTGCTGTCTGGATAGTAGTGGAAAGTATAACAGAAAATGCTTCTGGAATAACTTTCCAGTCCTAGCTTTAATATTAGTTAAAGTGACTACGAGGAACTTTCACATTTTGTTGATTCTAGCGGCTCCTTTTGACAAAAGCAGTACGTCACCAGTGCCTGCTGTTGTAAAGATCTTTGCTAGCGCGTGCCGGCGGCGCATGCATTTGTTTTGGAAGCGAGTGACAGAGAGACTGCAGGATGGATCGCGATGAGGTAATGTATTTATATGTGATTTTATATGTTATATATGTAACCGGACCCAAGCACAGGCATTAATAATAAACTGTATAAAAATAGCAGTCTTTTCTCTGATGGTCTAATTTGCTGTTACAGGTCATTTATAATCATCAGAGGAATCATAAGACTGTTTCATAAAGACTTAAAAGTCCCTCTTAGTCACAAAGTGGCATTACATGCAGCTTCTAAAACCGCTGACTGTTGGTAACATGCGGTGAAGTGCATTACAATGATTCTGATGTGAGCTAGTAACCACAGGCATCTTCTTCGCTGAGTAATACCCAACTGTTGATCCCTCACTGTACCAAACTGTTAATGCTCCAAACTGCTCACCAGGCTAAAGTGCATCACGCTTCAGCAACTCTCAACAATCCATACAGGAAAGAATTTGAATTTGTAAACCACACAATCCTATTCCAGGGGATCTGGAGTGCGTAACTTTGTCATCTCAAGAGCCTGCATGAAAACTAACACTTGCTGGAGCGGCCAAGCAAGCAGTCAAGCGCTAGGTAGGCAGCTTTTGGCCATCAAAGAGAAATTCCAGCCTAATGGGGTTGCAGAGTTTCCAATGTATCCCCTCTACCGTCCACAGAGAACAGTGATTACCTGAGGAGTGTTATCACACATGCACACACACACACACACACACACACACACAAGTTTCACACTCTCTTGAGTTTAGAGTTTGTACTTCAGGTGGATGCACATGCTTTAGACAAGCAAAAGTAAGTGTGGGAGTGAGTTTGACAGTGGAATGAGCATGAGGCTGAGTCTGCGGCATCATTACGGGACTTTGATTTTAAACAAATATAAAGGATAGCAAGCGAAGCACCCCAGCAAGCTATGGATTGACTCAGGAGCTGAGACGTGGAAGTAAAAAACACAAGAGAAGCAGCACCAACAAAGGCAGAGAAATTGTGCAAAAAAGGCACACTTTTGGATTTAAAGCACCTATCTCAGATCCCAGAGCCTTGAGAATGGGATTGGATTACTGTCGGTTAGATTTACTCCTGTGGCTCTTCGCCACTACATCATCGTAGGGCCCCCTGCCTCTGGATCAATGGGGATATTTACTGCGCCTGTTTCAGGGAGACTTTCACAGTAGGCAGGGCATTAAACAAACAGCCGACAGCCCCGTCCCAGTGATGGCCTGTCTGTTCACACTGTGCCATGCCCAAATGTCACACATATTCACTTCAAACAGGTAGCGCACAAACACGAGTGAAGTGCAGATAAAACAGAAAAAAGGCCAGGCATTTGCTCCGTGTGCTGAACAAAGAGAAAAAAATATCCATGAGAAATGGAACGGCATGTTATGTTACTTTAAGACAATTAGCATTAGCCCGCTCTAAGATTATACTTGTTAAAATCCTCTTAAATGGACACGCCTCAAATAATTCCCCTGGTTGCTCATAAACATTCTGTTTTAACAGTAAAATGAAATTGCACCTCACGTGTCAGACATTCCTCTGTAATGTATTGCTCAATGGAAAAAAAGAAATCTGTATAACATGCTGAAGTCTTGTAATGGAAATAACAATCCAACAGTGTCATATTTATAACCTCATTTAACCTCATGTTGAGCTGGAAAGGCATCATAATTGAAATCACTTGAGGTAAAAGAGCCCTCCTTCACTGCGCGTTTCGATGAACAGCAACAGCCTGTTGGATTATATTATAAATTTGAAGAAGAATTGCCATTTAGGGCGTCAGACAACAGTCTTTACATGCACGTATTCTTGCCGTCTGCAAAATCTTTGGCTAAACGCGAGCGCATGAGTCGAAGAATGAGCGGAATGCATCTTGTCTCCGCTCAAATATGAGCAAAATAAGCGCCTTCATAGAGAAAAACAGTCAGTATGAAATTTTCTTCATTACTTGACAATTCCACTGACTAAGCCTGCGCGATCAGCTGACAGTGCAATGTCAAACAATGGGCCTACAAACGGCAGTGCGCATTACCGAAACGGCCCCGAGAGAGAGCTCCCGAGGGCAGACTTAACTCTGATTCATCAACATGAAAAGCAATATGTGTGTGTGGAAGTGGGGAGAAAAAATAACACAAAAATAAATACTTATGGCTCGGCGGTGAAAGCTGATGTAAGCTGGAGTTTGACGGACCAATCATCACTTCAGCTGCGGTGGATAATGCGGCCTATTGGCTCTGCAATAGGAGTCCTGCTGTACATGGTTGCTGTGATAATGCGTCGTCTCCTAATATATATTATTACATTTTTGCTGAATTTAAGGTTTCTGAGAGTGACTCAGGTCATTATTATGTCTAACAGCTGTGGCTCCAACATATCAGCTGCTCAGAAAGCCTCTGATAGGATGGGTGAACGCAGGGGAAATTTTGAAATCAGATCTTCAGATTTGTTGTTTTGGAGCGGCTTCAACTATTTTAGTTTTCCCTCAAAGAATGATTTATTGCCATGTTCCACAGACTGACATGAAAATGAGTTTATAGTCATGATAATCTTACTTTATATAGAAAAGAATTCACCATCAAGGCTTTAGTCAAGTGGATCACATCTGCCAGTCCAGTTGCCACAGATAAGCATTAAAGAACTCTTTTTCTCCTCAATGATTAAAGTCAACATTAACTTTCATCTTGCACCTGATGTGGCTGCTTTTTCCATCTCTAAGAATATTTTGGTGTGACTCTGTTCTGTCTTTTTTATGCTCGGGAAAGTGAGAACATGGGTAGTTGTGTAGGAGTGTGAGATTGTGTGTGTGCTCGCACACATGTGGACCATGTGTCAAGTGTGCAGCACCAGGGGGGCTGAATGTTGGGAGGAAGCCACCATCGCTTTACCGTTCACACACACCCACCCACACACACACACACAAGATGATTTTACTGAATCCCACACGGCGTACACCACCTCCCAGACACAGCGCTGTCTCACACGTCTACACTGCCACAGCAGCACAGGAAGGCATCTTAGTTATGAGGTGAAATGCTTTGGCACACTGCTGGACAAAACCACATTGTCTCACACGTTAACATGTGATATCTTCATCTACTATTACACAACAGCCACAACAAGTTCATGTTCATTTATTTATTTTAGTTTCAAGATGGATTTTACATGAACTCAGTTCAGCACTAATTCTGGCCACGTAGTCTTTGATTTTCTGAAGTATTGTGATGTCAATATCATATTCGAGTTCATGATTTTTTACATACCAAATATGCAAAATTAGTAAGTTAATTTTATTTATTGGCATATTTATAGATTTAATAAACAAAAACCAGTAGGAATAACAGCTTTCAACTGGAATGATCTCATTAGTGTATTCTGGAAAACGACAATTTTTCATAATAAAGTGTTTTGTGTAATAATTACAAAAACTACTATTGAAACCTTGCAGTAATTTATATCTGACCAATAAATATAATGAGTGTAATTACTTGTCCAGATAAGTTGATTTCCAGAATTTAAAAGAAGGCCATCTTTTTTAATAATGTCTAGACTGAACTATACAGGGGAACACACACACACACACGCACGCAGTAAATGCGAGTTATAAAATAATCTTTTTGTCACAAATTAGAAAAAAGCTCAGTGCAACACAACAATAAAAAACAGACCAAAGGCAAAGGAGTTTTTGTAGGATTTTTTTCTCAAGCCACCACAAGATATTTTTAGGAATTTCTGTATGTATGAACAGCCCAATAACTTTAGAGTATCTAGGGAGTCAAACCAGAGGTAACTACTATCTGATTTCTTACAAATTAAATGTATTTTATTACTATAATACTGAAATGTCAGAGTTGTTGTTTGCATGAATTTAAAGAAATGATTTTTAAAAAACTTAATATAAAAAACTTCACAAATTTTACATTTTTGTTTGTTTAAAATGAGGTGGTCAGTTAGGCCCACACTATAAATCATTTTTAAAAAAAGCTATCCTGCCTGGACCTTTTCTTCTGTTAATCTCTTCTGCTCCGACATATTGAATAATTCTCTAAATAAGGATTTAGAGAAATTTAAATAACAATAATAGTGATAATGATAATAAAAAGACTGTCTCATTGATGTGATCATATGTATCTGGTATTTAAATTTTAATTTATGGAAATAAAAGGGTGACAGAGAAAGGAAAGACATGATGCAGATAAGGAAACCATTCAAACACACACACCTGTTCGCTTTTTTTTTATTTAAGAAGGTTTTGATTGAGTGATGAGTTTGCACTCTGACAAGTAGCACAGATGCAATAACAGAGAACCGACTCTGCAAATTGTAGGAGTGGTACGCTGAAAACAATGAAAACAGCATGTGATAGATAGCTCAGTCAAAAGGTTAACGGTAACTCACAGACAAAACGTCTTGTTTTTAAAAAGTGCATTCACAAACATGACAAATACTCTCAACTCATGATGTCTATTTTTATGTGATACAAAATATGCATACCTGTTTTAGATTTGTCTGTATTTCTATACATAGATATTTCTTCAAAAGGATCACTTCTTTTTTCTTTTTTACAAAGGTTAAAAGCAGGGTTGTGGTCATAGCAGCTTCGGATATCTCTAGCCTCTTTACGGTGTAACCAGATACACATAGTCTCAACAGATATCCAAATAAAACCTACCATTTTCTCTGTTGTTCAACTCAAACGACATATTGTCTTTATTGAAAGAGATATTCATCAGTGAAGCCTGCAGTTTAGAAAAGAAATGGATCAATAAAATGCTTGGGCCATTAAATATATTTTTGTATACCCGCTTTTTTGTCAATATCATAAATACTAAAGACACAGGACAATATTATAAGACAATGCTGGGAGACTAAATGTAAAGATTAAAATAGTTCAAACATTATTTTTTTCAAGTTTTCTAGTTCATGAGAAAAAAAATATCAGGCGAGCACAGAAACACGATACTTCAGTCTTTTCTTCAGTCTATCCATGCCCCCTTTATATTTAAAAGAGCACTCATAAACAAGGTTGCCAGACAGAGGCCAAACAAATCTCTGTTCTTTTCTGTTTCAGTCCTGTCCAGACAAGATGCTTGCCCATCGTAATTGAGGCAGGATCCTGGTTTTCAAAGGAATTCATAAAAGCAGTCAAACATACTGATAAAAACCAATAAGTACCATGCAAATCTTGCAAGACGACATATTCTCAAACAAGAGACAAAGTATTCTTCGTATAGGCGAAATATCAAGTGAGGAGGGAATGGGTGGAAGGCAAAGACCTCTAATCAATACTAAATACTATGTTTCCAAAACCAAACAAAAAATACTTAATCTGTACATAATATAGTACGCATGAGTTCAGACTGGATCAGCAGTTTCTTTCCTTGTTGTTAGACTCTTAGTCTTTGCCAAACGCCTACCTTGGAATAATACAGAAAAGTCTTTTTAATTGATCCCAATCTCTTTGTTCTCCTCCATAAATCTGGAGAAGGGGCGGTTGGCCCCGACATCCAGACCAGCCTTCTCCATACCCGTCATGGGAGGGCTGCTGCCGGTGTGAACACGGTCCATTCCTCCCGGCATGGCACCCAAGGAAGTGATTCCTGCGCCGCCGAGGCTGACGGGCAGCTGGGTGATGCCTCCGTTCTGGATCACAGAGATCTCATTGTTCTTCATGGCCAGCCCGTTGGTGATGGCGGCTGCGTACTGGTTCCAGAAGCCCGGGTCAACGTTCATGGCCCGAGCCGCCAGGTCCTTCTGGAACATCTCGCTGAACTTCATGGCGTCCCCGCCCAGCAAGGCCATGGGATTCTCTACAGACAGTCGCCGACCCCTTCGGGCTGGAGCGTTGTTCCACATGTGTGTTCCCATGTGAACCTAAAATTAGCAAGACAATAAAAAGAAACATCATGAGTGTGCCATCGTAAGTCACAAGTCCTACGTCCAAGGCAAATACAACATACAAATAAACATTTTATGGGTGGGAATAGAAGGGTAAAGGCCAAAGTTCTATGTAAAAACAAACAGCCGTACATTTTTTAAAAATGACTTTGTGAAATACTAAAAATTTATATAAGAGCACATTTGAGAACTGTTGGAAATTAATATAAAATGAACTGATATAACCAAACCACTGATCAACATAATTCAATATATCGTATCATCAATTTCTTTTTAATTTTGAGGCCCATGTAGTTGTGAATATATATATATATCTATATATATATATATATATATATATATATATATATATATATATATATATATATATATGTAAGTTTTATGTCTGAAATGGACTTATTTTAGATGTGTGATGGTGGTATATGTATGTTTTATTGAGCAAACAATCAAGAGAGCCCAGAAAAGTGATGGAGAGCGGTTGGAACTACAAAGGCCTTCAGCAAGAATTGTAACACATTACATAGTGTGCATCTTAAAACCAGATAGACCCCATTTACTGTAAGTACAATTTGAATTAAGGCTATATTGAACTGACTCATACCTTCAGATTGCCCTTTGTGGTGAAAGCCCTTCCACAAATAGAGCAGGCGAAAGGTTTTTCCCCAGTGTGTGTGCGCTCATGGATTTGCAGAGCACTGGCTGAGGAGAAATTCTTCCCACATGAGTGGCAGTTGTGCTGCTTAGGAGTGCGTCTTGGAGGCGGGGGAGCCAACATGGGGTTGAGGCTGGGGCTCATGGTGGTCTGGGGCGCCGCAGCAGGAACCTGGATGCCCACAGGCAGGTGAGAGTTGTCGCTCAGAGACATTGACTTCCCATGTCCGTTCATCTCCATTTTGATCATGTTCGATGCAGTGCTAGCCAAGTTAGGGGTGCTCAGCCCTGAAAAAGAAGAGGTCAAATTAGTATTAGAATGGTGACATTAAACTACACAGGATACATTTGCTAACTCTGCTCCCCATATAGCTGCAAGGTAGCTGTTTAAAGTTGTATGACTTGAAAATTATCTTAATTTCTAAATTATTCTTCCCTGCCCCACTGCATTAATTAGGCTAACAACACATTATTTGTTTATTTATAAATGAATTCAATCATTCTCTGATTATCAATATATCATATTTTATATCATATATTATAATATATAACATACTGAGTCATAACCTGCATAGATGGCATTGTGAGGACATTATTTTCAGTAATAACTGCACATTAGATATTTAATTCCATTTATATAATGCATTAAGTTCTGGTTAATTTTACATAATACACACCTCGCTCTCTGTTTAGAAACAGCATGTTGAAGTGGCTCTCTTCCTTGATAAAGTGCCTGCTAGGTTGAGTGGCAGTTAGGTCAAGGGCCCCAGTGCCTTCAGTTGCCGAAAGTGGAGATGGGGTCTCTGATTTTTCCGACTTCACTGTTGCCAAGCCAGCTGTATTGTTCTCCTGGCCATCCTCTGCTGTCATGGCACTACTGTTGTTATTATTGTTCAGTGTAGCTGGGGACTTGGATAGCTGGCTCTCAGAATGGCTGTGAGATGGGGACAAATGCTGCATGGAGCCAGAGGACTCAGACAAAGCAGGGCTCCCCAAGCTTTGACCTTCAGCATCCCCCACCATAGACAGGGAATCGGTGGCAAAGCAATCCGTCTCTCCTCCAAAGCTGCTGCCGTTCTGCATAAGCTTTTGACCAAATGAGCGGGTCATGTTGGCAGTGGAGTCGATCATCTTCATCTGGTTCTCCATCGCAGCAATGCTGGAGATGATGGAAGTTGGTGGGGAGCTTCCAGGTGAGTAAGGTTTCAATGGGTCCACTTCTATCTCTTTTAGGTCAGGTTCATCTTCCAGAGCCTGCTCCATTTCATCCAGAAGGTCATCATCATAATTACTCATTGCATCTAAGCTCTTGTCATCATGGGAGAGGTCAGTCTCCATCTCCTGCAGGTTTTCGGGAACTGGGGTGTTGGGGATCTGCCCTCCCATGTGCATACGGATATGCTGCTGCAAGACAACGGCGTTGGTGAACTTCTTCTGACATATGGGGCAGGAGTGTTGGACCCGGAGAGGGGGTTTAGATCTATGGACGCCAAAGTGTGTTTTCAGGTTGCCCTTGGTGGTGAATGCCCGGCCACATATCTTGCATTTGAAAGGCCTCTCCCCAGTGTGGATGCGGTAGTGCATCTTAAGTGCACTCTGGCAGCTCAGAACACGATGACAGATGACACACTGGTTTGGGTCAGTCATCTTCTTGTCAATATTCTCAACAAGCTGCTGCAACTTTGATGTCTCAGAGGTTTGCATAGAGTCTAGGAGGCCTCCAAAGGGAAACTTGGCCTTGAACTGGTCTGAGAGCATGGGAAGGACAGGATGAGAGACAGGATTAGAGGTGGGGCTAGTGATAGGCTCAGTGACCTGGCAACTGTTGGACGGTGTGGTGGAAGTGACAGTAGAGGAAAGAACCACGTGAGTCACTGTTGTTGTGGTGGTGGTGTTATCTCCTGGCCTAGTAGAGCAGCTTGGGGGCAGAAGGACACCTTCGGGTTTCAAGAGAGGCGGTGCATCAGTCCCTAGGATGGGTTTTGGGGAGGGTGAAGTAGTGGTCATGCCAGAGTCAGTGATGATATTAGGGGACAACGATGCACATTCGCTTGATGGTGGAGATGGCCTCTGTGGGGACCTGTTGAGCGGAGTGAGGCTCGGAGACTCACCAAAACCTCCCATCATACTCGGCAGCGTGGGAGGCAGCTGGAGCCCGACTGAGGTGGGAACCGTGGGGAGGACGGGTTTGCTGTCTAGCCATGTGGTTACAGGTTTTTCCGGGGGCAAAGACATTCCATATGGGATGCCTGAGCTTGTGGGTACGTTGTCCAGGTACTCTGGCACAGGGTAGGGGTTCATCTGAATATGTGGATATTTCTCTTTGTGCCTCTGGAAGTGAACTTTCAGATTTCCCTTGGTGGAGAAACGGTTGCCACATATGTTGCATTTGTAGGGCCTCTCTCCAGTGTGGGAACGCAGGTGGATCTGTAGGGCGCTGTCACTGCCAAACACCTTGGCACAGAATCGACACTTATGCTTGAAGAAGGGGTCCTCAGAGCTGGGCTTAGTGTCAAACACAGACACATTTGGGGGCTTCCCCTTGCGGTGCTTCATCAGAGCAGAGAGGGGGTCAAGCGCATTGGCTGTGGCTGCTATGCTGGCCAGGGGGTTGGGGAAGATAACGCTGCTGGACGAGCTGTGAGGTATCAGTGGTAGACTGGAGGCAGAGCTCAGGCTCAGGCTGCTGTGGCTGAGCGAGGGAGGGGTGGTGGAGTTCCTGGGAAGAGCTGAGCTGCTGCTGATGCCACCAACTCCTGTTACACTACTACTAGTGCTAATGTTGTTGTTTGTGACTGAGGATGAGCAGGAGGGAAGTAGTGATGACAACGCAGTACCACTGGGTGGAGGAAACACCGAGTTATTTGAGGATGTGTTGGGGACTGAAGAGTTAGACTGCTGACTGCCACTTTGTGGTGTATGAGAGAGAGGCCCTTCTATTGCTGAGGTCAGGGGTGAAGGGCCTTGACCATTGAGAGTGGCCGGCAACCTAACAGGCAGCGGATGGACTGGCGGAGTGATGAAGTTGTGTAGCTGTAGCTGACTTGCAACAGGGGGGACACAGGAGGATACAGGCCCCTGGTTTCCAGCAGCATTGCTGTGATGTTGGTTGAGAGCAGGCTGTGAGGCAGACTGCCTGTTCATCAGAGCCACCTGACTGCGTATCTGTTCTATCAGCTGCAGCTGATGTATCTGCTGCTGCTGGAGGGCCATCAGCTGGTCCAGGATCATGGGAATAGCCATGGTGGAAACCCCACTGCCCGCTGCTGCCCTTACGCTCTGTGAAAACTGGGCTACCGCAACCCGGGTGCCGTGAAGGGTCTCCAAGGTAACATTGGTGCTTGGCATGGCGTAGCTTGTAACAGTGGAGGGGACGACATCATTGAGCTGAGGTAGAGAGCCGTCTGGCTCAGGGGATGTCATTTCTCTGTCTTCAGGATCCATATTTTTTTCAGGAGAAAGCTCTAGCTCCATCTGCTCGTCCTCTTTCTCTAGGACATTGACCCCATTTAAGGTTGCTGTCTCTGGGATGTCATCCCCCTCACCAGCAGGACTGTGGTTGCCCTCCCTGGGGTCCTCACTGTCAGCCTGCTCGCTTGAGCAGCTGGGGACAGGGGAGGGCTCTGTCGGGTACTCTTGGGAGGGGTTAGGTGTGTCCTCATTGTCATTCACTATAAGCACCAGGGGGTTTTTGGTGCAGTTCTTTAAATGTTCACAGAAGTCTGACCACTTGAAGAACTCAGCGCAACACTTCTCACATACATGCGTCTCCTCACTGCCACTGCGGCTCTCATTCCCGCTGTCGGCATCATCCAGAACATCACCTCGGGCTGAAGGGAGGGGAGGGAGCAAGGGGAGTGAAGGGGGAGAGGAAAGGAGGGAGGAGGAGGCAAAAAAAGAAGAATTAATGAATAAATAATCAATAAAGAATCCACACATATTTTGCAGTGCAGTGCTGCAAAGATTTAACCTTTGATTTTTTTCTCTCTTTTAACATAACCAAAATCAATATTCTTTTTATTTTTTTTACTCTGAACAAATTGCCCTAGTTCACCAATTCTCAAGACCCAGGTTTGTGCATTCACACCCTCTCCATAGAGCCAGCTAATAATTTTCTTTGTGCAATCCATCAAATTATGAGGGCCTATCAATTGTGGATACTGCCGCTTAATGAAATTCCATAGAACCTATTGATTTCCAATATTTCATACAATTCACAGCTGCCTCATCTGTTGGGTACAAATCAGGACTTTGATGGCCCCATTAGGATTCCCCTCTGCTATCAAGCCCAGTCATTTCCACCTGAATTTCAAACGCCTGGGCCTTTTCAGTTAGCATTGCAGAGGTAATGCTTTAGCCCTGAATCTAAGCAAGGGCCTTTTTACTGGGATATTCTTTGGTTATGACATTGTGACAATTGTTTTGAAAATTATAAGTTCAGAAATCTGATGAATATACAGCTCTTATACATTCCTTGCATTACCCACTGTTAAATTAGCGCATTTAAAATATCTGCAACCAAAATACACACATCTATTATTCAAAATTGAGCCCACTTTGAAATGTTTTGAAATATAAAACATTCCCTCTGTGTTGAGAAATTCCCAGATTTAGTTTCTCTCTCTCTCTCTCTTTTTCTGTCTCTCCCATGGTCTCTGAAATAAGACTCAACAAATTACATGCTAGTGCCATGGCAGCAAAGTCTCTGATTAGTTACACATGTTTAATCACAGTTGTAGGAAGCCACTTCCTCTTCCACATGCAACCATCAAGAGTCACACAAGCCAGCGTAAGCTCCGAACATGGACCTAATTCACACCTGATCAAAACCATGTAGAAATGGCCTCCCTTGTGTGTTTATTTTTTGTGCTCAAGCATAGTTATACTCTATGTGTGTTTGTCTGTGTGTGGGTGTGCGTGTGTGTTGCTCATGGCCGCACACATATTTCCTTTTCATTACGAGTAGGAAGTGTACTCAATCACCGCCACAGCATCCTGTGCGTACTTTATTTCAGTTTACACTCACAGACCTAGCATATATCTGCTAATACAATTATTTATATACAAATTAAACAATTTTCTACACACTTTACACTATAAAAAATGTCAGGACAATTTAATAGGCATTATTGCAAATAGAAGTAATTTATTACACGAACAGATGGTCACTTAAAAAAGCTTTAGCAGAGTTAATAATTCTTTAAAAAGGGGCTCAAAGAAAAAAAAATGGGTTTATAATTATTTGCAAAGTATGTATGTGACTGTATGTCTATATATAAACACACACACACAAATCATGAATCCTGAATAAAGTAAGTAACTGATCTTTTTTTTACGCAGATATAAAAAGACGTGTAGACATCACCTCTAATTACTTCAAGAAAATGCTGCACGTCACAGACTGCACATGTTGAATCAACATTAAAGGTCTAACTCTGCTCTGTGCGTGAGTAATCATGAGATTCATACAGTGCCTACACTCAAAGGTTAAAAAGGAGCGAGCCACGGTGAAGCAGACATGAAGCATTTGTTCCAATTACAGTGACTCATTAGTAAAGAAATTCATCACTCCTCCTGTAATTTCTGTCCGAGGGGGGCATGAGCTATCAAGGTCTGGTGTCTGTAACTTAATTAATTATCAACAGAAAGGCTTTGGACAGTCTCCATGTTCTGGGGCGGGGCTGACAAAACAAGATATTATTTTACATAATCACGTATGTTGCCAGGTTAAATAAGAAAAAAAAGGGAGGAGGGAAAATAAAATGTAAAATGTTTTGTGCATTATTTCCAAGTTGCAATAAAAATATCCCCTCTTTTTGATTTTCCTGCAAACTCCTCCATTAAAACAAAAAAAATCTTCATTATTTTCTTAATATCTATAAGAAAGTTTCATTAAAAGGCTCAAATCCTAAAGAAAAATCCTCAAGTGAAAAGCAGCGAGTGGGTAGAAACGTCAATGACACGTGACAGCAGGCTAAAAATCTCCTTAGCCCAGCAGCGGACAGCAGAACTCATTTCCATAATTGGGGGTTGAAAGGTCAACGCAAATGAGCAGGCATTGTGTTGAGCTGATTAGTTATTAGAATGGTATTACTGTCAATCTCTTTTATTCATTCATACAATTACAAGTGGGGGCCTTTGTATGCCTCTGACCTCACACACACTGACACGTTTTATCACGCGCATAAGAACACACACACATTACGTGTGTATGTATAGAGATAAAGCACATATGCACATACACACAAAAGAATACCTATCCAGAGTGTGTATGAGTGTGCCTGCACAGGCCTTCCTTGTCAAATTTACACTGCAAAGAGCTATATTTTTATGACCTAAAAGTAGAGAAACTGTTAAACTACACTATTTATAACTATATTTATTTTGTTAATTTAATTTTAAAATTCCTGTTTTTTATTTGAAAATGTCCTTCCCATTGGACATTTACAGTTTTGTTGCAGTATACATTGTACAGGAAGCACGATCACAAAAAAAAATATCGTTTCTGTTTTAAAATTCAATTCTACACTCTCAATAGCTCAGGACAATTTGATTAATTCAACAATACTGCACACTGCCACTTTAAAAAAAAAGATTTAAGGAACCAATCAGGCGGGTTTTTGTTGTGGTTTCGGACAGTTTGAACATCGCCACAATTGCTCGACATTACAACACAGGCCACACTGATGGCAACATGATCGTTTCTATGCTTTTTTGGGAAATATTCTAGAACTGTACGTGCTCATGATCTCCAAATAATTCCAACTGCATTCACAACCCCTCTGAAACAGGGGGGTGCCATTGTTTTGTTCATGCAGCTGTGTGAAGGCGACATTTTGTGGTTGTTATGTGTTTGCAAGACAGTGACAAAGTGTGTGCATGTGTGTGTGTGCGTGTGTGCGCGCGCGCGTGTGTGTGTGTGTGTGTGTGTGTGTGGGGTGGGGTGGGGGGGTCGTATTGATTTTCCTATAGCATGAGAAAGGAAAGGGTGGAAAGAAAAAATCCAATCCGTTTCTCATTCCTTTAAGAGTCTTCATTTACTCAGATGCAAATATTAAGCTGATCGCAGTCAATAGGGGGATTGTAGACATTGAATCTGTGTGTCCGCTATCTCGCTCGGCAATCTTTGGCATGCTAACTGAAACCGCTAATCTGACATATTATATCAGATGAGGTATTCATGCTTTCCACTGATTCCACAGAGCCGGGCATTGAGCGGAGCGTTGAGCAATTACTAATTCTACCCGTTCTTAACAATTTCCAGATTCGCTTAATGAATACACACATGGACAATGACACTGGTAACGTTTTGCTCTACGTTGAGGTGAAATCTTTGGGGTCATTTCAAATATAATGTATCCTACCTTTAAACTATTTTCAGCTCAAGCTGTGATATTTTTGATTTCAATTACATTATTAAAGACAGTAAGAAGAGCCGTGTCCAAAAAGTGCCGCCCCTCCTTCTGCCTCTTTAAAATGCATTCTTCTCAAGCATCTGTAGAGAGCTTATAGGATCCTTCACGAGAGACGCATCACCATAGGTCCAGCCCAAGTTGGGAGGGGAGGGCGAAAAAAAAAAAAAAAAAAAGAGGCCTGCTGTGCTCAACAATGTTGGAATTCTTGCGCAAATTACATTTTTCCATTGCATCATTTTCTGTTCTCTAATAAATTAATTATTTAAGTCAGAATTTGTATTTATTTTACTGAAGCTGATCTGACAGACAACTGTTTTGATGCATTGTGTGCACGTCGCTGCATTTTACATTTGGAAACTTGCAGCAAACGATCATTCAAGACACACAAGAAGATATAAACAGATTTTACTTTGATTATAAGCTTTTGTGATGCGTTAATTCCTGTTTTTAAATACTGAATCTGATCTAAACATTGCATTGATTCCACTAACTCTCCCTCCGTATATTTGCTTGTATTTTGTAGGCCGACAGATACTTCAAAAAATGATATTTTTCAGTCATCTCTCTGTGGCCATAACCACTTAAACCATCTCAACACCTCGAAAGATCCCATGCATCCTCAGACCTGCAGAGACTCGAGCGTCCTCAGCACAGCTCTGTGTCTATGTGTGTGTGTGTGTGTGTGTGTGTGTGTGTGTGTCATCGGCCGGGTCAGCCCCACTGCAGAGTGGTACAGTCATATCTGCACTAACAGAGAGGCCTTTGTCATTGCCTGCAGATGTGGACCAGCCAAAACATTAACGATTTGTTTGTGTAAGCATTTGCAATACAGTATTCAATGACGGCACTCTGTCCAGATGACTGTGTCACCCGTCAAGACGGCTCTGTGTGTGTAGGCGTGTGAATTTACAAAAGAGGCTCGAGGTGAGGAGGAGGATCTAATGGACGCTCATCCTCGGCAGGCCAAAGACATATTTTATAGAGTCTGTCTCCTTCAATTGAGGTTCACTTAAAATTACATGGTTAGTTGCTAATTTTTAAATTACAAAACAAATTCTCTTATTACACCCAACACAAGCTGAAAAACTGAATCATCTCCACTGTCAAACTCTTCCACTATGGCTATATTTTTTATTTGAATCACTGTTAAAATCAGCTAAACAAACACAAACAAAGTCATCAAAAGAAAACCAGTTAATGGCAAAATGCACCTTTTCACTTGATGCCTTGTTAGCTTTCTCTTAAATCCTCCCCAAAATCTGCTCTTTAGTCGAAAGTTAAATGGTCTCTCCTGTCTAGTCCTTCCTCTCAATCAGGATCTCACTTGTTCGTGTGTGTTTTCAGTGCTGAGTAGTAATTAAGACACAGCCATATTTGAGTGCCTTCTTGAAGACATCTTTGGCACGACTATGTGGGTGGTCCAGAGGCCTGCACCCAATGGTGAGAGGGGATTAAAACAAAAGCCAAACAAAGCCCCACTGCAGGGGGAACCGTGTTGTCACTGTCAGCAGGGATTTCCTCAATATATTATATTTTTTGCACCTCATAACTGCGTACATTCCTGCCTCAAAGATTAAGCTGTGGAGAGGGGAAAGAGTTTAAACATGGTGAGTGTGTTTGAGAGTAAATGTGAATATGAAAATGTAAACTGAAGCCACGTTCGTAGTGGTCGTGAAAACCTGACCAACACGTCTTAGAAGATGTCAAAAAATATAATTTTACCACCATTAAAATGGTAAAATTTAATTTTTTTTTGGTTACACTTGATACTTCGCATTGACGTCCATAGCTGAGGAAATGTACCTTTTGAAATCCTTCTAAATAAGAGTAAGCATAAATGGGTTGATATACGCCTCCCACACACTCCACATGCACACCTTCAGAGACACTAGCTGTAGAGGAGGAAGCGGTTGGCGAGATGAAAAGCCCGTCGCTGTTCACACTTTCTAGGACACGAGTAAGCTGTGCTGCCAAGGTCAACGGCACACATGTTCTAATTGTACAAGGAGCTTGACATCTAGCGGCAGGACCTGGCTGGCCGGGGCTAGACAAAGGTTAAGTCAGCAAGCTTTATAAAAGCACTCCTAAGCAGACCGCCCCCATCTCTCCACCACCTCCTCTCCCCATCCTAACACACACATACACACACACACACACACACACACACACACACACACACACACACACACACACACACACACACACACACAACCCCCCATGCCCCCAGGGGGCAAGTGTCCGGAAGGCTGAGGGGGAGATGATATGCCAGACAAGCTTGTTGGCACTTGATTTTAGTTTTTCCATCTTTTCAGGGGATGCAGCACATTAAAGGGCTCCTGTAGTGGACAGCAGTGAGAGGACAGTCACATGAAAAACAGGTCAAATCAAACTGAAGGTTTGGAAAAGAAAGCTCACACAAGGTGAAGTTTTTACCCAAGCTCCTTAATCTTGTGCCTATTTCCTTGTTTGAAACGAAAAGCGCCGCGGACAGAGTGTCCTTGAGCACAATTTGAACACCACTCGACTGCCTGCCTTTCTCTCTGCCACCAGCCCGACATGTATGGATTTAAAGTCTAAATCAAGCGGCGACTGACGATTGGAACTTTTGAATTCCTTCGACATTATATGCAATGATTTGTCAAGGCCGGCGATCAATAGTGTCGTCACGAGCTGCGCCACGGAGAATAGAACAGGCAGCGGAGAATCCGATCATGCTGCAATGATACACTGACAGTCTGACATTTGTAGCTCGTCTGTAAGGTAGCTTAGGATGAGACATGGTATTATTAGGTTTATCTAAGTGTGTATGGGCTCAGTGTGCTCTGCCAAAGGCTTGGGATTGTTTCACTGCAGCGTCTGTCCTGGAAACAAGCGAGCCAGTATATAGAGCTCCAGCGAGGACAGGCGAGAACATTCCACGGCCACTACCAGCCTGAAGCACAATGGTGTGGATGCTATAGGTTACCCACGACACAGTCTCAGTGTGCGTCTGTTTGTGTGTTTTTGTTTTAAAGCCACACATCCATGCAGGACAGTGTGTGTTAAAAATGCAGGAAAAGAGTGTATGGCTTCTTTTCTTTTTACTCAACGCTTATTTGATCCATCTTTAGACATTTTCTTTTTTAAAAATGCAAAAATTATTTTTAAATAAATTCTGCTTGTGTGTAAAATTCAACGTCAGAAAAGCGTACGTTGGCTTTTTCATTCCACGATCCTACAGGAGAGCAACCTGATGGACGCTTTCGCATCTCTGACCAAAACCTTGGGGAGGTTTTCCTCGACGTTAAAACAGAAAGAGTTTTTGTGTTGAAATATGAATTTCCCCCTGAAATGATGGAAATCAACAGAGTGAAAGCGGACGAAAAAGAGCCAAGAGTGATCAGTGTGGTTCTCCTCCTCACACCAACATTTCCCCATGCACAGAGAACTGCTCCCCAGAGATTACATCACGCATTTCTATTGTAAAGAAGAGTGTGTGTGAGTGTGACTGGGTGTGTGTGTGTGTGTGTGTGCGTGTGTGTGTGTGTTGGCCAACATGAGCCTGTAGTGAGGTATAAATAATAGCAGTGATTTGTTGTGAGCTCCATGGAAATACATCTTTCAGTGAACACCATTAAATGTGCTGATTCTAAGAGTTAACACAGCTTTGTTATTGGAGAAGGGTGTTATTAAAATTGTATAAAAATTACAAAATTAATAGATTTTAATCCTGGTAGATAAAATATGATAAAATACAATGATTAAAAATATACAATTTAAGAAGATTGCGAGTGTAAAAACCAGCACGTACAGCAGGATGTGTGCGCTCTGAAGTAAAAAGATTAATATCCCTACAGTTGTCACGTTGTTCCTGTAATTCCTCCAGCATTACAGCCTCGCTTAAGATGTGACTTTGGCTCTGTAATGCTCGTTTTATTGCGCAAAAAAAAAAAAAGGGCTGAGTACAGAATAAAACATGAATGAGCCTTTTTTTTCCCCTCCTTCCCCACATGGCGAGGACGAGCTCTGTCAAGCGATCTTGTCGACATTGTGAGCAAAAGGGAACAAATCAAGTGTGCTAAATTTATGTGAGGGGGGTAAACAAAAACATTTCCATAACAAAAACAAGGCTTCGACCTGCAACAGAATCCGCATTTTGCTCCTCGGAGGAGCCCAGACAGGCGCACAGGGACAAAAGGCACGAATGTGGAATAAAAATAAAATAAAAATAAAATGATTTTTTTTTAAATGAATAACATACATTTAGCTGCGTGTTTTGCTCCTTTGTGCGCGAGTGAAGAATTTTAAAGCTCTGAGAGAGGATGTCAAATAATTTCCAACTTCTCACACAGTGTGTGTATGCATGGTTTGCGCGTGTATTCGGCGTGCGCGCAGGTACATACAAGTGTGTAGGATTTCGAAGACGCATTTAAGAAAACAGCTCCGATGTTTGACATATAGGAAAGTATTCAAACAATTATGTTATTAAAAAAAGAAACAGTTTTTTCAAAAAGGCCTCCAGCTCATACACTGATACAAACGCAGCCAGTGCAGACTGTTGAAAATGAATATATGCATTAGTTATATTAATCTTAAAAGTCATCTGACAGCCGGCACAGCCTGAGCGACATGCAGGTTCGACTGATGTTTGGGAATGAAATTAAAACACAACTTCTTCAGCAAGAAATCCACCATTCAGTCACCAGTGACTCCTGAGTGCATCATAATGGATTTATCACAAATAATTCCATCTATATTGAAGTAATTAATCTTATCTGAAACCCAGCAATAATCCAAATAAATCTAGTTGAGATTAAAGTGAAAGAAGCAAGTTTAAAAGCGGCTAAAATAAAACAAAAAATCAGAGTGAGCCACAGCAGTGTGGAGCAGAAGGGGGAAGTTGTCTGTTCGGATCAGAGAGCTCAGCTGATCGGATCCACTCACCGTGCTCGGAAACCACCCCGGCTAGTGCGGGATCCTCGTCCGACTTGAGGTGCTGCGGCTTGGCTTGCTTGCGTCGGGACATGCTGCTGGCGTCAGTGCTGGCGATGCTTCTGCTTTTGCGCTCCGAGATGCCTCTGCGTTTTGCAGATACATCAGCGAAGGGGAGCGAATGGATCAACACACTCTTACAAAAAAAAAAGAAAAAGGAAAAAGGAAAAAAAAAAAGTTCGCAAACAGTTCTGGTAGTAGCGGAGCGGAGAGAGCAAGGGGGAGAGAGGACAGGGGGAAAAATAATGTGAAATTAGCCGGTGCTGCTGCCGCTGCCGCTGCTGTTGCTGTGCGTCGGATTGCGCATGTCGGTATAATAATTATGATAGTGAATAATGCCTCGCGATTAATGGCACCGTGTGAAGGTGGGGAGGATTGGCTGGAGTCCAGCGGACGCGCATTGGATATGGTAATGAGGGACGGACTAAGCAATTAGCCGCTTCACTCTCAGACTTTATCCGTCTCTTTTCTCTTTACTATCCAGCCTCCCCCCAACAACACAACACAACACACCAAATCTCTTGTTATGCCCAGCTCACGGGGGGGTCTTCAACAGGGAAAACGTCAGGCTCTGTTCTCCCCCTCCTTTCAGCGAGCGCACCGACTCACAAGCGCCGAGGATTCACCGCGAAGTATCTCTCATCTTCATCACTCTGACCTTTACGATCCCCGCTTCAGAAAAAGCGTCTCTCTCACCAAGTCTGTCTCGAGAGTTTGGCTCAGTTCTCGCACTTTCTCGGCAACTTTTGTGTGAGTGTGTGAGTGTGAGTGTGCGTCGAGGTTGAACACGCACCTCCTTCTGAACTGGACTCAGATGAAGCGATGTTTACAGTCTCTGAGACTTTAAAGTTTTCTCTCGATGGACATCTCTCCGGTGCGAGCAAAAGTTCTTGACACCGGCAATAAATGGTCACCAGGGTTTTCTCTTTTCTGTTCTTGTTCGAATGGCGCAGCCCCGCTCTCCAAACTTTGACGCGCGTCTTCCGAGAAAAGCGGCTTCAACAGTCCTCCTCTCTGCCACAGTGCGATCAAAAACTCATCTGTCCCGTTAGGCAAGTCGCTTCAGTGTTTCCCCGATCGCGACCAACTCCTCCTCTCGCCGTGTTTTAGCTCCCGGTTGCGCCTTCGCCTCGGTGCGCTCTCTCCAAAAAACAAAAACAAAACAAAAAAGTGTCTTTTCTGGATATTCGGTAGCCAAAACACTCAAGCGCTGCTTGTTTCCCGAAATGAAAGCATCAGTCGGTGTCTTCCCTTCACTCGGAGCCAACTTTGAAGTTATCTTTTCTGGCAGCCCACAAGCGCTGTCGGTCTCTCGGCGTCGGGCATGGCTCCGTGTGTGTGGGGGACTGCGCTGTGTGTGAGAGTTAACCCCCAAGCAGAGGTTCAGCCCATTGCTTTCAGCCACCACTAGGATGTACCACCACGTTACTGTTCAATGGATCGTCCCCAGATTCACAGTGTGAACACCCAGATTTGACCTCCCATCATATAATATCTCACAGCTCTTAGCAGCCGCCGCCGCTGACAGATAGACTGTCATATTAATCTCGCAGAGTGTATTTTTGCACAGTGTTTCCAGCGTGACTCTCCACCACAGCCTCCTGCCTTTGTGTTAACTTTATTTCTAGTTTATGGACATTTTACGCGCGGAAGTGTAGTTTCTCCCTTACTGACAGCAATCACATCGTATGATTTACAGTAAAAAGATCATTGAAAAATATCTTACAGAGTCCTGTCAGGCTGTGTGGCCCATTCAAAAGATAATTTAATAATAGTATTATTATTAACACCCTTTTCTTCTCTTTTCTGGCAAAATGAAAAATAGGAGCGATGTTTCATCTCATTGTGCTCCAGAAGAAACACATTAACTCTTTACTTTGCATGTTTCTATTTGTATTAAAATCTCTGTGAGCACGGTGGTCACAATAATGGGGAGAGGATTGAAAGGATTAGGACGTGGAATCCGGCTGGCAAGTAAATAAGAAGGAAAAACGAACGTGCGTCATTTTCTATCGATAAATATGATTTAACAGCTGCGTAAAGTTGCTGTAATCGCTTAGTTTTACGTGTGTAACCTCCTTAATTCGCCACGAAATCTCTCTTTAGCATAAATAATGATGTGTTTTAATGCTATAAAATGTGAAAAGAGTAGCTCTGCACATATCTAGTTGTTGTCGTGTTCGTTGCTCTGACGCGTAAAACCATTTTACTGTAACGATGACTCCTGTCAGGAGGGGTGGTGTTTGGGAGAGAGAGGGGGGGGCTCAGTTAGAGCCTCCCCCCTCCCTCTCCCTCCTGTCGCTTTGACTCGTCTATCCCCCTGTGTCCACCTCATATGAGAGACAAATCTGTTGACAGCAAGGTCGTCCTGTGAGCAAACTTTCTTTTCTTCTCCTTCCCCTTCTCCTTCCATCATCCCTCCCTCCTCCCCTTTAGAAGTTATGTCCAAAAGGCCTGTTATTATCTAGTATTAATAGATGCAGCCCCGGGAAGACAAAATCAGCTATTGATAATTGCAAGGAGTATACGGCAGCTACTGTATCGATCGGCGTGTCCTCCACTCCCCTGGTGCTGAGAGATAAGGAGACACACTCTTTAGAGCAATATAATTTCTTTTGACCTATCTGCTTGCTACAGACTTATGATGAATAGCCAGAGTGGCTGAAGTCCTTTATCACCAAAGTTACCCCCTTGATATAATATTGATTCTTTATAACTAGCTCGCCACACAAAAATCAAACTGTCCACTTGGCCATCATCATCATCAATATCATCACAAAGGCGGAGGAATGAGGATCCCCCGCGCCTCCTCCGCGAGGGGCGAGCCTTCACAATCCCCCCCCCCCCCCCCCCCCCCCCCCCCCTCCTCCTCCTCCTCCTCTGTAGGCCTAATCTTTATTTTGCTGATGATGAAAGGAGAGGGGAAACGAGGCAAGGTGCCATTTAGGACGAGGTGCCATTTAATCCGGTACACTACACACACACACACAGACGCACACGCACACGCACACACACACACACACATAGAGGAAGAAGGGGAGGGGAGGGAGATCCAGTGTGATCAGGGATCGCCAAACAGCTTGGACTTCTGGGAAAGTAATTAATTTGAAATTTCTGATGGTTTTGAGGGGTCTTCTGTCTGATGTTAGGCTCGATCCACACGATTCCATCCCATCATTTTTCATAATTGATATGAAAGTATATTGATGAAATTAAAATTAAAAAAATCAATGAATTCAGTCATGTAACAGCAAATAAATAGCTCATTAATAAAAAAAAAAAAAAAAAAAAAAAAAAGGTAATAAACGGGCGTTCGTTTTGTGACACAGCTGACACGGGACGCGCCTCGGAGGTGTCTTCTAACCTTAGAGGACGGCGGGGCTGTTTTGCTGCATAGCTGGAGCCCCACAGCGGCTGTTAGAACAGAACAGGGCCACTCTCCTCCATTCACCGACACACACACACACAGAGAGAGAGAGAGAGAGAGAGAGAGAGAGAGAGAGAGAGAGAGAGAGAGAGAGAGCTGCTGGTGGAGGAGAGGAAGAGGAGGAGGGGTGAGGGGGGCGAGGAAGGGAGGGAGGGAGGGAGAGAAGAAACGTGTAATCACCCAAACAACCATTTTTACCCATTTCAACCCCTTCTGGATCTGTGTCGCAAGGTAAGAAAAAAAAAGAAAAAGAAGGGGTCTAGTTGGCTTCAGCAGCGGCCCTCTCTCTGCATCATAAAGTGCACCGGCTGACTTTTCTCTCACACTCTGCAGTCTGCCGTGAGGTTATCTGTCTTTTCACTGCGGATACCGTGAAGGGGAGGCCCGGACCGCGAGGGGAGAGACGCCAAGAGGTAAATGACGCTCGCAGTTTGAATTTATCCTTCAGTCTGTCGCTGCGTAAAATAAGACTCAACCATTAGATTTATCTGTAAGCGCGGGGGCTGTGAGAGGAATGATATTTTGTATACCTTGTGTGGCTCGTGGAGCATGTGATCAGACCGTTAACGCAACGCAGTCTGAAGAACCGCGTCCCCCCGCGTCAGCGTCCAATCAGACGTCTTTGCGCCGCCGCAACTGGTGCCAAGACGCATTTACACACACACACACACACACACACCGCAGGCTACTGTATCAGCCTATGGCAGCCTATGGCATACTGCTGGGGTTTCTATCTGCACCAATCAGAGACGATGTATAACTTTATTCTGCCATTGGTTGATGATAAGAACACTCTCCCTGAGGACAGCTCAAATATCCCCGCTAGATTGTGACTAAATATTTGGTTTATAGTGATTTTATTGGTGCTTACTGGCATTGTTGTGTAACTGAAACATTCACATACTGTGTCTGTGAGTGTTGGGTTATGTTAGGTTCATACTTTCTGTGGTTTTATTGTAAAATTACTTCATAACTTTGGTTATTAAAATGTTTTTAGTGACATTATTATGAATTTTATGTCCTTTAACCAAGACTTTAACTTTGTCAGTGGTGATACACTTTAAAATGATCACATGCCTTTTATTCTGCTGTAATCGATCTTCATAATATTCCTATAAATATTTGTCATATTGCTTTATTGAACTTTTTGTCCGACGCCACACTATTCGCAATCTGTAGGCTCGCTGTAGCTGTTATTACAAAGGTTATGGTGCCATGTGCGACATGTTATGATAGTGTCTGAAGGCTCCTTTCATAAAAGTCTAAGTTTAGATAAGAAATTTAAAGTAATCACATTTCTTCGTCAGTTTCTTGTGGTTGTCTTTTATTACAATATTCCTATAATTATCTACTCTTAAACTGAGTCTATGGCTTTACCTTTATTTATTTATATATTCTTTCAGTTTATTTGTCATGGGGACAATACATGAAAGCATTGTTGCATCTAATTGAAATGCAACCAATGCCATGTTTGTAGGACTTCTAGCTGTGGCTAATTTGCAGTCCTTGTCCCTGGTGAGGCTTTTGAGGAATAAAACACATGATACAACACTTTAAAATAGACATTAAAACTAACAATAAAACAGCCATAGACAAGCAGCCGCTGCAGACAGTGATTGTAACAATGAGTAAGACCAACAATTAAGAACAATGACTGAAAAGAACGACTGAGAAAAGAGAAAAAGGGAGAAAAGAAAGGTGAAATATGTGCTATATAAAACATGTAACTCAGCGTTCACATGTTTGAGCTTGTTTAAGCTGTAGTTATTCTGAGAAAGTATTATTTTACCATTTAAAATAAGATCAGTACAGTTGTTTTAAGGATCACTGTTACTTCTTATTACCGGGTCTTATATTAAAGGGGCACTACGTAGTTTTAGAGACAATACAAATGAGGTAATTTTTTTTTTTCCATAAGTGAATAAACAAGCTGTTCTCAGAGGAAAATAAGATCCCCAGAACACTGTTTGAAGCTAGAAAAGTGGCAGGGTCCGCCAAATATAAACAAAGTCAAACAGTATTAGTGTTGTCCTTTAAGGTCAGTTTGTTTATTGAGTCGTGAAAATGTAGAGCGTTTGTTTATTTAGTTTGTTTAGGCATAAACAAGGCTTTCTCCTCTGATTAAATGTTCTTCCCCAAAACTACATAGTGCACCTTTAAGGGTCTTCTCAGTAAACTGTTGAGGAGGGAGCCACTCTAAGTGTGTGTCGTATTATTAGACACTACAGCAGCTGCTCGTCTGAATGACATGATATAAGAGTGTTTTTTTTCTTTCCTGACATGTTTTCTAGCTCTGCTCCGCGCTACGCATCCATTAGTTGGATATGTAAAACACGCGCACACACATGCACACACAATTTGATACATAATTGTGGACATCATGCATAAGTAATGACCATTGTAGCTGGGACGCTGCTAAGTGGCAACTGGCTGTGATCCTGCGCTGAAAGTGGAGTGTTTTACTCTCACATTCATCACAGAGTCGGATGTTCGGAGGAATCTGAATCCACGTGATCCGTGAACTTTTTTCTTTTCTTTTTAATATCAGACATCAGTGAACTCAAGCGTACTTTTCCAGTTATCATATCATGGCCTGCTTATCTCGCTTCAAATGAGGCAGGCTGAGATCAAATGTGACAGGCGGCTCGTACCTGAGATGAGTAAAATTTGATCTGACTGCTCCAATCAGGCCTAATTGAAATGAATTGAATCAACCAATTTCTTCTGCTACTGTAATTAAATTAGTAGCGGGGCTGTAATTGGACGTCGAGTTGGCACTCGAGAGGAGATGACAAAATGCTCATTGCTGCCACCAAAGACTATGTGTCAAATTCAGTGTGAAAGGCGGCGCAGCAAATGCTGGCTGACAACACTGACAAGGCTGGTGCTTCACTAGAAGAGTCTACAAACAAAACACCCTGCGATTATGTGCCGAGCTGAGACACTGCCTCATATGGAGGGAAATATGTGGAGATCTGCCTGCGTGTGGAAATAAGCACATTCACTGTACATGCAGTGCATCAAAATTGTTGGTTTTATAGTCCAGAATACTGTTTTTCATGACCTAAATGAATCCCAAAATACTTACAGCGTTAGCAGCTCTTAAATAAAGAATGACCCTCTTAATCTACGGCAGACAAACCCTGGGAGTCATGAATAAAGAATCAGCTGATAAAAAGATATTTTAAACAACTGAAGCACAAATAAAAATCAAATACTGCGCAGTCAGATGTGAATAACACTGACGCTGATATCTGACACTCGCAGACCAGTATACTGGCCTAACCCTCCTAGATATAGATATATGTAAGAACATTATTACATTCTGGTGTCGGAATCGGAGGCCCTGTATCAAATATCTCACATATCAACTCGGCCCCGCACAGGAAGGGAAGAGGTTTTACTGCTCCGAGGCCTCGGTCATCTGCGGCTCTAATGCCATTTCCAAGAACAATGAGCAGAAAGGGGCTAAAGTCGCACTGATGACACTTAATCTCATTGGAATTCCTTGTCAGGTTTGACCTTGGGAAGATATTAGCCTCTCGACAAGTGACTGTGTGTGTGTATGTGTGGGAGGGGAGAGGTGCCTATGTGTCTCTGTCTGCAGTTATGTGATTGCAAGTGTGTATAAAGCACAGGTGAAATGTGCTTTAGAGCAGCCTTAGATTCTGTCTGTCGGTGTAACTGTGGGTCAGAGGAGCGTACCTGTATTTGCATGGACTTCCTGATGTGTTATAGTGAGTATATGTGGCTGAAAACAGCCAGCAGCCAGACCAGTGGGCTGCAGGGATCTGTGGGCCCGGTGATATGTGTGCCACGTTGTCTGTTCAATAGAGGCCTTTGAATTTTTAAACAGCATCAGTTACTTCATACTGCCATTGTTTTGGCACCATTTGCCTTGCTTAATCCTGGTAAGTGCATATCTACACTGTCAGTGGAGGTGTGTGTGTGTGCGTGTTTACACGTGTGTGTGTCAGGAGAGGTAGCACAGATAGATTGCATATGTCGCATCATGATTCAAGAGCAGTGAAAGTTAGCATGCTGATAAATGTGCGGTAAGTAGCTACCGTCGCATGTCCTTTGTAGTGATTCGATTGCCATTAGAAGTGTGAGTGTGTGTGAGCAGTGGGGTACAAGTGCATGCCTGCACGAGCGTGTGAGTGTGCTTGACGCCGTCGAAAATGAGAGCAAAAAGACACAAGGAGAGAGAAAGAGATCAAGACAAAAGTTCAGCGTTCACAAGATTCGTCAGATATTTAGAGACAGACAAGCTTTAACAAAATGCGACATCTCGCTAAGGTCAGAAATGTCCGCTCCCAAAGCGACTGCTTGCTTTCAGTCGAAGCTATCTTTTGGAGCATCGGCTTGGTCTCGCCGTTCCCACTACACATATGCAACAATACAAACAAGGTGAGGTGGATTGCAAAAGACCTGGGAGCTTTAAGAGCAGCAATTAGAGTGAAACCGATTTATTTTATACAGGATTATGAAGCTGGAGGAGACGGTGTAAAAGTTGTGTTTTGTTGGGCTTAAATGAAACAAAAATGGACGATGGTGACTTTTGTTTTTAGAGTCGGTAATACTTTAGGTGACCGGTTTGGGCACGATGATGGTTTTTAGGCCTTAGTGACTTTTTTCCCACTCAATATCCAAAACAAAATGGAAAAGAAGTCTTTCGACAGACCGAAAACTAGAATAATATGATATAAAATAATATATGAAATGTAATTTTATGATGATAGATGTTGAGAAAAGGAAACAGATATTTTAAAGAAAAATGTATGGACCCCAAGACAATTTTGCAGATTCTTATCTACCTACGTTGCACTCTCAGAACGATAGAAGTCGGTCCTCTGTTCGGCTACTTTTTTCCCCCCGGTGCTGCGTTTTTTAAATTTTATTTCTTATTTTTTTGTAATATTTTGCTGGAGCAGCCAGATCTAACATGGCAATCGGAAAAAGCACAAACGCAGAGGAGACTGATGACATATTGTCGCCCAGCTACCATCATACTCTCTCTCCGTAAAACCTGTGAACATGAAATTAAAACGTATATACCTGCAAGTGCCTCCACAACGTATGTGTTGAATATTTCTAGACAACAACACCTGCATGCAATATGATGGAAATTTTTTTTTAAAAATGTGCGTTTGTGTGTAAACACTAAAGTGAAGTTATTTTTAGAAAAATAACGCTTGATTGCTTTTGAGTCGACTTTAGCTCCACACAGATTTTACATTCCTTCATTTACAGTACTGGGTGCAGCGGTATGTCTGCAGTCCTTCAGCCTTTCTCTTTCTCTCTCTGTCTGCGTCTCCAGGGAGAAATATTTGCACAGTGAACCCTCTCTCTGTATAGTTTCTATGCTGTTCCCTCTTTGTCCCTGCACTGACTTATTCATGGTAACCCGCTAATGAGCTACACGGTCTTTTGTCGTGAGAGACAGCGTGTGTAAACATTTTGATTTTTTCCCTCATGTACACGGCGAGATCCACCAAATTAAAAGGCACAAAGTGAAATGAAATCACGGAGCAACCTAACACCTGATCAAATACAAGGTTACCCATGCAGTGTTTTGTGTTTTGCCGTGTTAATGCCCTATGTTGCTATCAGTCTGGCGTGTGTTTTGGAGGACTGCCAGCCAGTGGAGGAAGAGCACCTATTTTGTGGAGAGGTAATTGCTACACAGTAGCCTCTGATTGCCAGGATCTTTCACTGGGAACAGCCCCGGCTCCCTTTTCACTTGCACCGACAGCCTGATTACAAATCATCTTATTGATTTGATGAGTGCAAGATGTTTGCTAATAACTGTTCTCATACCATCTGTTAATCTTTGTTGTGATTAAAGAGGTAATCCCAATACCCATTATTCCCAATGACAAGAGCGGGGATCGTTCTCTTACACAAGCTTTAGCCCCTCACAGGCCATGCAGGGCTGAAAGGGGTGGTGGTGGCGGCGGCGGTGGAGGGGGGGAGTGCAGTACCGAGGATATCAGTGATCTCCGAATGCAATTGAGAAATCTGCTCCACCTTCCACATAACAAACGCGATACAAAAAAAAAGAAAAGAAAAAAAAGAATTACACCCCTCGCTAAAAATCCATTACCCTGTATAATCACGCAAAATGATTTTTCTTAAATATGATAATAAATCACAGGCTGGATCAATAGCCTGCGGACCAACTGCTATGCCCTGATAACGTATCAATCAATATTTAGTATTTAGATTTTAATTAATACCTCGGCGGGGCTTGGAGCCTGTTAACACAGAGAGAAATATAATCTGTGATAAAAATGGGCCAAAGTAAAGAAGCTGATAAAAACCAAAGCGGTGTTGTTGTTAGCATTCCACAGTTGTTCCTCATATCTGTCATTGATCAGTCAATTGCTTAGTTGTGATTAAGGACCCTTCAAAATCAAGCTTGGTGTGTGTGTGTGTGTGTGTGTGTGTGTGTGTGTGTGTGTGTGTGTGTGTGTGTGTGTGTGTGCAATGCATAGGGGAGGTATGGATGTGTGTGTTTACATGGCAACGTGCTCATCGATCATGCTTTGTGGGGATGAGCTAAGCTTCAGAAGCACGAACCGTGCATACAGAAGATCGCAGCTCATGTGTTGGGTTACAAGTGAGAAATATGAAAGATCATATTGATCTTAAAGAGCCGTCTGGGAAATGATTTTTTAAATGTTTTATTTGACAGCGTAACACGATCTACCGTACAGGGCTGGGCAGGCTGTGTTTCTTAATCCTAAATGCAGTAATCCTAATCTTCACACTCCTGCATGGTTACAGGTTTCTGTTGCTTGGCTCCAGGGGAGGGTTTTGTGGCTGATTCTCTGACTGCAGCATACAGTAAAGACCTGCAATTAATTGGCTGACAGAAACACTTAGGCAAATAGTTCCAGAGTGATGCATCTAAGTCATCGCGTCTCGAATATGCACGCAATGGCCCACTCTGTAATCTTTTCTTAAGGTTTTAAGTGTTAAACGCTGGACTGCCAACTGCTTTTCAATTGGATTGACTCTTGTGGCATTTGTAATTGGAATCCTTTTGCTTTATAAAGAGATTAAAATAGATAAATATAGAAAGGGATGGGCAGAGTTTGAGCATCGGGATCTGCATGGCTAACACAAGATTAATAAGACACATAGACAAACAGGATCCCCGTGGTAATCCTGCTTTGAACTAGTGCGTTTGACTTGTAATCTGTTGACTTACATCTTTCCTTGCTTCCTGTCCTGCTTTGAAACACAAATAAACTCATTAAGGGATCAGGAAAGTGTTCTGTTTTTGTTTATATTCAATACAAGAGGCAAAAATAATAATTAAAACATATCAATAGTACTTTTTTGTGAACCTCATCCTGTACTATTCCTTATGTGTTTGCTACATTAGTATTATGTTGCTCCACACACATTATTTGAATAGAAGAATGGTGGGACTGATGGCGGTGGTGGGTCCCCGGTCCCTAGAAAGTCAAGCTGTGATGTGAGCTAACAGGACATGTGCGTGTTGCTCAGGGTTACAGCTGGATTTAAGTGTCCCAAGGCTGTCTGCTGTCGAACCGGCGCCAACAGGATGTAAGGCCACAGCAAATGCTGGCCCGAGTGGATGCTTGTTTCTTTTGAGCTGATCCCAGACACACACGTCCACGGTCACATTGGCCCGTACAGGAAGGCGCACGCACGAACATACTGGTCAGGTGAAGCAGCTTGCGAGTCAGTTGGAGTTGGTATGTGTAGGGTGATTTCCTCACTGTAGCCTCAGAATATTGTCTGAATACATTTTTTAGTGAGTAGTGTATCGAATGTAGCTCATCCCTCAAACAATACAGGACAATACAGCTGAGTTGTTGTTAAAGATGTCAGTAAATTCAGTAGAAATCCTCAAAAATCCCTCAACTAACATCACAATCTTGACATAAAAACAAGATGGTGATAAGACAAGACGTGCAACATTTTCCCTCTCACCACAGCACAGCCATCAAATTGCAGTTATCGGTGTTGAGCTGGCATATCAGCTTAGCTCTGTGGTAAACCTCACACACCATGAGACTGGACCGGATTGGCCAATCCCTATTAATCCCTTCTTACTGTTAGGTGGACAAGGTGCCAAAGGGGCCCTGTGCAGGGCTGGCATGGGGTGTGTGTGTGTGTGTGTGTGTGTGTTAGCAGCAGAGTGAGTCAGCTGCTGCCGGCATTACTGTAATTGAATTAGTGTATGTGTGGTCGGACGCACTCCTAACAGTGTAGGTGAAGGCATGAACCCTGATGATTTTCTAACTTGTCTTTTGTGCCCATTCACAAATTACTGACTGTATGTTATTACATTATTACATTTATTTTCAGACATTATTTACAAATGAGGATTTCTCCCTCCACAGTTAACATTGTGAGCCACAGGGTCAGTTTTTGATAGAAAACCAGCTGTCGTGCTTCGTGGCACAAAAGAAAACAAGGAGGCTACTTTAAACTTCAAGTGTGCTGGCAGGGGGAGGAGGTTAAAGGGGCAAAAGGTAGAATTAAAAATATCCATCATTAGTATTTCAGGGATGGGGAGGGTAGGAAGGCAGCAACACACTAATTTTCATGAGAATCAACAGGATTTATGGTCTTAATTTTAAGGAGCACTAGCTTTAGCAATACCTCTGGTGTGAAAGAGGGGCTGCCAGTTGTCTTGGCTATAGGGTTTAATTTGCCTCAATAATTTATACCTGAAGCTGCACTCATTAATATTTTTGGTATTAACTTTGTATTGGCTTGGCAATATATACAATATATATCAATATCGTGATATGAGACTATATATCATCTGAGATTTTGGTTATTGTCCTATCATGATATGGCAAGGGTGTTGTCTTTTCTTGCTTTTAAAGGCTGAATTACAGTTAGTGAGGTCATTTTCTGAACTTACCAGACTGTTCTACTTGTTCTAGTACTTACCCACTTAATATTTTGTGTAAGTACCAATATCGAGGCATTTTGTCACCCAATCCTAGCATTTATTAAGTTCTTTAAAGGACATTTCTAAATATTGAGATAATTATTGTGTGTCACAATACACCCTAAAATATTCCCCAGCCCTACTAGTAGCAATGAGAAAATGGTCATTATGTAATGTAAAATGTGAATAGTGTCTGCTGTTCCCTTAATTTCTACAGAGCTAATTAGCTTGTTGTAATTTAGCTTCTTTCAGCTCATTGTTTTGGTTTTCTTGCCCACAACTTTACTGTTCGGTTGAGTCTCATCTATCATCAGTGTCGTTTCCAGCAGTAGCAGGCAGTTGTTTGTAGCAAAAAGGCTAATGCTACCTACTGTACATTATTTGCAGCACCAAACGATCAGCTGGTGAACATAGCAAAGCATTTAGCAGCTAAAGAGTCAAACATTTCCTCAGGAGGTGGTGGAGACCAAAATCGAGCCAAAAGGATAGTTTTTAATGTGCTTTATTGACCATTATACAATCCCAAAAAAGGCTAATGTTGTTCTGCATTTTCTGGATGTGTAATTAAGTACATTTTTGCTAACATGCTGTAAACTTTTGCCATACCCACTTTATGAGAAAATGACATGTCAATAATGTGAGTGAAACTTTTTGTGCCTCCCAGCAGCCAAAAAATCAGGTAAGGCAGATTAAAGTCTTACAGGCTTTTTGGCAAGGATTTAGTCATGTTTAGGGTTAGGTTGTTGGATATAGTGCTGTTACTTTTTTGCAGGTCAGTGAGCAAAGCACAAAACTCTTGAGTGTAGTAACAGCATGAATGACTACTGCAGCCACAGTCTTGCCTCGCACATGGGGTAATTTGTTGAGTTGGTTTCTGCCTCACGCGCCTTCGTCAGCACCCCATGTTTTTGAACTTGCTTCGACTGCCAGGAAAAAAATAACCATTATATTGTTACAGTAATTAATAATGTGACATTTTACATCAATATTGTACAATTGAAAAATAAAAACAAGAAAAGAGAATGGCATGGAAAGATCGAGATAAAGTTGAGGGAGCGAATGAAGACGGTGTGTGGAGGATGACGGACAGTTGTGGAGGCAGGGTTGTTAGTTTATGTAGGCTGTGGGGCTGAGTCGACTGGAAAATTTTGATCACTTTAATTTACTATATCCAGCGTTGCTTCTCTCCCTGTCCAGCACTTTTATCAAGCCCTGTGAGCCCGTATTGATTTTTTTATTTTCTGCCCAGGATAAGAAGACAGAGAGTTAGGGAGCTCTGGTGAATGGAGAACTTTCCTCAGATTGCTGCTATTCTCCAGCTTATTGCATCCTGTCGTTTGTAGTTTCAGATGATGTCCAGTACGCCACGGCTGCTCCAGCCAATAAACAAGGTGACTAACAATGGAAGAGGGCCGGGAATGAAGAGGGGGAGACAGGCTAACCACTACCCCACACACAGATAGAAACAGGGAGAGGAGGAGGGGAGGGGGTGTATTTTATAGGTAGAACTTGCCTTTGTTTTACGGCTACGTTGACAATTTCTTTTTTTGAAAAAGTATCTACTTTAGTTCAGGTTCAGAGCTTGTATTTGATAAATAACAATTCAGATTGTTTTAACAACGTTAAGGGATGTATTGAGGGATAAATCCCCCAATGTTTGAATTTATCTGATAAAGCTGATGTCAATTTATCATTATATAAGACTAAGTAATGGGAAATGATGCGTTTCTGAAAATAAACACGATTTTGTTCGTGTTCTGGATGATTTGGAGGAAATACTGTAATCATCCGACTTTAAATTTACAATAAATCTAATAGGAATTCTGTATTTTCTCTCACTTTCTCTTGCTTTTAAATCACGATGTTATTAAAGATCAAAATAAGTAAGTAATAATAATAAGTACTCGTGTATGAACACACATTGAGTATGATGTATAATTTTCTTTTATCCCGTCCCACAATATGCTTTCATGGACTTACCATGTTAGAATTCAAATAGTTATTCTGGGACTGAAGGCAAGAATACTATTTAACATTTTTTTTATATTATTGTTACTGGTTCATGTGTGCCTCCCTGAGCAAAATTAATTATCACCTTTGCCCCAAAGAAAATGCAATTAAAAAGTAGAGGTAATGGTTTTTTCTCCAAAATGAAATGGGACGATGGTTTTGTCCCCAATTCATTGCTTTCTGATAATGTGTGTATCAGACAATTGTTGTACTATTCCATAAATTCTTTTTTTTCTCGTTCATTTTTTTTTTTTTCCTGGCTGTGTATTTGCATTTTTAAATGTTGGGATAGGAGGATGTGTGTGTGTGCGTGTGTGCGTGTGTGTGTGTGTGTGTGTCTTTGAGAGTGGGGGTGGTGGGGGGGTGGGAGAGAGAGATTAGTGACAGTCTGATAAAAGATGTCTCCAAAACCCTAATTAAAATTGAATGCCCCTGCAAATGCAAAGCAACATGCAATCTCCAGGTATTTCATTTAGAGCAACTATCTCAGTGCGAGGCTGTTTTTTATGTCTTTCTTCATTGCACGCAAATAGCTATCCCCCTTTCGCTTTATTTTTCACACTTCCACATCTGCCACTGTCTTTGTCAAACCTCATGTTTGCTCTTCTCTCCCTCCCTCGATGTCAGACACAATGACAAAATAAAATCAAACTGAGTAACCCGTAGTGTGTCCCCTTTTTTTTTCTCTCTCCCGAGCACTTCCAAGGTTCAGCTCATTAAACTGCAGAAGAAAAAAAATAAGGGCTTCTAATGCAACAGTGAGCACAGCGGCAAGCTCTTGTATTTTTATAACACAAACATGCTCAACAAATGAGAGCAAACTTAGCTGATGAATTTAGCTGACATTGGTTATATTTTACTACAGGTTATGTTATTCTTAAGAAATATGAATTAATCACTAAAATGATAATAAAATAGAGCTTAAAACAATTGAGAAGAACATCACTTTTCTCTTTATTGTGATTTTTTATTTATAACAGATTTTCTTTTTTACTATTTTTGTTCGTGTAAGAACACAACATGTGGTTATTGTAGGAATCTCCTCTCGTTCTAACTAACAGTGCTTGTTCACAGTTTCTAATTCCTCTTGTTACATCATTAAAAGCAGGGCTCGTCTTCCGTCGTTGGTGTCCAAATATCTGCAGCAGTTTTCTGAGTGAAACGAGAAGAATGATTGCACTGTACAGCGGAAAACCATGTTTGAGATCTGACCTGTGTTGTGGCTGCTGTGGCACTTTCACTTCCTACTGTCTGGACTCAGACTGCCGGCCATGTGATCTCACTTTAGAGGAATCCAAACACACACACACACACACACACACACACACACACACACACACACACACACACACACACACACACACACTTGTCAGTGTCATCAGCAGCTAGTGGCCTAAGGTTTACCCACCAGTTTACATGAAACATTAGAGACTCTTGCATTTGCCTGAAACACAGTAGGCTGATATGACTGTAACCACTCTATCAGGTCGTCTTTTCATTCACACATACTACACGCTACTATTAATTTAATATTTCTTGCACATTGTTGCATTTGACAGTTTATTTTTTTACTTCTGGATTCAGTTGAGCATTTTAGAGTTTAGTGAAGGTTTAATGGGTCTTTTATCTCCTGCTTGAAGGCGCACTATTCAACTTTTTTCACAGGCCAACAAATAAAGAGGTCAACTCCTGATACATGGATTTGCAGTTTATAAGCCATATGCTTGAATTTAAAAATTTTGAGTCATGGTGGGGGTGGGAAGAAAAAACAGCACTTGCCCATCTAGAAGTCTGACAGTTCAAGGACTACATAACCAAACATAATCAAAACTGCTACTAAAAAGTTACACTGTGTGTATGTTTTCATATTTTTCTTACTTTGACTTGCTAGGTGTTGTCAAATAAGCACATATATAAATAAAGTTTATTATTATCTAACATGTGGTAGACCCCTTTTAAAGAAAAAAAGTCATGTGATAGATTCCTGCAAAACTGTCACCACTGAGTTTATTACAGATTCAGTGTTTTGGTCATGGACCTTAATGATTCAAATTCAAATTCACAATATGAAACAACAAAATCTTTGAAGAGCTGCCCGTACATGGTCCTGCGAGCCAAAGTCGGTCCACCATGATGTCTGATTTGGTCTGTTAGATGTTTCTCACAAAAGGAAATTAAAAGAAATAATTAAAAAGAATATTACTGTGCATGCTGTTTTATTCCTGTGAGGTAAAAAATGTCTTAAAATACATACAATCTCTAATTAGTAATTATTTTTTACAATCTGAGCACAATGGGCAGAGTGACGCATTGCATAGGAAGTCAGTCAATTAAGGGAAGTTGGGATCATAGTACCGTTTGCAAAGAAACAATGCAAGTGAATGGGTATAGGTGTGGCGTGGTCCGCCATTAAGTTTCAAGTTTGAGCCTTTAAAGGACAGAGTCTGGGGATCCCTGCACTAGAGTCACTGGCTGCGACAACCAATAAAAAGGAGAGCCAAATCTTCAACACCTAAGACAGGTTACAAATTGGTAACTGATAAAATATGAATGTCAAAATTCATAAGAATATAAAAAAGAAAATGAGCCTATGAAAAATAAGGATCTTTCATCAACATAGGGAATTCAAAGCAGAGGTACTGTAACCAGTCCAGGTCTTAACCCATAATGTGTTTTGTCATACGAAAAACGGTCAACATGAGCTTACAATGAAACAGCTGTTGGCAGCAGGCATCCAGTAGCTTCAGCTCTCAAAACCCCATATTTGGCTGAACCTTCCTCAGCGCTCACACCTATAATCATTTTTACATGACTGCCTGCAGAAAATACTGAGGAAATTGCTCTGGCTCAAGCTACCATTTAGTCATAGGGATATGGTCAATTTGGTACACTGCCAAAGCCGTGCTCCTGAGTCACTTTACTGTATGTATTTTTTTGTCATCCATTCCCAGAACACCAGTTGAATCATACAGCAAATAAATAATCCCCAGCGCTGAGAGTTTAAGGTGGTGAGCAATAAACATGTTTTCCTTTAACCGCACGGAGGTGAATGTTTTAACCTCCCCGCTCTCCATCCAGACAGTTATTAACTTTGCAGATGATATCTTGTCATGTTAACTATTGATCCCCGTCATCGTTAGACTGCGTAATAACGAGGAGCGTGGCTTGACAGTTTTGTTATATCTGCGAGGAGTGACAGGCCTGTGTGTTAAAGACATGTTTACTTCACTCTGGGATCAATAAGTGCTGTGAGCCAGCATGAGAAAGCATAGGCCCTTACCAGTGTTATCGATGCACGATGTATCACATTATGAAATATACGTAGGGAGGAAGCTGCCCACAAGATTAAGGAGTCCTCATAGATCAATGAAGAGCATGAGCATTAATATAGTGCTGCTACCTCCCTCCCCTGGACACCCCAGGTTATTTTTGCTCTCAGGCTGAACACTGATGCACGTAGACGTGCTTTGGCCTGAACTGGGAGAATTAGATTTGCCTGTTGGTGTTACAATCCAATATCTATCATTGAAAGGATTCTTTGCACTCCTATAGCCAAAGGTCTCTCATTTTAGGCCGCCGTGGCAGTGAAGATTGCATTTTGTTTGAGATTTTTAAACTTATTAAGAGGTTAGAAAAGCCTGCTTTTCATTCATGGGGGTAGCAGTGTGTGTGTGTGTGTGAGTGTGTGTGTGTGTGTGTGTGTGTGTGTGTGTGAGACAGCAATCTTGACCTTGAGACTGAGGGTGGAAAAAGACTGAGTGAGTGCTTCATGTTGTCAGGAAATGTTCCTTTTAATAGTGATTTCAATGTTTAATCCCATGCTGAAATTTAGCTGTCTTCATTTAGCGCCTCACATTAACCCTTTCCTGAGCTTGTTTCACTGCAGAGACCTGAAAGAGATGATAAACCTCCTTGTCTTCTTTTTTGTTTTGTTTTTTACCCTTCCTGGATTTCCAGCTCAAAACTGCTCCTTTCATGCTGCATCATAAACCTGACATTTGTCCAACTGGTAATCATTTTGACCACATCCACATCCACTTAACCTCATATATAAACTAAACTCATATAAACCTCATTTCCCACGATGCACGTCAGGCCTATATGAGCTCCTCATCTGAATATATCCCCACCGCGGAGGACAACGGAGGCGTGCTGTCATCCAGCTGACCCTTGAAGTGGCCAGATGAAGGGCAGGCAGGGGGAGGAGGGGTGAAGGGTGGAAGGGAAACTTGGGCCAAGGTCAAGAAAGCTAATTTGTTTCCTGCGTCCCCTGCCGTCCCTGAGAGGCAGACCACACACTGCCCATACGAGAGGGGCTTTAATGTGGTTAAGGGTGCATAGCAGGAGGTTGAGCTCATCAGCTACCGGGTCCCTTTATCACACAGGAAGCAAAAAATGGGTGTGTTATTGTTTCTGACTAAAATCCTTTAGTGGATATTAAGATTCAAATTCAAATCTAGTGTAACATATTATATTAGAGATATTTAAGATGCAAGGAAAGCAGAGCCACAATGAAAGCTGTATATTAGATTTTGTTGTTGTTGTTTTTAAGATGACATCATAACTTTGTGAAATGAAGTAAGACACACCTGTTTCAATACACAGCAGTGAAAGAAGTGTTCAGATGTTTTATGTGTAAAATGTAAAAGAAAGAAGAAGAAAAATGACAATTACAAAAAATTAAAAATTTGGATTCAATTCTTAAGTTTTTCCTCTATATTATTAATAATCACGACTCAATAAGCAGCAATCAAAAAGTCTTCTTTAAAAAACAGGTTATCAGGTGTGTGGGCGTGGTTTGACCAGATTTGATTGACATGTGACCAAACAACTCACATACCTATTCTGATTCAAATGTTGCAAAATCCTGAGTGGTTCATGGGATCATATTTTTATAACAGACATCTGCACACTTCAAATCAGCCTAAAGACCAAGGAGAAGTCCAGTCAGTTTGAATTTTATAGCACCAAATCACAACACTAGGTGTCTTATGACACTTTTAATTCAAAGCAGGTAGAGCCCATGCCTTTATAATTTACATATCAATTCTCCCATTAGCAAGCACTTAGCAACAGGAAAAACATATAGAAATGTAAAATCTTAATGTTCTCATGTAGAATACATTAGTAAAATACAGTGAAAAAGCTGATTGAGGGAATAAGTTCTCAAGGCCGACACACAAGTACACACAGAAGTGTTATCCGCAAAACGCAGTTAAAGTATCAAATTAAAAGTCATCATGGAAGACAACACAGTCTTTGTTAGAGCATTGTACATTATGATATTTGATTATCGTTACTGATGAATCACTGTGTAAGCACGGTTTCTAACCATTTAAACACATTATATTTTATCATTATAGGTATTGTAGTTTAAATCTTGATGCGTCAAAGCAAAATAACTAGTTATTATTGCTAAATACAAAGTGGAGCATAAAGTACAATATTTGACTTTAGTGGAGTTAATGTATAAAGTAACTTAAAATGGAAGTACTTGAATACAGCACTGCAGGGCTCCAGGGTGTAACTATTTGGGTCTTATGTTACACGACTGTGTTTATGTTATTATTATGATGAAGTTATGAGTAAGTGTAAAAAAAGGCTCTTTGAGAGAGCAGCATTTCAACAATCAACTGGCACATTCTCAGTAGAGGGTAATATATTTTATAGATTTTACATTATCAACACATACTTGTTTGCTAACTGCTTACAAAGCAGTTTTAGAATTAATGTTGTTACTAGGATCAACATAATTATTCAACATTTTTGCATAAGTTTGTGGCATTCTCATGAGTTGTAGTCAGTGTTAACATTGGCCACCTCCTGCCGTCCGTCAAACACTTATGGGATTACATGACATGAAACACCGTTCTGGCAGCTCAGCGCCAGCTCCTTCTAACAGTCAAAGTCAAAGAGGAAATGAATGTATTTGCCACCTCAAGGGCACACATGGTACTTCTGTGGAACCTGTAAAGCAGTGGTTAATCACTGTCTGCGTTAAGCTGTATAGCCTTCAGTGGGGAAAGAGAAAGAGTTTAAATTACCGAGCTCTCAGATTTGACAAAGACCAGACCCTGCATTTTATGGTACATACTCTTAAGTGTGTATACATCCAGTGAAAAAAACATTTATTTATTCATGAATACAAGATTTTTTAATATTTGAGTTGTGATTTGGCTTTTTAAAAACAGCGTAATCAGAGATAAGTTTGCCAAGTTTGTGATGGATGAATATATAGATTAATGGACTCAAAGTTACCAAAGAGATCAGTGTTTTTTTTTTCTTTTTAATTAGCACCTGTGAGCTGTTTCCCATTAACACTGTGCACATTAAAAATCCCTCTGCTTTTTCTAATTAAGTAAAGTGGAAACAGATTAGATGGCTTCTTTGAACAAAGGTCAGTGATTGCACTTTGTCTCGCTCCTCTGTTTGTTTGTTTGGCCGGCACCAGGAGAGAGCCTGCCACTTCTTCCCAGAATGTCACTTCACAATCACTGTTTGTTTTACGGAACAGCCTTTTCTTACGCTTCGTCTTCATCTCCTCTCCTCTCTATCCTCTTTTTTTATTTTTTTATTTATTTGTTTCAGAATGTGATCAATAGATAAAGACGTGCCTCTCACTACTGTCAGCTTTGTCAGTTTTTTTTTATATAAAAGAAAAAGTATATTCTGCTCGGCAGGTGGGGACCAGGGAGAGAGAGGCTGATGCGATATAGATTTTCCGCTGATATGATTATAAAAGCACGTGGAACGTCAGATTAAAGCTGGACTGATGAAAGATAGGCATCAATCAGCGACGTCTCTGGAGAGGCTGCAAGGCATGACATGGTTGTCAAGAAGCAGGAATATGGTGACTCATCCCTCCCTAATCTCCCTTTCCTGGCCAATTGATTGGGCTTTCATATCCATTAGGCTGGCTTTCATAGCCTCTGTAATGAATGGCCAGACTACAGACATACTTCGAGACCAAACTTGTCTCTTAGAAAGAAAGAAAAAAAGACGGCAGAGCAGCTGTGATTCATACTGGTATCCTCAACCTCTCCGAGTGGAGTCTGAGCACCGCCAAGGCAACAGGAAGAATACTTTAATGACACGTTGATTGATTCAGTTCAAATGATTCCACTATGTCTTAATATACGGTGTCTAAATCTGAGAGATCTGTGTTGTGATATTTGATATTATAATATGAAGATGTTCGAGATTCACTGTTTCCTGAAATATGTGTTTATATTGTGCTGAGTTATTTTGTCAAATATGTTTGAACTGAAATATAATTGCATATTGGATTGTGTTTACTGGTAATGTTTTTTCACATGAGCTGTTATGCACACCGAGGTGGTGTAGTGGACGTTGGTCAGGCAGGGCGCAGGACTATGACACTGGGAGTGGAGTGCATTCTCGGTCCTACATGTTGTTGGGTTCAGGTGACAAACGCATTTTGGTTACTGATAGATTGTGGTTTTGATTAAATGTTAAAGTAAACACAAGCTGTCCTGTACTTCAAGTCACTTTTGACTTATTCAACATTTAAACTCAAGTGCTGTCGGTGATTAAACAAATAACAAATTTGTAAATCAAAACAAAATCAAAATAAAATATGTTTTTAACATATCAACGCGATGATTTGTGATTTGAAGTGTAACTGCTTAAATTAGAAGTCAAGATTATTGTCAAGATTCCCTGACCAGGATGTGACCTTTTGATATTTTGTTGTGTCAGTGTCTGGGTGTGTATCACTTGACACCACATTTGTTCACCACATCATGTTCACATGTGTTGTAGTTCACTTTCAAATTAGCATTCTGATGTTATTTGCAGTTGCATTCACAATTTATCTGAAAATGTCTTAATTCTGATATTATGTGCATGTTGTGTTGAACACCAATTAGATTGTTTTTTTAAAAAAAAAATTAGCATTCAGTGTTGCTTACCAGTGTTGTAAAAAGTACCTAGAAGTCATACTTGAGTAAAAGTAAAAAGATTTTGTGATAAAATATAACTTTGGTAAAAGTGAAGTCACCCATAAAGATAGTACATGAGAAAAGTCTTAAAAAGTATCTGATATGAAGTATCAAAAGTACATATAAAAGTAAAATGATACATATATTTACATGTATGTGCTGTTTATATGGTATATAATCGGTCAATCTTTTATAGGATCCGATTTTTTTTTTGATTATCTAAATCAGTGTTTTTTTTATCCTATTCCTGAAAAAATAAATTAATTTTAAAATGCTTAAGTATCAAAATTACAAGCAAATCATGCATATATTTACGTATCTATATACTATATGCTACGAGGTGACCAATTACCTGCCTGGCCGACTTTCAGAATCAAAATCCAGCAATTTTCTGATCACTGGAATCTTTTTTTTCTTTTAATCTGACTGCCAAAAGAAAAAAAAAAGAAATTAAGTATCTGTTGCTTTGGCTGTGATGCTGCAATCTTTAAAGTAATCAATCAAATAAATGTAGCGGAGTAAAAAGTACAACGTTTGCCTCCAAAATGTAGTAACCTCAAAATTGGACAAAAGTATAGTACTTGAGTAAATGTACTTAGTTACATCAATATGTACTATGAGTAGCGGTTCACACTCAAGCGTACAGACCTGCAGTGTGAACACAGCCCTCTCTAACTCAGATGTTTTCTGAACAATAAGCGGTTGACTTTTAGTTACTCCGCTCGCCCCTGATTTCTGACAGTGATTCATCTCACTGGGATTCTTATTGGTACACTGTGGGATGATTATCACCGACACATTCTTTCAGCCTGAATGCCCTCCACAACACCTCTGTAAAAAAAAAAGAAAAAATCTGAGTTACGCATGAGAAGAAGCTGACAAAGAGAGCCAGACGGGAAGGAGAGAACGACAGAATTTAATAAAGTTCAACAAGGCAGAAAGGATTGCACAAGCAGTGAATAGCGATTCTGCTTTTTTCTCCTTTACAACTTCTGCCTACTTAAACACTTTTACACCCCCTCCTTTTATCTGCGTCTGCATTCACCCAGAGAGGAATAGCTGGACACAGAGGGAGACGCTCATTCCGTTTTTTATTTGAATGTTGACCCAGGATGGCCACCATCTGTGCAAACTGTCTCCCTCTATGACTCTCCTGCATCTCCTGCCATAAATATCACACGGCGCGTCACTTCTCAGATAATTCACACATCCCAATTTATCTCCCTGCTCTGTTTTCTCCACTATTCATTCTCGTGTTGACACCAGCAGAAGTAGTGTGTCATTTTCAGCAAACAGTGATTTCTGTCTAACATCATCTCACACCCTTGTGTCCCATTTCCCGTGGCATCTGGTGCTTTTTTCTTTTCTTATTCCTCGTCATAAAGAAAAACCTCTTCAGACTTTCCAGAAACCCAGCCTACACTTATCTCTCGCTGGGTACTTTTTTTTTTTTTTTCTCTACCCGGTCACTGAAAAGCCTTCCACTAAGCTCAAACACACGAGGGGAGTGGTGAAAATGGGGTAGATGACATTGTTTCAGTGATACGGATGCGCGGCTTAAAGACAAAAGTGTTGGTTGAATGTTGTCATGTCAATAAGCCATCAGTCGCGCCGCTAACAATAAGTTAATGATTCCCCAGCAGTAATACATTTATGAATAGAGAAGTGTCTTCTTCAGCCCAGCGGGTGTGCCCATTAAAACAGAGCATGAACAAAATAATTGTGATTTGCAGATAAAATCCACTTTAGAATGGGATTCCGACTGAGGAATTGTTGAAAGAGCTGTAATTTTCCACTAAAACCTGACACACACTCTCAGGAGCCCTGCTAATCATCTCGAGCATGTGTGTGTGCATGTGTGTGTGTGTGTGAGAGAGAGAGAGAGAGAGAGAGAGAGAGAGAGAGAGTGTGTCTGTTTTGAAGTCTTTGTACTATATACACATTAATGATAGCAAATACATTTAGTACGTAAGTGTTTCTCTGTTTAAAGTGAAAATCTGTGACCTTTTTTCTGAAATGAATATCTGTGTTTGGGTTCTGCAACACAGTACTGATTCAACATGTAGTAAGCAGTAGTAGTAGGAGGAGGAGGAGGAGGAGGAGGGGTGGTGCAGTCTCGTACTTCTGAAGAAGTGTTTTGTTTTATGTTTTCTGAAGTAAAAACAGAAATTTGTGTGAATTTTATTTTTAAATGTTGGACTTGCAGTCTTCTATACTGCAGTATGTTAGTCCCACAGGAACACCACTGTCCAATAAAGTCATTATAACTTCTGAATACCCTTTGAATAAGTAAATATGTGAATTTGTGAATGCGTCAGATAGTTTGGGAAAAGACTCCCTGGTTTGCATCCACATCAGTGGATTACAAAATGTATCTAAGGATCGTTAGATCATTGTTGGGATAGGCCACAAGAGAAAGTGTAATTCTCCTACACACACATCTGCTGCAGTTTCCTGTATTTTTTTTGGGAAATACGGTGCAGTGGTGCCTTTTGGCCTCTAAAAAGTCCCACTTAGTTTGAACTGGTCAGAAGTCGTAGACATACAATACACCCTGTGACAAGGAGTCACATGTGCACTTCTTTGTATTATGAAATTTTTCTAAGCAAAAAGCCTTTGCAGGAGATGATTGGTCAACTAGTACCAGACACATTTTGGCAATCCATTCTGTAAGTGTGCTTCCTCCCACCTATTTTTATGTGCATTTTCACTTTGAGTCACTTATGAGAAAAATGTCATGAATTCCCAAAAATTCCAAATGAATAATTCATGATGTATGTAAAGCATGTGAGCAGTTTGTCACCCAAACCGCCACTGAAAAGATGAAAAATAGCATGGGTGGAAGTAACTACGCCTAATCAAATTACTGTAATTAAGTCAATACTTGTACTTTTAGAGTACGAGTATTTTTTCAAGTCTGTAATTTTTCTCCAATTCAAGGTACAATATGTAAGAACTGGTCATATACGGGTCAGCATATCAGCAGAGTAACGACTAACTGCTGCTAACTGTAGCTGCCCTTAGCCAGTTAGCTTAGTTAGCCATACAGTTAGCGCACCGGACTAGTACGGGAGCTTTAGACTGAGATGGCCCAGGGTTAGCTGGTAAGCATGCAAACTTCAGTAGACATATCTGCAACACAATACCTAGACGTCAAGGTGGAAACGGTTATTTCTTCACATTACATCTAAAATTTTATCTAATTTTTTAATGTTTTTAACTGAAATTCTTACATATTGCACCTTTAAGAATGCATTACACCATGTAAATCATAATTGAGCACTGAGTACAATTTGAATTAATATGTAAGGCTGCATGTTTGTAGCCAATAAGACTATCCGATCACAAACCGGCTCATAAAAACCCTGACATACAGACAAAAAAGACTAAACTCTGCAGCAGGCCCAGGTTTGGAGAGGTGACCGTGACCACCGAGCAGAACAGAGCAGTTAGGAGTAAACAGAAAGTAAACAGAAACCTGCTGCTGATGATTCATCAACGGTTAAAAAGTAACCAATACTCTGAGTAGTGTTTGAGAAGAGTCCTTTGTACTTTTACTTGCATATTATTTTATTAGAAGTAGTTTTACTTGTACTTGAGTAATATTTCAGTGATGTAACTGTACTTGTACTTGAGTACAGACTTTTTCAGAACTCTTTCCACCACCGCCAAATTGTTTTCTACTGCTTGACTGGTGCTCTTTTGTGTTTACGTCACCTTGTTGTTTCCTCCTCTTCTGCAATGGTTTAATGGCACCTGACTGGATTTATAGCGCCTACAACTGTTTATGTTGAAGCCCTCAACTACTTGTGGTCTCATAATATTAGTGGATGAACATTTTCCTTAATCCCCATTTTCTTAGGCCAATTTTATGCAAATACTGTCAAACATTTCCCTACATTTGAGTCTTTGATTCTAGGCAAGACTGTGAGTCCAATCTGGGAAAGAGATGAGATGTGAGATGTCTTTAGATGAAATATTGTTTAGTACATCCAGACCAACCAGATGTTGAGAAAAAGTGGTTGAAATCCTAAAAAAGCCTTCACTGGAAGCTAGCAACAAAATGATGGAATATATTGCATTGCAGTGCAGGTGGTATGCTGGTTGTATACAATGACTTATAGGGACCTGATCTCGTTGCCCCGTTTCATCAACAAGTTGTTAATGCTGCATACATCTGATTACTAACTAGCTAGTGAGTCAAACTGACCTAATGCAGAGAGAATGCCATCTCTCCAGCTCAAGCCTGCATGCCTCTATGTAAGCAGCCGAGTCTTCCAAATGGGGAGTTAGCCATTGTTTTGGTGCTTTGGCCAAGTAATAAAACGTCTAGACACCAACTAACATGAATTTCCCCGAAGAATTAGTGTCATCAGTGTGAGAGCCCGGCCCTGCACTCTGGGGTGCAGTTTGAAATACTGTCTTTTAAATCAATGCTCACCTCTCCACTCTTCCTTTAATTGAACTTTGCGGCCTCCTGTCAAGACCTTTTGTCGAAGACAACAGACAAGTCCTCAGCTGGAACAGAGCTGAATCAAACTTTTCAAACTCTCCTCTATCATTGCAAATTTCTTCTGTTCTGTTCTGATAATTCTGCATTTCCTGGCTGCAAGAAGAGTTTCTCACAAATGAACGCATGCTTTTCCTTTGCAGCTTTCCTCCTTAATTTATTATAATCTTAAAAACGTTAGACTTTCTTTACATTTAGCACTTTTAATGCTCAAGTTTTAAGATTGATCTTCAATTTGACTTTGTTTTTCTCAGAATTATGTCAGTGCAGCACAAAACAAACAGCATTTACATCCACCCGTGTCTGTGGCAACTAATTACTTGAGGAGAATGTTGATGTCTCATAAATGGAAACAGCTCAAAGTGAACACCAGCTCCCCAAAGAGCGAAACAGCAGTCGCTACATGTAGCAGCAAAGGCATGCAAGGTGATTTAGAAATGGTACTTTTTATTAACTTTTTTTTTCTCTCCCTTTTTACTTTCAAGAATTGGCACTTTGGAGGGAAGTCCGTGCAAAGCGTCTCCATCTATCATGCCGGCTGGGTTTCCACAGCGGCGTTATTGACGTAGTAAATTAGAGGAGGCGCACATCAGGTAGCTGACGGATCGGAGGCATCAACAGCAAACTTATAATCGCAGCTGTGCTCACAGTGGGTGAGTTTCTCTCTATTCTTTTTTTACGTGCATACTTCTCATTTACTTCTGCCTCTACACTCTGTAATTCCCATCTCCTTCCATTTTATGTACATCTAAAAAAGTATGCCCCACTTTATTGGGTGTGTATTTCCTCCTTTGTACCTGAAAGCGTGTGTTGTTGGGCGTAAATATTCAGTTTTATGGGGTGCTCACAATGATAAATTACGACTGCTCTTAATTTTCTGAATTCATCACGAGATATTACATTTGTTTATTCATGCTTTTATTTTGCTTTTATTCATGCTTTTATTTTATTCTTCACTTATTGATGACTGAATAAACTGAAAGGATGACACAATTTCATACTGTCTTACTTTGTTTATGTTAGCAGCACTAGCTTCCTTTGTAGCGTCAAACTGTTCTGGAGACCTTACTCCCCTTGAGGATTGCTTGCTTTTATGGAAATGTATCAAATAACTATTTTTTGAGTTTGTATTGTTACCTCATAATATTGTAAATATTAACTTTCTGAGTTAGATTTTCTTTCTAAAAACTACATAGTGCACCTTTAACATTGATTATTTTTACTTTAAAGTATATCACCACTAAATATTGATTTTTACAGGTGTTTTGGGGAAGAAATTTTAATCAGAAGAGAAAGATCTTCATTGACTGATTTTTGTTTATGCCTAAACAAATTAAATAAACAAACTTTTAATGTTTTATATAAACAAACTGACCGTAAAGGACAACGCAGTTTCATACTGTTTTACTTTGTTTATATTTGGCGGACCCTGCCACCTTTCTAGCTTCAAACAGTGTTCTGGGGACCTTATTTTCCTCTGAGAACAGCTTGTTTATTCGGTTATGGAAAAAATAAATACTTCAAAGTTTTTGTATTATTACCTCATTAATCTGTAAATATCAAAATTCTGAGTTTGAATCCCTTCTCCAAAAACTACTGTTTCTGGAGAAAAGGTGAAACTTTGCTTCATGGGAAAATTAGGTAAAAACATAAACTGAAATTCTGCCTCTCTGCATGTCAACACTTGACCTTCCTCTCCTGCAGTGAAAAGCCTCTTAGACTCTCCACTTTTATGAATTTCCCCCCCTAAAACCTTTGTTTGTTATCGCCCTGTCTGTTTCTGTATGTGAGCACTGAGAAGAATCACCGCTGTCATATCCAATTCTGATGTCTCTTCCGCTGTAACAGATTATGATTTATATGTGGTGAATGCAGTATGATACAAGGTCTTTCATTCATACTCTTCACCGTTTTCAAAAAAAGTTTCTGAAGAGTATTGAAGCACAGAGAGGTGAGCACGGTCTGCATATGACAGACTAGTGAATGGACATGAAAAGTGGAATAACTCTAAAGATGTTTTGCTGTTTATTATAAAACGTTATGCAACATAATTTGCTTAAAAACAAGAGCGGAGGCTTTGAACCAGATGTATCAGTGAGAGACTTGTATGTCAGAGGCTGGATCCTCTAAATGGCATGGCAAACTGCCCCGGTTACCATGGCTATGAGAGGGTTTGAGAGCACATTAATCACAAGGATTTAGGTTTCTTTCTCTTTTATTTTTTTTTCCAAAAAAGACACAGAATCGCTCAGACGTCCTTTATGAAGCTGATTTACGGAGTTCAATATCAGTGTGTGTAGATCATGGGAAATGAGCGTGAGAGGTAAGAGTTTATGAGCGAGGGAAGAGAGCAGCGTGCAGTCTGTGTCAGCAGACTGCTTTTGTTCTTGAGTGTGTTTTTGTAGGAAATAGCCAAGTTAGCAAGAGACGGGAATTTATGTTAATTAATTGTGCCGTTTGGATTTTTTTTATACATTTCCTACATTGGTCCACATGAAAGGTTTGTGCTGTGACATGAGTGGATATTAACGTGTGAAAAGGGACTCCAGAGCTGCAGGTTTTATAGCTTAATGAAGATTAAATGTCTCGGAAAAGCTTTGGCATCAAAAGGTGTATTAATTTGCTACAATGGCCACATTTGGCGCTCAACCAGCCCCTTGTTAATTGTGCAATCTGGAACTGGTAGATGATGTCTGACGTGGCTGCGCCCAGCTTGCCTTGAGTAAATGGAGCTCACACATTTTACCTATGACAGACAGGCAGCTGATAAAAATGAGATCATGCATAAAGAAGTATCACTCTTGCCGTTGGTGCTACTTTTCAGCGGCAATCTTTTCCCTCTTCGTCTTTGGTCAGAGGTGGCAGATTGATGATGGTGTGACAGAGTGACATTGCATTCTGGGAACCCAGGACTGTGGCCATAAATCCACGGCAATTCAGCTTTACAATGGCCTACTGTCTAGCCATCAGAGGGTAGGAGGTTGTTACTGCATCACCCTAGTGAGCTGCTAGGGTACGACCATTATGCCTCCTTCAAGGAGAAAATTAAGGCACCAGGGGAAGTAGTGAGGATGGTAATGAGTTATGAAAATCTAATAGAATAAAGAAGAGGAAGAGGAGACGTAAAAACTTCTATGGCGAGTGGAAATTTCCCATGCTCTTTAGACGGTAAAGTGCTATGATTCTTTTCAAGAAGATCTGTCAAATCAGAGCCTCGTCTGTATTAGAAAGCAAATAAAACACATGAACAAATAAACACTCCAAGTTTCTTATTGACCTTGGAGAACCAGCTGTGTTGTGAGTGCAGCTCGACTTGGCTGTCCGCACCCTCCCTCCCTTCTGAGAGTGTGCGCCTGTGTGTGTTTGTGTGTGCGTGCGAGAGCAGAATAGAGCTCTTGAGTATAAGTGTGTGTTTTTTGTTCAAATTGCATCTGTTTGCGTGCGCCTTTGTGTGCGCGTACAATGAATGGCTGCGGCTATGTTATTTGATTGGTTAAAAACAAGCTCCGAACTTATTGATAATTCCCATAAGTCCCAGCTGGCCATTTGCAGTCTTGGGATACGAACCGGAGAGGTCAGATGTGTTTAGCTGTTCTCTCCCTGGGCTATATGTAGAGAACACAATGAGTCGCTGTGTCCTATCATAATACAAGTTTTGGTGACACTGAATTAAAAATAAGGATTTATTTTTTTAAATATTAAATACGGCTTTAGTTTATACTTGCTAAAACAAAATAAAAACAGGATTATTCTCCAGAGAGAAAGCAAAAGTGCTGTTTTACACTTATAGTGGCAATGATGACTTGAGGAAGAAAGTTGCAGTTCAGTAGCCCTTAATACAGTCTACAAACAGAGATGCAGGTGCAGACATACCGCTATACTAAGATTTTATTTGACATATGTCTGCAATATACTTAAACAACTATGTATATACAGGTGAGATTATTACAATGCATTGTATTAACAGGATTGTGGCATATGCAGTACAAGAGTGGATGGTAGTGCAAAGAATACTAGAATAAATAATGTGTGGATAATAATTTACTCTATTCACAGAAGTGGGTTAAGTGCGCACATTGACCTACATGTGACAATAAAATAATAATATATATTTAAGCGTAACAAAGTAGTTCCAATGAAAACTGCTGACTGGGTATTTGAATATCCAATATAACAACAACACAATTTCGGGAACCGAGCTGCTATTATTAACTCCGCCAAGGAGGTTATGTTTTCACCCGTGTCTGTTTGTTTCTGTCTTGGTTGGTTGGTTTGTCAGCAGGATTACACAAAGACTACTGAACAGATTTCCGCGAAATTTGATAGAAGGATGGGTCTCGGACTGGAAAGTCCCTATTAACTTTTGGTACAGATCCAGATAAAAGTATCTAGTAAATTTTTCTCACTTTCTTTAACATTGCGAGGTCGTTTTTGAACTTTTTCATTACTTTCTCAGGGAGTAATGCATGGATCTTGATGAAATACATCTGGTGTATTTAGTTGGTTCATATCTATGAGTGAGGACAAAAGAAGACTGTTGGGCTTTGGTGGAGGTTTGCGCTTTACTGAGTGCCTTTCTAGTTTTTCATCTAATTTACCTCAGTTGTGTTTGTACAGAAATAACCTCTGCAAGTAAACCCAAAAATGGTCTGCATGGCAAAATACCACAAGAGGTAAGTGAGACATTATGTGTGTGTGTGTGTGTGTGTGTGTGTGTGTGTGTGTGTGTGTGTGTGTGTGTGTGTGTGTGTGTATGTGTGATTTGGGTAAACCGACCCTTTAAAACACGCATAGTACTGTAAAAGCAATAAATTCCACCTATGTTGATAGCTGACCAACATTTTCCCCCTCATGAATAAATGGGCACAATCATTGAGTGGAAAATATTTTACTCCAGCATTTGATCACCACAAAGACTCTTGGTGATTTTGGCTCAGTAATGGGTGCCATACCTCAGCTACCAGCAGTCCCAAAGCCCCCCCCCCCCCTTCCCTGAGCGAGCTGGAGCTGGATGCAGCCCTACAGTATGTCCTCCTCCTCCTGTGTGATCAGGCCTGCAGCACTTGTCATCTCCCTGGTGGCAGCTTAGATTCTCCAATTTTTAGGTTAATTAATCAAAAATGATTTCTTTTCTCATTAGCCATGCAGTTGGTTTGCAATCTGCGAAATCGATGTTTTACAGATGTTTCCCTGGGTTTTGTTTTTCGAGACGGCGCTGATTTTTATTGGGTATAGATTTAAGAGGGTGCTGAGGGATTGTGAGTTAACTCAGCCACACACAATCACACGCACGCAGCCACAGAGACACACTAAATGCATATTCTACATAGTCACATGCACACATAAACACCAGCATTAATACAGTAAAGAAACGCCCGAACTTGGCTCGTTCTAACTTCCTCTCAGCACCTGAAGTTTTTAGCGAGAATACCGCGTTGAATGTAATCCGTTCATCTAACTGATGCGGACAGCACCTCTGCTCTCCTTCTCCATTTTGGTTCGCCTATATCGAGTCGATCGTTGCCAAACCCAGGGGGTTGAGCCACACACACACTCTCTCTGGGTAACACTCTTTAATCACATAACAGCTTCTGGTTCTAGTTCCTGTTGGTTGTAAACAAATGTAATGTTGCATTTCCTGCAGTCTAGACATAACAACAAACCTGGCAGAACCAGAGAGGGGAGCGATTGCGGTTGCTAAGGAGTGGCTGGCACAAGTCGGCAACAAACGGGCGTCTGAGGTATAGACGCAGGAACAGTCAGACAGATGCAGCCGAGGCGTCGGGGTATCTTCTTTAGTCTTATTTTGAGCCTCGAGGAGAGTCTCAGATGTTAGGTAAAAGTTAGGTAAGTGTGTTATTTTGTTGAAAACGATTGCCTTTTATTTGTCTGCTTGTGTTCAAGATGTACTTGTGCCCTCCTTTATTGAACAAAAGTGTTTAAAAACTCTTCAAACATTTAGATTTTGAACATTTTTCCCATTCCATGTTTTTCTCTATTGATTAATTCCTTCATGTAAACTTTTTGGACCCTGGAATGTGCCCTTAATGCCATCTGCTGCACAGTTGTTCTAGTATATGTTTGTACGTGTGTGTGTGTGTGTGTGTGTGTGTGTGTGTGTGTGTGTTTGCGCCTGCATTTGTGTACACCAGTCCCCACCCACCGTTCCACTCAACTACACAGGAAAAAGAAGATGAAGCAGAGGAGCAAAGGAGCCCAAACAGAAATTATTATTGATTTAATCACATAATCAGCCGCAAACACTTCAGGCCAAGATAGCAAATCCATAATAGCCTCCCCACATAACCACCCTCACAAATTTACCATCAAAGCCCTCCACGCACACACTGCAAACACGGGAACCAGGGGTCACCTTCAGTCGCCGGCAAAATATTGACGTTCCTAATGCTTCTATATGTTTTTGAGTTAAGCGTTATCAATCACCGATAAGGGCCTGATGTCTCTAAAACATAACTCCTATAGCAGTGGGATTACAGCATCGCTTTTCTTGTCATAATCTAAGCATATCTTTTCAGACAAAGGCAGAGGATGGTAAAATCAATGTTGTCAGAGGCAGACATTTCCCACCGCGGCTGCTCCAGTCTGTCTTTAGATGAGATACAGGAGCACTGTTCTAACCTTTGAGACATCAAGATCTCTCTTTGTGAACGTGTCGCTGCTCAAAATGATTTTAATTAATAGAAGTTTGTATGTCGTTCCCTTAAAAACTTCACGCTTACACACAGCTCTAACCTTTAAATCAATTTTGCCCTCATGTTTACTGACATTATACTCCAACAATGGAGCATGTAATTATTTCATTACAGCACAATAATAAATTGGTTCTTGTCGAATGAATGAATTTCATGACTAAAGTCAAAAACAAAAGCCCAAAAATTAAAGTCTTTGTCTTCTTTGTTTCGCTAAATTGTTGAATTACACAAAAACTTTTTTTTTTCAAAAGCAAGTGTTGTTTGAATCAATAAAGACACAATGAATGACAATTTGACATCAATAGGCTGAGCTCTGTTTTCATGAAATGAAGATAAAACACGTAAGATAATCCTTTCCACTTTTGTTTGCAAAAATTCATTTACAGCACATGAAGATTGTTTTCTTACCTTGAGAGCAGCTGCAAGGCCTCTGTACATGAAAGTGCGAGACAGGGAGTAGGGAATCACTCTTCCAGTCTGTGTGGCAGTCTGACATGATCCTCATGTTTGCTGACATTCCACAACCTTTCAATGGATTGTGTTGATGGTTGTGCAACCTTGGTACGATTTAGCCTCCAGGGGCGACGACCAATGTTTCAGAGCTTCCGGTGTAGCCAGCAGATAATGGACGTCCGATTCAAGACTTCCTCCGCTGTGCGCCAGTAATTAACAGTCACGTTAGCAACTTGAGACATCGGAGAACATTTGGCTAATTTCTGTTAGCAGATATGAATGCAGATAAATTATTTTAAAAAAGCGAATTAAAAGCTAAATTGTCACCAGACAATAGTTGATGGGTTAGAAGTTTGTATTTTGGCCAATGCATTCCACATTTTTTGCTCTCCACTCTGACTGTTCACCTGCATGCAACCAAAACCAGCTCAAACGTGATTGGCCAGTATTATAACACATTACAAACAGAAACCAGAACACTGCTGATACCAAAATATTGTCCCTTACCAACAGCATTTATATGCCTATATCTTTTTTTAGACATTAATGGTTGTGTGGTTGTGTGAATAGACAGTGTACTCTAAATGTGTCTGTGGTGGTTCAGCAGGATTTGATGAAGGTATTTTTTTATATTACAAGGCTGCTGATATACCGTGTGAATCCCCATTCATTTTCACAATGAAAGCCAGGTAAATTCCTTTAAAGTTACAGAATATTAGAGTTTTTGTTACAATATTTTATCATTATTCTCTCAGCAATGGTTGTAATTACCAGTTTCAGTTTTTCTTGTTGGAGTCCGCCATTATTTATTTATTTAGAAATAGACAAAGAACATACTTTACTGGCTACCTTTTGCATGCTTTTTATTTATTTATTCATTCATTCATTCATTTATTTAATGTTTATATGATAGACAAGCATGTATGTAGCATGTAGCATAAAATGATGCCACACACCACAGCATTCATAGACTATGCTAATTTGCAATGTTGTTCCCAGATGGGCCTTTAAAAATACATAAAACATAAAACTCAACAGTGAATACAGAAGAAACAATACGAACATAAACCTCAACAATAAATGTGTACAAGAAAATATTTGACTATAGTACAATACAATGAATCACCGTGAAACAAAGATCATTCATGACTGACCCCTCTTCAAAAACTCGAGTGATACTCACTCTGTATTCTTAATTGTTGTATAGTGAGATGAGTTAAAAGAAAGCAGGAGAATAATCAGGATTAAATGCAATATTTTTGTTAATATTCTGTAGCCGTGTTGAAGAAGGAAACTGCACCATATCGGGAGCAAACCACACTAACTGCTGATATTTAATAAAAGCCCATTACCGACCACAAATATTTGCCTAACTCTGCTGTTCAGCACTAGAAGAAAGATGATTTGTCTAATTTTCCGTGGCTATAAAACGATGAATTGGATTCAGATTCGAACACTCCCCTAATATCCATCTCTCCAGCGATCTATCCATTCAGTTGCCTATCCTTGTCCATCTAGCCCGGGGCTATGGAAGCCTAATTGTTTACCAAAGGGTTGCGGCTCATTTGCTCCTGGAGATTGGGCCTAATTAACACTAACTTGTCTGAACACCGAGGAGCGCTGTCCACTCCACTTTAATCTAATCTGTACTCTTTCAAAAAATAATGAGATCATTTACACCTCATTAACGAGCAATGTAATGTCTGGGAATTAATCATAATGATTGCTTATCATTTCACTTTGGCTTATCATTTCACTTTGCAATATTATCTCCTCTAATGAAACTGTTCACACAACTGCCAAGAGGGCCTTAATTGGTCGTGTGAAATCACAGAGCACCCGGCAGCTTGCCGCGACGTGTGTGAAGTTCTAATTTGCATAGGTGGGGGGTGGGGGGAGGATTTGGAGGGGGGGGAGGTTGGCATCACACATGCGATACACACACACACACACACACACAAAGGTGCATAAAAATGTAGTGGGATGGTTTGAGAGAATGCGTACACAGACAAAAATATGCACATTCCCCAACAGCTCCGTCAAGCGAATCATTTGTTGAATTGTTTCACTTTTTTACAAAAAAAAGCCCATCCAGACTGAAGCTATTGAGGACATTTTTTCTTCAAGTAATTTTTAAACATTCGGTTTGAAACTAAATGTTTGCACCTGGTGTCTACTGCCCCTCTCTTTGGCATAAGATCCATGCCAGTGGTGGATGTGATTATCCAAGTGACATGGCCTCCACACTGATCCCGGCTTTGTGCCACCACCGTGAAGCCGAGACATGAAGAACACCTATCCAATATTCCGCTTTTTGCATTGTAACCTCTTATAGCCTACTGTATATCCGCCCAGGCTGGTCAGCCCCGGCACACCCACCTCCTGGAGAGGAGGCTAAACAACGCTAATAACAGTTAAAATATACTATCCCTCCCCTGTGCGTGGACCACCTAAAGAGGCCATGCTTGACTGGAGGGAGGAGAGCACTGAGGCTGCTCCGTGCCCCGGCTCCCCAGGCTTAGGAGGGCTTAGGTGCGGATGTCATTTGCTCTTTCTCCCTGGTCGGAGTGGCTAGCTGCTAATTGTGGCCCCTGGTCTGTGAGTTGAGCTTGTGTAGCTGAGGAGAAAAGGCTTGCCCAAATTGAAATCTGAGTAGCGTGTCTGAGAGTCGGGCCGACTTCCACTCCATCATGGATGCAGTTTTAAGAAGACACAGTCATAATTCCCTCCAGGGCTAATTTCATCATCCAAAGAAACATTCTTTTGTCTGTTCACTGTACCAAACGCTATCATCCTTTCCTCTTATTTCATTCCATTTCGCTGTTCATTGGATCATCCTTGCAGGTAGCGGAGACCACGATTGGCAAGTCCAAGAGTGAAACTAAAAGTCAGGGCCAAGACCAAAGAAACTGAGACTCATTTAAAGTTAGAATGGGCAAGAATGTACCTTTCTTGTGTAGTACTCAGTATGAGTCCAACCCCTAACCTGACCCCAAATCTGTAGGTCTAACCGAACCCTAACCCTAAGCTTGACCTTAGCCCTGATCAAATCAGAGAATTTTAAGGTTAAAGAATCATTTATAATGCTGAGGATCGGACCAGGTAGACATGTAACTGGTTCTGTCAGGATCCACAAACGGCTGAGGCCAAGACAAGTCTGAGTCCAAACACAGGAGATTGAAGTCTGAAGTGTCAGAAAAGTGCTCCAGATATTGGCCTCAGACACCCACAGCTCTGCCTTTCAATCCTCCCCATCACTTCCGCTCACTCCCTCCCTTTTCCTTGGTGTAAAGCAACTGTCAGCTCCTCTCCGGCTTATTAAAGGAGTCAAACGCCTGCGCTGCCATAACCACGTGCTGATATGATTTATTCTCTCCCCCGAGGACCCGTCTAATGAACAGAGATGTATGCTCAGCAGCCCTGTACATGTAACCTCTGTGTGCTCAGAGGACGGCCATGCTGTAATATGATAAGTGCCTTGTCGATAGGCTGTATGATATGCTAATCATACTAAAACACGGTGCCTCAGGCTCTCCCCTTGTTTATTTATGAAGGCCTGACCTGAGGGAGAGCAATAATCGGCTTTTCTCTGAACTCTCTAACCCTGGGAGCCAGGGGAACCGCCAATCACACACATCTGAGTCCTATAATTCCCCCACCTCTCTCCCTCTGTTCCCCCCTTCAACCCAAGCTGAAATGGCAGATTTATGCAAACAGCACTGTGTGTGCATTTTCCTGCCCGCATTTGTCCGGGGCACATGTCAAGCACTCAAATCATTAAACTAATTATTAATTGGGACTGACGTAAACAAGTTGTCAGCAGCCTGCCGACTTGACTGTGGTCTCAGCTCAGCGAGTAGAACGCATTGACCTGATGAAGTGCACATATTACAAACCAATCAAACCAAACCAAAGTGAAGGCAAATATTTCAGCTCTTTAGAAACCAGTTACTTAACTAGTTACTCACTATGCTGCTGTCCCAAAGACAACTGGATCGTTTCCTTTCCCCTCAGTGTTGCAACTACCAGCCACGCAGGACAGAATGTGAGTTTTTTCATTCATTTCGTCTATAATGGATGTGAAACTAGACAGAAGTGGTGCCAAGCTGCCAGCCTGACTGGATCACCAGTCAAGCTTAATTTGCATAGCGAAGTCAGACAGAGAGTGGGACATCAGCAGATGAAAATGGCATGTAGAGCTTTATATCGACCAAACCAGAGATGATTGTGGAAAGACAAACCAAGACTGTGTTGGTGAGCTTTATGATGTTTATGTCAAGTTTGAATGAAGTGTGTTTTATGATGAGTTAACGAGGCAGTTAAGCTCATCTTAGTTCAGTAAAAGAGAGGAGCTTCATTTCAGAAGGTTCACAGTTGTATATTTTATATTTATTTGTATGTTTACAAAATAAAATAGAAGTGTTTCATTTCTTGATGTTTTGTGAGTTTATTTTGTGAGTTTATTACACCAACAGCTGGCATATATCTGCCAGCTGAAAGCAGGGGGGCTATTGGACTATAGCCTCTTGCGGTACAAAGCGGTATTACGAGACAGGACGGGCCGGGGCTAGCTGGTTAGCATCCCAACTTCAGTAGACATCTCTGCAACACAATACACTGTTGTGTCTTCACACTCCATATCCATGGCCATATCTTACAAATCGGTCCTGTTACCTCAAAACGCATTGTTTACCTTTTTTTCCCCAATCACTTTTCATTGCCAAAAAAAATATTTTCATTGCTTCTCAATATTTTTCAACCTAGCCTATGATCTCATGTAATCTATACATATTGTGCTGCCACTGTATCTGACTGATCATTCTGCACAAAACCAAACACATCTTCATCTTTAGAGTTACTGTGCCCTGCAGGCAACCTGACACACCAGCACTGTGACATCACGTTACAGTGACATTAACATAAGAAACATGTTAATTTATAGCATCAGTGACATAGAATGAGATTATAATGTAAAGTAAGCATCACCTGCTTCCTGCATACCTCAGTCATAGACGTGTCAGTGCCTCTCGGCTTCGGTGTTTCTTGCCTTTGACTTTGACTGTTTGTGTCTGGCTATAGATTGGCTTGTCATGAGAGGAGCTCTCCAGCCACTGCAAACAGAAGGCTGTGCTAATGTTTTGAGGAAGAGGAGAGACTGTGGATGTATAGTGTCGAATGTACATCATTCAGTATGGGGACACATTATTTTTCATATATATAATTTTTTTAAAGGACATTTACCTTTTAATTCAAAAAACAACTTTGCTGAGTTTCATTCTAAATCACTGATTTTGTTTATATTTTTTCATAGTAGTAACCTATTTTTTCATACAGTCTGAGTCTTAAAGTATTAAAGAAAAGTGCAAATGTGTCTTGGGGTGGGGCGTAAATCAGAGCTCGGGCCTTGCATCTGTGAGCTAGGAAACAAAGGTTTGTTTGTGTGCCTCAATCACTCTTGCTCATGAAAGCAGACACTTACTTGAAAAAAAAAAAAAAAACTCCTTCTCTCTCTCTCTCTTTTTTTTTTTTTTTCTTTTTTTTTCAGGGAAACACTCTAAACCAACATCCTGGGTATAAATTTGCAAAATGCAATACAGGCCTGATTGTGTGTCAAGTGGATGTGGGGTGCATACGAATAGACCCCGGACCCCTTCCTCTCTCCTCCTCCAAATAGTACTACTCATTCCCTCCTCCTCCTCCCCCGACCCCTCTCTTTTCTCATGACGCCAAGTCATGTAAAAAGGAAAAAAAAAAAAAAAGCTCTGTTGTTATATTGTTTTCTTGGTACAGTCGTGAATTGTAAGCTTTATTTTAAACTGACAGTGGAAAGCAAAAAAAAAAAAAAAATTAAGAGAATGATGAGATGATGTTTCCTCTATTAAATGCTTTCTCTGCTAAACTGTAATACTAAATAGATGTTGATGTGGCAACATGCACCAGTTGTAAATACTGTCAAAATAAAAGTCATTTTTAGCTGCTACCTGAAAAGCAATTCTTCTTTCAATGATTGAGGCTGTTTAATCATTTATCATAAAAATAACATAAAAATAATGCGCTTGTCTGACTCCAAACACATGCAGTGCAGTCTACAGTATCAGAGCGAAAGGCTGAGGCGGTGAGAGTCTGAATGGGAATGCTGGGAACAAGTGAAGCCTTGGCACTGACTCCAGGTCAGCTCGAAGCCCCCTCACAGCCCAGCCCCTCAGCACCAGGTGTTCCCTGAATTCAAATGATACTCTCATTCATAGACTGCCCCAACCAGAGTATTAAAACTCAGAATTTGCAACTGAATGCTGATATAATCCTGGAAATATATGTCTCCATTAAAAAGTAGCCCATTTGAAGGAACAAGGCGGTCTTTGTGTGAGGCTTTATGTATATTTATCAAGGCACTAAAAGGGAGCCAGGGGTGGGGGTTAAGGAGTGAGGGGCGGGGGGCAGACTTTCCAACTGTTTACATGTTAATTTCAAACTTAACAGCCCTTGTCCTGGAACTATTTATACACCGAATGCAAATCAATTTTTTCTCCTTTTGTTGTCGTCTTTTTAGCAGACACTTGACTGTTGATGGAAAAATGCAAATTAATGTGTGTATGGAAAGTTCGGTGACTAAATCGTTCAGCTGGATTTGCATAACAGTTTGCATTTTGATAATATGATGTAGCCCCGTTTCACCGTGGGTAACTGAATGCCGTCCTCTGCTGAGAGTACAACAGGTGTCAGTTACAGTACTGGCCTCCACAGAGCAGTTTTTTTTTTCATACTGTAGCTCCACAAATATTTCTCACGGGAATGGATACACTAGAGACAGATGTAATGATATTGGCTGAATCTTGGGGGGGGGGGGGGGGGGGACTGCAGGAATTTTAACAAAAATTAAAGGAGTACCCACTGAGTGGTCAGTTGCACTACTGGGACAAGTTCCTTTCGTGGTCTGTTTGTCTGTCTGTCCTTCGCATATCTCGAGAACCATTCATCCAGTCTACTTCACACTTGGCAGGTGTGTTGCTGAGGACCCAATAAAGTGCAGTGATGGCTCACACTAGAACTCTTTTTTAAAATCCCAACCGATTTTGAAATAGAGTTGTGTTGAGCATATAAGGAGAAACTCCTCAGAATTCCATGAAATGCACATAGTACAAGATTTTAAAACAATGGCACATCACACACTACATGTAAGGTTATTGTACCAGAGGGAGCAATGCACCACCTCACGTGATCTCGTGGGGAAGCAGACGTAAACAAAGTGCAGCTTGGTACAACAACATGCTGTAATAACGTGTTGCAGTGAGGAAAAAAAAAAACTAAAGCAGAAGCTTAAACGACTGACATTTTAACAGTCAACAGTAGTATGCTAGCTAATGTTAGCCTCAAGCACTAGAATGTTTACCATTGCTTGGCAGCACTGTCGGCTACTCAGAGGTGGCCCTCTTATTGGTTGTTGTGGTCCAGCACGGATAACACAATTACACTCATAGTGGCAATGTTCAATGTTAGAAACTGAAACACATCCAGTTGCTACAATACAGCACTTGGAATTACCACGATCTGGATGACTGAGAACCTTCATCAACATTTTAAATTTTAATTAGTGTACCATTGGATGGGTTTATAAGGTTAGTTTAAACATTTTTAAACAAGCCACATTAGCTCATAGCCTTTGTATTAGCCATCCAATACAAGATGAAATAAAAAAGCAAAGATGGAGTTTGGATGGATGGATGGATGGATGGATGGATGGATGGATGGATGTTATTGAGTCCTTTGTAAGGTTCATTAAATATATTTAATGTTGTATCAAACATAGCAATTTCATCAAAGCCATTTTGAAATTGAAATTTACAAGGACAGAGAGTGAGAGAGACAGAGAGAGAGAGGTTGATATGAAATGTGTTCAGCTGAAATGACATGGCAACTGGTCAAGAGTCCACGGAGAAGGAATGCGTCTAATGAAATGTAACAATACCAGGCCCACCCCCCCACCCCCCACCACCACCACACACAACCCCCCCACCCCGCCCCACCCCTCTCTGCGAGTGAATTAGTGAGTAATGTTTTATGGTTCGAGTGCCGCGGCTCGACTCCAGCTTTGTTTAGACAAGTTTCGGATGTTTGCCTCATTATGTTTAGGTTTTGCTGATTGTTTTTTTTAGAAGGATTTGATTGAATCAAAAATGTCATTACTTTAGCACTATCCTTCAAGGGCTTTTTATGCCCGTGTCAATAAGTGTTAAAACATCTTTTCACCAGGAGTGCATATTTTTGGCCTTCCTCTCTCGTTTTTTGAGACACAGGAAAGGACAAGGTCTCTTGGAATGAATAGGACACCAATTAATTATACAATCATTGTCAGAGTCACAAACCTTGTGATGTGAGTTAAATGTAAACCGGAGTGCAATACTCTTATGGTAAAGCAATTTGTATGAAGGGTGAAAACACTGGTTTTGATTCAGAGTAGTTTGAGTGTTTCTTTGCAGCAGCCATTTAGATTCAAATAGTAAAAGAGTGGAAACACTTTACCATACCGTACACACAATTGTAAGAAAGTTACTAAGGAAGAAGCGGGGAACCAATCAGGAGTCACCCGATTATTGATATATTATTGATATGAATCTTCAATAAGTCTGAGTATCCTCAATATCTCTGAAGTAACGAGGGACCACTTAACTACTCAGCATAATGAGTCCCTCTACTTGAGGTGCACAAAACAAGTAACTACTGGTTTAGCAATGAATTGTTAATGATTTTTACTAGTTTTAATGATAATTCATTACTACAGTGTCTCCCAGTCTGTTGTATTGTAACATAGTTCTCCAGTTATTCAGGAATTATTAATGATGTATTCATTATCAGGTCATCCCTCATTCATTACTCACTTACTTCTTTGTAACTACACACAAATGTTCTGCAACAGATTGCAGACGTGCACAAAGTACTCCAAGTATCGATAAACTGTGTGAAAGGAAAGTAAAAGTCCTGCATTAAAAAAATATGAGCATCAAAATATACTTAAACTACAAAAGTACTCATTATCCAGAATAGCACATTTCACAATATATATAATATGAATATAATAAAATTAGTGATGCATCAGTTTGTTAATCACTTTAATCTTGAAGGCTAAGACTAATTTTAACTATTATTTCTTGATCTGCTGGGTACGGGGATCAGTAAAGTTTTAACTTAATCGATAGTATTTCATCATAATTTATTTGTTGATTATATTTTGTATTAATTTGAATCTGAAAAGTAACTAGTAGCTAAGGTTCCAGATGAAATGTAATGAAGTAAAAGTCCAATATTTCCCTCTGACATGTCTAGTTTAAAACATAAAAAACTATAAAAAAGTATAAAGATAAAGTATTTAAAAGGGGCCTTTTGATAAATGCAGCCAACCACTCAATTGAAAAAGTTTTCCTGCTCAAGTAGTGTATTTTGGAGAAATTTGATTTTTTCCAGGTTCGTTAGCACATGAATGCCTGAAATAATAAACATGCGCATATCTGATTGAAATGCACAGTAGATGGTGACTGGTTTTTGTTGGTCTCTCCACACAAACCATGCATAAATCAGTCATCACTGCTGCCTCTTTCTCTCTGTGTGATTATGATGCTAATATCATCACTCTAAACAAAGAAACAATCGCAATGACAGAAATGAGAGACATAACGCTCGCGTTTTACAAAAGCGGGAAAGCATAGACGTATTATGCGGGCTACAAGACTGTGGGCAGAGGGTGATGCCTACAGAGAGGTGGCACCGGCCTGCTAACGCGATCACCTGAATTATGCACAATCCATTGTGTTCAAATATCATAAATTGATGCGTGAACATCCCGCCCCCCCTCCAACATGGGCTGAAATTATTATTTATGTGGCTGCAGAGCTGCAGAGACACAATTAGTCATATTCGTATGCTGAAATTAATTGAGAGAGATGCGGGAGATAAAGAGAGAGAACAAAGACAGCTTTTTGTCACTTCTTTCCATCTGACAGGGATAATTAGATATATGAAATTGAAATTCCTCACCGGGGGGTCCTGTTGACAACACTATTTTCTGTTTCGTTCCTCTCCCCTTTCTCTTTTGTGTTCCTGTTTATGCTAATTTGGACCCAGTGTTTTTCCCTGACCGCTAAAAGCAGCATCCTCCCCGGCCTTATGTTTCCATTCACTGCACAGCAAAGAGCAGCACGTCAGCCTATTCAAGCCTCCCTTACCTGTGATACTGCGGTTCAATGAGGGAATTCAAGATTTATGATTAAAATTGATCTAATATTTACATGTTTATGCCCTTCTGTACGGAGGCTCAAAGTGTTGCATGTTAAATAAATAATTAAGAAATCACAAATTAATCACATTAATAAAGCAGAATATAGAAATAAACCAATAATTTATTAAATATTTTAAGAAATGACTACAAACACAACTCATTTTTATTATCGAAATTAGATTATGAAAATTCATTAGTTAAAAGTTTTTTTAATCTCGTTTTTTCAGATGACACTTGATGACATTTTATTTCATAATATCTTGTTTGCCAGCAACTTTCAACCCCTTCACCTTTCAGCCAATCATCTGTCATCTGTCACCAAGCAGGCTCAACAACTGATAGCTAGCTAACAAGCTAGCTCCTGTTAGCTAGAAAAACTGTAGCAAAAAACTTGGTTTTTGCCCCTTAAGACTCAGCAATGCACCTGAAGAAACTCTAAATTAATAACTTTTGCAACACTGGCTTATATATATATATATATATATATATATATATATATATATATATATATATATATATATATACATATATATATATATATATATATATATGTATACATATATATATATATATATGTATATATATATATATATATATATATATATACACACACACCCAAATAATGTCATCATTTATTAAATATTGGACACTTTGGGCTTCCATACTTCTGTGCATTTACAGCAGTTCAGTCATTTGTCATTTGCGACTGCTTTGTGTCATGTGAACCACCCTCGCAGTATCAGAGAGGAACATCTGATAAAAGAACATTGTGGTTTGAGTGGAATTATGGGTTATGTCACCTTTCACCACAAAACTAGACGGGGCCTCTCATAGTTTTCCTCTTACATGAGAAACAACCGCTGTCATGTTTCTCACAGCTGAGAAAGACAAAGTGGCACATTACATGACATCAACAGAGCCATGTAAATATATATTCAGCTCTTATCGTGTCTAGACATTCATGTACTTGAGACTTAGATGAAATCTAACAGCATTATTTCTGTTCATGTCTATTATGTTGCACTTCAGCTTTTATTAGAGAACATGCCTATAGTGAAAGAGCAGATGGTACTTGTGTCTGTCGTGGCTGATTTTTATTGCAACAAAGTCTAAAATACCATTTTCTGAAAACAATTTACCGAGCAGAGATGATTATATCGTTGCATCTTTAACAATTTTGCTTTGTTTTGCTAGTGTCAATTAAGTGTTTTGGGGCTAACAAATTAAAACCAAAAAGTCGAGTGCTGACAGATTGCTGTTTGATTCATTCCAGTTTTCAAAATGTCCTTTTCTATTCAAAGTAATTGGGTTTGATTTACAAAATGACAGAAATTAGAGTTATGTTTTCTCCTCGCTGAGTGACAGCTTTTTGTCTCTCTGTTGGAGCCCAAATTTCCAAGTCTAAAACAATCGCAGGTCAAGATTAGGGATTGTCCAAGATGAGAAAAACAAAAACAAGAGAAAAAGGGAAAACAAGGAAGGAGGGGAAGGAAAGCAGGATGGAGATATGAATTGAACCGGAAAGAGCCTTGTGTCTAATGCTTGCCACATTTGCTCTTGAATGAAGGTCTAATTACCCATCGGTATTTGGTGCCAGCGTTCCCAGGTCCCAGCAGCCCCTGGGCCCGTGCAGGCACTGAGCGTCCAGAGCCAGCTGCCTCCCAAACACTTGCAGGTATACAGGCCCGGGCTAATAGTCCTACCACAAGGGAGCCAGATGAAAGAGCAGGAAACTGCTGCCAGAAGCCCTGAAAGGATTTATGTAAAGACAGGAGAAAGATGCAGGGATGAAGTAGTGGCTAAACCCACCTAAACCTACATTACATACCTGTTTATGTGCTGAGGAGAGCAGCACATTTAATCCCAGAGATAAAGCTTCATGATCTGAATCCTGGGTATACATTATGGATAATTATATCAGGATGATGAAAGTTAGAGGTCTGTTAAGGGAAATATGTATGTTCATATTTTTGTTTTTGCTGAAAACCTCTGGTTTAATAAAGTTCACTTACTTTGAAAAAAAAAAATTCAGGTCCAGTCATGATCAATATGTTCTCATATCATTTTTTGTTTGTTTTAAGGGGAGACTCAATTTGGTTTTACATTTTCCATAAAGGGCACTCACAAAAGACTTGTTACCTTCAGCATTTTCACCCATGTCCAGCTTGTTTGTTGGTTTGTTACCAGGATTATACAAAAACTACTGAACGGATTTCCATGAAACTTGGATGGAGGATGTGTGTTGGCCGAGAATAGACCCCATTAACTTTTCCTGCTGATCCGAAAAAAGGAACAGATCTGGGAATCTTTTAAACTTTCTTTGACATTGTGAGTTAGGGTTTTTTTCTGACTTTTTTTTGCTTGTTTTGTTTTTTTTTAGTTTCTCAAGGAATAATGCATGGATATTGAATAAAGAAAATATTATGAAAAAAGGGGCATATTGAAATAGTGCCATTCTAGTTTTAAAAAGAATGGTCAGAATTAAAGCAGCAGAGCTAAAAAAAAAATATTGTGACTTTAATTCACTAGCATGAGTCAAGCCATAAAAAACAGTTAATCTTACCCACAGTGCAACTCAATGGTGTCTTTCTTTCCAAGACTCACATCTCCTGTTTGAAAAAAAAAAAAAACGAATCAACTTTCTGTAAAAAAAAAAAAATTAAATTCTCAGGCCCGTGTGGAGATGTCCTTGATGACATCATCAGGTTTTTTTTACTTTGGAAAGCCCCTTCCAAGGCCACAGAAGACATTTCACAACTGTTTTTAAAAGCTGAGTAGGACCACTCATGATGCGTAAACTGAACTACAGGTGTAAAATCAGTGGAGTGCCCCTCTTAAAATGTAAACATTTAATTGCGTGTATGAGCAAGCGTGGTCATTGTACTCAGCTCTGGCCTAAAACATAAATTCAGCCTACGTGTTTGCATGTGTTGGTGTGTTTAGTTTTTGTCAGGGTTTACCTCACTGTTATTTATAAATATAAACACACAAGCCATCTCTCCCGCTGCCAGGTCAGCAGTGTAATGTCTAAGTAGAGACAAAGTGAGTAATCGTCTATCTGTGTGGGATGTGATTTCCATGAAAGAGGCCGGCAGGGTGGGATGGGAATATCGCCAGTCATGACGACTCCAGATCCATCCTGAGGAACAGGAATTCCCACAAGCTGGATAAACATGCAGTTTGGTGGGGGAATGGGGTGCTTGATAGAGTCTCTCTCATCTTTGAACATGGTCATTGTCAGGATTTAGTCATATCTTACCATAGAAATGCACTATCCTACAGAATGAGTAGGTGTGGGTGCATGTGTCACGAACCATATGTCCACACGATTGGGTGACAGTGATTTTGCTATAGTTTTGCTTCCTCCTCAACCATGTAATTGTAATTTCAAATGTTTACTTCTCAGATGATTCCTCAGTTTGACAGCCTATTTTGTTCCAACTAGATTGCATATATTCACAGTGCAAGCTAATGAGTGATAGCTCTCAGATAGCAAGAGAGCTACAGAGAGGCTTGGCGGATGGAGGACTCAGTAAGGAGGGAGGATGGGTGGGGCCAGACATTTTACGGCCTCTAGTGTTACTTCGGCTTGTTTTCTTAGAAGGCATGTGTCACTATTTGATGGCTCAGGGAGGACAGGAATAATACAGCAGTGGCTATGAGAGGATAATGTGTAACCGCAGCCAGCCAGAGAATCCTAACTGTGTTTATCCTAATGGTTTCAGACAGAAGCATTGATGGACATGGGGCTAACCTGAACAACCACACATTTGAATTTTATTTTCTTTGGGGATTTTTGTGTGTTTTTGTTTCTCTCATGGGTGTAAGCTTGTGTGTCTGACTATATAATTCTTTCAGCATCAGGTTTTGCCGCAAGCAAACTTCACATCTACACGTCGGCATTTGTGTTTTCACATGTAATTACTGTGAATCAACTCTTTGTGCATGGTTGAAGTCATAAAACAAGAGAGAAAGAACATCGTTATGCTAGTGGGGCACCTCACTAAAACGCTCCAGTGACAGAAAATGAAAAGCTGTAATTCCTCCTGTGAAGTGAAGTCTGACTTGTCGGAGTAAAGCACTTCCTATCCTTTTGTTCGGATCTCAAAAGGAATTATAGGGGAGAGAGTTAGATATGGCTGTTAATAAGAGCGCCGAGCCCTGACCAGATGAACGTCTAAGTGATTTAGACCATGACAGTTGTATTAAACGCATAAAAGCAGATTACTTTAACCTGGATGTTCATATTTTAGACCCACAGAGAACATGGAAAATATGAAGTTTGTCTTAGATTGCATCTCAGAGGTATGCACTTTTGTTTCACAGGCGACTGTGTGTTTGGTTCAACTGTTGAGCAAACGGCAGAGACTTAATACTTCAAGATAGTCAGATCCCGTCAGGTTGCACCACTCCCACATGTGTTTTTTTTTTTCCAAGGTCGTCACCTGATGAAGGAAGCACATTTTTTTTTGCAGAATTGACGCCATCAGCTCTCATATTGATAAGCAAAGAGAAAGGAGAGTGTTGGGGCTGGCTGTAGTAGAGTAGAGGATGGGTCGAGGAGGGGAGTGCATGGAGATCAATGGGCTAATAAAACAAATCAATGGAATGAAACCACAGAAAAAAGTGAAGTCATTAATTTGCAGAGACAGGATGATCCCACCAACCACATGCATTGATTAGAAATGAGGTCTGTGGAGAACCTTCAGGGGGTATCATATTAGTGGAGGGAAACAATGGCCGAGGTGGGGGGAGGTCGCTTTCCTCCGAGGGTTTGCTGCTGTACTGATGCAGGAGAATAGGTTAACCGGTGGATCAATGGCCTCTTCAGCATAAGTCCGAGAAGACAGCAGCTCTGTGTTTGCTCTGCAGAGCACTGTCAACACAATATCTGCAGGTGTGATGTTTTCTCTTTGCTTATGAGTGCAATCCCATTGATTTTTTTCCCCCCGTTTTTCAAACCAAGTGTACTCAAGCATGATTATGATATTGAATACATCATAGAGTACAAAGAGGTCTGCAAATAAGGTCAGAGGTGAGGGCTAATGTTCCATTTTTATCAATATAATTATTGTTAATCATGATTTGTAATCAATAGCATTGGGCTGAGTTATATACACTGAGGCCTACTACAAAGTGGTGCGAGTGTGGCCGCGGAGGCATAATGTGCAGGTTGGAAAATGACTGCTTTAATATGGAAGGTGGAAACACACCAGCCCATCCTCACCAGGAGAACATCTATAAGTGGTCTCGACCCGTATTTTTGTTTGTTTTTAGGTGGTGACGATACAGGCCGTAGTAATTATGACGGGCGCAAAGGAGGAAATCATGTGGCGTAGTATAAAGTCGGTGGATGGATGGGTCAAACACACCCAGATTTTTACCAAAGAGATCGCTGTTCACGTCCCGTGTCAAACCATAAGTCAACGACTTATTTTAACGTACGTAACTTCCATCATGTACAACAGGTGACATACATACGAAACTTAAGATATGTAACCAACATATTTTATCTTGCACATTTTAACCTGCACATTATGCCTCCACGAAGAGATAAAATACCAAACCATGATCTTTTCTTGAACCTAACCAAGCAGTTTTTGTACGGTGAAGGTCTGATACATCCAAGTTCCAGTATGCCTGTCGCTGATACTTACTCTAAAGAATCATATGTTGTTTTGCGAGTCATTGGCAATCGACCTATTCAGTCATTCAGGTATGCAGACTTTTTGAAACACACACAAGCAAACACAGACCTCTGTTTGAACCGAGCTGTGTGTCCCTAAAAACATCATCACCTCTCCTCTCTGTGGTACACAGGTTTTAACAAATGTACAGTACAATCTCCTTATATTTGTTATTAAATTCAGTTTTTGCTCCCAAAAGCTGAAAATCTACAAAGTTCATCATCGGTCAGGGTTCATCCGATCTGCAGACACAGCATAGCTTTTCTGCTGCCATTTTGGTCAGGGGGGTGGATGGGGGGGGGCAAGAAAAGCAGGTGATGTGAGATTGACGACTTAAATACTTCATCAATCAATGCTGCAGCCAATGTGTTGTTTGGTGATTGGTGGAGAATTCAGGCAATCCATCTTTCCTACCGCCAACTGGCATTCAGGATTCTCCTCAGGTTCTCCATGTAATGCCTTTATTTCTTTATTTCCAGGGTTAACCTATGCTGCAGATATTTGTGTGTGTGTGTCACAGTGGAGGAGGAGTGTGGGTGGGGGGGGGTGGGGGGTGGGGGGGGGTCCACTCTAACCCTTCACCTGTTATTAGAGTCTGTTAGACATGTATGCTGCAGGAAAATGTGCTACACACAAGTAGACAGTCAATTCACTATCAGGCAAAATAAATCATACCACAGAACTTTTAAGGCATTAGTGTAATAACTGTAATCATACGTAAATTAGATTATAACCAAGAAGACTGCCATCGTACTGTATTTTACTGTGTGTGTTTTGCATAGTTGGTTTTGGCCTGAAATCTGCTGCACTGTTTTACAATAGAGACCCAAATATTACAGCCCAGAAGCTACTTTTTAATGCATAAAACGATTGTGTTTCACTGTTACTACAGAGGAACCTTATTGTGCCTGGGAACGAAAGTTTGTACAGGATTTGATTCCTTCCAGCACAAAATTGAAGATATATTTTATAATGTAAGGTGGTGGAGGAGCGATACACAAATGGGGAAAGAGCCAACCAAGGAGGGTCTTTCACTGCTCTCCGCCATGATACTTGTTTACAGCAATCATCCCAACATATCTCACTTAAAGGATGACTGTGGAGTTAATACCTCTGCCAAGGAGGTTATGTTTTCATGTCTGTTTGTTTGTTTGTTGGTTTGTGAGCAAGATTACGTAAAAACTGCTGGATGGATTTCCACAAAACTTGGATGGAGGATGGGTCTCAGCCCAGAATAGACCCCCTTAGCTTTTGGCATGGATCTGGATTAAGGGTCGGATCCAGGAATTTTTTTCTCACTTTTTTTAAACATTGCAACACAGCGCTTTGTTTTGGTTTTTTTTTACACTTTCATTAATTTCTCAGGGAATAATGCATGGATGTTTAGGCATATTAAGGTGGCTGATATCTATGAGTGAGTGCAATTTGATGTGGATCCTAATAAAACTCTCAATCTAACGGATTAAAATTTAGTTTTGATTGAATTGATTGCATGGCCTTGGTAGAGGTATGTGCTCTACAGAGTGCCATTCTAGTTCTATATTTTTATCAACTAAATCCTTGAAAAGACTGAAAACCATTAAGTGTTGGTCCATCTCTCCATACTTGTGGCACTCAGCCCCAAGCTCATTGGTTCCTGGCAATGCAAATCTTTTAATAGGGGTTACAAAATTATAGTATTTGTAATTGTTTTTTTTCTGAAAAGAAATGGGCACTGCTGATTCTAGTACATGTACACTGTCTCAAACAGGACAGTGTTGTATGTAGACTGACTCAAACTAAACCAAAAAAAACAGTGTGTTTGTTCATCGTAATGAAGGAACATGTCATCCAGCACAACTATGTGGGACGCTGATATGTTTTTGGACAATAATGAAGTATTATGGCACAGATGAATGTTACCTCTAGGATCAATTCATAGTGAGTTTTGGTCTAATCATGGTGTAACAATATGAAAAGTACTGTGCATTTTGTTTGCTTTATTGATTAATTTCACCATTTACTGTAGTGACATTTGAAAATAAATATTGGTCAGTGCATCCTACTGCATACATGCCATTGTCTGTGCTGCACTGGTTTTAGATTGGTGGAGATGAAGTCCCTTCAAATAAGGTTAGAGTTGTATCTATAAATTTGACAGCATATTGGCTTCATTGATTTGGGATTTCTGGGTCCTTCTGACTTTACACTACACCCATATTTTTCAGGCATACATTAATTACATTTAAAAAAAGCTCAAACTATCATCTACCCCAGTGGCCATCCTATATGTGTCAAAAGACAGCAGTCACTCCTAGAATATGCATTATTTAGCCCACATTAACTAGCAGTGTTTCTTCAAACATTACAATTTCTCTCCATCCTCACTCCTTTCCTCATCTCACCGTCTCCACCTTCATGTGGTTATAGTAATGCTGAAGCCCCTGGGTTTTGCTTAATTAAAATACATCCTTTTTGTGTTCCCCTCGGAGTCCAGCGATAGAATAACTATGCAACGGGGTTAGCCGTATTTAGCTCCTTGAGGAGTTAGCCAATGTTGTGTCAGGCAGCCACTCACAGCTAAATCAACAAAAGCCTGCAAAGAGGGAAGGAGAGAGAGAGAGAGAGAGAGAAGCAGTGAGGGAGCGACATTGGAGGAAAAAAAAAAGGAGGTTGGGGTGAGGGTGGGGGTGGGGTGCGGGTGGGGGATCCCACATCGTGTAAACCCTTAGCTTTTCACACTGAGCGGCGTTTTCATGCTAAGCTCCGAGCTTGAACTGAAATCCTCTCACTTATCCTCAAATCCAAGATGAAATACTGTCAGATGTAGTGTGATCCAGGGAATTTGGTGGGAGACTGACAGGCAGGGCAGAGAGACGTATGAGTGACTGATACTGAGAGGCACAAGTGTGTGTGTGTGTGTGTGTGTGTGTGTGTGTGTGTGTGTGTGTGTGCGTGTGCGTGTGCTTGTGCATGTGGAGGAGGAGGAGGAGGAGGAGCAGGGAGAGAGTGGAAGATACTGTGAGGGGAGGAGATTGAATACAATGATTTGTCAGAGGCAGAGTCAGTGACTCATGTCGGTTTGATGCCTGGTAACCAAGGACACAGTTGAGATTAAATCACATAAACTATACTGTACTGTCCTTTTGATTTCACATATTACAAATTGCACAAAAGTGTTGTGAACTTCAAGAATTTTGTGCTTGATTTTAAAAGTATATCAATAATTTCTCTTGCTAAGATCATGTCTGTGTTTGACTGTAGATGGCAACAATTTGCATACTACCACATGTAATTTTGGGAGCTGTGTATGTTCTGGAGTGAGATGTTCTATGTGGGGGTGATATTTGGAGGGTGTGTACGTCCCTCATCTCTGAATAGCTCTAAGGCACAGGCAGGAAATGGAGTCCTGGCATTTTGTTTTGCATCACTGCTCCTCTTTATTAGAGAGGAACAGAATCGGCATAGAATAATAATTGGAAAATTGTAAGCTTGCTTTCATTATAATTAGCGAGATCGCAGGATGCAATAATCCAATTATTTTACTTAAAAGCAAGTTCCCTCATCCCTCTGCAATGTGTTGCAGGATGTGTAACCTCATCCCACATGGACATGCCAGTGAAACTCTGTCTCTCCCACTTCATCCCCCCTCTTACATGTAAACACCAGCATGCTTGAGTGTGCTCAGACAGCTGAACATACACTGACATATGAACACCATTTAGGGCCAGGAGAAACGCACATAAACACACGCGTGCACACACACCTCAACAACATACAAATAATTGAGTAAGATTTGCTGGTACATTAAGTTTAATGTGTTTGACATTCGGCGGGAGGAAATGGTAGGCATGAGGTGGAGTAGCCGCGCCGCGTCTTTCTTCAATCAGGGCACCGCAGGGCTTCATTTTACAACCTCGATGCAAAAAACCTGAGGCCCGTCAAAGCTAATTAGCGCTGTTGCAAATGGATGCAGGTCACGGCTCTCAGCGGATTGGTCCGCAGAGGGGTCACCAAAGGTCAAACCTCCAGTATGGAATGATATAAACAATCATCTATAGACCGCAAACCAATCAATCCCTTTTAACACTATCCACTTCCTGGTTGGCTGCTCTCAGAGGTCAGAGGTCAATGTACAAAAAGACATCTGAGCCAGTGGGTTTAGGAGTGGGAGGCACATCCTGCTGATTATCTATTCATTTATGTTTTAGCAATCAATACACCAGCAAAATATTAAAGGTATTTGAATAGAGCGTTAAAAAGTCTCTTCTTTCTTTCTTTCTTGCTGCTTCTGCTTAGTTAATTGTTGCCTCTAAGCTATGTTTTCACTGTGTTCATTTGTTTGTTGGTTTGTTACCAGGATTACACAAAAACTACTGAACCGATTTCCACAAAACCTGGATGGATGTTGGGTCTCGGCCCAGAATAGACCCCATCAACTTTTGGTGTGGATCCGGAAAAGGGGCAAATCCAGGATATTTTTTTTTTCTCACTTCCTTTAACATTGCGCAATAGGGTGTTGTTGTTTTTTACATTTGTTAATTTCTCAAGGAATAATGCATGGATCATGGAAAAAATCTGCCGTTTTTGGCTGGCTGGTATCTATGAGCGAGTACAATTTGAATTGTAAATTATGGTTGAGCAGCTATGAGTGGTTTAAAATTTAGTGAGATACAGGGCTATCGAGTTTGATTTTGGATTACTTATTTAATAATTTATCACTTTTTCATTGCTCGCTTCACCTCGCACAAGAAAATGGAAACTGTCTATGCATGAGTTCTTTACCAAAAAGCAATATATGAGAAGAAAAATGTGATTAACTGTGAACATCTTTGTTTGCCGTTTAAATCATACATCAGCGCGTGTTTTCCTGCGCGCTGAATAAAATCACTTCAACATCAACATGAAGTTCCGCAATTAGCTGAGCAGAGAGAAAGGACAGAAAGTCTCAGAGAAAGGGGGAGAGGAGGAGGGGAGGGAGAAAGATGGAAACCAACGCTTGAGGAATTGAATTACCCGAGCCTTTTCTCATTATCATTTAGCCGTCTTTTATGGCCCACCAGTAAGAGATGATGTTCCCATGACCCCGCACAATACACAGACATATTATTCAATCCTGCCTCGATGAAATTCCTGCAAATAAAACCTTTGTGCTGGGCAACAGCTAATTATTTGACAGATTGGCCCCCTTCTGGCTCAGGTTACAGTGTGGAGTGGCCATGTTGTAGCCCCCCCCCCTCACCCACCCATCCACCATACCCACCCACACCACCAGCACTCACCCACTCTCCCCCAGCCCCAGCGCAAAGAGGGGCCACTTTGAGACAATCCCAGAGGGCCTCATTCTTTTCAGGAGATTATATATTTCAGCCCCCCCCTCCCTCCTTCCTCCTTTCCCCAACCATCTATCCATCCAAAATCAGGGGAGCGTGGTGTGTGTGTGTGTATGTATGTGTGTGGGTGTGTGTGTGTACAGGGGGGTCTGTCTGTCAGTGACAGCAGTCATTTCATAGTTTAAAGGGTGTTCTCAAGCAGAAATATTTAATCTTCCCACGAAAATAAAGTTTGGTGGTGGAGGACTGGTACAGAGAGAGAGAGAGCGAGAGAGAGAGGGAAGCCATGTCCAATATGTGTTGTGTTACTCTGTATTTATACGACTTTGAAGAACTACTGTACATATGCATGCTGTGTATTTTTTCATAATACCAAATTAGAGAGCGGGGAACATTAACGGATTAAAGTTTTGGGTGGGCATGCCTTTGGCTTTGATTCAGTCCACTAATAACGAGAGTTTGTCATTAGTGTTCGGACATGGACCACCAAGATAAATGCCAACACATGTTTAAATTATCTGGAGACTAATGGCGTTTTCCTTCAGCCCTTTCCCTCCCCATAAAGATCCCTTGTTGACTCGACTATGCGGACATTTTGAGTTATCAGCGCAGGTTTAATCTGTTGTTTACTTTGCAGCCATGGGCATGGCATAACTCAAGAAGGAGTAGGTGTTAAAAGAGGTTAAAAGTAAACAATTAATTCAAATAATGTGAAGGGACTCAACTGGAAAACTATGAAATTCAACTATTTGCACTTTGAAAGCTTCTGAGTTAGCTGAAATTAAAAGTAAGATTTAAATCTATGGAAATATGATAAAAAAATATATAAAACACTGTGATGTTTATGATGTATTTTGATGTTTGAATTCATAAAACTGAGAAAAAGTCTGGTGTATTATCTCTATAATACTGTCCAGATACATTTATATTTAAAATATTGAATACAAATAATAATAATAATAATAATAATAATAATAATAATAATAATAATAATAATTTAATCTTTGGCCCTGAATCTTACCTTTAAAGTGCTAAAACTGAAACTAAAACTCACTGATATTTATCATAATACTGGCACTGAGGGCTTGTAAAACCACTGGCCTTTGCCCTACAACCCAACAGAACTAAAACAAGGAACTGTTGCCACTGTTTGAGGCATTTCTGCTATGAAATGCCAGAGCTGAATATTACTAAATGGGGAATCGATATCATAAAATGAAACAAGTCAAAAATGGAAGTTGAATTTTGAGTTACAAGAAAAAGAAGTGTTCTAGACAGTGTTTGCTCTGTGTGGCACATCATATCAGAACAGATAGAAGAAAGAGAAACAGAAGCTGTTTCATTTCCCAGCAGACACCCAGCAGTAGGTGTGAAAACCTGATTATATATGGCACAACATTTTAAACTATTGTTTTTTGTTGTTTTCCGTAAAATCTGCCTGAAATGTTTTAATTCTTAAGCTCAAATATGAGAGCAAATTGCTGTTGTGCTGCTGTATGTGGAAACCTTTTTATTCCATCTTTGTCCTGTTTTAACTAAGTAATGGACTGTCTGATGGCCTCCTGCAGGTTAAGAAAATTCTACCACCCTGTACATGATGCAACATGAAGGAAAGATCTTCATTGACTGATTTTTTTATGCCTAAACAACTGAACACACAAACTCTCATCATTTTCATGACTGAATAAACTAAAAAAACAAACTGACCTGAAAAAGACAACACAATTTCATACAATTTCATACTGTTTTACTTACTTATTACTTGTTTATATTTGGCGGACCCTGCCACCTTTCTAGCTTCAAACAGTGTTACCTCATTAACATTGTAAATATAAAAATTCTGAGTTTGATTTTCTTCTCCAAAACTACGTAGCACCCCTTTAAACACTTGTTTGGACAAACTTGATCTCCACAGAGCAGAGAACTAGTTAAGTTAAGAACTAGTAATTCCCCGCCCATTCTCATTCACCCTCTCCGTGTCTACGGCCGTCAAACGCTTGCCGGGCTCCGGTTGCATGTCTGGGATGCTCGACTACTGTGCTCACCTGGCATGAACCCAAGCGAGCGGAGCCTGGAGTATTCATTGCTCAAGCTGGGTGAAGGTCATAGAATCCAGCCCTTCCCTGCTCCGCTCCCCAATGAGCAAACATATGGTCACGGAGCACCTTGAACATGTTTGGGTGACTAGAACTACTTGGCCTGAGCTGCCACAGCAAAAGCGACAGAGGTTTTTAGGCTCACCTTGCAAAAGCAGAACAAAGATAAGGAGGGAGCGTGAGGCCGCCAACCACAGCGATCATCATTCACTAGTTGCTCGCACGTAGGAAATACCCACGAGAAGTCACCCAACTGGATGTCGCTGTGAGAAAAGCTACAGACCTTCTAGCTTCTCTTGTTTCTCCTGATATAAATGCATGTAATCATAAGGTACAATATCATCACCCCGTTGCTCACACAGCCAAGCCTTGTCTAATCGCTTCCACGTTTTCCTCGGTGTTAAGCTCATTAGTGGGTGACCTAAAGGCATGTAGGAAAAAAAAGACAAGCGAGAGACAAAAAAAAAATCTTTGGATAATGGATGCTTGCTGTTTTGAGACAGTAAAAATAAACAGGTCTGCGGCTTTGATAATGAATCTGGTGTAAACATGAGCCCAGAGTGTGAGTTTATCACAAACGTCCAGCTAATAATCCAGCTTGTGTGTATGCATGTGTGCGAGCATGAGCCTGTGTCATTGCATGTGTGTGTATTTGTCTTTGGGCCGGCTGAGGGTGGAAGGTGGAGGGTGGTGGCGGTGGGGGTGGGGGGTGTTGAAGATGATGACTTAGACTTTGTGAATGGGATGTGAGAGTGTCTCTGGTGTCTGAGTGTCTGGCCCAGGTGGCGACTGGAAGGCCGACTTCATTAGCCTTAAAGAGGAAACAAAGGAAGATGCATCGTAAAAAAGTGCCATCCCTCATCTGCGAGGCCACCGCCTGACACATTAGGAATCTGTATGCTCAATTAACCACTGGCAGGCTCATTTTTCCTCTCCCTCTCTCCCTCTCTCTCTCTCTCTCACTCACACACACGCACTCTCTCTCTTCGCCTCGCTCTTGATCAAACAGAGCAATCAGGAGCGAAGCAACACTTAATACACGGCATGTTTGTGAAGCTTGAGTATATTTTTCATCGTGTTCGCGTTTGATCTGCTGAAAGAGGGCGTATGAACTTGAATAACTTTTTATGATCTATGAATATATGTCTATTTTTTCATGCAGATTTGTCTCTTCCTGATTAACAAAGCAAAGCTTGCTGATTACACTGCTAAATGTTTTCAAAACCTTTTTCTATAAATTCCGCAAGTGCATCCATTTTTCGTTACAGGAGGAGGAAGGGGAATGTGAGACGCCCAGGAGGACAGGAAATCGCATGACAAAAACACATTGATTAGCACGTGAGTTTTATTATTAGAACCTCTCTTGCACCAATATGTGGCAGCTAATTAATGCAGGAATTTCTACATTATAAATGACAAACATGGCAAATTCATGCGAGCATAAAACGTTCAGTTTCCTCGTTTATTACAGGCTGTTTGTAAGATTGCTATACATGCAGTAGTACTTCTGTAAACAGACTGTGACGTGTAAAATCGAGTTCCTTTTGAAGAGGGCTGATATAACGCACCATTAAGCATGTGTGTCATATAAAAACCTCGTCTTTACATAGACCATGATCTTGATCTTCACCTTTCGTTGATGCAAACACACACAAATCCAACACACACCTTTCCCACAGGGCACTGTGTGGCAACCTGAGGATCCTTATCTTCCCATGAACCTCCTGTGAAAAATGACAAAGTGCAATAAGGACCTGGTTGAGGTGGGGTTATGGGCGGTGCATAGGAGGGGGGTCACCGTGATACGCATCAGCCTTTGATTAACGAGGTGAGCTATACGCTCTTTAAAATCACAGGGGTCACGGCTTAGGAGGCCTCCATCCAACACTTCGCCACACTTCACAGGGCCAACTTCTTTTTATTATCGGACACGCCCCTTTTTCTCTCCCCTGTCCCCCCTTCTCTCTCTTTCTCTCTCTGCCCCCTCTCCACGCCTCTCTTTTGAGATCTATCAGAGAGATGAAAAATGGCGTGCAGCTGGCCGAGTACTTCCTTCCTCTTGTCGGGGTCAGCAGTTCACTGTGCTGATAGAGACCCTCGCACCTCCATTAGTGAGAGCTCCGCTGCACTCACACAGGTCGCTTTGCTGCATCGCTGGACGCACATCACTCCTACCTGTGTCCGGATATCCTATCATTACATTCCTCCTTCTGCTGCATTAGTCATTGATTGTTTTGGTGATGACTGACAGCTGCATGACCTATGTATTTATCATCATTAAATTATAAAATATCACCACAAAGATGTTTAAGTTGCAATTTTTGTCATTTTGTTAAATTGCTTGTAATGTTTGGTACCTTCCTATCTTTTAATGGGTAATATGGGGTAACACTTAAATAACAATAACTAAGAAATGGTACATTTGTAGTTAATTGAACTATTGTAACTATTGTAAAGGTTAATTGGGCGAAACGAGTTGCAACATCATAATGGCAAGACAAATAATGTTTATAGATTATCTGCACAGTATTTAATAATCATTTACAAATTTCAATGGTAACTTGCAACAATAAACAATTTAGAGTGACACTCTGTAGAATGCATACCTCTGCCAAGGCCCGACAGTCCCCTTTATCTGGATTAAACTGTACTCACTCAGTAATACACCATTTTTCATCAACATCCATGTATTATTCCCTGAAAAATTATCGAAAATGCCAAAAAACTAAACGCCCTATATCTCAATGTTAAAGAAAGTGAGAACATAATTCCTGGATCCATCCCTTTATCCGGATCTGCACCAAAAGTGAATGGGGTCTATTCTGGGTTGAGACACATGCTCCATAAAAGTTTTAGGGAAACACCTACAATAGTTTTTGGTTAATCCTGGTAACAAACCAACTTTTCAACCTACACGGGCTAAAACTTACCCTCCTTGACTGAGGTAAAGCATTTAATCTATTTTCAACAGTCAAAATAACTATAACTATTAAGTTTAATTACCAATACACTATAAATTTAACATTTATTAATGATAATTGTGTTACCCAATATGGTTATATACCTTGTACGAAAAGCATATGTCTAACCATTCAAGTTTTAGCTCAGACAATATTCAAAAATCCCAACATTTTGAACATGCTCATGACTTTTGAATAAAATGAACATGTGAAGATTACTAATTATTGCATGTGTCTTTATATTGAACTCTTGGGGGGTTTATAAGGGAATATTTAGAGTTTGGGGGCTGTTAGCATCAGTTGCTTACATGCTTGTTTCGGTCAAACCACTTCAGTGGGTTAGGGTCTAAAAAGCAACACAGTGGCCGACTTTGAAACTTTGGATCTTGCAGTAGGTCATTCTGGAGATAGGTAGTCGATAGTTGGATGTCATCCCCTTTGGGTTGGTGTACGAACGTTTGATTTTTTAGTCTCAATCAACTACCGTTCACCAGAATAGCCTACTGCACCTTTGAAGAAAATAAAAATTAATGACTAAAACAAAACATTTTTCAAATAAGATTAAGATGTAACTATACAGCATACATCCACACTCTGATAAACTTTTTTAATGTCTGCTTTTTTGGCAGTGTAGAGCAGAATAGATTGACAGCAGGCTGGTCAGATTTCGAGTGCGCTCAAAAAGAGGTGCTAATCATAATGCTGAGCTGAGCTTGTTGAGCTGCTAATTACCTCCATTATGAAGATGCAGAGTGCCTGATCAGAGGCGCCTCGGTGTATACGTGTGTGTTTGTGTGTGTATACAAGTGTGTGTACTGGTCTGTGCCGATTAAGAGGAGGATTAGCCGTCCATCCTGAGGAGGGAGGCGACCAGGGGGTACAAGGAGAGGAGGTGGTGGGGGGGTTGTGGTGGTGGTGGTGGTAGTGTTGGTGGTGAGGGGAGGGGGGGTGTACCCCTCCTGGAGACGAGCCCTGACCTTCTCATTTCATCCTCATTAGTATCTCATGTCAACAGAGCAGCCACTCCTTAATCATCTGCTATCATCCCAGGCCTGCACACGAACACACACACACACACACACACACACACACGCACACACACACACACACACACACACACACACACAAATAAAGACACATAAACACAAATTTGCATGTCCTCATCTATAAAAAATGTTTTTCATATCATTATTAATTTAATTTACTTCACAAATAATCAGACAAACTTGTAAAAAGTAAAATATGAATGATTCTGCAGCTACAGTGTGTTTAATATTTAGTTTGAAAAATTCTATCTCAGCACTACTTAGTGAACTGATACCAAAGTAACTCAACTAATCTATCTTTCATTATTAATTTCCATACACCAGATAACACATCCAATGATGTGCATGTCGGCTTACGGGATCCTGTGGTGGACAGCAGCACTGCGGCGTGGCAGAGGGTGGGCTCGTCTATCTGTGTCGGCCTCAGTGCCACGGAGGCCCCAGCAGGGTCGGGGGGAGCGGGGGCTCGGGGTGCCAGCACAAATGAGATCCATTCATTTCCCCACTTCGGCATATGGTGGCCCATTGTCCTCGGCCACAGAGGCAGAAGTGATGCAATTTGTTGGCATGTCCTGTCATTTCACAAACTGCCCATCCCACTGAGGGCCCTGGCCAGCAGAAGACAAGCAAGGGCAGCTTGTTGTTTCACCCGATCCACACCGTAAGTGGTAGCAACAGATCACACACTACCCCCGTACTTTAAGAAGACATATGTAGTCGTTTGCACAAATATTTTGATGTGCAGAAGAAAGTCAGAAACAACAGGATCAATCAGGGCAAATCTTCAAGATTATAACATACAGTATCTGTGTCAATCCCTGTTGTTTTCCAGGTTATAACAAAAGCTTATCCTCATTTACAGAATAAGATTTAGCCTGATTATGGCTTTAAGACATGATAGCATCCTTGTGTTATGCAAAGACATCAGTTTTGGCAAAACAACACCTATAGAAAAACAACAAAATACTGCACATACAATTACATCAAAACCGCTGCAGAAATAATAAGCAGTGAAACCGAAGATTTGTGAGTGAGAGTGAACTGGACAGCTCACCCCAGGCCTGTTCCTTGTTTCACTATGCCAAGCATGAAGCTACTGTCAGACAGGAGAGGGGAAGGAGTCTTGTTTAACTTCCTGAAAAAAGCAAACTTTTGACATGAGGTGCACAATATAACCAATGCAGCAGCAGAAAAAAAAAGTGTCTAGACACGACTGCATTTAGGTCAGACAGAGGAAAACATATGATCACACACTGTCATGCACAAAAAACCATGGTGGTATATGGTGTTGACAGGCGTTTGAATCGCGGGGTCAAATGTCACTGAACCCATCCTGCACTAACATTTGTGTGTGTGTGTGTGTGTGTGTGTGTGTGTGTGTGTGTGCGCGCGCTCTGCATCCTGGCTTCACAGTGAGGTTTCACTCAATACCGGCCGTGTCAGTTGGAGTTTTGCTGTCCATTGTCCACACAGCATGCAACCACACCCCGCGCTCTCTCTCGTGCGCACGCTCTCTCGGCGTGTGACGGGAGCGTGGGCTCTCCACTGAACTCCCCGAGAAGAAATCAACAAAGGGGAGCACCTTCAGACAGGAGTCAACTCCACTTCAGCCACTCTGAAGATTGATGACGTTGGTCCTCGTTTCAGTGGGAGTCAAGAAACAAGTGGCCCTCAGAGACTCATTACACCTCAGCAAGATTTGGAGAATGGAGTGACACTGCTCCTGATTACCAGATTCATCATTTGTATTGGTTCAGCCTGCTCTTTCACAAATGTCAGCAGGAGAACTGGTTCATGTCCTATACTGTAAAAAAAGCTCAAGAGAGAAAGATTCTGAAATGACGTAATGCACCTTTGTTTATCTGTGACACATAAGACATGCAAAAACAGTCAGATAATCCATCTTCGTCCCCCACACAAACATTGAACCAGGCTAGCTGTGGTCCATCTAATACCCCAATCATATATCCCTGACCTCAATCCTGGCCACACTTCTTCACATCCACCTCCCCCCCTTGTTCTTCCAGCCATCATACTGCAGTCGCCAAGATCCCTCTCCGGCCCTATCCTTAACCCAATTTGTACCCTCCACTCCCGCCCACACCCCCCAACCTGTCAGGGACCGGCTTCCCATGTCCATCACTGGGTGATGGATGGGGTGGAAGGTCGTCACCCCACTCTCCGGAGTTCACTGATCCCATCAGCCATGCAGACACCTCCAAATCATAGTGGGGGACGTTACTGAAATTATACATTTAGGGAGAACAACATGGAACAGGGGTGTGCTGCTTAGCAAAATTTGCTTTTAGAGAGATGTGTCATTGACAATAAGTCATATCTCTGAATTTTATTGGCTAACAGCCATTTCTGACCCTATTTTCCAAGAAAACCATGCAGGGGGTATATTTTCAAGTAATGATTAAGCTCATTTTTGACAGTTCATATCGTGTTTAAAAGATTTCTCCAGCGATTTAGCAGTGCAAGGTTATATATTTCTATATCTATAAAAAAAAAAGGATAAAAAATGATGCAGCGGAACCAGCAAGATCGTCTTTTTCCATTCCATGTATTCTTCTTCCTTGCCAAAACTTGGTGCCTACATTACCCACAATGCAACTCAGCTGTCAGCAGTTCAGTCAGAGGTTCAGGTGTGACAGCACACAAAAAAGACAGACGTGCCAGTAAACAATATAAATTGCTGAAATTGCTGACTGGGAACTTCAGAGAACAAATGCCTCAAGTGACATCACTCTTTTGTCTGATGTAAAATTCAAACTCTTGGTCCACATTCTGCAAAGTGTACACAATGAAACAGACTACACAAGGTCCAGCGTGTTAGAATTCTTAGGCAAAACAATTTTTATTGCGTTTTCCTAACAACAAGACTTCTTATTAAATAGATATCAGAGACTCAGAAGAAAAAATAGAAATGATTTGCCGAAAGTGATTTTCCGTAAGACGCAATGAAATTTGATTGCACCCTGGTATAAACTAGTGAAGTGTCTCACCCCTGACTGACCTTAAATTGCCTCTTGATGCCTATGGCGCTGCAGCAAAAACAGTCGTCCTGTTGGCTCATTTCACATATGTCCTGGTAAACAAAGCTACAGGATATGGTCGGTGTCGTAATTGCTGAGGAAACCAGAGAAGGCAAACTCAGATCCTGATAGGTCTGCCTCTAGCTTTCCAGCAACAGAGCACATGGCAGTCAAAGGAGGTCGGGTTCTCTCTCACTCATACCATTCAGTCAGAGGGAGATTGACTACTATAAATACCCAAGAAAAATAAACAATACACAATAGTGTCAAGCTCGCTACTGACAGGGGCATAGATCAATGTTATTTCCCACTTTTGCAAAAATACCTAATTCCCCTTATTTAATCAAGCGTCTCCTTTGCGCGGGCCCCTCCAGCTGATTTATGACGCCCGCTGCCTTTATGAGTACCTGTTTCATTTTCTTGTCTCTACTCTGACACCTAAAGTGATAGGAATTTTATGCTTTTGATAACAATATGAGTTTCACGTTGGCCCGGAATTCATGGCCCTGTCAGCGGGCAATAAATAACAGCGGCGCGGGGAGAAAACATTCACAAGCTTCCACGACAAAGCATCCACCCAACGGGATTTACCTTGGGATGGAGGCTATGAATAGAAGAAAAAGAGAGAGAGAGGGCAGCACAGGAGGGGACATGTATCGGAGGAACGCAGGATCATAGTAAAAGGTCATGTCAGTGAGAGTGGAAGTGCCAAATGTTTTCCGGTGTCGTCTCGTCAGGATACATAATTGGTGTGCTGTCATATGAGCATTTTGATAATGTCACATGAACATAAATGCCATGCTGTGACACACCGCTCCTCGCCCATCATAAGTATGTACAGCAGGGGAGCTCAAACATTTTCATGTCACGGACCCTCAAGTGAAAAATCATTACAGGTCATGAATCGCCATTTGACTTGATCCCAGGGCCCCAGCAGCGTCAAGATCTGTTGTTTTTGGTTTCCTTAGGGATTGTTACTGCCTGCACTTTATCTTTAACTCAGTTTAGTCACTTTTTTCATTCTATAATACTGAAATCCTAAAACATTTCACTTACTCAAACCATGATGTGTTTCATTCCATTACCTCTAAATATGCAGCCCATCCTCATCAGAAAACCACCATATAGGTTGACTATGAACAGAGTTTATGACAATACATATTTATATTTCTTGTTAGGAGGCGACCTCTAGCAGCTGTAGTAATTATTCACAGCAGCAAAGGAGGAAGTTAGGTGAAGTAGTCATTATTTTAACCTAAACCTCAATGTTTCCCTAAATCTAACCCGATATTTTCCATCAGTACAGTACACCTGTCTGCAGTATGGTGCAACACATGGCAATCAACCTATTCGTTTAGGTATGAGGATGTGTTGAAATATGAGACCGTCCTCCCTGGAAGAACAACAGCATCAGTTGTTTCGGCCCAAAAATGATATATGCTAATGTTTAGGTGACAAAACCCTCTAGCAGGTGGAGTAATAATGCTGGGAACAACATCGGGCAACAGCTTTAAACATCAAGTCATTTTGCATAGGGAACAGGTCTGGCTGGATCAATAAAACATTGGACTTGGACAGGTGCTATTACTGTAACAACTGACACAAAGGTCCACTAACCTTTAGAAAACCTTTCCTAAACCTAGCTAAGTCATTTTTGTTCCTAGACCTACCCGAACCTGAGCACAGCACACACAGATGATCTTGTCCCATTGATCGGAAGATGCTTTGATGATTTCATTCTAGAGGTCATGGGCAAACAACATGCTTTGTCCACCACTCCCATGTAGGAGTCAAATTGCCTACCTACACACAGGGGATTCACTGGAAACAATGCATGTATGTAATTCAACGTTAATGTTTGGAGTTTTATCTCACTGATATCAGCCTCACTGTCAGCCTCTCCTAGACTGAAAACACCAGTTGCTCTTCTGCAGTATTCCTGGCCAAGAAGCTGCTCAAGGAGGCCTGTAGTTTTAAGCTAAACATTTTGTTACCATAACTAACAACAGGTGTTACCAAATCAACCAGGACTAAAATCTTAAGGAAAACAGTGAAACAGTGAAAGCATTTTTCATTTTGCCGGAGACCGTTAGAAACCCCCGGAGTTGCCAGGTGTAACACCGCAATAGGCTTTGAGTGCCTACTGTAAGAACGCTGCTTAAGTTTCCTCATCCGTCTTTTGGTTCCCAACTGCTTTCTTCCACAACACCAGCTCTCTGCCCACCCCCTCCCAACTCCTCTGGACCCCTGACCTGGAGCCTCTTTCTAATCTTTCACTGGCTGTAACAAATAAAAAAAAGTGTGAGAAAGTAATACACCAAAAATTCTCATATGCATATGAAAAATTATGTCCTGAATGGGGCCCGGAGGGGTTAGATAGATTCATATTGACACTTCACACATTCCGTTGACAAATTGGCCGTTTCTGCGTTGTTGCCAAAAACCAGCTGGTTACCTAGGCGATGACATTACACTGAGTGAAAGCGGCTCTTTACGTGTGATAAAGTCAAACAAAGATGACGCACTGTACCCGCCGACTATATCTAAGGAATAGGAAGTAGAATGTCAAGCGTTTCAAAAGAAAGCTGCTGTAAACTGTGGTTATGGAGACTATAACGAATCACTGCCCAACCCCAAAGATCTCTTTGTTCCAACCCCTCCTGGTCCTCACTAAGTGAATATTATGGCTCTGAGTGAAAGGAGGGAGAGAGAGATGTTTTTTGTGTATCCCTACTTGAGCCCTGTGTGTGTTTGGCACAGGGGCCTCAAAAGAGTGCAAACCAAAAGAAAAGGCAGGGTCACGACAAGTATTCGGTGCTAAAGGGGTGTGAACTGGCACAGACTCTTGGCATGGGCACAATGCATGGTGGGATGGCAGCGCCCAGGAGCCTCCTGACAGAGACAGAAGCTGCTTGGGGCCGGACCAGCGTCTCAGTGGGGCCACAGAGGAAGACGGGAGGGAGAGCAGATCAGAAGCAGAGGGGAAAATTGAGACAGATTTTCTTGCAGGTGTTGAGATAATAGACGGACAAATGATCTAATTGTTGGAGCGTTTGGCGGAGACTTGGGTGGGGGAGGGGCTCCGATGGGATGGGGTTGGAGGTTCAGAGATCACAGAGTAGCAGGATTTGAATTACAAAGGCAAACAAGTTGACATATGCCAACCTGAAAACCATGACAGACACAGGAAGTCTTTCCTATCCGCAACTCTTGCCGTCTTACCATCGCCTGTGTGAAAGACACGATTAGACAAGACTTCACCCATGATGACACGGAGTGACTCTCACTGTCTTACAACTTACAAATAGTTGCTACATCTGATCCCACCTTTAGTCTTGTTATTTGCATAATAAGTAAAGGGTTTACTGAGGATATGCAAAATATGCTTGGTGCCCTCATAGCTCACCTGGTAGAGCAGGTGTCCCATGTACTGAGGCTCTTCAGCAGTGATTTGGGTTCTGTTCCAGCCTGTAACCCTTTGTTGCATGTCTTCCCACATTCTGTACCCTGTTTCCTATTATTGTCTTACAAAATAAAGGCTACAAGCCAAAAAAAAAAAAAAAAAGAGAATATGCTTTATTTTAGATATATGGGTACAATGATGATTGTTTTAAACCCTTTGTTTTTGTCATAGTATACACTAATTAATTAATCTTTTACAAATACTTTTTATTATCTGCGCCAAGGAGTTTTTGTTTTCACCCATGTCCATTTATTTGTTGGTTGCTTGGTTTGTTGGTTTGTTACCAGGATTACACAAAAACAACTGTACGGATTTCGGCAAAAACTGGATGGAGAATGGGTCTCAAGCCAGCATAGACCCCATTAACTTTTGGTGCGGATCTGGAGAGGGATGAAGCCAGGAATTTCTTTCTCACTTTCAAGATGTTTTTCAACATTTTTGTTGATTTCACACGGAATAATGCTTAGCGTAATTAGGTGTAATTAGGTGTATACAGGTGGCTTGAGTGAGTACAATTTGTTGCAGATGGTGAGCACAAAAGTTTAATCAGTGGGGTTGGCCTGTCACCAGTCCAAAGTGTTAGAGAATCAACAATCAACTATCTTACAAATTGGATCTTTAAATTATGGTCAAGCAGTTAAGGGTTGTGATGATACAGGGCTATGGAGTTTGATATTGAATAAGGCTTGATTGAACTAAAGGGGACTGTTGGGCCTTGGCAGAGGTAGTCACTCTACAAGTTTTCCATTTAAGCACTGTCAGGCCCATCGCGACAGTAAAATGTTGGCATTTTATGTTTCTGCAAACCATGGATACTTTCAACTTTGCATGTCATATAGACATTTTGCACAATACATGTCATATCACATTCATATTACATGTATATGAGCAGACTTTCATGTCAGGAAGTGGAAGGTATGGTGGTGGTGTGGCAGATGGGCAAGACGCTTGTAAGCAAGAAACTACAGGATATTTGTTGTCGTCACAACATCATCACAACATAGAATTGAAAACTGAACGTAGAGAAATGTATAATTGCAACATAAAGAAATGCATAGTTTAAGCTTATTTGTGGTTTGCAGAAACGTACATCGGCAACATTTATTCTGAGGTTTGGGCTGGCTACTGTGTATTAAATGAATTGTCTGTCTCTCTTTTAATGTGAAGGCTTCCTCCAATTTTCGACCTGGCGGATTCTGTCTTCATCACCTACTGGAAGTCAAACCGCACCATTACATCACATTGCATTCGCACAAAGCTTATGCGGTGCAGCGTATTAGCGCATACTGTATTACATTAAAGGTGCGGACCTTTAACACTGAAGCACATTTACACACATCCTAATCAACAAGCTCCGCTTTAAATGATTCAGAGACACGGCTCGGCCCTATCCATATTCTCTGGTGAGAGAAGCGAGGATATATTTGGAACATCACACTTTTAAGAGCGTGAGCTTCAACTCCCCTGGGTCATTTTCTGCTCTGGTCTTAATTGAGAGTGTTCTGGAAAAATCATTACTATATTAATGATTTAACACAAAGTAACTACCTGCTTTTTTCCAGGAGGAAAGGGAGATTTGCTTCGAATCAATACCCATGCACGCTCATTATAAGGGGGGTAAAGTTATAGTAATTAGGCAGACACCAATAACTTTTTAATGATCTTTGTTTTTAATTGCATATTATCGGGCTGCACAGTCTGTGTGTTTATACCCAAATATAAGATAATGGTGAGAGGAGAAGTAGATTAAAGAGAGGAGGCACCTGCAAGGTTTTTTACCTCAGCAACAACAACAGTGCTGATAGTCTACAGAAGGCATGGAGGAGGAGAGGATGAATGTGAGCATCTTTTGTGCATTTTCTATCAGTTTCCCAGTAATGTGCCCTAACGTGCGTGTTGTGAAATAACACTTCCCTTCCTGCTGTCTATGAGGCTGAGGAAGTGAAAGGACTGTCACGAAAAAAAAAATGGTGTGAGAAGGTTTCGGAGAGATCAAACCATCAATATGCCAGTGGAATCATGGGACGGTACAGTCATTTCCTCGCTATAAAAAGATGCCTCACAGGTGAAGTGAAAATCATCAACAGTGCAAAGTCTCTGTTAATTTAACCTCTATTTTAACAGATTGGAGGCAGCCTTGTGTGCCAGTGTTGCCTAGGATGGTGCTGTTTTACCACTGTGAGAAAAAGCAATAAAAATATGAATGCAAATGAGGATTAAATGCAACAGCAATGGATAGCCATCTGTTAGCTCTTAAAGGGGAAGTGGTCTACTCAAAGCAGTGGAGGGGTGAGCATCTAAGAGAGAATAGGGAGGGTGGGAGTGAGCGGGAGAAATGTGGTGATAGAAAGAGCCCAGGAATGCCAGGCTGGCAATCCAGGACTGCTCTGAAATAAGTGAGCCAGCCAAGAGCTTTTTTTTTTTCCTTCTTCTTCTAATTCTGCCTGATGCCTTCCTTTACCCCCACCCCACTCGCCCTCCTCCCCTCCCTTCCTCCCTCGGCCCGCTCGCTCTGGCCCGCTCCCCGAAACTCCGCGGCAGATTGTCGATTCAATGACTCCCCTGTCAGGTGATTATCTAGGAGCTTTAATGTAATCTTCCACTCACACGTACCATATTTCAATTACGACTGCCATTGTGAAACAAGCTGCATATTCAATTCACCAATCGCCCCGCTGCCGCCTCAACAATGTCAACTGTAAAAGAACGCCAGCTGAAGGCAATTATGCATGTTTTCAGAGCCAATTATGATCGCTCTCACGGCGGCGGTTATGCCACGAGCAAGGGAGTGTTTGGAAATTTTTAATTTAATGACAATATGCTCGTGGTAGGATTCAGCACGCCGCCCCCGCTCCCAGGCCTGCCATCTCGGCATCCACAGAGGGGACCATTAAGGCAGATAGGAGAAGATTATGGCCTCTCTCAAGGGCCACACTGGGAGCACAGGGAGAGTCTCAGCAGTGCAGGGTAGATGGCATCCACTCATCCTCTCTGCAGGAGCACAGCTGGCAGGGCTGAATCCAAGCTAGAGAGGCAGGCTGGTTAGCTCGTCTTCCAGTTTGGACTATGCCTGCAGAGGGAGCATAAACTCACACATTCCCACAGCAGGCCACAGACTGAGAGATGCTGTGGAGAGAGATCAAAGTCCGCTCGGCAGGGCCTCCTTCCTCAATATTTCCGAGATGGCAGGCTCGACACCATTGGGTCTGAAAGCTTTCGGAAAATGGTCTTGAGATTGGTTTGACTGTCTTTGCTTCAAACTGTGAAAACCAGTTCAAATCAATGAAGACAACAAAAAGTTAAGTGAGTATAAAGTGTCTCTTAGTCCACATTTTCTAATTTTTGCAACTTTTTTTTTCATTTTATTCAACCATTTTGAAGTAGTTTGCTTGTAGTTCGACTACATTCATATCTGCATAGTGATTCAAGTAGCTGCAGGCCTTTTTTCACATTTTTGTGTGATGTTAATACTAAAACTAGAAAAAAATGTGGGGCCATAAAAGGAAAGACGTGATTTTTTAAATATTATTATTATTACTTCTCTACTATGATTCAAAGCTGATATTCATTGCAATTTCCTATAAATAGTGGGATCTTTTATTTTCTTATTGATTTATGTATAACCTGTGAACAAGTGGGCACGTTTTGCAATAAAATGCATTTTTTGCTGGCATGTGACTTGTTTGTTTTATATGTTGTTGAAATTTCATATCACATGCACATTGACCAGTTCAAGCATTTTTAACTGCTTTTCAAACAAAAATCAGATCCCTAGCTTTGCTGTAGTTCAACTACTTCCATTGTGAAGTAATTGCTAGCTTGCAAAGCTAAGCTTTCAAATTAGCTTCCCCAACATGTGGTCTGCCAGTTTTCAGAAAAAAACTGAATAATTCTACCAAAAGTTGACAGACTCCAAGGTGATTTTGACAACAAATAGTAAAAAAACAAAAAACAAATACAAAAATAAAAATACAAAGATATTCAATTTAAAATGGTATGAAACAAAGTAAAGCAGACATAGCTGGAAACAGCAATCATTTGTCACCTTCGATTGATAAATTAGTTCAAATACGGGCTGTCACAATATCAGATTTTCGCTACATGATTATCATGGCCAAGCAAATTCACAATAATGATATTATTGCCATATGTATAGAAATTTGATGCTACAAATCAAATCTTTTTGACTCTGTTACTGTGTGTTTTGTCTCTTTTTTGGGCAAACAAATTACCCTTAAAATACGAGTGTAGGGAGGTGGAGAGAGTCTTTAACCAGAACTTTTTAAAAAAGTGTACAGAAAGAACAATTACACTCAGTTACTAGTGAAAAGGAAACCAGGTGAACTCATGGACAAAAAATATCACAAGACCAAACAAATTTGCTGGTTTATTCACACTATATTATCATACCTGTATCATTATTAACACAATATCAATATTTAAATTTTTAATATCAGGAATTATTGTGAATATCACAATAGTGACACCCCTAGTTGGAATGACTTCATATTAAATATTACATTAATTTGTGTCAATCAACAAATCAATTAGCTAATAATAATTTTAGCAATAATGTAGTTGTAAAATAAAGGTAAACACATCTTAGAATAATATTTTAAGAGGGTAAATCTAGAGTTAATGTTATTCTGCATACATACATACCTGAATATAACACACACCACTTAAGTTGTAGTGATAGAGGATTTATCTTCCATAGTTTTGGGCAGCAGATTTAAAAACCCCATTGTTCAAACAACAGAATGCAGGTTAGATCTGAGCCTCCCTCCCTCTCCCACTGGGATGTTTGTATAAAACCCAGTCAGTTCTCAGGGGTAGAGGTTGACAGGAGAAGACATCGCCCCAGTCCCTGGGAGATTGGCGAACACAACACATATATTAATGCATTAAATGTGTTGACTGTGTTCAGCCCAGGGATGCAGGAGGGAGAGAGAGAGAAAGGTTAGGGGGAAGAAGGGGGGGAAAAAAAGCTGTTGTAATGTATGGTGTTGTCTTGTATAGCGTGTCTGGCAGCGGGGGGTTGGGGTAGTGGGGTTGGAGGAGTGTCGGCCAGATTATAAGGCCTGTGGTGAGAGATGAGGGATGGCCGACTTGTAAACAAGTGACAAGCGTCCTGGATGACAATTCCTAATCCATCATAGTGCTGTCAGCGGTGACCGGTGAGGTGACGGACAGGACCCAGGAGAGGGGACAGCTGCTGCACGTCAATCCACATCATAATTTGAAAAGCTTTTCCACATGAGCTGAAACAGAGGGAGAGAGGAAGAGGAAAGAAGTCATACATCCCACTATCAGCCACACCTTCTCCTCAGTCTGCTTGTTTTTTTTTACTTCTCTCTCTTTTTTCTTCCTTCCTGGTGAGGACAGAGATGATGTAGAGACCTCTTTCTTTCAGGTACACCATGGCATCCTTTAACTTGTCTTCGCTGATGGGACCATAATCAGACAAAGACAAAGTGCATCAATGTAGCTGTAAATGTACACGACACTGTGACCACATGAACTTCCAGTATTGTGGGAAAACACTTCAAGAGTTAGTTACTTAACTAATTTAACTTAGCTTTAATAAGATAACTTGTTGAAGAAAATAGATTTTTTATTAGTACAGAAAGATGTCGTCGACATATTTAATTATGCTGCTGCTTTAAGTACTTTTGGATTTACAGGATGTTCAACCAAATATGATTTTTTTTTTCAACACTCTAAATCAGGGCTGCCCAGAGTGCGGGCTGTGGGCCAAAGCTGGGCTATAAGGTTTTTATTTGGCCCCTCCAGATGTTTCTAGTGACAAAAATCAAGCGTAGCGTTAGTTCTGGCAAGCCACGACGTCAAGCGCTAAATCAGCTTCAACAGCGTAGCTGTCAAACACGGAGCAGATCAGCTGATGGCTCAGCTGACTCCCCGTGCCAGCTTCCTATTGGGAAATTGCATTCAGAGCGCACTATTTAAACTGCTCTAGCCCGACCTCACTTGCTGCTTCCTCTGCTGGCTCTTTGCAACCCACCTCCACCCCAGCGCCTCCTGTCATCTGTTATGAATATTACCATTGTATCTTGTCGGTTGCTTTGCTCTGTCTGGGTTTTTCTTTGCTGCTGCGCTCCCTGCTTATGCCGTTCATGATGGCTCATGAAGGGCAGGAAGGTGTGCTCTTCCTGCCTCAGGCTTTCCACGCAAGCGCGTGGAAGAGCAGGGGGTCCCAGAACAGTACCATACCGCCAAATGAAACTTGTGCAAGTAAATAAAGATTATTTTGACAAAGTGGTCCTGACTGAAATACAAATGAATCAAAAGAAAATGATAATATGAATCACTGTTTATGCTGCTTTACTTTTTGTGAGGTAGAAATGTTCTTAAAATATGTATGATCCCTAGTTATTATTATTATTATTATTATTATTATTATTATTATTTTTATCTCAGCACAGGGGCAGAGTGGCACTTTTTGAAGGAAGTCAGTCAATTCAAGGTACTCAGGATCCTTGTGCTATAAAAGCCCTGAAACAAAACATTTTTTCACATGTTACTTAGTTGGAAAGGAAAATACTTTTTCTCTCACTTCTCACTTATACAGAAGCCTCTCGGGGCTTCCTTCAAATACCATTTTGCATCTTAACACAATAGGTGTTTTTGCTTTTGGCTTGTGGTTCTGTTTTAGCTTTGGCCCTCTAAGAGAAAAGGTTTGGGCACCCCTGCTCTAAATAAAGGTTTTCACCCTTGTGTTTTGTCAGACCCCACTGTTGTATGTGTCACAGTTATAACAGTAATTGCAACTTGTGATTCTGACCTCATTAAAATGCACAATACAATTATGTAGAAAATAAAGCAGTAACCATTCCCTTTGCTGGGCTTGCACATTTAATGTAGGCGACAAAACAGAAATGACCTTAAAACATTTACTTCCCTGGGAGCAAGCTGATTGATTTACAGCCTTTTAAGCAAGATTGTGTAACTTTTACTTTTACTTTTTTTACCTTAAAATAACAGCTTCAACACAGTACAGTGTCTTTATAATGAGGTGAATGTTGTCTCTTTCTCAGCCACTCCCCCATTCATCACTTGTTTCTGCACTATATAACTTCAGTGAGAGGGTAGGATCACAGCGTTACATACATGTTTACTTCAACATACACGTTTTCAACACTTAACATTGTTAAGACGTAATGAGTTTTGTGTGTAGTTAGCACCTACATTACATCTGACAGATTTTCATAGATCTGGGATTTGTATTTACAACAGAGGTGTCACACTCAGAAACTGTGGGGGTGCCAGATCACAAAAAGCGCTAATTTTTACATAATCGTCTCAGAGTGAATGACAACATATATAATTTGCTGACTAATAAACTATTAAAACTCGAATAATAGAAGTCCAAATAGCCTTATTTTGGATTTGGGAGGGTAGTTCTGCATAAACAGTACCAATCACAGGTACTGAGCATATGCAAATATGCGATATTCAATTAATGGTGTGTCATTATTGTTATATATACAGCTGTGGACAGTCATGTAATTGTTGGATGTAAGTCACTTTGTGAGTGTTTTGTCTTGAGTGGGGTCTTTAAGACCGAAGCATTGACCTTTTTAAGAAATCTATAAATCCAGAGGTGAAAGGTGTGCAGGACTTTTCTCTTTTTGCTGAAATTAATCATATTCAAAGCAACATTATGTAGAAATTGGCACTGTCATAAATACAAATCCAGGTCCGTAACAATTAGTCAGATGTAATGTAGGTGCTAACTACAAACTCATTACATCATAACAATGTTGTGTGTTGGAAACTTGTATGTTGAAGTAAACATGTATGTAACACTGTGATCCTACCCTCTCACTGAAGTTACATATTGAAGAAACAAGTGATGTTGCTTTAACCATGTTGTTAACTATCGAGCTGATAAAACAATATTAGGTCTATTTTTAAAAAGTTAAAGAGGGTCTGTAATTCTGTGAAAATAATCACTGTTGTACATCATCATTAACAGCTATATACAGACTGGATTACAAAATGCACCTCAAAGAGGTTCCTGGAAAATCAATAATATATTATTTAATATTGACTTTATGGATTAAAAACATGATTCCAGTGGAAAAGCATTTTAAGGTCAAGTGTAAACACAATCTAAACTCAGTCCAGATATGAGATGCTTGTTAACACCAGGTGTAAAAGAGGCCCTATGAGTATTAATCTTCCTCTTGGCTGTCGGCGGGGTGATTTAGTCACCCATGTTGGGTCAAGGCCCTCATTCTTTTCTTAAAGACCTCGCTTCCCTGCCAAACCGGGATTTCCGATTGAGGGGCCTCAATAACAACTTTGATGTGGACGGCGTCCTAGAGGGTGAAGTGAAAGGCGGGGGGGAGGAGGGCGGCACAATGGCCTGACCTTCCCACTGCATCTGCACAGATCACACTCTAAATGGTCACATTGATGCTGCTGCTTAGCTCTTTGCTGGGAGTCCTGATGGAGCCAACACTGGGGACTGGGACACAGCAAAGCCTGGGCACCTGCCAGCAGACAGGGACAAATTGATTGAGATCAAGCCAGCTCTTATTGCATTTAACCCCCCGCTCCTACCAGTTAGTTCTGCTTAAAGCAATGCATAAGTAAACTGGAACGGAAATGTAAATAGAGGTACTGTTAAAACAAGTTCCCGATCAAAAGATCTACTTTATACACTTATTTTTAACCGCATTTTGTTAATTTCTATTCAGTAACGCTTCACACAATCACTGAAAATTTTGGCCTTCAGTCCTTTTGGCTCAGTTTGCAGAGACACTTGTGAATAAATACACAGTCAGAAGAGACCACTTACATTGTGCCAGAGGCATTGTCACTCTAAATGATGAAGGTGAAATTAAAAATCCCTCCAAACCATGTTTCTTTTACTCGAACAACCTGATGAAAACAACTCGTGAAGACAATTATTTTCTATGAAAGTATTAGGAGCAAACACTGTGCCTTACGTGTAAAGGGAAGGGTTTATTTTCTCCCCCGGGGGGACACAGTTTGGGCTCAGGAGGTGATGTCATTCTTCAGTGAAAAATCTGAAAACCTTTATCCTGTCAGGTGTGGTGTTGATGGAGCAGCTCAACAGATTCTGTGTTTTACTACGTCTTTTAATCTTTTGAATCCTGGAATGCAAGTAAAGTTTTGATAAGTGGCACTTCCAAGTTTAACCTGCCACCTTCTGGTCATACCTTTTCATTTTTCATTTTTCTCTGAGGGAACCACACTTCAGCATCCCCCTGATCAGAGATGTTTTTCTCTGTCTCTGTCGTACACTTAAGGTCACCACAAGACAAGAGTGGGAAGAATCAGAGAGCAAAAGGCAAAATGGTTTGTGTCGATTTAAGCAAGAGGGTAATAAGAAGAGGGGGGACAAAAATCAATAACAACATAAAATTGACTTAGTGCGTGTCATAAAACATAAGTAAGTGCTCTGAGATGGAGAAAAGCGGAGTCTCAATTTAATCTGCGCAAAAAGCTGCACTGTACAGATGAAGTGATGTGAAGAGAGAGAGACAGAAGAAGGAGAGTGGGTGGGAGGTAAAAAAAAAGGAGGAGGAGGAGGAGGAGGAGGAGGAGGAGGGAGGACAGAGTAGCTTACAAGATAGAGAGAGGAAGATACAATAAAATCTAAAGGACAGACACTTAATTGTCATATTAAAGAGTCTCTCCAGTGCTCGGCAGAGTGGAAGGTTAGCTCCCATTCATCATCTGGCTAACAGCCACTTGAATGAAATCACAATTAAAATCTGCTCAATATTGTCCCAGGGACGTTTTGCGAGCATTAATTTTTTCCCATTGATTCTCCACCGCCCATAAATCAGAAATGTTGCGGCGCATGTAATGGTTTATGGAGAAAGGATTATGGTGTTATGAAGCTAATGTAGCAGAACCGCCTCATTTAAACACAGCCTCCCTGGCCGTCTTACAGGGGACAGAGTTATTACACTATTACACAGCCTATCACAAACACAACACACTGACACTGTTTAAAAGCTGCGTGTAATTGGACAATACTGGAGATTTACTGCATTTATGATCATAATAGCAATGTGTTAGAGGATTTTGTTTATTGCCAGCACTAAAAGCAGAGGTGGTAGCGACGGGATGTGCATTAGGGGAGAAAACTGCGGAACATACAGAGTAAGTTCACGCAAATTACAGAAATTATTATTAATAATAATTCATAAAATGTAGGCAAATGTGGTTTTGTTTTGTTTTTTTATTATCATAGCATTGAAATAAATTCAAAGGAAATCTCACTTTACAGACACAGGGTCCTGGTTACTCCAGATTGGATCCACGGGATATGATATTAACAGTATTCACAAGAACTATAACGCTTCCTGTGGATTATTATTATTATTATTATGGAGTTATTGGGACCCTTTTATAGGGATTAATATCCAAAGCCTCAGGGGGGAAAAAGTTAAAAAGAAAAATGTGCATGACATGACACTGATAGTAACAGTGGAAACACAGTGTGTCAGGCTGTTGTTTGGAGAGGTTTTAGATACCTATATTCCACCAGTGTTGGAGGAATAATGTTGCCTAATTAGAATTAGACCTTAGGAGTGTACAAACTGTGGTTGACTGACATCTCTCATCCCCTCTGTTGGTTATGACTCACCTGTTATGGCAAGACAACATACACCATTATCATTCCTAACTATCTACTCCCTGTGTAACACACTCAGCAGTTTACTCCAGTGGATCTCAAAGGGGGTGCTGCAGAGTCTGAGCACCCCAACAAAACTCAAATCAGACTCAACACTGCTCGGCTAAAGCCTTATCGGACAGGTTTTGGCTGCTTCTTGAAGTCGGGTATTCATCATTGTCCAACAGCTCATCCACTGTGGTATTGTGTGTTTCCAACATCATGTATGTGTGATGTGGCTCTCTCATCTCTGGCATTCATGTAAACGATAAAAGACCCCACCTGTCAGTGGAGTCTCTCTCTACCCACATCAGTGCCTGCAACCTTTATTTGTTTTGTTCTGTTTATTTGTCCTTGTACACCTTAAATATAAGCTCATGTTGATTTTAAGAAATTTAAAGAAATACATTGGTGTGTTTAATTGAATTCATTGCTTATTTTAAGGTTAATATTGGTCCGTACATCTGCAGAGTGCCTGTTGGCTTTTATTCTGAATGACTGAGAAACGGCCTGTATTATTTAACTATATGTTATATTGTATAACAAAATATAACATCATAACATGAAATAAAAATTACATTGTTTAAACTGATACAGTAAGCATCTGTGCACTTACCGTATATGTATGTCATAAAGTGGGTTGGACAGCTGAGGGTGCCCCATCCTAAACAGCCCCGTTTGGCTGCCCCTATGAAAAATGTCACACTGTTGAAGGGGTGCCAGCTTGTTAAAAAGTTTGGCAACTGGTTTTTGGTGACTTTTACACCTTTAAAATGTAGAGCACTGCATTGTGGGACTGCATTTTGTTCTATTGCTGGAATTTTATAAGGGGAGTATTTCCTGAAAAATTGTCCACCCAGAATTTGGATAAAATGGTGGATGGTAAATATAAAGTAAAATACGGTAAAACTGGGGTGAGTTTGGATACAGTCAGTTTAGTATATCATGTAATGGTAAAATTTAATTAATAAATGGTAAATGTATCTTTAATTCAACTCCAGTTAATAGTTACTTAACTTTTAACAAACACTGAATTGCTTTATAAACCATGTATTAAAGGTTTAAAAACATCTGCAGTGTGACAGAGAGCCAGAATTTATAATACGATGACCCTGAAATTGAAGCAGCTGATTGAAAGTTGTCCTTTTTTTATTAAAGTATTTACACCTGTGCTTTTCATACTGCAACATGTCATAGTGTCTTCTGTGAAAAAAAGTTGCTTCATATTTTTCTTTTTTCTTTCAGATCTAATCAAAGATCAAAACCAATGACTGATTTTTTTAGGTCATCAGCTGCTGATGAATAATTTGTAGTTATGGCATTTTAAAAGATAAGAATCTGTGGATGTGAAGTTGTGAAGCCAACTGGGATCTCTGAATTCAGAAGGAAGAAGATTTGTCAGTGTCCTCTTGCAGCTAAGGGACACATTGCAGTTTTCTGATGGCTGGTGGAGCCCAGCAGCTCAGTGATCCCAGCGATCCCAGCTCTGACTATCATAGCTCAATCTGAGAGGGGGAGAAGGAGGCCCGGTGCTCAAGCATCAAATCATCATCACATAAAATGGTCCTGACAAGAGCTAAAAAGGGAGATGGATCATGTGGCTTTGTGGTGCCGGAGAAGTTTGTCCCTTGATAGAGCCCTTAACTCAAAGCTAGTGCACCCCCCTCCTGCTCCCATCACCACCAGACATTCGTATATAGCACGCACACACACACACACACACACACACACACACACACACACACACACACACACACACACACACACACACACAAATGCACTGCCTGCTTCCCAACAGAGGTAATTCTCTCTCTTCAGGGTCAACAGCTTAACAAGGCCAAATCATAGCGAGCACCTCTTGGCTCGAGCATCCCACTTGGACTAGGTGCGTGCCAGTGTGTGTGTTTGTGTCTGCCTTTGTGCTGAGGGATAACTGTAGCGTAACTTTACAATAGAAATGATATAATACAGACAGCATGACAACAACCTCCTCTGGTGTTTCAATATGAAGATGAAAAGCTGTAACTCTTTGTGACGGCCCTCGGCTTCCAGTGAGTACATGTAAAAGTGATGAATGTAAAGAGAAATATCCATAAGTGCCACGGCCTGCAGTGTTTCCCATACATGGCTTTTACGGAGCCTGGCGACATGGTGAGGGCACTGTATGCACAGACATAAATGACAGCTTTACAGTGTGCATAAAACCACTCCGTAGAGAGGAGCGCATACTTATATTGCCCTGTGTCTCCAACTCTTAAGAAAACAGCATCAGGAAGCTTGTGCTGGCAGTAGCAGGGGCAGACTGGAATCACTTATTCAAATAGTGAGTCAGGACATTGTAGAGTACCTGACAGACCCAAATTACAAATGACACAGTGCTTTTACTGAGTCTGTTAGAGATAAAAAATTATATTTGTGCTTGATTTTAGTTAAATTCAATAAGTGCAATGTGATTTACATATTACCTAGAGAACTGGTTCCATAGCAACAAGACACAACATTGTTTAAAATGCTGCAAATGAACAGTAATGTCAAGTAATAAAGTACATTTACTCAAATGCTGTACTGAAGTGTAATTTTGATTGTTTCTATTTCATTTAAGATGCTTCACAAATTCATAATTTCCATGTGACCCATTTCATCATCTTATAAAACATGAGAACAGTATTTCAGATTAAACCCCCCAACAGCATGTAAACTGTCAACACTGTCTCACTCCCAACTCATCAAATACGGCAGCTTGGTCTGTGATCTTAAGCTTCAAACTATGACACTCTACCTACCCCGCAATAATACGATATATGCAACGTCCGGCGAGACTTTCAAAATAAAGATTGCTGACAAATAGTACAGATATTATGATTTATTATGACTTTTGACTGTTACTAACATGACCAAATGGTTGCGCTTTGGTTAGGTTTAGGCTCCACAACTACTTGATTAGGTTTACATTTCAAAACTACTTGGTCAGGGTTAGGCTCCAGAACTACTTGGATAGGTTTAGGCTCCAGAACTACTTGGATAGGGTTAGGCTCCAGAACTACTTGGATATGGTTAGGCTTCAGAATTATTGGATAGGTTTAGGCTCCAGAACTACTTGGATAGATTTAGGCTCCAGAACTACTTGGATAGCATTAGGCTCCAGAACTATTGGATAGGTTTAGGCTCCAGAATGACTTGGATATGGTAAGGCTCCAGAACCATTGGATAGGTTTAGGTTCCAGAACTATTGGATAGGGTTAGGCTCCAGAACTATTGTATAGGTTTAGGCTCCAGAATGACTTGGATAGCATTAGGCTCCAGAACTATTGGATAGGTTTAGGCTCCAGAATGACTTGGATATGGTAAGGCTCCAGAACCATTGGATAGGTTTAGGTTCCAGAACTATTGGATAGGTTTAGGCTCCAGAACTATTGGATAGGTTTAGGCTCCAGAACTATTGGATAGGTTTAGGTTCCAGAATGACTTGGATAGGGTTAGGCTCCAGAACTATTGGATGGGTTTAGGCTCCAGAACTACTTGAAACAGAACAGAAATTAGCACAACTAACAGTACTATCAGAAGTTACATTAGTATCGTAAATCACCTCATGTAACATAACTGACTTAAGAACACAAGTTACGTCATTACATACATTAGCTCACTAATGTAGCATATCTTACACTAAACATAACTTAGGGCCCCTGGACCAACCAGGCTGTTGTATTTGATGAGTTGGGATTGAGAACGGGCTAAAACTGTTTCATCTTAGCAGGCACAAAATAAAATGCTGCGCACATTCATGCAGATGTCTTACAATCCAGTATTGTTAAATTACACGATTACACAGGTGCCTTTCAGTATAATAAGTACTTAAATTTTCTACCTTAAGTGCATTTTGTTTATTTTGGTACTGTAATGCTTCTTTAAATGTACTTACCTGGCATTTTGAACACTCGACTTCCACTTGGAATGCAGTGTCTTTAAATGTATTAATATATTTATTTATTAATGCTAATTTTACAGGCACAATCATATGGACAAATGCCACAGGCCAACACATTTATGGCCTTTGCTACATATGTTGTAATGCCTGTTGTTTTTTTTTATTGACGGGCCTTTAAAATACACAATTCTCAACATGGCACTACATGCAAACCAGCTCAAAACACAGACAATAATGTGAGATATTGCTACTTTGAATACTTCTTCTACCAATGCAAATAAATTGAAGGAACCCCTCTATGCAGAGCTAATGATGTACTCCTTTGAGCTCCAGTCTATGAGGTGAGTTAAATACACTTGATAGTATAGCTGTTTAGCTGGGACATGATATTTTAATAACTGGCAAGAAGTGTCTTCATTGGCACATATTATATATATATTACATATATATATATATATATATACATATATATATATATATATATATATATATATATATATATATATATATATATATATATATATATATATATATATACATAAATTAAGAAAAAAGAAACTCGAAAAATAAGGAAAATGAAAGATTTGCAATAGCCTTGTCTTGTAAGTAACTAACTGTTCTTGATGTTAATAATCCATTTTATTGACAAGAAATTGGTGGTTTCAAAGGTACTATAAAGGATACTACTGTATTTCGATAACTGTTAAATAAAGACCACTCTCAAATGAAAGCGATGAGACCTGAATTTGCCCCTGCAGTCTCAAATTGAAACCACATTTGCTTCCTCTTGCAAAGCTTTTTCTGCTCAATGTTTTCTCTTTGGTTTATAGGAATAAGGAACCTGTTTGAAGTTATATTTCACTTTCAACATGTCTGTCACTAATTCCACAGCTTCTAATTACAGGAATCAGAGTCAGTGCAACAAACACCATGGTCTTGTCTGCAGCCGGTTCCAAACCATTGCCCATTATGTTATACAGAATGGTAATTACTATATACTACTGTTTCACTTTTAGCGCAGTAATCATTTAATGTTGTTAAAAAGCAACGGGTAGCACCACCAAACAGATACGTGTACTGTTACCTCCACTTTGCACTGACTGCACCCGGGACGGAGGAATAATGAGGAGCCTGGAGAAACCTCAGGGGTGATGTAGGAAGGCCTTGTTGTACAACAGATAAACAAATCATTTGCTGTAATGTTATCTAAATAATGATATCACCATGAATAATGTTATTCCAACGACAATAAATGGCCACTTGATAAGAAGAGCGGGGATTTACAGTGTCTGTGGGGACAAACATGATAGTAGTGAAATAAATGTAGTCCGGAGCACGATGTTGTAATTCAATCTTTAGCTAAGATCTTTACGGTACAGCCGGGGCCTCCGCCGTCAGCTGCACGCTGCCATAGAGCGCCACGTCTCCCAGATAAATTCTCATGACAGTCTGCGAAATGCTCCCATAACCAGTGACACTGGATGATTTCCCGCCTCTGACAAGCCCCAGTATTGAGTATGATAACACTTACTTTGTCTTCATCCTTGGCTGGAGTATAATATCAATCCGTTTGATGATCCAGCAAACCGAGTCGGGCACTTGTGTATCAATCTTCATACATCGCTGCCTAGTGTCTAACAAAGAGCCCAGAATGGGATCATTCAATCACTCCCAGGCTGTGCTGTGTTCGGTACACTTGGCCTTCTCTACAGCTCAAGTGCTTCACTCCCTGTCAGCATCTCTCCGATTTTTCATCCCCTTCTTTCCGCTGTCTCTTTCTTTTACTTGCGCAGGGATAAAGACACAAATCACAGATGATCGTACAACGGCGCGCTCGTCATAACTAAGAGTCACACGGTTAAATAGTATCAGGAAGAATACAGGAGACACATTTTTGTCTGTTCTCATCTGCCAGCTCTCACCTTTCTCATGAGCGAACTCTACTTTTACCACCCATAAATCACTGCTGCTTTCCTTTAAACCCTTCAACACTAGTAGCTTCAATGTCCTGCTTTGTACCTTCATAAATTCTTATTCTAATTGTTATTTTTTTAATCAAATGTTTATACAGTATTTGTCGAACTAAACTTAACCCAAACCCTTGCCAAACAATACTATTGCCTAATAGTTTGACTTTTTTTGGTAATATGCAATTCACTGCCTTGCCAATAGCTACATGAGAACATTGATATCATTGTCATGCATGCTAATGAGCTAATATGATTTAGCTAGGCGCAATTTGTCTTTTTGCACCTTTCTATGAATAAAACAAATGCAATACAAGCTGCTAATTGTTGAGCTTTAGAGGTGCTTGTAGGTGTTACTTTGGGACCCAGCCAGGCTAGCTTTTTCCTCCAGTTTCCAGTCTTGCTGCTAGGCTAAGCTAACCGGCTGCTGGCGGTAGCGTCATATGTAGCCTACCGTACAGATATAAGGAGTGGTATCCAACTTCTCATTTCAATTTCGGCAAGCTTGTTTGTTTGTGTTGCCATTTTCAGACGTAACTGTAACATTTAAAGATTTATAGTAAAACACAGTGGTATGACTTATCTGACGTTTGTGCTGTGGATATTTTATGTACTGTGTTGCTTTGCTAGCGTCTTCGATTTCTGTGCGACAGCATATCTCCGACTAACAGACTAAAAGGTCTCCTACCTACTGCTTATCAATACACTATGACAGCATCAAACATGCATTTTAGATTATTTAGATGTATACATGTTAAAATAGCATTATTAAAAAAGATAATTAAATTGTATGTAAGTGAATGCATGATGCAATCTGGAAGTTATCGTAAACAAACTTGGGATTCGGTCTATTAAAGGACATACAAAGAGTAATATTACAGTGTCACTCATAGGGTTAGTTTTTATTTCTGATTAGTTTGGTGGTATTGGGCTTTTTTTCTATCAGCCACCAGCAACGCTACCGCGTGTTCCATGACATTGTACAGTATAATAGCTATGTCTTAAGCCACTCGCTGTTGACCTCTGCTTGAACTGAAAGATGGACAAAAAAAATCTAATTGCATTTCTGAATTCCCAGAAGTGTACAATAACAAACTGACCTCATATCGAGGTCAGAATCAAAATATATCCACTACATGAAATTTCATCATGCAGATGTAGCTACCAGGTATGTTACAAAAGCCCTGTTTTTTTGTCTCTGAAACAAACAATCTGATCTTCAATATTGATAAGAATGGAGTGGACAAAATAATAGAGACACTTGTCAGTACACGCAATACAAAAAATATTTTCAAAAGAAGTCAACATTCTCACCTTCATATAGGGAGGGTTTATTGCAAGACTGCATTAGTTTTAACAAACGGGTACTTAAATAAACTAGTAACTGAGTGCACACATACATACTGTGTGCGTATATATGGGTATATGCAGTACGTTAAATTACACGTTGGAGGACATTTACTTATATTGGATGAGGTCAAATTTTTAGATAATTTGCGATTTAGATTTGACATAATAATAATAGAAGTTTCCAACTGTAGCATACTGACTATTTCTGTGTATTTACGCTGACCGTCTCCATTTACTGTGGCTCTGCAGCAGGGTTTGGTGCACCGTGAAGACAACTATGAGCCTGTGCTCTCCCAGTGAAATATAGCTCAATCAATAGACACTCAGCAATCAACTTTTACTTGTCAGTTTTGATATATCTGATCGTGGCTCTGGGTTGTTTTGCGATGTCTAATGTTCTGTGAAGATGGGCCTTTCATATTCTTTATTGTTCCTCTCTTCTTCTTTTTTTTGCCCCCATCGACAAAAAAATGTGTTCACACTTTTGTGAAATAAACCTCAGAGGGAGAGAAGGAGGAGGGGGGCTGAGAGGGGAGTGGGGGGGTGGGGATGAAGGAAACAATGAAATTTAACCCGTTTAAAACTGTATCATTTTCAGACCATACCTCAGGGCGCTGGGTGTTTATCGGCGGGACTGGAGAAGCAGAGATCACCGGACTGGTAATTGTTTCCTCTAAATCTGCTGAGCTCTGAGGAACACCAAGTGCAGTTTTTCATCAGACAGAGAATGAGAGGGTAAAAGGACAATACTAAGAAAAGCAAAAATGCTTTAGTCCATCATGTTGGTTTTTATCACTTCATCTAACAAGTGAGTAAGGCCACTAGCCTTCCACACAACGTAATTATAAACACAGCTTTTGCCACCGCTATGTTCACTGGAGAAAGGCTGGTTTCTGCTGCTGCTGCTGCTGAGCGGCATACAACACTTTCTTTGAATAAAACATCCAGAAAGAAAAGGGGGAAAAAAATACACAATAGATTGCATAGGTATTTTAAATTTGATAGAAACAGAAGGAGAATTGAGGTGTTTTGAAAAGCACCTTAGCGCTAACTTGATTTGACATTTTCCTATTGAGTCAAAGCTCAGCAATAGGCCTGATATCTCATTTAGCTGTAAAGTGATGTGCTCGCCACGCAGCCACAAAAAGACATCAGAAAAGCAAAGTACTGCCACTCTCCACTCGGACCAATTTGTCTCCATCACTCCATTCATATAAACACTGAATGATTTAGCTAAAATTGCGCGGAGAATCTTATGGGGATTTTTTTCCCCACTTTATTTTCATTATACTTGCGAGTATGTTAGAGGTTTCGATTGTATGCGTGCGTTTGGCTTTGAAAGTCGCAGATTTAGTGCTGTGGTATTGGCTCATTTTTCATATCCATTGTTGGCTTGTCAGGGTGTCATAGCTGTTCCACAGAGCTGTTAGATCAGTCCAAATGTATAAATCATCCAGGATCTGACACACTCATTTAATTTGGGGGGCCCTGGCGCAGCAGCGGGCCTATTAATGAAAAATCCCTGCCCTGTTTGCTGAGTGGGAACATTCAGCCTTTTTTTATTTTATTTTTTATTAACATTGATATTCTGTATGATTTCCCTCAGTAGCCTGTTGGCTGCCAACCTGGCACTTTGTCATTTATCATCGTATGTTATGTGTGTCAATCCGTTGAATTCTTTCAGTCACAAGTCCTTACGAAAATCACTTTGCATATTAAGAAAAAAGGGGCAAACTCTGAGGGCGCTAGGTGGGCTAAACCTCTCCCATTCCTCGGTGCAGCGGTGGTTCCAACCCCAGAGCCTGTGTTATTGTTTTCCATCTGTGAAATAAAGTAACAGGTACTTAATGTACCAAAAACAATTTGTACAGCAGTTCTTTTTCCCCATTGAAGGCGTGCATGGCTCGCTGAGGGCTCCCCTTATCTCAGCGAGGCTAATCCATTTTCACACTGCGCTCCGGCGCTCTCATTTTACAGCTGAGGAGCTCTCCGGCTCCACGCTGGGCCTGAAATGGGACCCCAGTCACTGTGGCCCCTTGGAGTTTGCGTAGGTAAGTGTGCAGAACAAATGCTGAAAAGTCTTTAAAAAGTTAAAGGGACTAGTTTGGCTTTTCTCTCTCTCTCCTTCTCTCTCTCTTTCTCTCTCTCTCTCCGGGTCCCACCTGATCACCTACATTTTTCCTGCATTTCGCAGTGTGAGCTGCTGTGCTTGAGCACTGTCACAGGAGAGTGTTTGCAAGTGGAGGAGCATGCAGAAAGTCAAAAAACGGCGCATATCTGAGAGTTTTCTGTGCACTGATGAACTGATTCTTTTTCTGTAAATTTGATATGTATGCGCCACCATTCCTATTAAAGTGTATGTTACAGCATAATACTTTGTCAAGTTGGTTTAATTGTACAGGCTCATACACAGCCACTGTTTGTAAAGGATGTATTAATACCACATGTTTAAGCTGAAGCATGAGCTATGTAAATTGGAGCAAGTGGGATTGATTGTGGTTTAAAATGATTACCACAAAACTTGACGGACCAGTGTTGCACATAAAAAAAGCCTTGATTAGGATCAGAGAAATAAATCATGCCTAAAGTTGTCTGTGTTGCATTATTAGCGTGTCATTTGTTATGGAGGTGCATTTGAAACATGCTTAATGTTCTGTTTAAACATGAATAATATTCATTTGTTTCCCTCGGAGACAAAGAATGTGCATCACACCAGAATGTGGCACAACAAAAAGCTGGCAGGTCTGTTCCTCGATAATGATATTACGGTCCCAAAGCTTCCACATGAATTGCTATCTAATGGGGGCCCTTCTGGTGGTGTGGTACCAAGAGTGCAGGTTGGAAGCGCTTCCTGGGGCATCTTTGTTTGAGCCAAGACTAACTGGGATCATCCTGGTTCAAAGGTGTGCGTGGAACAAGTCCTGGAGAAAAGGATAAAACTCTTTTTAACATCGGTTTAATTGGCCAGACCAAAAACTGACATCTTTCACAGTATAGGATCCGATAAAAAAAAAATGTTTTGAAAGGCTAACTATGCAGCTTCACATTTATGAGAATGCAGGTGTGAAGGGGTGCAGGAAATGTAACACACTTAAAGGTGCACTATGTAGTTTAGGTAAGGGATTTTAATCAGAAAAAGAAAGCCTTGTTTATGCATAAACAAACTAAATAAACAAACATGTTGTTTTCATGACTGAATAAACTGAATGAACAAACTGACCTTAAAGGACAACAGATTTCATACTGTTTTACTTTGTTTATATTTGGCGGACCCTGCCACCTTTCTCACATCAAAAAGTGTTCTGGGAACCTTATTTTCCTTTGAGAACAGCTTGTTTATTCAGTTACGGAAAAAAATAAATATTTTGAGTTAGTATTATTACCTCATTAATATTGTAAATATTCAAATTCTGAATTTCAATTTCTGCATAGTGCCCCATTATCACTTAATACCAGATATTTTGCAACTCACATGTTTGAATGGAGCATATTTGGTTGTGACAACATTCCCGACACATATCACTGAAAAACTGTTTTGATTTACTTGCGAGCCATGCTCCTGCCCCTTTGCTATCCCATCATGCCAAGTCATTTAAGGCATCTGTGGCCTCTCTGGCCCAGCCTCTGCAGCCCCATCAACCCCCCGCCGCGGGCCACAACAGCGCATGCCCACTTGGCTGGGCCAGCCGGGAGGGCAGCAGGGCCAGGACTCCCAGGACTCCCAAGCATCCAGAGCAGCTGGAAGTCCCATCTTCCCATCCTGCTTCTCAGCAAAACAATCAAAACAGAGAAAATCTATAATAAATCAGTCTCAGGCTCTATCTGGGAAAAGAAATAAAACAAGGGCTCTGTCAAGGAAAAAGCTGTTTTAAAGCTGAACACAATGAATTTTGTTTGAAGAAAGCAAGTTAGACAAACCGCTTTGAGGTTGCAAGGTTGCTAATGCTGTAATGGTAGCTTTTCCTTAACAGTGAAGGGTTTAAAGAAACAGAAAGATAAAGGAAGGACCTATTAATATCTGCCCTTCACCATGCCTCAGTCCTGCAATTTAAATAAAGGTAAAGCAGATGTAATGTGATTACCTCTGGGCTGTACATTTGCAATTGTGCATAAGTGAATGTGCAAGTCTGCTGATGTGATTCACAGTTCAAACTTACTTAGCCTCATTGAGTTAACCCCTCTAACCTAAACAACTGTAATGGAGAGCATGAAAAATCCCCCTCTCTTTCTCTCTCTCTCTCTCTCTCTTCTCGCACCCCCCAAGCACACACACACACACACACACACACTCTTTAGTCTGACCACCCCAAAGCTAATGCAGTTGACTCAGAAGGTCATCTGCAGTTCACCGTGAGGTTAGAGATAAAGAAACACATATTCTCTTTTTGTGTTTGCGCTCGTCTTCTGGGGATGAAAAGGAAACAAACGCAAAGGTAGGAGGGGGCAGAAAAAATGTCAAGATGTTTGCTCAAATTAAATTTGTCCTCAAGGTTTTTTTTAAGGAAATCCTGAGATTTTTCTTTTTTTCTTTTAACAATCACCCAGATGTCTCAATTTGTGCTGTATGACTCCTATAAGTCAAATCAGATTACAAGATTTTCTCAAAAAAGAAAGTCCTCCCCACCCAGTGTGTCTATTTTGGTGGGCTCACCACTCGGCCCAATTGTTTACATTAAGATGAGCTGGATTCTTTCTCTCTCACTCACTTGGGAGTGATTTGAAGTTTGCTCTCTCATCCATGTAACTAATGCTGAGCGAGGCCAAGCTAGACTGCGCCTGAATAGGCCTCAGAGCCTCTGGAGGAAGAGATTCATAATCGCAGGCGAGATGACAGGTGGATCAAATTTCTAAACTTTTTTGTGTGAGCGGCGACAGGCGATCAGTCAGCGGGCAAAGACGATGTTTTCTTAACCCTGGTGTTGCATTAAGTTGACATCCTGCTGCGGCGGAACTAGGTGACATATTGATGTGGAGGAAATATAACAGGCGGGAAGCTTTAAGACTTAAGGGCTTGGGCAGGGAAAAAAAAAAATTACAAGCAAGAGGGGTTTGGGGGGTTTTATGGGTAACAGTCAAACAAAGCGACCATCTTTATGGTCTGTCTGTGAATATACCTGCTTCAGCTGCGCAGTGCTGGAGAAAGTTTTAGGATAAAAGTGTAAGAAATCAAAAGACTGAAGCAGCCACAAAGGGGATCTATGATGTTATTTATGATGATGTAAATAAACAAAAACACCACTTTTATTGATTAATACAATACAACACCAAATGGACACCCTACAGCAATTTTTCAATTTAGAACTTGAATGGTGATGGCCCCCGTAAGCCGAGGGAGTATATTGGTGAGGCGGACTAAAACCCATGCATCAAATCAAAGTGGGGAGTGTTACCATAAGCATGAAGACAAACTGCTCTCACGTTTCTAAGTACAGAAGTCTACGTTCAGTTACTTTGTCACAAATCACTGCAAGGCTTCCCTCCCAATCCGTCATTTCGGGATTACCGGGGAGTTTGCGTGGCGCTGCCATCGGCACACAAGCCTGTCACCTGCTCAGTGGGGGTAATAATTGGTATGAAATAGCGTTATGGACAGCTGAAAGGTAAGTGCTCTGATTGACTGGGAATCCACTCCGAGGATTCCTGTTTTACACTTTGTCAGGGTTCTCGGTTCTCCTTAACTCCCCCGCTCTTCTCTCCTCTTCCCCTCCAACCTCCCCCCTACACTCTTTCTCCTTTTCTTTTTAGTGCTATGGATTTGTTGTCATGGAGGCCTGACAATCTTGCTGACACATCTGTCAGAAAATGAATTTTTTCAGCCGGCCCTTGATTGACTCCATTTGTGGGCTGTAACTCTATCAGAAAACGCCAGTCTCCTGCTCATTCAGTCATCCTTTCTCTGACTGGCGGAGTGGAGAGTCAGGCAGAGGGAAGAGAAGAGATAGAGACTGTATAGGAATAAAAGAGACCAAAGCTCTTCATTAAAGTATCAGGTATGTTTGAGGAACAAGGTTTTATTTTTTAACTCTTTGCCATGTTTCCTTTTTTTTTTTTTTGTAATTTATGTCACTCCCAGAGTATATCCTCCGCCGACAGGAGAACAGATGAGATTGAAGATGGGGAGCGAGGGCAGGGTGTGAGCGGTCACGCTGCATGGCGACGCACTGCACGCCTGTACAGAACAAACAGGCGTAGAAATCTGGTACTAGACCGGGGATGTGCATAGCAAATCACACACTACACGACATGCATCTGACAGTGAACAAGGGGAATTTGTTTCGCTTGGGAAGGAGATGGAAGGAGGAGGAAAGAGGAAGGGTGTCACTTGCGTGTAGTAAAAGACAGATCTGAGGGGTAAAATGACGTCTCTTGGAATACGGATGTGTTTTGATGTAAAATTAATGCACAAGTCCACAAAGAAAAATGAGTAACGTTTAGCAAAAACAAACCAAGAAAGAGATATTCTGAATTTGTCAAACTGATGTTGCATTCTGGGAGATAAACAGAGAAAAAAATAAGACAAAAAAACAAACCTCTCCTTCAGATCACCCAGATGTTATTTGTGCCTTAATGCAGCAGCTGGTATTAGTCTCTCAAAAGGCAGAAGCAGTGGCCGTGATGCTCCGAGCCTCACATATTCTACTCTATGGCTTATCAGTCGGGGAGCCAGAGGAGCTGTCCGGTCTCATTCTCTCATTGGAGAGCACATGTCAGGACCTATTTGCCACTGGTTACTTTGAGAGTGACATCAGCGATGACCCCTTGACCCCCGGCTGACGGAGAAATGCTTCTGCAATAGTTTTCCATTACAGAGGCGAGAGAGCACGGACACCAGACGGATATGTCGAAATGGGGAAAAAGGAAAACTGGAAAAGGCATTTAGACCTGTATTTGACCTATCATGTTTCAGTTTTCTGCAGGAGGCTCTTATGAAATGAGTATCTGACCCATAAACAAAGCCTTTGTCATCCCCCTCCTGTGTTTTCCATGACCGACCACCAAAGGCTATTACAGCGGATAAAGCGGGGATCAATCCACCAACATGTATAGACTCTATTCATTTTGCTTGGTGTTGTCCTCCTTTTTGTTGCCTTTGATGATGTGTACCTGCTTGTCAGTCAGGCTATGTGTGAATCAGCCTTGAATGTATCTGTAGAGGTTCGAATTAGGGGACAAATTGTTGTGACTGAGCTTTCGACATGCCTCTCAACAGGTTGGATACCAGCGTTTCATATAGATCTGAGCTGAGCTAAGTCGACGGCGATGTTTGTTCATCCAAGAGCACTCTGCTTGAGATTGCAGTTCTCAGACACAATAAACAATATGAGGAAACCAGCTGAATCCCAGATGTCATCATTGGAAATCGATGTACTGTACTGTTTTTGTAATGCAACTATAGAACTCAGACTAGAAATACTAGACTAGATATTTGTCTGACAAATGAACGGAGAGTGCCCACTGTTCCGATGGCCCACCATTTCAAAACCCCAATAGTCTGAAAAATGATTCCCGTGTCCGTCTGATTGGTTAGTGTTGCCCGGTTAGGGTTAGATGGTTAGGGTTAGAAAAAAATGGCAGGGTCAGAGCCAATCAGAACAGAGTAATCGCAGGTCTCACAAGTCTCATGAAATATTGGTGAGGAGAATCGTAGTAACTAGCATGCTGATTGGTACAGTGGGGCAATTTTCTTATCCAACTCTGGACACAGGGAATAAGGAATAGTTCAGCAAATGTTCCAAGAATGTAAAAATGTCCTTTCTGGTAATGTGAATATAAACTTAAAGGTCCATCTTGTAAGAAAGTTTATTTTTGAGTCTCATTCCGAACTCGTTAGATAAATGCATTGTGATAGTGTGCGAAATGACTGATTACAAATCAATTACCAATGGTTGGTGGTTCTGTCCCCAACTCATCCTGTCCGCATGTCAAAGTGTCTTGGTGTGCTATATAAATGCCCTTTTGTGCATGCTATCAAGTTATGTATAGAAACAGTTTGTCATGAGGACGTAACATGTTGTGGGACTTAGGTATACGTAACATTGATATAATTCACGAAACCATCAGTGTAATCTGTGTTCATGCTCATTTAACCAATGTTTCGGAAGTTTATTCTGCTCTCTCTCTCCCTGATGGCACATTTCTGTTTGAGTAACTTCAGCTATAAAGTACAATCTGCTCCCTGCCAGTGCTGATCATGTACTGTACAGATTACATGAACCACCAGCTCATCCATCACGTTCCCATTTGTGACACTGCAATATAGTCTTTGACAGTTGTAAATCTATTATATCAATGTCATTAAAAGCATCTGTGCCGCTCCATCAAAGTGTGATTGACAAATTACGCGCTGTAAACCATGAACAAGAAAGCAAACTGTGTGGGAAGACGTCCATTTAGAGCGCTGATTTATGTAATATGACAGGGATGCTTTGATGGGGGGGTATTTCTGTCTTATCGCCCATTATGCTTCCCTACAGCTCATAAAGATATATGTCACCACGTGAAAGCTTTGCAGGTCAGTCTGAAGAGACGGCAAGCGTGCTAGCTAGTCAGCTACCACTGCTGGCCTTTGCCTTCGTGATAAATTACATTTATGAAAGCTGCAATTACCTGATTACCTCGCCGCTCTGGCTCCCACTCACTAGCAGGATTCATCACGGCCCTATAATTTCATTCAAATTACCCATGAACCTTAGTCCACAGTGTCAACAGTAAATGCCAGTGTGACCCTACTGAGTGTAAGTAATGTCCTCTGCGGCCAGCACAGGGGTAAGTGAAATAATAAGCTGTTTCGTAAAATGAACATCATAGGGTGAGAGGAGCGACAGATATTAGAGGGATGAACATGCTAAGAAGTGACACGCCGATCACTCAGGATCCAGTGGAGGATATGAAAGGTGTAGTTTAGATATGCTGGGATTAGCATGGAGCAGCTGACATTGTGACATCAACCCCCTGGACCATGTTCAACATGATCCCCGCAGATTATTATTTTCCGTTCCTCCCTTTCCCCTCAGGCAAACTGACCTCCCCAGACCTCCCAATATACAAGCTCCTGTATCCTCCGACCAGCTACACCCCGAGGATTGACAAAACAAGCTCACCGCTGGGCTGGTATGGGCCCTCCTATGGTCCACCATCTCTCGCTCGGCATGGAGGCAGCACTTCTGATTCTGTTTTCGCACACTGAATCAAACGGAGCTATGAAAATTTATACAGCGCTAAACTCTTACATTGCACATCAAAGGTGATCAAGTTGCAAGAAACTAAGTTCTCCATCTCCAGGAGGTGCCTCGCAACATGAGAGTCGGAGCGAGCATGAAGTTGATTTCCTCACGCATTCATAAATTCATTAGTCTAAACTTTTCAGTGTATCAGTTACATTAAGCCTCATTAACTTCTTTTTTCCTGCTTTATATTAGCTAATTAGCTCAGGGGTGGCCACAAATTAATTACCATCTTCTACAGCCGCGTGCAATTGCATTGTGTTTATTTAGTCTCTCCTATTAACTTTTAATCTTTTCCTACTCGTAAAAACAGGCAATTAACATTTTTTGATAAACAAAAATGATGCTAGCTCAGGGATAATCAGCAGCTCTGCATGTCGTCCTGACAAAATTACCCTGTCAGCTAATTTGACCCCCGAACCAGCCTCAGTCCAGACTGGCTTGTGTAGAGCAGCATGTGACGACAGTGTGACCTTTGTTTCCTTTTGGCTCTTTTCTTTTCTCCAGCGCTTCCCTTTCCTAATGCAGTTTTGTGCGCAGGTGTTACATGACAAATGTCGATTGTGATTTCTGTCTTTTTGCTGCGGGTGAGCATGGCAATCCAGTGATATGACAGCAGAGCATTCAGCGCAGAGATGCTGCAGAAGTCTTCAATTTTCCTCAGTGTATTTCAATAAACCAACACAATGGCTGCTTCATTAGCCCATTGATTCATTAATGTAGCCATCATTCTTCCTCATATTCACAGAGCGCAAACACCGATGATACAAAAGGTAACAGTAATGATAACTCCATCCACGGTCGAATTCCTGTTAAGGCACCAGGCGGCTATCCGCTTTGATAAAGAGGCCCATTTATACGCTGTCTCCTAGCACAGGGTCATCCTTCTCCATATTCTGTGTATTGACCCGGGTTGTTCCTTTTATTACAAGCAGGTTTTTTATTGAAGGATGATTACATTGAATGATGTCAAGCGAGGGGAGAAAAGATCGACCAGAATAATGACGTTCCGGAGAGGGAGAAGGCGATGGGGGTGGGCGGAGGGGTCGATGGCTGCACTTGCCCTGTCTTTCCGTGCGGCCTCACAAATTGAGTCGCATCCTTGCTCATCCATTATTTAAGGCCGATCGGACACTCTTGGCAACTATGGATTTGATAATCATTCCCATGTCCATATTAAATATGTGACATAAATATCACAGTAGGGGCTTGTCAATAAGAGAGCAGCAGTGTGAAACTGGGGCGTAAAAGAGAAACTAATATATGGACAAGAGGCTGAGCGGAGATGAGAAGCCTGTGCAGGTGTTTTTCTGCTTCTGAGACACCCAACTAGTCTCCCTGCACCTGAATAAGCAGGGAATGCTCCTGTGCTTTTTTTAAAAAAACACATTAATATAACCTCCAACACATAATTGCAAAATAAAAATTTTCTTCTAAGCATCCAAGCTTCCACTTGGTGTAATTTTAGCTTGCTGCATGGCTTGAGGTCTTTGATATATCACTAACGACGTTCTCATCAGTTTAACTCTTTAACTTAATGCTGCAGGGATGATGTATTTTTGTGGGCTGACCCAGATGTAAGCATCGTCCTGGTTCCCTTGAAAAAAAAAAAGACATGTGAACGCGTTGTAATTAAAACATGAGGTATTAATTCATGTATTTCATGTCGAAACAAAACAAGAAAATCTATTTATTTCCTATTTCAGGCATTTAAAATCCCCATTGACTTGGAGACGAGGGAACAGGAAGTGCTAAAACTGCTAACTTGTTTCCAGGTTATTCCTACAGCACTATAGGCAAGTTGTATCTCGCTAAGAAGCTAAACTAAGACGGCGCCCATGACCAACATTACCTGCTAAACATCGGCTCGTAGGCTATACATTTTCATCGTGAGCACATTAGCATGCTGACATTAGTATTTAGCTTAAAACTGCGTCTAAATACAGCCTCAGAGACATTAACATGGGTAGCATCCTTTCTTTTTTCCATAGTGGAAGTGTTGCTAGATTTTAAACATAGGTACAAGCCAGATTTCATAGATTTTAACTCACCGTGAGGCTTCTGTTATTTGCCGCAGTAGCACATGGATTGTCATTTGCGAGATCATTTGCATCTTAGCTTTTTCTTGTTCACATGCCTTAAGTCTGATGTTAGGCCTATTAGTTTGTAGATATTGTTCGTCTTTATTGGATCGCCTAAATCATCAGAAAAACGTCTGATGTTTGTGCTATAGTGTGTGTGCTATATCCACTGACAACAAGAGCGACAAAACAGACATTTATTCATATGAAAATGTGTCTGTGTGGGCAAAGGAGCAGTGTGCGAGGGGAAAAAGAGGGTGTCGGGTTGTAAGTCACCACATAAATAAGGAGGAGAGAAGGCTGATAACAAGAACCAGCATCTGCCAGGCAGGCAGGCAGTATGTCTCCTTTCTGTACGGTGGACTCTTCGTCTCCTGTGATTTTCTCCAGCTGCTGGTCATGAATACTGGCCTATGCACTCTAGATTAAAGCACAACACATGTTTCTCTGCAGGCTAGACTATATATCATCCCCTGATAACCAATGACAAATGCTCCTACATATTGTCCCAGAGCAGAGACTGAGTATGGAAAAACGATGTTTCGATGTGAGCTGTTGCTGAAGTGAAGTTAGACTGATTGACCAAAAAACTGTCCTGTTCATTTATGTTGATAAAATATGCAATTTATTCACCTAATCATGTTGTACATGATAAGGTCTTATACATCTTTGTGCCGTTCACACAATTAGCCAGTCAGAGTTCAGAATTAAATTCTACAGTGCCTGCTCCCATCAAAGTGTCTAAACCAACCACTTCTTTCCAGCAGCAGCAGACAGAAACATAACTTCCTGTGGCTTCAAGAGACGACTGTGCACACGTCTGCCTTTCCTGCTCCCACTTGGTCATCATGGTTGACCGTCACCGGTAGTGGTTTATGTGTCTTGGCACTAAGCATGTTACAAGTGTCCTATCCTAGCCAAACTAGGATTTGTTGGTTAGGTTGGGCTTTTTTCAGTCAGATCCTCGAATGTAACTTTGCCATTGTCACAGTGAGGGTGAGGCGAAGTCTCAGTCGTTCTGAGGCTTACTCTCTCGTGCTTACATTAGACCTCTTGTGGATGACAGTGATTCAGTGCTGCTCAGTTAACAGGATGCTCTGCCATTCTTTTCTGTCAGGGTGGTCTTGTATCTAATTTTCTTTCCTTCACACGGAGGTGGACTTACTCATCATCGTGTTAAAAGTCCTATATTATGTTCATTTTCAGGTTCATACTTTTATTTGGGGTGTCTACTTGAAAATGTTTAGAATGTGTTAATGTAAAAAAAAAGAATAACTGGTGCAGGACCTCTATTCACCCCCCCTTTTTTTTTTAACCCTGCGTCTCTTTAAGGCCCGCTTGCTGAAAAGCACATTCTGCTCTGATTGGTCAGCTCTCACAGGCCTGGGCAGGAACCGACCACCATGTTTTTTGATACTTTGACAGTATTTATGTAGCACGTAGCGTTTTGGTCAAAAAAGGCATGGAAATCTCACTTTCAATAACAATAACAACAATATGCAACCTTTAGGAGAGCCAAACATCTGTTTTGGTGTTTTCCCATATGTATTCATTAATAATGACTGGACACAGTTGCTGTTTAACATTTAAAAATGTTCACTTTCGTCTTTCTCCTTGTGTCTCATACCCTAAGTTGGAAGATGTGGTGTGGCCTGCTCTTCCTGCATTTTTTGGTTTCAATAGGCTTTAATGACAGTAAGGTCTTGGACAGTACACCACAGGGGGCACCAACGCCAGAAAATTTCAAATTCTGTACATAGTGGCTTTGTTTGCCTTATAATAATAGCTTCAAAAGAACTTCAATGGTACACTGACTTGTAGTAGAGTGAATGGTGCTTCTTCCATTCACACTTTTGTAACTTGGGTTGAGGAGGTATGATCTCGACTGAGAAATGTGTAACACCTTACAGCACTATGTCACACAAGGCTGTAACCATGTGGCTGTAATCCCTTTGTCACAGATATGTAGTTTTTCCCAATGCCAGAACTCATCTAACCTCACTTCCGTCTCAGGCTAGCATGCAAATAAATAAATTCATCCCATGTCAAAAAGTTTGGTAAGTATTTTTCAATCTCAAGCCAAATTGGCCTCACAAACTCCTCAAGTTGCAAAAAAACTAATATATACACAACACAGATATATTGCTGAGGTCATTTGTGATTTAGCAACTGAGAACAACTCGTAGGTCATCTTCACTGCAGGAATTCTGCATAAAATGACTCAATTCAGTGGTGTGCTAGTAAAGCACCATACATGATGGCGGGAGTAGAGCTGCATGTAGTTTTCACTCTTTTCTTTGTAAGACTGTTTTATAATGTGTGAGACAAAACTGCACTCTCCAACGATTCCTTCCTGCCAATTCACATTAAAGCGCAATCTTAGTCTTGTTAATTCATAAAACACACATCTGAGCACACAACAATTGCCTCAGTTAAGTTGGTGAACTCCAGCGTGACAAGCTACAGATGGCGTGTTTCATCTGTTTTGTATTCAATCATGACAGGAGAGAGGGGTTTAGCTTCATATCATGATGATTTATGTCATGTGTCTAAATAAGACAAAACAGACGGCAAGTCTGCCCCTAAACCTTTCAGCAATTTTGTTATATTGTATTACATGCCTGACCATCTAATTTCAAGATTATGCATTTGATTGAAGTAATTTGTCTTGTCTTTGAATCATTTACTTATATGCTGCTCTGCCGTCATGGCAGCTCGTTTATTCACAGGCACTTAAATATTGTCTAAAATAGAAAAACATATAGATTTCTTCAAAATGCCACGGAAACACCAAGAAAAGCTGTCTTACTTTTATACTTACCATGGTTACATTGAATATTCATAACAGTATCCTTGCTCTGAAATGATGACGCATAAATATGATGCGCTCGCCACGACAAACGCTGATGCTTAACATGTTTAGACTGCCGGTGAAATTTCACATAAAAAAGGCACCCAAGAAAGCCTCATCCTTCGCTTTAATGAGAGTACCCACTGTCATTGTTGCATCAGGATAGAGGTAAGTATCAGTGGAGCAGGGAAAACAAATTCAATAATAATTAACTTGGGTCATCTACTCATCTGCTATGGCTCATAAACCTTAGAGAAAATTTCCCCCAGAACTTTTACAAAGCCTTTAAGTCTCACACATGCCTGCAAGAGATCCTTTACACAAACCAAACTCAGCTACACCTACTTGGCCCATGCCAAAGTCCCTGATACATCATGTCTAACGCGTGTGAATACATACATGTACCTAAATTTAACCCTAATGTATTCGATTTAAGCTCCTGTAGACCCCAGACCCCCTTCAACAGTTACCATGCATCACCTTTATACTTCATGACTTTTCTTTTTATGAGAACTGCCTGTAAACATGATTTTGAACAGATGGCCTGTTTCACATTATGCAGGGAGTCAAGCTTTCCAACATGGGAGGATGGTTTTACTATTTTTTTACAGCACAAAATACCAAATAAGTCTATATGAATTTCTGTTATTGGACCTTTATAGTAGTCTGTCCATAAGGGGTCTGATAGGAAGTTAGACCTACCCTGGGTCTAATTGGCCCCAGTGTTAAGAAGTCTACTGTCTGTGAATGGCTTTTTATAAGATAAAATGGATATACTCTCCAGTATGCGGCAAAGGGAAGGGTTAATGCTTTAATACTTTTGTTTTTGGTTTTCATAAGGTCAATATAATATATATGTCGGTGCTTAGACCTAACCAAGTAGTTTTGGTGCCTAAACCTGACCACACTGCAACCATTTCACAACATTGACAGTCATGAGGTGTGACGTTTTTTGTCAGCAGTTTGTCAGTAAGCTATTTCAATTTAAGCTATCACAAAGCCCTGAATGAGGCTCGAGGGTTAAGTGAAGCGTCAGAATTTTTAGCTTAGGGCTATTTACTAAAGCGGCCATATTTGATGCAATGGGAGTGAAAACATGCTTGGAAAAACCCTGGGGCTAAAATGTACAGGTTTCAGTTTTATGCATTCACAAAGCAAAAAAATAGTTACAAAAACAGCGCTTAGAAAAGAAGGTGTATGGTCCAGAAAGCTTTGTCACATATTAATGAGCTTTGAGGCTTTCTGTGTGTTTTGCGTGTATACAGTATTAAATAGAAAACATAGAAACAGAGAAGATATTCCAGCAGAAGGGTTGTATAGAGTTAAGTGTTTCTCTCTGATCACTCTAGCTACATTTGGCACTTGAAAACCACTTTCTCCTCTTTACACCTACTATCTTTTACACTCCTCCAGACAAAGTGTGGCCCTTCAGTGTGCCGGCTCTGCTGTTGTGTGTCGTATGAGCTGCTCTCTATGCTGCCTGTCAGCTGGCTGTAGAGCTAATATCAGGGCTGCCTCTCTGGCTGGCAGACCCAATCAGACTCTGGAAGCTGGGCTGATTGGACTGACATACTCCATCAAACCCAGCATCAAACCGCCTCTGACCATACACTGGGGTCTGACTGCTTCGGACATCACGGAGTAGGCCGGTGCAGGCTTTTTTAAACAATCCTAATATAGATCACAGAGGGTTCTTTCTCACTGCCTCTCCCTGCAGAATTGCAGGAGTTTTAGTTGCATTTTTTAGAGGAAGCCTCAAGTTATTTGTTTAGATTTGTTTTAGATTTGTTTAGAGCTTTTGTTGCAGAGAAATTATCAGAAAGGTTTGAAGTATTTTCAGCTGCCATCAGATTTTAATGGAAGACAATACTTTTTGTGTTTGCCCTTTTCTATTTGCATGTAATATTTCTTCTTTGAGGTAAGGGAGTTTAAAGGGATCCAGTCAGATCTTCCAGACTTTTTGTGCTGTGTAGTATTTAATATCAAAGCATATGGCATCAAGACTTGCCCCCTTTGAACTGCTTTTAATCCGAGCATCTCAACTAACCATACCGCACTTCCCAAATAAAACTGTTACTAGTTTGACATAATTAAGTATTTCATATAATTGGGTTGACTTTAATCATCTTTAATCACCCAAATGTATTCTAAAATTGAAATGTTTATGAGAACATGGGATTTTTGTGGGAATGATCACAACCCTGAAAGCCTTGGACAAACATGTTGAACCTTCTAATTATGCAGTATAGTTAAGGAAGTACACTCAGCATATGTGCATGCGTGCGTGCTTCATTCATTTCCGCCCGGAGGGGAGGATAAAGTGTTGTGAAAATTTGTCAAACTGTGCAGGAGGAGCTTCACAATGTCAACAACATTGTGAGTGTCTTTGGGAGCAACTTAAAAGGCACTCCCAACCATCAGAGGCCTTGTTGCCTTTTTTATTTCCAAATTTCTAATAAGAACTGATTGCTTTTTCAGACAAAAATACAATTTTAGTGCTCAAAGCTGCCTATTACAGACACCTTAATGGAGCATTGGTAAATGATTTAATTGACCGCTTCCACTGACGAGCTGTAGAGCCAATCATAAACTGTCCTCTCCGAGGCTGAGGAGGTATGCCAATCATGGCACCATTGTTTCCGAAATAACAACAATATGGATTGAAATGCATGAGTGGTGCTTAGACAACATTTACCTCTCGACGCTGCATCCGTTATGTGGCAATTTAAAACCCAGGGGGTCCGACTCGGAAACTGGAGCGAGAAACGTTGGGCCTGCTTTACAGAGCTGAACCCTCTGCTCACCAAGAAGCATCAGGCTGTCCTCCGCCACCACAGGGGGTGATGTCAGCATGACTAGCCCCCCACACACAACATGACACCCACAGACACATATAATTAGTCTTTATCCCATATTCAACAATGAGGGTGACAGTCAGGAAAGTGTGTTCAATGACTGACATCGTCCAGTGGAGCAGACGCAGATGGGTACAAGAAGGCATCAGTCCCTCAATCAACAATTACAATCAATCTGTTACAAGTTTAAATATACACTATTGTAAGTTCTGTGATAATGTAAAATTATTTTACAGTCATAGTAACAGCAGTAAGTTACATAGGAACTGACAAAAAAAAATCATTCAAAACCATTAAAAAACGTTAAAAATCCTGAAATAGTGTTTGTTTTTCATTGTTTACTTTGTTCTTTATTGTAAAATGTCAGCAGTGATAAACTGGGATCTCAGCCCAGTCATCCAAATATTAAAGCTTCTGTAAAACCACAGATATGTCCGAGGTTGACATTTGTACCAAATGTGGCATTTCACGTTCATATTACGTGCTTATTAGCCAACTGCAGTTCGACTCTCCAGCTGTTTTTATGGCAACCATGATGTTTTGCTAACCCTAACCAAGCGTTTTTTGTGCCTAAACCCAGACCACAAGCACATGACAAGAGATAAATACAAAATTGAACCAAGTCACCATAAAGATATGTTAAGCTTTGACTTATCTGTGGTTTTGCAGAAACGTAGCTTAGCTAACATTCATTCTGGCGATTAGGTTGCTAAACTAAAAGTGCTCTAAATATGCCGTCTCCACCCACGTACCTTGGAGAAGTCACTGTATTTTCCTGGTTGGACTAAATTTGTCGCTGAGGAAAAATTGCACAGCACTAAAATTGTCACAACGCCATCTTGTCACTTTGTGATATTTTCTTCCTACTTTTCAGAGGTGGAACAGTTGACCATGGAGACAACAAATAGATTTAAAACTTGCATATAAGGCAGAAAGCTTTGAAGCAAGAAACCAGAAATAAACTATGAAAAAAAAATGCAAGTACATTTAAAGAACTTGTAAAGCAGCAGTGTTCCCTTGTTTTAAATTCTCCCCATATAAAAGGTGTCATGATGACCTGCTGTATTGCTTTTTGTCTTTTCACTTTAGCAGCGTATGAAACGGAAAGGGCCGAGGACACAATTATGTTTTCATTCCTCCTAGTGGCAATGTTCAATGGATCCACTGAAGGCGGGGTTGAATTAATGATACATTTATTCATTATCATTTTAATATAGCCACAGTGCACAATCAGCTGCAATACAGAGCGAGACAGAGCTGAGAAAACAAATTAGCGGAAAGCCTAAGGAATATTTTTTACCCTCTATTCTGCATCCTCGTGGCATATGGCTACCTATTTGCAACAAGAGTTCATTTGCAGATATATAAAGAAATCAGCGCAGGGACAAATAAAATTATGTAATAAAACTCAACCAAGAAGAAATATTGCCAGTGAAACATATGGCACTGTCAAAAATTATCACTTGAGACGCTAAACACAAAATACTGGCAAGTACAATTTCAACACGTTCCAGCCTAAATGAATTAATTCACTTCATTATAGAGTAGAAAGGTAGGAGTTATAATCGCCTCAATTAGAGAGGAGCCATAAAGCGAAGATAATGTATATGTAATTTCTTTTAATTTAGCTACCATCTGTTTGTTGCAATTGAACGCACTGTAATATTTAGCTTTTCATTAGTTTGTTTTTCCCTCAGCGAGACAGATCATCGTGTATGAGCATAAGACTGTTCGTGTTCAGTAAAGCCAGGATGACTGATTTGATCTGATAATGGAGTTTAAGTGCATTTTTCATAATGAAACCTTCCTTATTCAAAATAGAGGAATCCTATCGCACATTTGAAGGTAATGTGTGCACTTCTGCAACTCATTCATGCTCAATAAAGGCATGTAAAGCGTTTACTGTATGCAGCACGGGGTTACGGACCTCCTTTCATCTGGTTCGACTCCTAAAACTCCCTCAATAGTTCTCCAGAAGCCTCTCAAGCATATGTCTCCTCATCTGCTTATCTTGGCAAACACTTGGCTCGGTAGATGAGGGGCTGGATGGAGGAGAGGAAGAGTCGAGTCGACTCCTTTCCCTGATGGCCTCGCAGGCCCCACCGCCTGGCTCGGCTGCTTCGCACCGAGCGAGCGCTCTCCCCAACCTGCCATATGGGAGCCATAGCGCTTTTCTTTATCATCTCTTCTTTTTATGCCTACTGGTTGTGTGGCTGCCTTTGTTGTTCAGGAATAATCAAATGTTGATAGCATAGTTCAAATGGACCATTAAGTATGTGAGAATGCTCTATGGAGATGGGAGCAGATAAGAGAGCAGGAGCCAGGCAGTCTGCCACGTTCAATAGCCAGCCTAGTGGTGGTGCTAATTTGATTATAATATAGTCATCTCCGAAGATTAGAGCTATTCAATTAAATATTCTAATTAACCTGAAGTATTAGGCAAATGATGCTAATTACAAATATCCTCAAGAGAGCCGGCTGGATGAAAGGCTCGACTCGCGACTGATACTTCAGACCACTGTCTCGTAACAAGATGTCCTATATCATAGACTCGGCGAATATTAAATTCCTGGCTAATTTGCCTCAGCCCCATTTGTTTAATGGCATTTGCATTTTGTTTGAAATTGTAATAAACATGTGTACCCGGCTCTTAACTTCACAGAGGAAGCACACTCTTGGGGTAGCTTAGTATTTCTGTTTACACAGCTCCCCAGAACATTTCCCGCTCTCTATCTCACACACACATGCAAACACAAACAAACATGCACTCACACACACACACACACACACATAGCCTGGCCCATTAAACTCAAAGTGCTCGTACTGCCTGCGATGGAGCGGCATTATTTTCAGGCCCATGAACAACATGAGATCAATTTTTCCAAAGTGGGTGTTTCTAATAATTAGGAATATATTGATTAATGAGGGGTGTGTCTAATAATCTTTATACTTTTCATTACTTCCACACACTGTTGATGCCATAAAGAGTCAGAGTGTGTGTGTGTGTGTGTCTGTGTGTGTGTGTGTGTGTGTGTGTGTGTGTGTGTGTGTGTGTGTGTGTGTGTGTGTGTGTGTGAGTGCGTCTCACAAACATGCAATTCAATGTGGAAGCAGCCGGCTCAGAGCAGAACGTCTAAAATCATGAAATCATCATATTTGACAAAGGTTAGAGGAAAAGCAAAGCCATCATGGTAGAGAAACATGTAGGTGCCTTCAGTGATTACTTTATATTCATAGTTTTTCCACTCCAAGGTCCTGAATATGTCATGTGCATAATGCCGGCCCTCAGCGTGGCATTATAGTCACTCCAAGCAACGTGTTTCAATAAGGCAATTTTCTCACTGCCTAAGAACATCAGCGGGGCGCCAGTCTCAACAAAGACAGAGTATGACATGTTATCCAAGCATACATCTGCAGGACAGAACTATACTTTATTAAAGGAAAATAGGATTTCACAAATGTTTTGACAAGCAAAGGGGGGGGGGGGAGGAAGGAGAAAGGGGGGTGCCAGGTGGGAGGGAGGGGGGTTGTTGTTGAAGGCAGCAGACGGGGGCTTGATTCATGGTTTGTGAGCAGGGTTCATGAAAAGGGGTTAGGTAAAGAGAAGTGGGAAACGCAACTCATGAGGATCAAATACCTGGCGGTTGTGAACAGTTTTGAATACGGGCGATTGTCTCATCTTTGCCACAAATCACAGCATGACAGAGGATTTGCATGGGGGCAGGGGGGGGCTGCCGCAGCTGGGGTGAGATGAGCCCTTTCTTGTATCTAAGCAACCATACACAAAATGAATCATGTGATCGGGGATTAATTACCCTGACTCCACAGTGAAGAAGACCACAAACTGAAAGTGTTTTTTGTGATCGTTATTGGCTAAAATTTGACACTAAGATTACTGAAAGTTAAACCAAAATTTAATTTAATGTTCTGTGTTTTTTTGTTTCCATGAACGTCCTTAAACCTTAGATACACACTTAATTTTTAGTTTGAAATAGATGGTGTAAAGTAACAAAGTATACTAATTTAAGTTAGAAGAACTTGTGTTTCTTTTTTGTAGTTTAGTATTTTCCAATCATGCTATTCATCACATTTAAAGGCAAATATTATACTTCACAATAAACATATCTGATATGCTTATAAAATCAATACATTGTTAAAGCAGCTATTTTATAATCATACCCTATGTATCCGTATCTGCACTTCGCCTCAGCTTCATAGAGCTTTATAAAGAGCTTCAGCTCATTGTTTAGCTGTCTGGCCCACAAATTTACTGTTTTGGTTCATAATCACTGCTCTCATAGTGTTGTTTTCAACTGCGGCAGGCAGCTGTTTTCAACAAAAAAAAAAAAAAAAAACCTCTAAAAAACCCTAAAAACTGGCAGAACACTACCTGCTCACCACCAAACAGCAACTAGCTGATGAACAGAGTACACTGTTTAAGAGCGAGATATTTTACTCAGGATGTGGTGGAGACCAGACCAAAAACAAGGCTAAAAGAGAGTCCGTATACTGCAGGACTCATATTCATCAGGGTGTCGGAAATAGAGCTGATGGTTTGACCAAAAGGATTTCTCCCCTTTAAACTTATGAGATGTCTTTATTTATATAATTCATTAGGGCCCACATACATATAATTATCCAATGTTTGAGCAAAAATTTAAGATTAGAGAAAACAAATTCTCAAATCACATTTGTATATCAGATCTTTACCTGTTATATTACTCCAGTAATCATCTCATGACCCCTCAGCAGTGGCGGACTCGGTGTGTCTGAGGGGCAGGGGCGGAAAAATGTAAAAGGGCACCAGGTGTATGCGGCACAGCACCATCGCGCAAAAAGGGCACTGAAAGGGCACCCTAGAGGGAACTTTATAATCCCCCTGATTCCTTGAAGGGCACCTTAAGGGCACTTCATCACATTCTGTCCACTGGAAGGGCACCCTAGAGGGCACTTTATCATGTCTGTGTTGAGAACCTCTGGACTAAACAAACCAGTAGTTAAAACTAGTTCCACCCTTTACCAACATTAAAAAGCTGCTTTGATACATTAGTTTAAATTAACTTTTATTATATTATTTACAATAATATTTTTTACCCTTAAAGTACATTTCATGTACATTTTGCTGATTACACCTCAGAAATATGCAGGACCCTTACTTGTATAGTATCTGCATTGTAGTATGTGTTTGAATAGTTCTTCCACCACTGCATTGTTGCACCACAGAACATGTTGTGTTCCCAGTTCCTCTCTGTACCTACAGCTGTAATTGTTGTACATTGTGTTGTCTGGCTCTCAAAGAGACAAACGAGGACAAAGGCATTTCAAATCCTCCCAAAATGATTTCTTATTTTTGAAAATGGCCAGTGGCATCCCAATTCCCCAGATCACCTCTGAGGCTTGTTGGATGTCTGTGTTAAGGTTGATACAGCGACTGTATTTACTACTGGGGGATATCATATGAGTCGGGCTAAGCCGGGAGGGATGATATCAGCTTTTGTTTGAGCCTCCGCTACGTGGAGAGACAGTCGTAAGTACTGTACACCTGTCTCATTAGGAGAACCATGCTGTTGACCCAGTGTATTAGCCTGGGCCTAATCCTGGCGGATCTGAACAGGCTTCCCTAAGCCTCTCATATGGATAAGTCTTCCCCTGAGCCACCATGACAAGGCTGCAGCACAATGGAAAACCGGGCCACGCTAACACATCATTATACTCTCCCAAACAGATACAGATTATGAGAGTGGCTGGGTTTTGTTTGTTTATTGGCAACATTACTGTCAAATTATTGCTCTTACTGGCAGGCACTGTTAGAGGCTATTCACACCACAGACACACACACAAACACACTCGCACAGTTATGCAGATACACATCCATTAACACACACATGCAGAAAATAAAACCACATCCACCGGCAAATTGGGCTTATTGAAGCTGCCCACTGTTTTTGAATCATAACATGCATTTAGACACGTTTTGTGGTAGACAAGATCCTCGCCTTGTAAATCAGTCTTGGTAGTCGCTTAAAGGAATAGTTCAACATTTCGGGGAAAATTCACTTTCTCGTTGAGAGTTACAGACAGTGCTAGCATCATGGCTACTGCTAGCAGTCTGGCTACTGTCCAAAGCAAAAAACAAATGTAAGAATCCCAATTTGACCTAGGAACCCTGATCTCAGTGCTACGAAAAAGGCAGAGTATCACATCAGGACGTGATAATAAGTAGGCAGGTTTTGTTTCTTACTTATGTAGTAGAAAGAATGCTGGTTTTGAATCAACTTAATTACCTGTAGTAAGGGAGAACACAAATGAACAGGGGAACAGACTTTGACAGAACACCAGCGCTCTCCATTGAGTGAATGCCCGTCCATTCACTTTTGTTTTACCTCGGTTTCTATCACTCTCCCTCTTCACCTTCTTTGCCTCTTCCATCAGCGAGTTTCTTTTATTTACTGATCTAGTAGAAAGATTGCTGGTTTTGAACTATCATAAGTCCCAGCGGTAAGAGGAACCACATATCAACAGGGAACAGACTTTCACACAACAGCAGCGCTCTCCACTGAGTGAATGTTCACTCTGGTTTTACCTTGGTTTCTATAACTTTCCCTCTTTGCCTCCTCCGTCAGCCGGGTTCATTTTCATTTGCAGTGTAGAGTTTCCAAAGTTATTCCAGTTGTTCCACTGTTACCTGAATATAGTGACCAGGTAAAACAGTGCCACTTCCTGTACTGGTTTCACAATGGCAGACACGCTTCCTTTGTGCCTTAATTCAACCTTCATATTGAGGGCGAGGTGGAACCAATCTGTCTGTGGATGGCGTCACTTTCACATTGCACAATCAGTCTGGACAGAGTTTGGACAGAGCCAGGCTAGTCCACTTGTGTCCCCTTGTTTCCATGCCAGTTATACTGAGATGAGCTCACCAGCTGCTGGCTGTGGTTATATATTTTTCATACAAAGATTAGAATCATATCAGACTTCTCATCTGTCATAAAAACAAATGAGCGTATTTCCTAAAATGTCAAACTATTCCTCCAACATATTTGGACTATACTTTATTTTTGTTAAAATACACCCAATATACCAGTGTCAGTCAGAAAGTAAAGCTGCAAAGAAAGAGTGCCTCATCCTCACTAATTAAGATACAATTGATTGAAGCTATTTTGCCAAATTAAGTTCTGTTGTTGGGTTTGGACGCTTCTGCTCACAAAAGGTGACAACTTAACTACTCCTAAACAGCAGATAGTGAGTGCTCCGTCGTGGTAACCTTTGGCATAACGCTTACATCCAAGTTCTTACGGCCTGCCACCAACACACTACCAAGGGGCTTTACATTACCAAGGTGTTTCTTATGATACAGTCAGTCACAGAGAAGTGTTTGACATCAGCAAAGGAATGCTTTAGTGTGTTTCATCGACGCGGATGGCCATCGTCACGTCCGCTGTCATCAATGTCATATCGAGAGAGAGACAGAGACAATAATGTCTGATTTGGACTGGAAGTAGAAATCAAAGCCAATCACGACGCTCCCTCTCCACTTATTGACTCTTTTTTGTAAACATCAAGATGAGGAGATTGATTATTGAGAGAAGTTAAAGCAGAGTCGACTGCTTCTTTTCACATGTCCTTGTCATTTCTCTCTGTTGTTGTGCTTCAGATGTTATTTAGCACACTTAACAGGAGAATGCCTATAGCTTTTATTATACCTTAAAGCTCAAGTGCAGATGCGCAAAAGCCTGATGTGGCGTGTTTTACAAATGTTGCTTTGTGGTTTTTCATTTAAAATGTTCCAGAGAGCCATACTCCACTGTCGAAAACAAAGCCCAGCATGCCCACAGAAGAATACACTCAGTCTCGTCATCGCCAATCGGCTGCCGCAACCCTGTTGAAGATGAGAGCTGGTGATTGAACAAAGCCCTCAGTGGAAGGAAGCTGTCGAACCTAAGAGCGCCGTGTTCATTGCGGCTCCGCCTGGCAAAATGCAAATGTCAAGTGACACTCGACAAGTCTGTGATTAAGATTTAATAGAGAAAAATGTGAGGCGAGGATATTAGCCTAACTAAGACACATCAGCTGGCTCTCCTCAGGGTGCCCCAGCCCATCTTCTCTTACCCCTTGTTGCAGCAGGGGGCCACTATGACCAGGACACAAGTCTGAGATGTTACAGGGAGGAAAAAGAGCATGTGTAGGACGTATTCACATGGTGATTTAGGTACTTGTTGGGTCCATTTGGGTTTGTGTTTTGAAAATGAAGATTGCAGGTTTTCTCGTGACTTTTAGTTGTTGTTTCAAAATAGCTAAAGTTTAGACAATTGAGTATTAATATCTCGGCCCAGATACAACATTAGAACTCCAAGCGCAGGAGGTAAAACAACACAGGGAGCGAACATGCAGAGGAGTCCAGTGAACACGCTCAAAGACGAAGGTCAGTGCTGCTCTACCAGCACTTAGCGAGCCACCACCGTCAACAACCAATCCCTCTGCTGCAAATCTGCTCTGAAATTTAAAAAATTTAATTTGTCAACATGTTTCTATCATATGCTCCATCACTGTCCAAGTCGGTGGCGAGGGTCCAGAGGACCGGGGGGAGAGGCAGGGGTGATGGGGGTTGGGGGGGTAAAGGGGGTTGACGTGCAGCGGGGCCAAGGCAGCTGCTCTCAGATGGGAAGACGGCACTGTGATTAGGCCCTCACGTTGGCTGGAATTGTCCTGGACAGCCTAGAAATCAGATTATTAACTCTGATACCAGACACTCTGTCTCCTGGCCGGGATTAGCATGAAAATTTTGATATGGATCGATAAGCAATCTTTCCCCTTCTTCACAATCTCCCAAGGCTTCATTAATCTGTGTGTATGTTTATGTCAAGGAATTAAGACATCCCTGTTAGCCCGTCATCGCTCTCCCCAACACACACACACATACACTCGCACACCTCCCCCCCCCCCACAGCCCTGTTCTCTGAGGATGCTGGATGGGAGCATCTCATAGAGATTTATTAAATCAAGTACTGACTCTGCTTACCTCAAACAAAATTGCCTCCTGTTCTTCCACCCGGCCTCTCAGATCACTCTTCTGTTCTTCACCAAAATCAGACAATATTAGACATGACTGATATACAGTAGACACATTATTGAGAAAATTCAATTTATTTTATAATTTATTTAAAGTATTTCTCACTGCCTGTGAGACTTTACCCCAAAGTAACTTGGGAAAGTTTTAATCTTATAATTACATTATGACAGATCTACAGTTTGCATATGAAGAAATAACAGAGGAAAGCACATTACACTGAAAAATTAATTTCAAAACTTAAATTTAAAATGAAGTTTTAACATAATTAAACCAGCAAAGTCTTCAGCCAGCAACATCAGAGCAGATGGGCATGGCAATATGTAATGTTTTTAATCTAGAAGAATAGTGAATAGAAACAATTCATCCAGTCATCATTGGTATCTGTTATGGCTGATTTTTAGCTCTTTCCATTTCTTATGAAAACTTTCAAGGCCGCTGCTTGTTTTCTTGTGAGAGACTGTGTGAGTAAATGCAGAGGAGCTGTCACCGCTAAACCGGTCCAAACCGTTTCCCCCTGCTCATGGTCTTTGAGATGCCAAGAAGGCATCATTAAGAGAAAACAACTCTTTTTGGACATTTTTTTTCATAGTTAAGTCCAAGTATTCGTCATCATTTAATCTGTTTATCCCACAGAAATACTTGATCCCTGTGGACCTGAATGACTGAATGCATCATTAAAAGGCATGTGTAGGTCATGTCGTAGTTAAAGGAGCTATGTAAGAATTTAAAGCTGCTGTAAGCGCTGTCGTTTTAGCTAACTTCCTGTCTGTTTTGCAGTTGGCAATTCCCTCCATCCTCCCCACGTCACCACATGAACGACAGCGGTAATCGCCAGCTATGACATTACACTTTCACGAGCGGACAGGACCGCCTCCTTATGGAGTTCTCTGTCCCGATTGGATAAAGTGGGCAGGGATACCAGAAAATGTCTTTTCTCTTTTACTGCATGAGCAGGGGGAGGAGAGACATGGGTTACTGGCCAGACTCTCCATAACAGTGATTACTGTTGGAGTATAGAGCTATTTAACACTTATTTTAATACAAATATTTCTAACTTACAGCAGATTTTAGTTTGAAACATTCTAAAATTGTCTAAAACTAGAATGTCGCTTAGTAGAACACACCTCCACCAAAGACCAACAGTCCCCTATAATTCAATCAAGCATTATCCAATATCAAACCACCATTTAAACCTCCTTTTGCCGGATCTGCACCAAATCATGCTGAAGGTACTGATCCAGGTTAGAACATGTGAAGACCAGTAGTCAGTGAATGGAATTCTAAATGCAACGATGGCCGAAGCTCTTGGCAGTTAATGCTAACGATGGCTAGGGACTGAGCATTTCCTTGTTTCTTACAATAGAGGGTGACACCCCAACTTTCTGGTGATACACTGCCCCCAGTTTGTTTAATTTGGACAGGTGGCCACTTCTTACATATAGCAGCTTTAAGGTAACGTTGGGTCTGGCATTTTCTTCTAAAATGAGGGCAAAAATCATGCGTGCAATATATAAAAACCTGCATTAAAAAACAAGATAATTGATATTTTCTTAGAGTGTCTTAAAATAGCGACCAGACATGTAAATAGTCGAAACACTAAATTACACTTAATGACATTTTGCTGGAAAAAAAAGTGTTTTGTTGCAGGATGATATCCGATTCCAAATTCCCTCTCATTCAGCTCATAACATCATAGTGAGCGATGTTATGCGATCACTCTGCAGGATCTAATATCCACCCCTCTTACTTTCCTAATGTCAAACATAAAGAAATAAATATACAAGCATAATAAATAAATAACGCACACAATGAAAGGAATATGTGAATGTGTTGATGGATGATCTGAAACTCAAGGCAGGGGCAGAGAGTGCCCGAGCATGGCCGGTGGAAAGGATCAGTGCTCGTATAATTATGACCCATACACAGAGCATAATTAATCTCGCCTGCATCATTAGGAAACACGAGTCCAGCCATGTCATTAAAGTGCTTTTAGTCGTCCTACTGTCCTCCCTTTGCCCCGATGCACTCTTTGTTTTACCAGCCCACTGCTGGTCATTTACAGAAAGAGCACTCATCTACGCGGCGGCATGACTCCTCACATATTGTCTTTATGTCCAATCATGGTTAATAATGAAGAGCTTTAGAAGGAAGGAAATGAATGAATTAAAGTCTGGGGGGGGGAATATGGAGTCAAGTTTGACAGTGATAAAAGATTTCTTTTGAGTTGAACTCGGGCTATTTTATGATTTGATGAACTGCGTCTGATTAAAACTCTCCTCGACTCCTTGATGTGTGTGAAAAAAAAAAGTCTGACTTTGTTCAGAACTGCTGACGGAAATTCAAGCCCTCACGTGTCTCAACTTTAACATATTTTCTCGTACCAAATGTGAAAAAATAAGGGTTAAATGCAACATAATTAGCTCTGTTTCCTCTCTGGCTCCCACGTTTACTATTAGTAGAGTCATATTATTTACTAAAGTGCTAATACTATTCTCCCATGTCCATTAACAAAGTGAGGTATGTGTATAGGTAAGTGGATCCAATTGGCTAAGAGCTTGTGGTTTCAGCAGAGAGTGCTTTCAAGTCTGCACACTCAAAAGTATTGGACTAAGGGTCAGGTTCAAATTAATTAAAGGGCTATAAATGAAAGAGCCCGCTAATGACTGCAATCTTACCTACCCAATATTTAATATTTCATCATTAAACAGTAAAATGACCCGATATGATCCTAATACAGTCCCAATTATGCAGCATTGATCAAAGTGACCTTTTCATACCGAGCACTGGAGAAAAATCAATCCAGCACCTCCTCCTCTTTTTTTCCATTGTGCCTTGCTATTTCCCTGCATACTAAAGTTCCACCGACTGTAGCTGCAGCCTGTATACATCTATACAATATACACCAAGCAAAATGCTGCTCGTCAAATCAACTGACCCCGGCACAGAAAGCAATCTCTCCATGCCCAGCACGTCTAATTCTTTTGTTCACAAGCATGTTGTATTTCTCTTTGTGTTTGTTTGTTTTTGCCTCCCACCTGTGTCCCCTCCCCCGCCGCCTCGCCTTGTCTGCTGCCAGACACCCAGCCATGTTAAATCCCAGAAGCAGAGACAGGTGACGAAAACGGGGCCAGACTTTTCTGCCCATCAGTCGAGGCGCCGGGCTAGGAGCCATCATAATGGCTAATTCCTCCCCGCCTGGCCCAGGGAGCAGGAAAAGAAGCGAGACGGGAAAAGTGAAATCGGTACAATGCCTAAACACATTTCGCTGCAGGATCTGTCTTGATTTGGTGTACTGCTTGACACTCTCTATTTTCTGTTTGACTGGTAACTGCTGATGTGCTTTTCCCTTGTCAACTCACCATGAAACAAGTTCAATGTATTTCTAAAGATTGCCAAGTTTGGCTGCTGTTTAGCTCAAGAACAATGGACCAGATCCACTTGATTAAAGTTTCAATGACTAAAAAGACATTCTCCTCCGGAAAAACATTTTTATGTACAGTCTGCAAGAAATACATGTTTGTTTTTTTACAAGGTTTAGTTTGTGAAAAGAACAAAGGGCAGAGGTCTGGTTTTAACTGCGACAGGGACATTTTTCCCAGACAGACAGTTGTGAACGTGTGCTCTTTCTTTAGATCTCTTTCTCTTTCCTATATGCAAACGTGTGCACAATACACCATACACAGATGAATAGCTTGACTTTACAAAACATTTACTTTTTTCAATATGCCATCTCTTGTATAACTTACCTAAAAGAGGTTGTGTATCATAGAACATGTCGAATACAGCAGTCTGGTCAGTGACCTTCCGGTTCATAGTTTGATGCTGTAGGTACCTCTCCAGTGTCACGTCTTGAAGCAGCCCTATAGTGCAGTAGTATAAAGAGCAAGAAAAGTCCATGTCGGGAGGTGGCTAGGGCAGTTGGCTGGGTCATACACTGGGTCATTTCCCTCCGGAGAAGACACTTACGTTGCGTGATGTGTGTTACATTAACTTGAACTCAAAGAATAATCTTTTCCTAAACCTATCCTAGTAGTTTTTGCGCTTTAACCTAACCAAGTTGCTTTGGAGCCTAAACTTAATTAAGTAGTTTTGGAGCCTAAACTTAATTAAGTAGTTTTGGAGCCTAAACTTAATCAGACTGCCACCGTTTCACAGTGATAACAGTTCAAAAGACATAAGTGAACAGTTTGTCAGTAAGCTTTATTTTGAAAGTCCAACCAGACGTATAATGTAACTTCACGTACATAACTCATGCTAGAAGGATAAGTAGAGAGTCACAGTTTGAAGCTTATGGCGACTGACCAAGTTGGCCTGTTTGACAAGTTGGGAGTGAGTGTGTTGGAAATTTTCTCTGATTTTAATCACGTATTTTCAATTGAGGCTAAAGTAGGTAATGTGCTATTCTGTTTGGCCCAACCATCTACTGTTCAAACCTCCACTACGATTATCCAAATCTGTCCTGTCAGTTTATAAAGTTTGCCACTTCATGACAGAGCCTCAGAAATGCTTTTTCCATTAACAATAATATCATTAATCCACTACTCCTAAAACATTTCTAAACCTCCACCTTGTTTTTTATCTGCTTATGAACTTACAGTCGGACATTTCACTACAACATGTCAGCTCATTTGAAAGCTGCAGCTCACCTGTCTGTATGTCCCTGTCAGGATTCTCCTGAAGAAATGATGAATGACGTTCACAAACAAACTAATCAGCTGGACAAGCTGTGGCTAATTTACCCGATGCAGCATATATGTCCATAGAAATAAAGACCTGTACAATAACAACTCCTAACTCCTAATCAAATTGAAAAAAAATTAGGAATGTCACGTCAAAGATAGTAAATGTTTGAATTGATTACAAGACATGTAAGCTGTTACTTCACTACACTTTGGTATTTCATAAAAAAAAAGGACTTTTTATCAATTAAGTTATTTGGTGATGATTTTTTAAAGGTAACTGAGCAATTATCACACTTGTGATGTAACCTGGTGTTAGCTGCTGCATATCCAGCGAATATGTTTTTAACTTTACAATGTCTGAAATTCTTAAAGTATAATACTAACCACTTCAAATTGTTCAGATGATGCTACTAATACTGCCAGTGATGCAGCCAGCCAATGTGTAGTACAGTACTCTATCACATTTGATCATAATAGCCCACTTTTTGCAGAAAACACACAAACATGGCTTCACTGAGCTGTAAAAACATTAAAATTCAGCAGTGCCTTTAAGTACACGTCTCTACTGTCCATACCCAAATCTATGCCAATAGAAGGAACCCATATTTGGCACTGAACTGGCAATAAATAATGTAGAACACAAGATTTATATAATCTCTACATGAAAACAAAAACTCTAGCCACTCATCTGATCCCTGCTGAATTAATCACACGCGGCCGAATGTGAGGCAAGTCATAAACTAATCTCCCACATCCATGTTCACCGCCCTGCTTATGAATCAGGCTGCTTATGAACAGGCTTATGAATCATAGCCTGTTAAAACTGTATGGGCTTTAGCAGAAAGGTAAAAGATTGCTTTTATTCTTTATGACTTGCCTGAGGAACAGCAGCTTATAATCCACTAAGCACATCTTAATCAATGTTCCCCTCTGCCGTGCCGTGGCCTGCACGGGGCAGAACAGAACATGATGGATATAATCTGTGTAAAACCTCTCTCCCTGGAGCAGATTAATTATGATCTTTGTAAGTCATAAACACATCCTTTTAATTATTGATGGCTAACCCTTTGAAATGAAATTGAAATTAAATCTGTCTGATTTACAGTGGCAGCGTTATGAGCTGCCTTGCTCTCGGCTGCTTTATAGAGAGCGACGAGGTAAGTCAGCGATTGCATAAAACATTTCATTGGCTAAATGGAGAGGGATCATACGCTCACATCAGAATTAGTTCGTTTTCACTGGTGTGAATCGCAGGGCTTCAAGGTGAGCAGGTTGATGGGAAGTGTGTGTGTGTTTATGTGTGTGTGTGTGTGCAAGGGGAGGGACTCCTGTTTTTTCCATGACAGCTGTGCTTGAATCAAGTGTGGCACCCTCATATGAGTGAAAATAATGGAATCCTATATGTCTTTGAGCATGTCAGCGTTTCACAGCAGGCCCAAATGGAAAGTGACGGCTGGTCGCGGCCGAGGAGGATGACAGCGATGCTGAAATGGGAATCAAGCGACCATGAGGCCATCCCTGTGGTTGACCCGCAGTCAGGCAGAGCCGGGCCTCGCTGTCATCAAACATCAAGCAGCTAAAAAGCTCCATCGTCTCATTTTCTGTCTTTGTTTACCTGTCTGTGTACGGGTCACAGCGGTAAAAGAAAATAGGGACGCAGAGGAGTTTGCATGTGATTTAACTATGACTTAAGTGTTAGAGTAAGTACAATTAAAGGGTCAGTTCACTCTAATTGTGAAAAAAAAGATAGATTTTTTATAGACAAACTGTATGTAAAAAGGTTATTCTACTTAATGAGTGTAGTTACTTCTGATACCTCAAACATCTTTTCAGATGTCACTGTAGGACTTTTCCTGTAATACGGAACTTTCACCTCAAGGATATTTTACTTAATCACAATTGTTTGGCAAGATTTTAAGATATCTATTATGAAATTTCATCCTGCACTGCGGTACAGTTGAGATAAAGGGAATTTATTTGTGCAGAATCCCAGTTACTCTACATGATCCAAAGAACACACCGTCACATGTGCGTGGGAAGTAGTGCTGCTTCAAAATGTAATTTAATTTCATACATGTTTTCTCCTTTCAGTGTCGTATAAAGTACTGAATAGTTACACTTAAGTAAAAGTAAAGATATTATATTAAAATATTGCTTTGGTAAAGGTGAAAGTCACCGTACGAGTAAAAGTCTGAACGTATCTGATATTAAGTGTACTTAAACTACAAAACCACAAGTAAAAGTAAATTACACATATATTTAAATTAATTTTCTGATAAATTGAGTCAGTGATTTTTCTATGTATGAGTGCAGATAAAATCATCTACTTTGACTCTGATGCAGCATGTAATCTGCAAAGTAAATAAAGTTATCAAATAAATGCAGTGGAGTAAAGAGTACAGTACTTGCCTCCAAACTGGAGTAGAGCGGATGTATAGAGTAGCAGAAAATGTAAATACTCAAGTAAGAAAGTACTTTAGTGAATATACTTAGTTACTTTTCATCATTGGTAGGCTATATGTACAGTAATTAAGTATTTATGATGGGCAAAAGGGATGAACTTGATTTATTTATCACATGGACAATTTGAGGTGTTTTAAAAGGGTTGTTTTCAAGTGTCCAATGTGTGCTTTGACACACAATGTTGATGTTTACATCTGTCATAGTGTAAAATGCTCTATTATTGCTGTAGATATTTGCTGCAAAACTGTTGGATTTAAAATATTCTGGCCATTCAAATTACAGCAAACACTCTATATGTCACCCAGCATTTACTATGACATCATTAGTGTTCCAATTAAACTTCCACATTTTTTGTTTGCGTTTTGCCATTTGGAAGTGTTTTGGAAGCCCTAATACTACGTTAGTGAAGTTACTTCACATTAACACGTTTAGTTTTTTGTTATAAAAGAAATTCACAACAAACCATAACCATAATGGTGATATGGTCCTCTGATGACATATAAAGAGCCATTCACTGGTCTTTCTGACATTCTACTGTAAATCTCAAGTTGACGGTTGTTTGATCCCCAACTGGAGATCACAGTCAACATTTAACATTGCTACGTAACTGGACTTAATGAGCATGTAATGGGCACTGAGCTGGATTGTAGAAACACACACACACACACACTGTGACATCTCTATTTCATCCCTTTTTACAAAACCACCAAAAAATATAATTAGAAACCCCCAGCTCGAGATAAGAGGCGGTGGTGTACGGCTGATTTAAAGCGTCGTCTGAGTTTTTTTTTGACTTTGTGGCTGAGGGCAACATGCTCGAGTAAGTATGGGGGTCGGCTAACCTGGAACCACTTACAACAGAGGATGTCCTTTTTCTTTCCTATCAGCGGCTTCCTTCCACTGTACTGCAGCGCACGTTCACAAACAACAACACCTCCCTCCCCCCGACACAATTTCCCCTTAAAACAGTGATCCCCCCCCCGACCTGCTTCCACATGACTTAGCCATTATCCTCTCCCACCCCCCTTCCCCTGCACCACCCATCCTAATCAAAGATACAGAGATGAAAAGGCTTTATTAATAAAAGTTCTCCTTCAGGAAAGATGGGAACTAAATGATTGCTTGAATGTGCCCAATTTGAGGCAGATCTGCTGGCAGACTGGGCATCTGGACTGGGCGGGGCCAGCAGGAAACTTGTGCATCTGGAAGCTGTTTACTCGGCAGAAATTAAGAGACGCACCACGCACAGATATACCACCCGCAGTCACTTACTCGGAGTGTAAGTGAGTGTGTGCCTGCGTAAGTAACACATGTTTTTTTCCTACCCATTTTTGGTGTTTGTCTTCCATATATTGTTCATTCTCATTAAAAAAAAGAGTCGAAGGAAAAACTGTATCCTTGTGCGACCATCAGTCATGTAGCGGAAACCCTTCTCAGGGTCCAGATGTAGCGCACAATACTGTAGCCTCAGCTGGTTTAATGGATGCAAAGTGAAACAGATGCAGCTGTGATGCTTCATAAAAATCCATTTGTGCACAACAAGCCATTACACTTCTGCAACAACGAAGGACATCCAAAAACACTTTACAGAAGATGTGGAATCTGTACAGCACAGTGGTGTTTTTCTTTTTTTTTTCTCATACTACTTTTCTGCTGCTCAGAGGCTTTTCTCTGGTTGCTGTGGTGATGGAGGAATGTCACATTAGTCTGTGATTATCTCTATGAGGTCTGCATTCGGTTTCCTCCAACTTGAGTAATTGCATTTTTCGTCTTCCTTCTTCTTCCTTTTTTTTTCTTTTTTAATCAAACTCACAAACAATAAGCGAGCAGGCGCTGACAGAAAGTCAATGCGACTCGGACAGCCGTGTGGTCTGAGAAGAAGGCCCGACACCGACGCCTTTTATGCTCGGGATGACGAGGCCAAGTGGGCCCCATCACATGGCCGCCAGGTTAAACAAAAAGCCTCTGAGCGATAGGCCTCGGAGGGCTGAAGCGGAATCCAGTGCAGCGCCGCAGACAGCCACCACTGTGCAATTCTAGTCGTCAGACAAAAGACTGATGCTATCTAATAAAGAGGGCTGCATCCATCTCAAGCGCACAAACATCACAGACAACACAGAAAGTCAGAACGAGGAAGAGAACGTTTGTGTGTAAGGCGAGACAGGCCTGACAGTTGTTGACTCTCTCGCACCATAAATAGTAGCTGTTGTCTGTCAATGAGAAATGAACCAAATAAATGAATGCTAGGATAGTAGATTGCAGATGCAGTGCAATAACATGAGGTCATTCTCGAAGTCATTGTTGTTCAAAATAGGGCCTGGGGACCTTAAAGTGGTTAAGAGGAGTCCACAGTAAAATAAGGGATACGTTACAGTAATTTCAACTAGGAATTGACCATATTTACAAAATTTAAGGGTTCAATTTGACCACTAATGCCCCCTTATGTACAGTGTGGTCAGATTTATATAACATCATGCAATGATTTTAGGCATGCAAGCAGAATGGCAACACTTTGGTCCAGACTAAATTATCTCAGCGACTATCGGATAAATAGAAGTGGAATTTTGTACAGACATTTATGGTCCCTAAATCATTATGACTTTGGTGATCTCCTGACTTAACCTTTAATGCAACTATGAATTTTTATCATTTGTGATTTTTGTTTAAAATCAAATCAAAAATTGGTACTTTTTTTCCCTTCAGTAAAAAGTTTGACTGTATGTGGTTTTGTGCCGGGACCGTGTGGGACTGAGGGCCGTTTGGAGGCTACAGTGACTCACTATAACCTCTTCAGGTATGAAGTGTTGATATGAGACTGAACGAGCTGAGGCTAGCTGGTTAGCATGCTAACTTTGGTGGAAGTTATCTTCAAAACAATACAAAAATGTCTTTGACATCGGCAATTCTGTTGTTTCTTCACATTCTGTTTTAGTATTTTTTTTATGTTTTCAAACAAAAATTCCTATACACATCCTTTAAAATGATTTCTGGGTTACAATTATACCCACATGGTTAAGGTAAGGAAGCAGCCGCGGGTGTGGTAAAAAGAAACTAATGTTGACTGTCAGCAGGAAACAGGAAATGGTATCGGTCTCCAGGTCGGTCCCATATTTTTTTGGCCTTTGACTTTGTTGCACCCGACTTCCTCCTCTGCTCTCTGTGAACAGGACTCGTGATTGCAGCAGCCGTTAGAGGGTCACGTGACCGTTGACAAATGTCATTTTGGAGCATGTGGTCTGACAATTGATGGGGCAGCTGTAGTTCAGGGGGTAGAGCAGGTCGTCTTATAATCGGAATGTCGCTGGTTCGAATCCCTGTCTCTCGGTCAAAGTATTGAAGTATCCCAAATTGCTCCTGATGAGCAGTTGGCACCTTACATTGCAGCCTCTGCCATCAGTGTTTGAATGGGTGAATGTGACAAGTGTTTGAGTGGTCTGTAGACTGGAAGAGCGCTATAGAAATGCAAGTCCATCCATTCCATCATGTTGTTTTTCTAGTCTAGGTACTCATGGTAAACATAATATCTGCTTTGCATCAGCATGTTAGCATTATCATTTTGAGCATGTTAGCATGCTGACATTAACATTCAGCTCAAAGTATCACTGTGTCTATGTACACCCCACAGAGCTGCTGGCATTGTGTATTCTTGATTGCCATGTAGTATCATGAAAATCTAACAAAATGAGATGCAACAGCCGAAAAGAGAGATGACAATATACCCAATACGGCGAGTCAGGATGCTGTCAGTGCTATGCTAATGACAAATATGATCAAGATGTGAGACATGCAGATAGCAGACACTTGCATGGTGATTAGGGGTGAAAAGGTGCAGACAGGATGGGGAAGGAGGATGAGACATGACTGCTGTTAAAATTGAATACTTGGTGAGAGTGCACTTTCATGGAAACGCAAGGCTCATGTCAGCCTGCGTGCGATCAACGCTAACATATGCATGACAGCGGCCGCGCTGAGGTGTTTGCTAATTTCCCCCCATTTTTAAAATTCCATTTTATTTGTGCTCATTGATTTTGTGTGAGGATGGGAATGGCCGGCCATCAGAGCTCCAGGAATAAAATGCTGGCACTGACCTGTGCATAGATAATTCGCCATGAAAGACAATCAATAAATAACAAACACTCCCTAATCAGCCAAGGAGCTGACAGAATGACATTCCATTATCCCCATCTGGCCCAGTGCAGTCAGAACGACCAAACCTCAGAGGGCCAGGTTTCCCCCAACACACACTTTCTTACCAAAGCCTGTCCAGCCCCTGATGTCACATCACAACACACACACAGGAACAGACAAATAATTGCCTTACAGACACAATATGTCACTGCTATAGCACCCCGAACAAAACCATGTAAAATGAGCACATACTCTGAAATGCAGATTATTTGGTATAGAGAGCAATTATGTGAGCATTATGCTCCGCCACAACAAACAGATTTATGTGACAGTTGGATATAACAAACAACCCCTTGTGTGATCATGAAAATGGTAGCTAACATTTGAGTTGAAGTAATTAGACAGCTTTGGTTAAGATAACAGAAGATAGGTGATGTAATTCACTGTATTCTGTTCAGGCTCAATGCATTTGTTTGGGTTTGGCTTGTTATTAATGAGCATGGACCAAAATGCTAAGGAACACTCCTCCACTTGACCAGGCTATTGGCCTCAAAACTTCAAGCACTACAATTTGATCAGAACTTCACCAACCAGAAGATCATTGGCAAGTGTCCTCCCTTTCAGATAAATTAAAACAAACATTCCTTCAAGTGATTGGACAAATGCACCATATCTATAACTGGGCTGTCCTTTTTTTTGGAGGGGGGTTTGAATTGTAAAAACATGGCACCTCAAATTAAAACCTTTCCTGACCAGAAAACTAACAGCACTGGTTGTTTGTTTGAATTCTAATAATAACCTGTGTTGACATTTTCCTGTAAGCGACCTTTTGTGGTTGTGCAAATGAGAGGTCTTAACGGATCTAACATTTTTGACCAGACCTGAAACTGCATGATGTATGGAAAGGCATGAATTAGTTTGAAAGACCCAACCCAAACTGGAACCAAGGATAACTCCTGTAGAATGGTTCTGCCTGCCAATGTTAAAGAAAGTGGAGAAAATTGTTGGATCTGTTCCTTTATCCAGATCTGCACCAAAAGTTCTCGTGGTCTATTTTGGGCCGGGATCAATTGTCTATCCAAGTTTTTTCCAACCAACCAACAACCGGACACAGGTGACAACATGACCTTCTCGGTGGAGGTTATTAGACTTGATGCTAACTTTGGTTGATCCTACCAACATCAACATCTCCTTGAGTATTTGACATATTTACACACAGACATGACATCTGTGGGAACAGTGGGATCTATCCCAACTTAATTAGACTGAATTGAAGTTGGCACAATTGGGGTACTACATCAGTTTTCAGTTACTCAGCCGTGAGTGGACTCATGAGGACCTTTAATTCAGATAATGAGTGACCCCTAAGAACCAAAGATGGAAGGAACTTGACGTTGCTACAGCACTGTAGACTGCGGTTTGCATCATGTCTATTAATGACAATGAAATATGTCTTCATTTAGCCATGATTAACATATTTTCCTATCTTATCCTAACAAGTGGTTGTTGCTTAGAAAGTGCTCACGTCAATGATTTCTGTGATGGTCACTTCGCAATTTTTTCGGAAGGGACTACCAAATGCCTATTTTCTACTTTAGGTTTACGAAATCATTGTAAATTTAACCTTAACCATCCACCATGTAAGACCATACAGTTGTAGAACCAAAAAAATCGCTGACTCGCTACATAACGGGTCCATGAGATTCTGCATTGGCCCTTAACGTTGGCTTTGGATGTAAATTGTGAGGTGTGGAAGTGGTCAATATGAACGTGATTCCAAGGATACTGGGCTATGTAATTTCAACTTGCAGCTTAACCAGATGACAGCAACATGACAGTTCAAACAAAATATATAGTTGTGCTCATTGTCGTCATGATGCAAACCACTTCCTATACTGAGGCTCCCCGGTCCCCACTTGACACACATCACTTGGGTGAGTCATGCAAATGAGGGGTTGTCTGCACATGGTTCTCAGACCACAGCTACCTCTGATTTATCAGTCTACGGTATTCGGTTTGACGTGGTATGAGAGTTTTATGATCTTACGTGGTAAGTTTTGAAGGATTATGCACTCTCGTGTAGATAACTGTATGAGTGTGAGTGTTGTGTATGTAAGGCCAGGTATTCTTAGAAATAAAAAGAATAAAAGAACAAAAAAAGGGACACAACGCTTAAAACATCAAAAAGAGCTGGTTTTTAGAAGAAGAGTATTTTTGAGTGATACATTTGGTGCCATCGCAATCATTTCCCTTGTTTTCATGCTTAAACAATCCCTTATTGTTGATGCTGGGAAAAAACACACATTTTCAGGGTTTTTTCCCAGATCTAATCGACACTGGATGTTTAGAACAGCAAAATAAAAAGCTTCCGTGGACTGATGTGTGTTCACGTGTGTGTCTGCCAACGAGGGTCCCCCAGTCTCCCTTGCTGACTTAGGGAAGTGAGGCTATAAAGGCAGCAAAGCTCTCCATGTCTAAGCGGTTTACAGTGCACCCCGACTGGGAGGTAACAATACCAGTGGCGGATGTATACGCCACTGGTATTGTCTCTGCTGTGAGTGTGTGCAGGCATTTGACAAGGTAACAGGGCAGCCTACAGTGGTAATCTCTCATTGGTGTGAATCACTCCCATTCAGAGCATGAAAAGCAGTATGATAGACAAGGAACAATTACCATTCTGGGTTTTGTGAAGGATGACTTTAGCATAAACAAAGCCTCTTAACATGCAGCTGAATACATCCACGACAACATTTCGAGGTGATTATTCCTGAATAAAGGATGAACAGCAATATAGGTGCATTGTGTTTCGACACTCATGATTCTGCACACATTCACACTCATCCTCTGTGTGAATGTGTGTGTGTGTGTGTGTGTGTGCACTCACAGTGGAGGCTCCTATTTCAAAGAGCCACCTCATCATTCATGCTCCTCAACACGGGCAGCTAGTTTTCATAAAGTGCCAATACGTCGCATGCGCTGAAAATGAGCGCGGTATCGTGTTGCCTCTGTGCACGCCAAACCATTAAGTCAGGGTTTTTTTATTTAAAGATAGGACGGAAATGGCATGCTGTGAGTCATGTCTCCGTCTCATGCTCCATTTTGGAAATTAAACATTGTTAATTAATCTAATGGAGCTAATGTGGCGATACTTCCTACGTCCTCTGCCTGGAATCCTTCTGTAACCCGAGAGGCACCTCGCAAAGCCGAGAGGTGCTGGAGGGCGACGTGCTACAAGCCGCCACAGGCCTTTGGACCTGTTCCTCGCTGACATCATAGCCCTGGCTGAGTGGGCTGTCTGAGTGGCTGGTGAAGCATGGAAACAGACAATTTGGTATCACTAGCCGGCCACCGCTGCAACGCTAATTACTTAAACATGTAGTGCAGTTCGCAAATAAACAGCCGAACCACAAGACAAAAAACATTTCTGTCCAAGAAAAACACAGTATCCAGTGTCGGCCCAAAGTTTTCCTATGAATACTTTAAGGAGTTGTGGTTTAATTATTCAAATGGCTCAATAGTAAGTACTCCGAGTTTTTTTTTTTTTCTGCTCAACGCTACCATCTCTCACTTCTCCTCAACTGCATGTCACACATTTTCTCTGAGCACTCAGGGCCAAAATGAGTTTCAGTCATGGATCATGGCGAGTAATGAAATAATCCCAAAATGACACTGTGAAATTGCTGGATGAGAGAAGGTGCCGCTTGTCAGGCAGCTGATTCTATTCCCCCATCTATCTCTGATCTGTTGAAGTCACACACTATCAAGGAGAAGTGCCGCTGCTGTATATATTTGTTTGAGATGTGCCGGCCGGTGACAGGGGGTGAAATCAGCCGTGCGGGAGTTATCGGATGTTCCAGTTTGTGCCCCCCATAGCACCGACATGAGACACCTCCTGCTTCTCCCACCTCTCATTTCGGCGGGCAGCGGATGGTTAAAGGTGGGGAGTTGAAAGAGCAAACAAGAAGGCAATGGCCACTCACTGACTTAACCTCTGTCATCAGAGTGCTCCAGTGTCAGCACGCGGATCAAATCAAGATGAATGGGGCCTATCCCGGCCACTGGAGGCTCGCCTCATTGGGCCCAATTTCATCAGCGCCAGTAACTGTTCATATAGAAAGATTAATAGAGCGTCCGACCATGCCGCTGTGCGAGGAGGAAACACAGACGCATACAAATAGGTTCCCAGCCGACGGGGCGAGGGGGAGTTATTACGGTGTTGCGCGCCAGGAAGAATAGGTGGAAGCACCTCAGAGGGGGCCTCCACTTTGATGCCTAATTGATAAGGTTCCACTGTGACATGTTCATTTGTGAGACTTTACTGTTTTAATTGTGTTACACTTTGTCACCGAGCTACTGTCTAGCTTCCTCCATCTCTCTTTTATCCCCGCTGTAATCGTACAGTGCTTTACATGGTTATTTGTGTGGCACCGAGGACCAGGACGCTTTACGAGCGCCTGGATTGGCTCGCTGCCCAGGTGCATTAAAAAATACTGACATATTTTTCCAATGAAACGCAAACATAAAAGTCGTGTGCTGAGCTTGTGCATCTAGATTGAATTGAATGCAAGGTGATCTCTGTAAATGATGCACCAGTATATAAAAATCTATTTATGTTACACAAAAAGGAGGTTAAACAATTCACGGCATCAAAAAACACAAGCAGTGATTTCAAAGCAGCCAGCTCATCATATCAGTTCTGTAAAGGTTAAACCGCCGCTTTCCCTCCAGCTATTATCCTGCCACGGCCATGTCGACAAGCTTATGTTTATGCTGTTACAACATCCCTTTATGGTTTAGGATGTAATCTTGTTAATGGTGTAAGCTGTTTTGTGCACTATTGTTTTTGAGTATTTGTGTGTGCGATTGTGTGTCCTAATTCATCCCCCCTCTCCCTCTCTTTCTCCCCCTCCCTCTCTCGGTTCGTCTCTTTTTTAGTTCACTTTGGTCGAGCAGTACAATGCAAGGTCTGTAAATACAATTGTGGCCTGGTTAAGGGGCTCCACTTTTCCATTTGAAGGGTAAATTTCTTGTTTTCTTCCTCTCCTTAACATGATTAGAAAGAAGTTGGCTGCTTGTAACTTCTCTCAGCTGCTGTGTTAAACAAACACACAAAACACAACAGAGCCCCAGAGAGTGGCTGCACTTTCAATCTGATGCACAATGTTTATAACCCACATGCAATATATTATACAATATTAAGACTGTAACATGCAGATATGTGGGTTTTTTTAGAAACACATTGTTGAATGAACACTGGAAGTCTTATTTCTTTACATTTCCCAAGGTGATTTTTTATGTAACTGCAACACAGCCTATATGAAAACACTTAGGTGTGTGAAGGAACAGGGTGTGTACATCTCATGTTGTGACATTACAGGCTTTATGTCTTTGTTTCAAATTCAAAAGTAAACTGTACTGCATAGTTATATAAGAACAAATAGACTGATTTAGGGCTACAGCTAATGATTTTTATTTTTGATTAATCTGACGATTATTTTCCCGATTCATCGGTTAATCATTTAGTCTATAAAATGTCAAAACAATGTGAAAAATGCTCATCACAATTTCCCAGAAGTGACGTCTTCAAAATGTTCTTTTTTCTTTTTTTTTCACAACCATGAATGACACAGAACAGCAACAATCCTTACATTTACATGTTTGAAAATGTGTGTGTAATAGGCAGACGCGCTTTGGGGTATGTAACTCTTTAACCTTAAAATAACAGCTTCAACATCACGCTGATGGTACAGTGTCTTGTAATAGGGTGAATGGTGTCACTGTCTCAGCCACTCTGCCCTTCATCACTTGATTCTGCACCGTGTAACTTCAGTGAGAGGGTAGGATCACAGCGTTACATACATGTTTTAAACATGTAACTTTGTTATTACGTAGTTAGTTTTGTTTGTAGTCAGCACCTACATTACGTCTGACAAATTGTTACAGACCTGGGATTTGTATTTACGACAGTGGTGTTGCACTCAGACAGTGTGCGGGGCTCCAAAATCGCACAAAATGCCAATTTCTACATAATGTTGCTTCCTGTCTGTGTCGCAGCTATCGGTCCCCTCCCTCCTCTCTGCATCATCACATGAACATAATCGCCATAGACATAGCAGCAAACAGGAGGATCCTGCTATCGGCATGTTCACAAGCAGACAGGACCGCCTCTATAATGAGTTCTCTGTTTTGATTGGATAAAGTGGGCGGTGGTACCAGAAAATGTCTTTTCTGTTTTACTGCATGAGCAGGGGGAGAAGAGAGTTACTGACCACTCTATAGCAGTGAGTAATGTTGGAATATAGAGATATTTTACACTTATTTTAATAAAAAATAAATCACTTTAGCAGCTTTAATCAACTAATCAACTAATCGACTAACTGTTGCACCCCTACACTGAATATATTATGATACAGTAAACAAGGATGGCACACTGGAACAGCACCTTAACTACAGTATTTTGCACATCTTGAGATGAAGTAAGGCTGTCTGGCTCCTGCTCAAAGTGTCCTACAACAGCTGGAATTGCTCGTAAGTTGCACAAAATACTAAAGGACACTACAAAATATAATAGGAAACTGTCAAACGAAAGCTGTGATGGATTGTATGTTTTCCTTCAACAGAGGAATTCTCCTCTCAGACATGTTTTATTTTTAAAGATAATTTTAACGTGGGATCACTTGTAGCTTTGGTATGCAGCGCGCAGCTTTACTGTGTTCACTACAATCATAACAAATGAAATACCGGATTGTACAAGAAAAATACAGGAGAAATGTGATCGAGACATCCCTACTTTGAATAAGCCTTTAGACTTTTCAGCAAGAAATGTTAATCAGTTTATACAGAGGCCCAGGCTCAGAGGCCCCCTGACTCCACAGGCCCCTTCGTCCTTGCCCGGTTGGCCTGTATTAGTAATCCAATCCCTCCTAATATGTTTTTTTTATTCTTAAGATAATAAATGGAATTGAGTGGCTACAGTCCATACTCTCTGGTGCCACCATATGAGTGAATACACAAAAAGGTTAAACCAAATGAGATCGGAGCAAATCTCATTCTGTGCCTCTCCACTGAATGTACACTTGCTGTATTAACAGTACACTGTACAGTATGTGGGTGTGCCACAGGTTGATACCACTGTAGCTGCCTCTTGGCATCACACTGACACAAATTGCTGCATCATAACCTGACATCCTCTCTCTCTCTCTTTCTCGCGCGCCCCTGGCCACTGGCATCGCTCTTGTCCCGAGGCTTGCATTAATGAATTCGATAAATAAAGTGCCACACCGACCCATCCATTACGCGCATTCATTTCAGAACAAAACATTAATCAATTCGGCTGTATGTACTAATGCAGCGGCCCCAATCAATTTGAACTTCTTATGACAATTAACGAAGCTTCAGCGGTCGCTCCGAAACATGCTGACCCATCAATTACTGTCCCCATTAAAGTGGCTGGCACTAATGGCAGCTCGCTCCCGACTCTCTCTCTCTACCTAACTTCACTGTGCGTATGCAAACGCTCAATCACACACATAGCAATAGAGGGGTTTGTGGAGTGCAGACAAGGATCAATTCATATCAATTATACATGGTTAGAAAGATGTGTTAATTCGCACGCCTGATTACACTTCTCCATATTCATGTGCGACTGGAGGGAGCGGGGACCATCACTGCAATATACTCATCATCTCGTGTCTGTTGTCTCTCTGAAGGCTCATTCACACCAGGCATGTTTTAATAATTAATACAAATGTTGGATTACTTAATGCTTTCGTTGGCTGGTTGGGTTTTGGATTGAACAGGTTGGAATAACTCTGCCAAAGAACTGTTCCACCATACTGCCTTACAATGGCAAATTGCAATGACTGCATACTGTGTCAAAATGTTGCTATATGGATGAATGAATGAGAACTTAATCAAAACAATAAAAAAGTGTGTGTTTTGTTTTTTTGTTTTTTTTGTGGAAAAAGTTCTTTAATTTGCAATACAACTACAACAATTACTTGAACCAAACTCTGGCTCTGTGATCTGAGTAACCTTAAAGCCGCTGTCAACCTTAAGCAAGAATTATACTTTGTCATCAGAGAGTGTACATATATTGGGTCTGTGTGGATTTTTGTGACAGCCCTGACTCAAAAACATACAAAATCACGTCTGCACATGTGTGGAACATGCCTCCAGAAAGTAGTGTCAACAGAACGAGGCTAAGCTAGGACTCGTCCGCAGCTGTCCGGGTACGTGTCCGTTTTTGGAGTGTATTCTGGCTCTCACTGCATAGCCGTAGCTAAAACTAAAATTACATTTACTTATTGATTTTCTATTGCTGTTATAGGCTCCATGGAAAATATCCACTTTCATGAGCTGACAGTTGTCGTCTGTTATTCCACATGATTAAATGAGGCAGCGGCTTCTGTCGCTAAAATGCAACCATGATGAAAAAAAAACACCTTTGACAAACTCCTGCTAAAGGTAGCTAGCTTAACATTAGCATATCTCAGTAGCTGTCATCTCAGCATTTGACCCCAGTCCAATTAGTGCAGTTGCAGAGTCCGTGTGACGCCTCCGTACATTGTTGTTAAGAGACAAAATTTCATATTCATTTTTGATACATTAATAGTGGTCAGACAGGCAAAAAGCAGAATGGAATGGATTCAGGATAATTGCTCTAAGCTATGGACACAAAAATTAAAAGTGAAGTTTGTATTTGCAATCAAACTTTAAAATACTGTATTTTCGGTGGGTGAAATAATACCTGAAAGGGTGTAAAATAAAGGCAGTCCAACATGTTTAAACTATTATGCAGTTTGCCAATGAGCGCAAAAACAAAACACCTTTTCTCGACTTCACTTTTTCTGTGGTTAGCCTGCTGCTCTCTGTCTTTAGGGGAGTGTCAGTCAGTGAAGAAAAATAACTACAGGTGCTAATTTCCACTATTTCAGTTCTACCTCTTAATTCATTCTTGTGCAGATTTACTTCTTCATCCTCAGCTGTCTCTCTGAGCGCCCACCCCCACCCCACTCCCCACCTTCCTAACCCCCCTATCCTCCAGCGGGCCTCGGCGGCGGCCCTGGGGCCCTGATCCCATGTCAGAGGCAGCATGTTGGTACCAGAGTTCACCCCAGAGCATGTCTGCCTGCATAATTAGAGAAGTGAATCCAGCCATTCTGTTCGGTAGAACAAGAGTAGCCCTCCTCGTCCCCCCCGCTCCTCTCTCTCTCTCTCCAGCCTGCCTGCCTGCCTGCTGTACACGGTTTAACGCGAGCGTGTCATGACTATAACAAAGGTGAGCGGAAGATGGTAATTAAAAATTAAAGTGGACAAGGGGTGGCTGGATACACCTCTTTTAACAGCAGGCAATCGGGGTGGGAAAAAAAGGAAAAGGCGTGCTGGTGGCAAACCAAATGAGGCTGCCTCTTAGGTGCTGCTGCTGCTGATACGTCTGCTTGTGACTGATTTGGATACGATCAAAGAGGAGCTGTCAAAGCCAACTGTTGAATATTTACACGTGTTTCTCAAATATGTAAAGTCCTTGTATTAAACCCTGCAACATGTAGCAGGAAGCATTTTGTCTCATTCTATAATTTGAAAGGTTACGTAGCTATATTTTAGGCATTTAGTGAACAACTCAAATTAATGTTGTTAGATGCCAAGGTGACTTGAATGCTATGACTGCAGCAGTAGTATAAGCTTAACATCCGCAATCACCAAAAATGATCAGGACCACAAGTAAGGAGCGCATATAGTAAATCAGATAAGAGCAAGGGGCTAAAGAACAGACATCAATAAAGTGCATGAAGTTATAATTGAGCTGTATTATTTTGGCCACTTGGGGGCTGTGAAAACAACACTGACATCACCTTTTAAAAAGATATGTCGAACATGCCAACATTAAGCATAGACAAAGAAAAATATTACCATTTATTGGAATTTTTCTGACCATCTGGCAAAGGTAAGTTAACTCTCCTTTTAGCTCTGTTATGATCCCCACCATCTTCTAAGGAAAATGTCTTTCTCTTAATCTTTTAAATACTTAACTATGTCCACAAGCTAGTCACTAACTGCATCGGCCTGCTGTTTTGCGTTGCTCAGGTAGAGCATAGTGAATTTTTAGAGCTTTTACACTCGAAACATCTGCATGCGGTCAACAACGGCTATATGAGAGCGTTGAGACTGAACCACAACAGTAAAGTTGCGGGCCAGAATGACGAAACAGTAAGCTGAGAGACACTAAAATGCTCCATAGAATTGAGTGAAACAGCAGAATGGGCCAGTTGGTCACATTTTACTGATTTGATCCTTTGTCATTGAAATAAACTTTATCATTAGCTCTGCACAATTAATTTAATGACCAAGTGCATTATCCAAATCACAGAGGCTGCAATTTTTTTGATAAAGCTAAAATGTAAAGGTAAAACTTGTTCATTTGACCCCAACAAATGTCATATCATCATGATTTAAAAGAAAATCCTAAATCCAAAAATAATCACTCAGATTGTGAATAATACTGCAATTGCAATAGCTGTCATAATAATCACAATAGGATTTTTTTTTTTACCACGTCATGCAGACCTACTGATTAGAGCAGCTTTAGGACAAATCTAGGTCATACAGGAAGTTATGTATGTTCACTTAAAAGAGAAGAGTGGTTTGTTTAAATTAAAACTCTCAAATACAATCCTAGTTTGACAATGTAAGCTACATTTTAAACATACTTTATTAAACATTTATCTTGGCAAAATGTTTTGCTGGCTGTTGTAATCTGCCTCATGGATTACCGCAGGACTTGCGGTGTACATTAGCAAATCACATAATCAAATTCTCCATATGGACATCTGTACTACATAAATTCTGAGTGAACGTCGGGACCTCAGACAGAAAGAACTCCAGTAGCACATTTACTTTTGTCTTTATCCGAGTGCTTTCTTGTTAAGTCTGTGTAGAAATGCAGTGAGAAAGAGCCGGGGAAGGCTGTAACCTGGAAGTCTGCGCCAGCACACTGGAGTCTATTAAAGTGATCGCTGCAAGTAGTCCTAAATCATTCAAATGATGTAAACACTTTGTTGTTATTTGGTCCCACCGTTTGGCCACCAGTGCAGTGTTTTAAAGAATTACCTGAACCATTTACATAGCAGCGGGTCACAGTTGGACTATTGGATTTTATGTGGCCTAAATATAATTTAGGTCTCCAAAGCGTGAAAAAGCTGCATAGTGTTTTAGGAGTGATAACAACCTCTTGCATTTACATATACATTTACTTTGTCTCTTGTCACAATGTCTTAACCTCTCTGTCCCTGTTCCAGCCGTAAATGAACCTGTCTGAGATGCCTTTCCTGCCCTCCCTACACACACACTTGCGCGCGCACACACACACACACACACACACACAAACACACACACACATACGCTCTCTTCTCATTCTCCTCTTCTTCCTCTTCTTCTCATCCTCCTTCTAAATTGCAACCCTATATTTCTGGACCTCTGATGCAATTATGCCACCTCGATTGCCTTGACGTGGAAGCGGGAGAGAGAGAAAGAAAGAAAAAAAAAAAAACAACCGCACACAAAGCCTGCCTTTTGTGTATCAAGAAAATAAAGGCTTGAAATTGCCTCAGACCACTGCTCTGTCTCTCGTATTCTCTCCCACTCGTGCACACAAACACGCTCTCATCCCCCTGTCTCGGCCACATACACAAACACATCGGGCAGACAGCTAGGCTTCCCTGAGATGGGACAGGATAAAAGTCGACAGTTTCTATTATCAATAACAAGATAAAATACAGAGGTCTTTTATCTCTTAAAATGTAAATTTATACAAGGCTCCATACCTCCATGCTGTAAATATCTAACATCTCTTAAGACCACAGTACTAGACTCAATTGATTTTTCCTCCCCTCCTCCTGGTTGCAACCATCTGCAAAATCTCCAAGTCTGGCATAATATCAATGATGAAATTAAAAATCCTCCATTTGTCTAAACCATGAGGGAGATCACCCCGGTTCAAGCCGTTTACTCTTTAAATTATATGATTGATTTCCTTTAAGGTTATTTGTTTATTTCAATGTTCATATCTGCTCTATCTAAATCATTTCTCAAGTTTATTCTATTGATTTCCCGGGGACACTGGCCTTTCCCCCCTTTCTTTCTGTAACCTTGCCTTAACCATATCAGTTTCCTTCAGAGCTCATTTGCATGAAATAAGCTGGGAAAATGCATTGATTTCCTCCTTTACACTTTGGTGCCCAGTCCCTGGTTATTTGTGATGAATGCGCCCAGTATTTCATGGTACTAAGTCTCAAGCATAATCAGCTCGCAGTGTTGCAGGAATTTGAGCACATTTACATTTGCTCATATTCCTGCAAACGTGCAGGTTTAGCGACTCAATAATACAGAGAGTTAATGTGTCTTTCAGGGTAATTACTTTGAAAGGAGCATGGGAGTAGCTCGTGTAATTTCATTTGATGCAGTGGTGCAGGGATAATACAGTACGTGTAGTGGAAAATATGATAAAGATAACAACTATAATAGCATGATATGCTTGTTTGGCTCTGCAGATGTTCTCATAGACATCAATCCAGATTTCCACATTATTTCTAGTTTTCTAAAAGCATTTCTAAAAGCCAATAGGATGAGCTTTATTCCATTATGTTTCTAGTTTAGCTTTTATTTTAAACCAGCAACAGTGATATGATAAAAATATTGACTTTTGCTGTTTTCTCAGTGCAGGCCCAGCGCCACAAGGGGTCTTCAGAGGGATGAGCACCACTGGTTGTATTTTTGTGCTCCCTCTGTTTGAGCTGTATGTATCATGACATAATCATTCACATATTTAAACAATATTTAGCACTCTGGTAGTGCTAATTCTTATTAGTAATAATTCATTCTTCTTACTTAGCTTTTCTGATGCTATTGCGAGGTTAAATTAGCACATTTTATCTAATGAAAAAAGTTGCTCCTACAGTTTTTAATAGCCCCCTCATTCACTTCCTCGTGGCGTCAGGCCTGTCTCACAGTCATTGAAAAAAAAAGGCATTTTTTTTCACAACAAATTACTTTCTACTATTTTTTAAGGCTGACATTATTCTATAGTTTTTTGTATTGTCAACAACAATCCATTAGTCTGTCTATTACTGTCTGACCTCCATATGTCTGTAGATTTGTTCCTACTGAAGTTGGAAATCAGTTAACAAAAAAAAAGGTTCAGATGTAAAGTTTCATTTTTCAAAAAAAAGGCTCAGCGATTTCCTAAAACAGCTGGGCACTAGTTTTTGGCAAACGTTACTCAAAGAGGAGAAACGTTTGCAGTTGTTTGGAACTATTTTTCAGACGCAGATGAACACAGTTGCTGTGCTTGTGTGTATTCTTGGCTGCAGAATATATGTGGGACTGATTTAATATAAACTGCAGTGCTCATGTAGATAGTAATGAAGGAATATGTCATCCAGCATATTGATGTTTTTTGTTGTTGTTGTTTGTTTCAAAAATAATTTTTGGACAATGGTGGGCTTTGCTTACACGGGCAATATTTATTAGTAGGATCAATTAATTGTTGGTTTTAGTCTTTTCATATGTTGACATTAAAGAAATATAGAATATTGCCAACATTTAAAAGGTGCAGTATGTAAGAATTGGCCACCAGTCGAATGAATACTCCTTACAAACTAGCCAATTAGCTAGCAGTCCTACGAGCTGACTGAAGCCTGCCTGGACTGGGAGCTTGAAACACTGGGAGGTCAGGCATTAGTCATTGCCCGCCTCTGGAGGCCTGAGCACTAATCGCCTCTTGAGATGCAAAGTTCCATTAGGTGACAGGACAGACTGGGGCTAGCTGGTTAGCATGCTAACTTAAATCTATCTGCAACACAATACATATGCATTTTGACATGATTTCAAAAGTGTTTCATCACATTCAGTTGGTAATGTTACTATTTTCTTTATGTTTTAAACTAAAATTCTTACATATTGCACCTTTAAGGATTAAATACGGGATAACATTGATTAAATGCTCCTTGCATGTTCTGCTGCCATTCCACTGACAACAAATTACACACTATTAAGAACTTCCTTAACCAAAGTGGCTGTTTTACCCTCAACTTCACCTACAAACGGTAACCTCAGCCATTCAGACCGAGCTGTATCAAAGACAGCTCCACCGCCCGAGCAGACAAACCCACAGCCACAAACACTAAACACCACTTCCAATGCACTCAATACCAACTGCTTGGATTTATGCAATGACACAAAAAGCCACACAATATCATGTGAGATTCTCCCATATAACCAGTGACCCAAGAACTGGGGCGATCAAAGCCACTCCGTTTATGTCCCTTTGATTTTTTTTTTTTTTTCTTTCAGCCTTGTCGTTGATCCCGTTGCAGCTTTTAGATAATGCTAATAGATCACAGGCCAACGGGACGGAGCAGGATAATGGAGCTTTCATTGCAGCCTGATTAACTTGGCTGTAGGGTTCCACCTCACCCCTTTCGGCATGATGGCCCTAATTAATAACGATTGCTCCCCAAAATGTGCAAATGGAACGATAAACGAAGGACCAACTAATTAACTGCAACCATTTCTACTAATCATTAGTTAACATCCCGTTTTGTCATCATTACACTGATGCGTGTGCAAGGGCAGATAAAACAGGTCAGCCCTTTTTTCTGCCCCCCATAAACCCTGACAGCCATATTTTCTTCCCCTATAAAAACACTAACAAGTAATTAAATTGAGGGCTGAAGTTTGGAAAGTTCTATCACTTAAATATTCCACTGTAGGCCAAGCGTAGCCGGAAATCGTTGCATCCAGTCAGTTAGATTTTGTTTCCCTCCTGTCAACGGCAGAAAGGAGGAGAAAATAAAGCAAAAAATACGACAAAACTACTTTGAGAAAGGCTGTCAGCACTCAGCATCTTCTCTTCTGCAGAGTGTTCCAAGTCATTTATTTCTGTGACTTTTTGCCAGCGAGGAAATCAGCGTCAGTGAAATGCTGCTGTTTTTCTTTATGGCCATGTGATGCAGCCCTTTCAGAGGATGCTGAGATGCACTGTTCATACTCGGGCCTGTGAATTTATGTGCTGTTTCCAGATGCTGAGGAATCGACAGGGCTCAATGATGAACAGGCAGCGTCAGCCCTGCTGCCAATCAAAAAGTTAATAGTCTGTCCATCGAGGAAGGGAAATGACCCCCTGGGCTTCAGCCTGCACATCTCTCAGCAACTCAAATGCAACTGCTTTTGACTTTGTCTGCGTGCATAACAGAACGCCGGCCTGCTCCTCATGTCTCTGTCAATTCTAATTCTCTCATTCGATGCCTTTCTTTACCCAATTTCTTCGGAGAACTTCTGCAGCCATCTTTGACACTTGAAACAGAGACCGAATTAAATTTTGTTACAGGAAAAATGTTACAGAGTGTAATCATGTGTTTCTCTTGCCCTCAGCAATGCGCCTTTGCATTGTTTTTCTGTCGGCACCTCTCTCTGCACACCTTCATATGTGCATTTCTCAGCTGAGAGCTTAAGGCAGTCTTTGTCAACGCTAAATTGGAAAGTAATCCTGTTATGACCTCGCCGAGGTTATATGTGCGACTGGGTGATTAAAATTACCTCCAAATATTCCAAAGGAGCCATTATTTATTGGTGCATGAAAGACACAAAGGAGAGAGCTGCTCTCTCATTGCTAATAATCAAAAACGCTTTAGAGAACACTATGTATGGTAATGAAAAAACTGTCGATAGCCCTTTCAAACGGCCTGATTTACTAAAACTTTTATGAAGACAGTAAATTTCATGTCTTATTTTCTTGATCCTTCCAAAGGAGGGAACATGGGGAAATCAATAGCTCTCCAACCCAGCCCTGAATTTTGTCAACCTCTAATTATTATCTGGCTTGTGGCGATGATCAGCGAGTAATTGCAACTACTGGGCTTCTGATGCCAGCGACAGGTCCAATAGAGAATGTCTACATGCAAAGCACTTACCTGGCTTAGTGAAATCTATACAAGAAGGTCACAACAGAGATTCAGCTGGTGATGCTTTGGTTTTGGACTGAAATGTCTTTCATATGTGCAAAATTCATCATTTTATTGAATTTGCATGTGATAGATGATCATCTTTCTTCATTTCAGAGCCTCAACCAGTGTTGCATCCTCTGCTTTTGTGCTCAAAGTGTGCATGTTTGCATCATGGATCTCATCCAATGTGTCCATTGTTAATGGCTTCTGTGGTCATTGAATTTGATGCAGCTCATTTACAACCAAACAAAAGAGCAGTGAGCAAAAGCCCCAACAGCCCCATCCAGTACTATTGATATTTCACTGGCTGCATCATAAAGCTCAATAATCCCCTTTGACTGGAAGTTAAGTGGTGGAATTCATTTCAGTGGCCCCAACTTAATCATAAACAAAAAGCTTTTTTGATGTTTATGCATTTCAGTGTCTCCTGATTGCCAGAATGCAACAATAACTGCTGAACATGAAATTTAAGCTCAGAAAGATGTTACACTCTGGGTTTCTTGTAAATGTATTAGCATATTCAAGCTCCAGTGTTCTGTGCTTTGATTACAATGAATGGCCCTTCATCTCCAGTGTTACAGTAACAAAGGAAACATCTTACTTTTTACTCCACTACATTTATTTGACAGCTAAAGTTACTTGTTATTTTCCATATTAAAGATTTTAAAAACAGATCATATGGTGCATTAAGATTAACGACATAACCTCTCCTGCCTGTGTTTACATAATTGATGCTTGATGCTTGGTACAGTCAGTCAGAGTGGATGGACGGTGTTTATCTGATATTGAACCTTTGACGTGAAGATGCCAATCATACTATCATCACAATCTTGTGTGTATGTACAGTATATATTAATTTCATTCTGCAACCACTTCTTGTAGTATAATGAAAAATCACTTTGAACCTAAAAGTCGGTGACTAAACATAAATTAAACTTCTGTCTGAGTCACATCAGATAGATTTTCATCAGTAATGGTGGTTGTTTAACAATGAAGACAACAACTGCCATGATCCCAAGTTACTGCATGACATCATCAAACCATGTCTACTGTTTCTATTTGTGTCTAAAGGAATAAAACTCTTTAGTGTCAGTGTTGTTTATTACCACACAACAAGGTGTAATATTAAACAGAACAAACACTGACTTCACGGTGAACCTTCATGAAAATGAGGACAACAAGGTAAACATCTGAGGGACATGGCGAGCTGTCTATGGGACTTCCTGTAGTCTGATGACACTGATGGCCCCTGACATTGACACAAGCGTCAGACAGAGGGGAGGTGGGATGGAGGGATGGGGTGGGGCGTGGGGGGGTGACAAATAATAGGGGAATTAGAAATTAATGATTCCCCCAGTATGTAAATGGCAATTAAAGGACGAGCAGTGCTCCAGGCTCTCTGGCCCAAACCGCCTCCATTTGTTTGGATAGGGACTGACACACACACACACACACACACACACACTCATGCTTGTGATGCATATTGAGGCTGTGACACACATCTATACGGGCATAAAAGAAAATAAATCCACGGCGCCCTGGACCAGATCAAATCAATCGGCCATAATGGCAGGGCTGATCATTATGTGCTGCTTTTGTTTGTTTAAATGAAGAGTGAGTGTGTCTGCCATATTGAGTTGGATTAGGCAGTGGAAAACTGTTGCCTGCAGCTTCAAACACTGGATGAGAGCCGCCACATAAGGCTCTACAGTAAAACACAATGATGGCCTATTTAGAAATCAATGTCAATGTTTCATTAGTAAGGTCAACAATTTACATATAATGTCTGATCGCTGTGGGTCAACAAGGCATAAGAGGAGAGATGTGGCTTCCCCGGGGTTCCAGTGCAGCAACAAAGATTTAAAGGTATAGATTCTACATTCAATCCTCTGTATGGACCGTTAAGTTCAGAGCGAATATAGACACGTTTATCAAAAATGTGCAGCATCTGGCAATTTGGTTTTTGAGGTGGTTTAGTAAAAAAAGACCTGAGCTCAGAAAAATCGAGCTGGCAGGCTCATTGACGAACAGAGTAAAAGGCCAGTGTCCTGTCTTCTGATGATGAATGTTCAGCTGCAGAGACTGATGGAGGGTCTTCCTCAAAGAGTGGGTCAGCGCTGACCTACTGTAAACTGTCATGGACAAACAAATACTGCTTCTGCTGTCTGGGCTAAAAAAGAGCTAATGAGAATATTGGTCAGTCAGACATGGTGGCACATATATGTGAGATACTGGATATTATGTACATCTACAATATAGTGGCACTTTTTAGAGGTTTGAATATCCATATTAGCTTTATCAACTACCTGTTAAATTCCATTTATCATGAGCGCAGATTAACTTTCCCCCTTCAGCAAAGAATGTAAAGTCTACTAGTGTCCAGCTTTTGTGTTCACATACCTCAATCTGCACAGTTGAAAGTCGAAGTGAATATATATACATATATATATACATATATATATATATATATATATATATATATATATATATATATATATATATATATATATATATATACATATATATATATATATATATATATATATATATATATATATATATATATCTTGACAAAGATAATAACAGCACATCAGTGATTTGGGAGATGAAGGTGCAGACAGCCTTATTTCTAATACTTCTCAGTTATTTTAAAGGAGGGAGAATGTTGAAAGAGGTTGGTGGTGTGGTACAAGTCTTGAGAAAACTGTGTCCCTATTCATTTGCCTGATGGTGTAAATTTCAGCAAGGAATGGTAGCTCATGGCCTCTCAGTTCTCATGCCGTTTGCACCATTTTGTCCACAGGTCTTGTCTTATACCAAGATGCTCTCAGCATGATACGATTTTATTAGATCTTCTTGTGATATGGAAAACTTTTTCACTGCCTTGAAACAAATAAGTCTTTGCTTTTTGCTTATCTTGGTAAAAAAAAAAAAAATGATGAACACATTTTGATAATGACTGTGACGCAGCAAAAAACAGAGGGCTTCCAAATACCCAAGTTCTTTCCTACATTCCACCCAAAGAGAGCATTTTCCTGCAATTCATATTTTGAACTGTTTACAAAACACATGCATGCTCTTGGATTCACCCCCATTACTGAAGTGAAAAATCCTCCTCTGATCATCCCTCATCATATCCGACCACCCAGGGCATTAAAATGACAGAGTGTTAATTAATCCATCATGCTGGTTAATTGAAATGATGTATGATAGTCATTTGTTTTCTTTGATCCCTGAGCTATTAGCGCTGTGTAACTGTATGACTAATTAGTATGAGAACACTTCTGAAATAATTGGCTGTAATTAATCTGTCAGAAGCATGAAAAAATGACTGTGTCTGACAGTTATGACAAATAGCAGTGTTGATATAATTATGTAACGATCAGGACCACTCAGTCTAATGAACCCCCGCATCCTTGCGATGTGCTGTTAATCCAGTTTGTTCTGCTTTATTTCTTTCTGCTGCTTTTACATTTTCTTTACCTTTTTTCTGCCACCCTGGCTCTTTTTTTTTTTTTCGACTGTGAGTATTGGATGAGCAGCTGAAATGATGCTATCTGACTCTCTTCTTGTTCTTTTTTCAATGGTTTCTATGGCAACTGTGTCAAGTGAATGAGGTCATGGGTCAAACTGACCAATAGTGAGTAAATTACATTTCTCTGAATGATTCCCCCTGAGCTGCTATTGAAATCGAGCTCCAGCCCTCTGATGGATACATCTTGTCATTCACAGTTTAGGAGGCAAGAGGGGAAAGTACAAACATGACACCGGGGGGCTCGCCTTGCTCAAACAAAGAGGCTACCGGATGAATAAACACACAAACACACCTACGGCGGTGCTGCGACTTTAGATGGTGCACTAGTTTGCATGCTCTGGATACCAAATCAACCATGTCTTTTAGTCCGGTGTGGGAATTGCGCTTGAAATCTGAAGGTAAAAATTGCACAATGAATTGAAGGAGCTCGTGAAGCCTACATGTCCCCACGCCTAGCTCTTTATTAAGGCCACACAGGGAGCACTAAATAACAAAAACACCAAGTTCCCTCCTCTACAAACACCAGGCCTGAAGGTCATCAGTTTGTCTGAACCAAGGCTCACTCAATCCCTCAGCCAGAGTTCAAGTGCTGACGCTCGCCCTCCTCTTCCTCCTTCCTCCCCTATAGTCCTCAGAGACCAGCCCAACGCTGGGGTGTTAGACGAACAACAGAGGAAAGGAGGAGATAAAAACACAAACGATTGTGATTTATTGCTTATTGTGTACCACAGAGTGGAGGAGAGGTGGAAAAAAAACAGAGCGAAATCCATTGCAAATTGAATTGTCTTTGTTTGAACCAGGCCTGCTTCAAAAAAATACAAATTCTATGACAGAGGCCATAAATGACAATGGCACAATAATCTACAGCGACCTGTCCGAGAGGCTGATAAGCCATCACTAAGGGGGCTGATCGATACTAACTATTCATTTCTGAAATTATCTCCACATTGATCCGGGGACAAGTGCCAGCAAGGCAGGGGCACACTGGCCTTAATACAATAATTATATAAAGGGTTACAAGCTCATCCTCCCAACCAATAAAGCCTGTCAGCAGCACCGGGCACGTTGAAACCCCATAATCCATCAGCACATTGGCCCCTGACCTCTGGGCTTGGAGGCTTTTCCGCGAGCCTCTATAAAAGTTGCTTACAAAAGGACACAATTGCTGGATGTACCTCAGTGGGCAGAGGCGGTGGGAAACCAGATCTGTGGAGCTGATGTAATGATGTGGTGTCAGTTGACCTGTTATTCGGCCTGGTTATTGCATGGACCTCTGCTTTTAACACCTGGAAGAGGAAAACTCCCTTTCCCCTCTATCAGGTGTCCTTCACCCAGCAACCCTGCACTTTGAATCCACAGTTCATTGGCTGCCACTTTAAAGGATACATACTATGCTTATTTGCATGCTTATAATTTTATTTTGCTTCACTTCTATAATGGGTTTACATGCTTTAGTGCTCAAAAGACACATCAGTTTTATCATATTGTCCAGTACTGTGGCGCTGTAATCCCACTCTGTCTAAACTCCTGTCTCTTTAAGAGCCCCCTCCTGAATACCCAGTCTGCTCTGATTGGTCAGCTTAAACACGGCTGAGCCAGCACCGCTAACAACAATAGAGCAGCTGTGCTAAATTAATTCTTAAGCACCAAACTAGGCATTGAATTATGCAAATGACTTTTTAACTTTCAAGACCTTTCACACTCACAAGAACGTATATGAAACACTGAAGGAAAGGAGAGGAAAAGAAAAAGCATAATAGGTCCCCTTTAATAATTTTCAGCTGCAAAGGGCAACTTTGCATGCAAGAAGCGTCATATGGCAGCGATCTCGGTGTCATCAGACATAAATTTTAGGCAAAGCGGGTGAATCTTCAGGGACACTCATCTCTGTTCCTAAACCCACTTTGTGATTCTGATAAGACAGTGGTATTTTTTACATATAAATCTTGCTGGGTGAAGCTTTAAGATTGCTCGGAGTAATCTGTGGAATTATCAAATTGAAATGAATATTCGAGCCACCTGGCATGGCTCAAGACGAAACACTGGCATACAAAATAATAAGAGACCTGCCATCTGTCTGCATCACAAAGCATTTATGCACGATTAGGGACACACTATACAGTATGACAATTAATAATAAGGGTAAAAATAAATCCCTAAGCCTGGATAATACTTATTTTAATAACAGCTTCCCATGTATATGTATAGAAATATATAAAGACTGATAATTATAACATTTTGATAAGCAATCTATGACCATATGCAGACACAAGTCAAGCACAACAGTCTGGATCTTTTTTGAAGAACAGTGACTACATCACTGGAGCCTTTTTCGGACAGGAGCCAGGGTAGAGGACCTGTGTCCCTGGTTATCTTAATAGACTAATTGATCCGCTATTGAAGAGGCACGTTCCTCTGAGCATCACCGAGACAGCCCGGCTCCAATCAGACAGGCATGTGTTATCAAACTGGGAAGTCAATTAAGAGAGAGGGGAAGAGAGCGAGAGAGAGCGAGAGAGAGAGAGGGGACAGAGGGACTGGCTCCAAGCTGTCAGCAGACTGGTTCTCACAGAGGGAAGTAGGTTTCAGAGACTTAGTCCAGGCTACAGACATACAGGAGTCAATGTTTCAGTGCTGGATGATGGAATATCCAGCACTGCAATGTAACCCTGTCTCTTCGAAACGCCAACTTGTAGTCTGTGAGCTGCCTCAAAGTCACAGTCTCCAGTAGATTGATGTCTCTTTCGCTATATAACATTTTTTTCCAACCTGTGATATAGCCAGTTATGAGAGCTTTGAGGGTAACTGTTGGAAATATATATTAGTATCAATATCAGTGTGCAGAGGTATAGAAAACACATTCAAATGTGCAGCCATATTAACAGTGTTTAAATTTTGTACCTCATTACGTAAATTAAAAAAGAAATTGCATTACTTTACCAATCGCTCAAAAGTAAAAGCAATTACTTTTTTTGTAGTATTTTTGTTACTCAGCACAGCTCCATCCAAAAGAAGCTTAAAATAACTCCATAACGCCTTTACATACACAACTCACATACTCTGTTTTGAACATGTGTAGATATAGAAAACTATTGTGGTCTAACGCAGCCACGCTACAGTTTGGAGGTATTGACTGACCATTAAGAGCTAGCTTAATGTTAGCCCTGGTTGCTGTGTGCAGCACTGCAAGTCCTGTCCTCACATGTAGGCTAACCGGTGACTAACGTTAGCCAGTCAGCTAAGAACAGACAACATTAGCCGTGTTTCCGTTAACACATTTTTTTGCTCATTTCGAAGCGTCACATTTGAAAAGGTCGACAGATACGGCATGATTCGAAAGATTCCCCAGTTTCACCCAAAAGTTTTAATGCTAGCTTTTTACCTCAAGCTAGCATACATGAGTTAATGTGCTTCATGAGAGATGGAAACACCTTTTCCTAAGAAGCTGTACCACAGCAAACATTTAACTCGCTAACCCGCTTGAGTTGGGAAAAAAAGTGGGTGTGTTTAATAGGAAATGGAAATACCTTTCCTGAATCAGTTCTGACATAGCAATCCCCTCCCTCCTCTCTACATACGTCACCACACTTCCATGCATGGGCAGATATTTCACTTTCTTAACATTTCACAACTTTCTCAACTTAACATTTTTGCAAAATATCTACTTACTCTGGTCTACCAGCACCTCCAGCACCACCAGCACCAGGCTCCACAGGGACAGGTGTGTGAGGTGCAGGTTGATTGGCAGTGGACCAAACCACTGTGAGGCATATGGAGGGGGGTAACCAATCGTTAGAAAAAACACATTGTTCTGCACCTTTAATTAGCAAAAGTGTTTTCATTGCTTATTATTATATAATTCCAAATAATATGTTTTCACTGAAAACTACGTTTTGCATAGCCTAGCCTCTTTGCTTCAACCCAGTTACTGGAAATGCTTTGTCTTTGCTACATTTCAAAAGTTACCTTCCAATTCGCTCGACAATTAAATGGAAACATAGTTATTAAGACAACCCTGGAGTCACATTTGTTTGAAGTAAGCTGCCTCACCACATCTAGCCCAGTGCCACCTTACTGTACCAGACCGGTCTCTGCCAAATCAAAGTGAAAGCAAACTTTGTCAAAGGAAATGGGAGTGTTACTGGAATCTCGTTAACGATGCGTTACTGTCCGACACTGCTTCTCAAAGACACATGTATGGAGACAACTAGTTTGACCTGTTGAGAGGTTTATGACAGCATCCACCCCTTACATGCCCACAAGCTTTCATACCAAAACCCAACTTCCTCCTGTCCCTGTGATTTCAACATGCAGAGCACAACCACACTGTTCATCTTTTGATGAATGAGGCAAAGGCCACATATACTCCGATGTTTTCATGGCTATGTGTTGTTGTCCGGTCTTACAGAGAAGTTTATCCCATAAAATGTTGAACATTTTTTTCCGCAAACACAGCAGACATCTCCTGTATGGGTTTTAATTAAGTCTTTTTGCGGCTATCTAGTTAACTACATCTGTTGTAACCAAAGGCTTGATGTTGACAAGAGCACTTTCCTGTTTGAATCACCGCTCCTATTTTGAGCTGCACTTTCATGAGGCTTCAGCTTAAACATTTCAAACTCTTTACTATCTCATCACACAAGCCAAACTTCCTGACAGTCGACCCGCAACATATATCAAGACTATGTTTTGTGATCCGGATTTGTTTGAAATACAGAGTAAGAAAGGAGCAGGAGAGTTTCATCCGGTGTGTCTGAAGTGACAAAGAAAAGAAAGAGCCACGTACCGACACAAAGTCGAATTACAAAGTTGTCGCGGTGCTATTCATGCTGTTTGACGGACAAGTGGTGAGTAAAAAGTGTGAAGAATGAGTCATTGTGAACTATATAGATAACCACTTTAAAGATAAGAAGAAATGCTGATCTGAAGCTGCCTCAACGTTTGCTTCAAATGGAGGATGTACTCTTTGTTATACGCAGACATGTAACACCCTTTGTAACTTTCATCTGTTATCTCCCCTCGTTGGGGTCTTCCTCTAAGGGGGTGAAGATTACCCTTAATGTGTATTCTAAATGCACTTGTAATTGCATTAGTGATCATTTTAGATACAGCGACTAAATAGCTCTTTTCACATAGAGGATGTAATAAATATTGAAAGGACGTACCGAGGCTTTATCCACCATTTTACTTAATTGCTTCAGACTGTGTGACAATGGCGGGTTACTGGACTGTGGCGGACGAGCGTTTCAGCACAAGACAAACAGGGGATGTATCTATTATCTGAGCCGCACGGAGGTCGTCGACCTACGACAAGCGACGGGGGCCGGAGACATTAGAGATCATGTGCAATTTAATCTTCACACAAAATAAAAGGGAGAGGACGGACAGAGAGGCAGCGCCACAAAAGGGGCCAGAAGAATGGACGGCCGTCTCGGACAGGCCCGTCCCCAAAGGATGCCGGGCATTTTCTTCTCAAGCCACTCAAAGCCATCGTGCTGTGCCTGATTCCACTCACTCCTCTGACACTTGTATTAATGGTATTTTGGCCTGGGACTGTAGATGCTGAAAAGCGATTGTGCCGAAGCAGCTGTGTCTCTCTTACTCCCTCTTTCTCGCTCTCTCATACTTTACTAGTGTCTCTTTTACTGACTCCTCTATCCTTTCTTAGCCCTTCTCTGTCCACCCGCCGCCCCCCACCCCCTCCTCCACATGCCCACACACACACATACACCTTCTCTATTCTCTATCCATTCGTTCAGTCATTACTGGTCAGTGTCAGCACTTGAAAACTGTTGTGCTTGCCGAGCCGGTGTCATCACAAGTGGAATTAACCATTTTCCCTGTGCCTGATTGCAAGAAGCCCGACTCATTCCAGCACTCCTATACACTCCATCAAGATCCACTGACAGAGAGAAAGAAAGCCTACTGGTTTCTATTAAAAGGCATGATATAACAGTAGGTGTTTGCAGCTCTTTGATCTCGTCATAAAGGCAGAAACAAGGAAGTATCACAACTTTTAGAAAATCCTGTGAGGAGCCTCAACCCAGTTGTTAGAATAAATGTTAGCTGACTACGTTTCTGCAAAACCACAGATAAGTTCAAACTTAATGTTTCTTTATGTTGTTACTTTGCGTTTGTTTAGGTTCAGTTTTCTATTTCGCAACAATGTGCTTATGATCTGCTTGGATTTAGGCACAAAAAACAATTGGTTAGGGTTAGGAAAACATCATGGTTTGGCTGAAAATAGCCATTTGTTTTGTTTTGTCCCCAAGTCTCCTTAAAACAACACCCAGTTTTGTCTCCACAAATCCGGCTGGAAATGTCCCAAGGTCTCCTTTAAGAAACACTCTTTTTTTTTGGCCACAAAAAACTGCTGGAGATGGCCCACCTTCGCCTTTGGTCTTCACAAAAACAGCTGGAAATCTCAAGCTGCTTTGTAGAATCATTAACTGCTAACGTCATGTCCAGGCAACTGGGTGAAGATGCTACACAGAAGAAGCACTGTCACTTTCAAGGAATCAAAATATTCATGATATATGTAAGGGAATGACATTTCAAAGCTACTTCTAGGGCCCTTTTGATAAGTTATGACTGAAGAGCAAAGCTTCAATGTTAATCCCACTTGGGCACAGTTAAATAACATGTAATCAGTCATCCTCAGGTACAAGCGAGATAGGTCGCATACAGCGAGGCAGAAGGCCAATGATAGCATCTACCAGATTTGTCTTGATTGAAGGGATAACATGCAAAACTATCCATGGGCCACCTCAAATAAACACAGCTTACTATGTAAGATGATGAATGTAATTCCTTGCAGATGAAAAAAAAAAAATCATAATCGCGGGGGGATTACGTCTGAAATCTTAATATCTTGTATTTAGGCCCTTCAGCGGGAGTGTAATCTGTTGTCTGATCTGCCCGCTACATTTCTTGAGACGTTTGCAGACGATCATGAGTGATACAATACAAATCTGCTTCTTTTTTTTTTTTACTTATTTATTCATGTCTCTCCAGAAGATTACAAGATTTGCAGAGATTTGATCTGACCCTCTACCACTGTCGTAGGTGGCCTTGACATAAAGTCAAAATGAGAACTTTAAATAACCATTACCACCCAGATCAGCTTTTTTTTTTTTTTTTTTTTTTTTTTCACAGCGAGTGCTTTGGAATAGATGTAACGCTCATATAGTCCAACGCGAGAGAGAAAAAAACAGGAATACAAGGGTCTCTCAGTTAATGTATCATCATCTGAGTGGGTTTGGATTGGAGTTATTAGAGTATTTCACTTCATTGCATGACCTCCTGTTCCTCCTCAGATCATGAATCCTATTCATTACCCAGTCCTTCTGGAGTGCCCGCCTTTATAATATTACTCAATTTATATTCTGAAGCGGGCTCCTGGGAGAGCGATCAGCGCTCCGAAACAGCGACCCCCCTATAACCCAATCACAATATTTAAAGGGCAGCAAAGAGCTTTTTAATGCGCGTCGTAGATAACCATTTAAAGTGGATTGCTTTGGTTTAATATGACCTTAACAGGCTGGCAGTCACATGTGAAGAATGAATAAGCTAATAGGAGAGACGACAGGGAGAAAGAATGAAATCAAAAAGCAGAATATGAGAGATTTGTTTCAATGCAAGCTGGCCTCTTGACGGCTGCTGAGAGGAGCATGATAGAGAATCACAAGCGTGTGAATGAAACAGGACAGGCGATGAATGAAGCTACTGCTTGCATTTCTCTTTTCCCTTTTCCCAGAGTATGAACTGCTTTATCATGATAAAAGACAAGACAGGTATAAATGACACATTTACATTCTCCCATCAAAGAGAAACTTGACTCAATCTCGATGAAAGCAGCTGTGGATCTGGCTTTTACACTGCCTTCTCTGCAGGGGGAGAGGCAGTTACAGGATGATATAGTGGCTACATGCAATGTTTGTTTGGATACATCATGGAAAATATCATTGCTGGGAACACACGCTTCGTTTAATCTAATGCCTGCATTTTTAAGCTTTCACAACATGTCTATATCAAGACATTTACGTGTACGCCATATATCACATTATTTGTCAGAAGTCGGCTGACAAGGACGAGCAAGAGAAATGTCATGTCTCACTTGTTAGTTTAAGATCTGCAACATATATTTTTTACATCTGTACACAGTGGTGGAAAGTAACTAAGTATATTTACTCAAGTACTGTTATTTAAGTACAATTTTGAGGTATTTTACTCGGCTATTCACATTTTCTGTTACTCCTACCCCAATACATTTCAGAGGGAAACACACTTTTTACTGCTGCTTTTCAGATTTTAAAAATGTTTGACACACAAAACATAAGATGTAAATGTATCATCATGCAATTATCTTTTTTTCCATAACATAGCTACTAAGGTAGCCTATCACAACTGCACTCTGGCTAGCAGGCTCGCTGATGAAATAGCCTTAGAAAAAGCGGTTCTTTTCATTTGTACATGTTTCCTGAAGTCAATGATGATCCAACATCTTTACAGGGGCTCTATGTGACAATCAGATGTAGATATTTACATGTATTAATCTTAATTAAACTTTTTTATTGCCCGTATGTGAGCAGATTGTAACGTGATGTGAAAAATTAGACCCTCCTCGTCTCTCTCCGCTGCCTACTCAAGCCTATGGACGATTTGTTTCATGTTGCTGGGCTGCAGAGTTTTTCATGAAAGACTCAGGTCAGATTTTCCGTAACAGTCCAAAGGATGTGACTTTATGCACGTCATTATGCTCCGCTAACAGAGAGCAACAGTAGCTAACGTAAGTTTAGAAATGGAGTCCGCTAACATAAACTAATGCCTGGCTTCCACCACAACACTGAAGTTTCACAGTGCCCCTTCAACAACTGGGATCTTATATTGTACCATGTAGCTACAGTGGGTGGCAGCTGAATCTAATCCTTAATGAGAAAATAATGTTGTATTCCTGTAGGTAAGTTATCTCCGCAGTCTCTGGCAGTAATTTAAGTTGTTTGATTGAAGTGGTTATGCTATATTTAAGACATATATTGACATGTAGTTATTTGATGAGCTTGTTAGTTCTAATGGACAGAGAAATGTGACGGAGAAGCCAGAACACATTTTGTATGTAGTGTTTTAGATCCAAACATCAAGTGAAGTAACTGTCTTTTTAGAATTTGTGTTAAGTGTTAAAGTTTATATCTGTTATGCACGTCAAACCCTTCATTCTCAACTTTGTGTAGTTGCTGCTCTCTGCCATGTAAGCCAGTGTTGATCCTGTCCTTTGTATCAGGCCAGATAACTCAAGTTTACTTCTTCCCTGTTATTATTGGCACCGGGATGATATTTGTCTGTGTGTGATCTCTGCGTGGCTCAGACTCAGGATCGCTGAAGGCACATGCAAATCAGCTATATTTAGATGAACTCTGATGTCCTTGACATTAATCACAGTCCATAACCAAAGGCATCATTTCATCTTAAATCTGGCTGAACAGAGCATTTTCAGCCAAATGAAAGAGTGCCGTGCCCTCCGCCTCTTTCATTAGAATAAAGCACATGGAACCCTTTGAAATTGACAGGCATCAACGTTGACAAGCAAGGAAAATTAAGCATGCGTGTAATTTATTGATATCTCAACTTTGTTTATCTTTTGTGCCTTGTCATCACGGAAAGAGACGCGGCGAGTCATCCTCCGCACAATACAATCTGAATGATTGAATGCATCGTGCTAAGAGGGGGGAATTAAAGGCAGAATAAATGACCTTGGTGATCAGACAAAAAGAGGCCAGTTCATAAAAGCTATTTGCATCGGCCTGATTGATATCTCACCATGGATCGTACTGTCAGTCGCTGGTCAAAACTTGCGATTAAGAATTTAGTGCTCAGTCAATTTTGCTCTCTTTTTAAAGATTTTAATTAGTAAATGAACTGCTCCTATGGACGAATGATTGATGCCCCGAATAAACCGTCTCCCTTCAGTGTGAGTGAATGAGTGTGTGCGTATGTAAGCATGTGAATGATGCAGATGATGTATAACGATCATCTGGAAAAAGAGCGGCCAAACGAGGAACAACCATTACATTAGTGTTTCAGAATGTGATATAGAGGGAAGGGTCACTGTGTTTAACCAGTATTAAATGCTAATTGGACATATTATGTACTGGTAGCTTGTCAAAATAGAGGCATTTGATTTAAGTGATTGCGTAAGGGGCCTTTAGCTAATGTCATAATGCATTTTAAGCAATACTAATGTGTTTTTTTAACAATGGCTCGTACACGAATGCCATTTTTTCCGCCATATAGGAAGAAAGAAAATTAGAGCATTAGAATATTTGTCATACATCCTCCATTTCTGTTATAACGTGATGGTTTTGAATAGTTTTACTTTAAACTGCTGTTTAGTAACCTCATTTCAAATGGCGAGAGGGAGATTTTTTTTTCTCCCTTCTTGTCCGTTTGGGAACATTGAATGTGCAACCCAGCTTTCCTAGATGCTGATTGTACATTGGATCAGTGCTTATAGGGATTGATACCCTCATAGTGGTGTCCTATTGGTTGCAGAAGAGCCTGTATAAATCATCCACTGGGTGCTGATATACAAACTGCATGATGAATGCGTACTGACCTAATGATGAAAACAATTATTTGGGCTTTTAACTTTTTTTTTATCTCCGTGCAAAATGGAGCCATTTTGGAGACAGAAATGGTGACAAATAACGGTAAGAGGCTGTGAAACGCTGCCGTTCACACTTTCCGAGATTAACGTCATTTGTATCAGTTTAGCGCCAGAGGGGCCAAACTGCATGATGAAGGAGGTCTGGATTGGCCTCCGCTAAAACCGAGGAAGGAGTAAGTGTGAAGAGAGCGAAGGGAAAGTGGGATGTAGTGGATATAAGGATGTGTTTGTCATGTGGGGCTGGGGAGGGAGGGACGATTCCCAGGTCAAAGGTGGATCTAAAGCAACAGAAACAGGGGAGCGTTACATTTCCTCCGGCCACCCTTAAATAATGTCCGCAGGCCCAAGTTATTAACCTCTTTAAAGCCCACAGAGCAGAGTAGCGCAAGCCTCCAGTCAGGCCTGGTCGCGGTCAGGGGACAGATAGCAGAGATAATAGAAGTGCACATGGAGGAACAATGCGCTGGTGTATCTAGGGATAGGGGAAAGAGTAACACAAGTGAGGGAACAGCACCAAATAAAAGGAGAATAATCCCAGGCACAGATAATCAATGGAGAGATGAAGAGAGGAGAATGAGAAATGCACCCGAATTTTCTGCCTTACTTTTTTTGATTCTATTTGTAATAGAGTTTATGATGTGTTATTCCTGCCCTGCATAGCGGCTGGGGCGGTGTGAGACTGTGTGCAGCTCCGAGGGGTGTTGTCGAGGCTAAGGATGCTGGTTCACGGAGGGTTCACCCATTACCCAGGCCCTGCAGCCAGCTGGGGGGCTAACCAGGATGATCAGCGCGAGCCACAGCCTGCACAGGCCCCAATGATTTTCACATCAAGCCGCCTGATGTACAGCTCCACCGTCTACCAATCGCTCTCCCATATCGATCCCTCCTTAAATGAGCCTTCCCCGCTTTGTACCATGAGCAATAATTAAAAAAGCAGCACATTGATTTTAACTAATATTATGAGAGATCAGGATGTGCACATGCTTACAAAACAGCTAAGGCGCTTCGGCTACCATCGGCAGCAGAAAAACAAAGCGGTGCAGAAAGGGAGGGGGCCTGATTAAATTCAAGGTAACAAAAGGATGCAAACATACAGAAATCACTGCAAAAGTCTTTAGTTGGTGTTGTGAAACACATAAGATGCTACCAAAGGCTCTGTAGAGACATCATGATAGAGCTGGTGGATACTTTGAAATTCCTCTCTGCAGCATACAATATGTCACATCGCCTCCATTTTATTAAAGAGGGAAATAAAACATCCCATAAGCCAAAAAAGGACTATGAATGTAGGATTTATGAGAATACACACGTGCAGATCTTGAAACTGAATGTGTTCATTTAAAACATCTGAACCAAAACTCACAAACGAGGTCATAAATGTTGTGATTTGTTCCAACTTTGCTGAAAATTATGTGTTTTTGAAATATCAGCTTTTCAAAATAAAATAAAAAACAGCCCTGGTTTTAACCTTGTGATGAGGCACTTTTCAGATAATACAATGAGATTAAAATGTGGATTTTTATGGACATGTTCTGCCTTTATTAAATATGCAATGGAGAGATGACAGGAAATAAAGGGAGAGAATGATGCACGCACACCGGGGAGGTTATAGTTTGTGGTTATCCCGTTCACCTCTTGGCCGCCAGGACGGCATGAAAAAATCTGAAAGATGTAGGAGCAATTAGCTCATTTCATGAAGAAACGTTTAATTCTTCAGTTTATCTGAAAGGTTCAAAACCACCAAATCGGGAGATACATGGCCCCAGCTGATCGGTAGCATAATGCAGCCTGGGGTTAAAAGGTTTAACTTATATGACATTATATAAGATAAGAATATTCATTATTTTAATACCGGATGAAAGACAAGTAAATGTTCAATAGAAATAAGCAACACAATCCAAATCCATCATACTTCAGAAACACAGTGGTGGTCAATTTGAACCCTCTGAGCATTAAAACAATTAACATGTCCGTCCACACACCACATATCTATCATGCTTGAGTTACAGTAGCAGTGCTACGGCTCCCAGGCCTTCACAAACTGTTTGTGGCAGCGGAAAACTCCACTTACAGTCGAATAATGAGACTCGCACCGTACCATCTCCATCCTCAATGACACCGTGGAAGAAAGGAACCAAACAGACATAAAACGCTCTCACCAGAGCACTCACTGCCTGCTCACTGCCCTCTGTTTCACTGCGCATTTGTGGCTACCTCTGAAAATGTAAATGAGAGTCTTCCGACATTAAAGCCTCAAACACAGAGGCTCGACATATGCTGTGACACCGCGGACGCTTTAATGTGATAAGTTAGTGTCACACATGGGAGGGGGGGCGGGATTCCCTGGCTGCTCGGCGGCTGAGGTTGATGGTAAGCCCCCAGTGGACACTCTGCTGTACTCGGCCATTGTGGCTCTAACACTGGCAGTGAGGGCCATTAAAGGCTCCTATAAAGTGACCGAGGCCCGGGCCCCCCAGCTCTGCAGTGTCTCACGCTTATGCGGCACGCAGGCATCCCATAATCCTTAGCATATGGCCCGTGAGTGTCGACAGGCATGAAATTACATCAAGGGCATTTTTTGATAACTGTCGATACTCTCACAAAGACGGTCAGCCTTATTGACGCCAAAGTCAAGGGCTGCTGTGTTTGTGTGTGTGTGTGTGTGTGTGTGTGTGTGTGTGTGTGTGTGATGAGGAGGGGGAGTTGTCTGGGTGATGAGGGGCCTGCAATGTCAGACAGATGCCAGTGAGAACTGATCCAGAGGGAGCCTGATCTTTATTGATATGAGTAAATTGATATTGATAAGGATTTGGATTGCTATGGATTGCGTTAAGCAGCAGTATAATAGAGAGGTCCTCAAAAAGGATTGCGGTCAGAGAGTCACTTTAATAGACAAGTTTTTGACTCCCTTATTTTTGAATTTCAGTCATTCTAATCCAATGAATAATTGCGATTTGAGTCTTTTCTCTTTTTTTTTTCTCAGTTTCAAATGAACTGGGACAGACAGAGTCCACCACAAGACGTCTCTGCTTGTGAATCCACTTATTTCCATGTTAACAAGTAAGTAAACAGTAATCCAATCTCCAAAACAGCTTTGTTTTTTAATTGGTTGTTTCACTTCAGAGACAAATTTTCTCAAATGTTCTCAACCCTTAAAGGAACACTTTATTTCTCCAGGTTTTATTTCAAAATAAAAATCACCACATGTGGAGGGACGTGTTTTTCTCTGATGATGACAAATGTGCCTGTGACTGAAAAAATTGGAAGGACACGTTTGTAAAACATTCAAATTAGTCAAAATGTTTCTAAAAATGCTTATTTAAGTGTAAAAAAAATGCAAAGTTAAAACAATGAAGTGGAAAAACTCCCTATCTGTTCATACAGTGTTTCTATACGATCTTTGCTTGTGTGTAATGATGTCAGTGAGGATAAACAGAATTTCCTACAATGAAGGTAAAGGCCTTGAAAATGTCAGGGTCACATCACACCAAAGACCTCTGTGTGAGTGGAGGACGAGTGTTGGTGGAGTGGACCTGAACACGGAGCAATATGCATATATGCAATTATAGTATACTATACTGCCACCTAGTGATCGTTGAATATGTGAATATTATTTTGTTTCTCTTGCATATTATCCTGCTATGTGAACCCAAATATTCCTGATTCATATAAAAAAAAATATATCTGAGATTTGGCATTTACCATTATTATCAATACTATTATTATTATTATTACTTTTATTAATTTTTTTAAAAATATGAACCTAGATATTAGATATTTAATTGTAATTAAGTAAAAGTGCACTATGTAGGTTTTGATTGATTTTTTTGCTTAAACTAAATAATCAAACTGTCTTCATTTTCATAACTGAATAAACTGAATATACAAACTGACATTAAAGGACAACACAATTTCATTCTGTTTTACTTTTACTATATTTGCTGGACCCCGCCAACACCATGGACATTATTTTCTTCTGAGGAAGGCTTATTTAGTCAGTTATGGAAATAATACATACAGTATTTCTGAGTTTGAATTATTACCTTATCAATATTGTAAATATTACCTTTCTGAGTTTCTGAATTTCTTTTATAGAAAAATTACTAGGTGCTCCTTTAATTATTACATTCATTACAGTCTAAGGATCATCTAAAGTAATTATGAGTTACAATTACAAAAGACAGTAACAAAGCATTTGAGAGAAGCTGATGTACATTTGTTTGCTTTCATGCACGGTCCACCATAGATTTAATAATCAATACTTATGACGCCACAGGCATTATGTAAAGCAGAGGCGATGTAAATGTCCTCAGAGCAGATTCCCATGGGAAAGATGGATTGGAAATGGGAGACATCTATAATGATCCCTATCATGGCTAAAGAGGATGGCCACATTTCAGCTCAAATATAATCTCATTATTGGCTGTAAAAGTAAGAACAGACCTCAATTCAAGTTCTGGGAGACATGCTGCTCATGTCCCTTTCTGAGCTTAATTTCTCTCATAAAACAGTCTGGGCTGAAACGCAGACTTAATGGTTCAGACAGACACCATCACTCCGTCTTTGACATAAAGCAAAGTGGTCACAGAGTTCTTTTTCTTTCTTTCAACAAAATATATGTTCTGTATCTCGATATGGCTAAAAAAAATAAAAAATGATGCATAGCTTTACAGAAAAAGTGCATTTATTAATCAAACTTGTAAGAATATGCATGCTATTCTTGCTGTAAAGATTATTTTCTTACCAAATATGGAAGCCAACTAATCCAACGCTGCTCACTGTATGTGGGAAAAGAGAGATAAACACATTTTTTTGTGCAGCAACATCAAATTTCTGAGCTCTTACAATGAACTGGATGACAGACGTCTCATTAAACAGAATGTGACCATGTGTTTTTACTTTTTATTCAAGGAAACGGAAATGCATTAACAGATAAATACACATTAGGCTTATCTTTGTGCTTTACAACACATGCAAACACATACATGCAAAACACTCCAGTCCCATGGGGGTCAGAGCTGCTTAGTGAATGAGCAGCGGGTACGTCACCGGGACGGGACGGCTCATTATTTGTGAATGAGCTCCTTCCTGTCCTGCCATACTGAAGCACTTTGAGCCAACTGAGGAAATAAATAAGATACCTTCATGTGATGCTGCTGGAGGAAACATTCCCCCCCTGGATAAAACTTTTCACAACAGATCTAACGAGGTGACTTCATGTGACAATATTGTGTGGCTCAGGCTTTTTTTTCATCTTCAAACAGAAGCCGTAATGATGGAAAACGTGCGTCCGAGATAGAAGTTGATATCCGGATCACCTGAGTCCAGATTCGTTGGGCCGGTGTGACGCACTTAGCAGTGTGGCTAACTGCTCCCTGTTCCAATTAGCTTCCATTACCAGCTGGTAGCATCCCTGTTACACTGTTGACACATTTCCACACGTGCACACCCTCACTCATTCATTCAGCCACTCTCTGTGTCTCACACACACACACACACACACGCACACTGCTTCTCTTTTTCTTATCCCCACACACACGCACTCAGGCACACACACATGCACGCACATGCACAGCCTGTACTTTACAGATATCAGCTGTTATCCCCGTCTAGCATCAGTCCCCAGGCACTATGCTAACAGCCTCCTCTACAAGCCAATTTACAAGGATTCTGGTCATGTTTACATTAGCCCTCTCTCAGTGCATGAAAAGAGCAGGGCCGCGCCGCAGAATAGAAATGAGCAAATATGAATAATTCAATCTTCCTCCTGGCCATTAACATGTTTCCCTTGAATAAAGTGATAATAGGTTATCATCTGTGAAATGGAAATTTCATAACAGAGACGGTGAGAAGAGCGTCTCCGGTTACACCAGAGGAAATTAATTTCACAGCACATCTGCTCCACAAAGCCCCGGCCCTCCAATGCTAAGTATGAGAAAATGTAGTCGTTCGGCTCTGCTAGCTTTCTAATTAGATTAGCATGCTTATTTGAAGGCGGGAATCTTTAGTCTAGTCAAAGGAATTAGTGTTCCCCATTACAGATACCTAATATTTATAATAATGAAATGACTTAGCCAATTAGGGAGGGTTAAAAATGCATTACTTTACCTTATTATATTAGCCAGATGGTACACTGAATGGTCCATGTTGTGCTGTGCATCTGGATGAGGACTACGGTGGCCAATTCTACATAACATGGTGTAGTAATAGCTGTGGAAGGGCAGTTTAGTCCTAACCTTTCTGTCTCACTGCCTTCCCGAGGAAGCAGCTTTAGCTTGAGGAGCAATCAAAAGTTTAATGAAAAAAGCCGCAGCTTTCTCCCTCCTCCTTTGTCGAGAAGATAAACGGCCCTGAAACAAATCAATCTTGAAATTGAAAACTTGTGCTGCGAGGATAAGGAAGTGACAGCAGTGTAAACAGTTATGATTTTGATGGCTATCGTCATAAGGAGGTCAACAGCGGAGCTGAGGGAATGAAACCTCTGAGGGAGGGAAAGACTTTGACTTTCCTCCCTCCTTTTCATCTCTTTCTATCATTTTTTTTTTGTTTTGTTTCGTTCTGTTGTTTACTGGTGGACAGCTGTAAATGATAAGAGATTGAGGGCCATTATCTGAAATGGGGATCAGCAATCCCTCTGGTGCGTGGCTATGAGACTCAAAGCAGCAGACTTCAGTGCCTGCTGAGTGAGGAGGAAGAGCAAGAGGAGGAGGAGGAGGAGGAGGCTTGTTAGGGCCTGAGGACCATTGCTTTTCCCTGTTGACTACCTGCTGTTGGGCACCTGCTGGCATTTGACGACAGATCAGACAGCCCAGAGTCCCGACAAACTAGAACATTCCACACTTCATGGTTTATTTCAACTGCCAACGTTAAGCATCGATGCAGGAAGTAGGGCGGCCTTTATGTAGCGAGGCGTCAGGACCAGAGGTCGCCCTGTCAAAGACCTGCGATTAGGGTTAGCGTTACCATTCTTAGCCTTACTGTTCACCATACAACAATGGTGTAACTGGATCTGACTTCAAGGCACAGAAGAGTTAGTTACTCTGCTGAGAAGTTGGAGGTGTGCAGCCTGTTGTCTACTGTTAGCAGCTAACATTTCTGCAAACCACTGATGCATCCAAGGTAGACGTTTTTACCAAACGTGGCATATCAAGTTCACATTAAATGCTTATTAGCCACCATTGACATTTGTAGGTGGAGGGGGAGGTGGTGGCGTTATTACAAGAGAACGAGGCGGCCATTTTTGTGTCGTCAAAAACAAGGTGTTTTATACGGATGCCTGCGGACATTTCAGGCCAAAACCAGCTATTTTTTTTACAGGAAGTCAGACCATCTCCATCCTTTATCGCTGTGTAAAATAACAGGTATTTAGGCCATTCCATGATGCTTCCTAACCCTAACAAGGTGGTTTTTGTGCGTTGTGACAAACCCTTAGCAGACATAAAGTTGAACATAAAGAGACCTTCCATTTGAACTTTTCTGTGGTTGGAAACGTACTTAGCTGACATTTATTCTTGCAATTGGGTTATTACATCACTAGCACATGAGCTTTGTACCACCAGGAGGAGGAGGTTTTTGAGGCATGAACTAGGAAACTGGAGCCGGGTGAGAAGGTAACGGAACAGGGCTCTGTAGTGAACACGGTCGGATCAGGACTGAACACAACCTCTAAGACAGACAGAGGCCAGTCTGACAACAGGGACTGACCATGACTTTGACACCTGGGACAAGGAATTCAGGCTCAGGCGGGGACAGGAGAGACGTGAAGCAGCAGAGGAGAGCCTGACTGCTTCACAATAAAAGTCCGACAGTGTTTCACCAGTTTCTCCAAGCAGTGGGCAAAAATCAATGAAAATTATTTATTTTTTTTATTTATTTATTTATTTTATTTTAAACAGTACTACTGGTTTACATACCTTTTGATTTCAATCTTGAATCAAACAACAACAAAAATCAATCTCCTACACAGAGAGATCATTTCAGAATGTAAATACATCCTGTGTTGTGCAGGGGTTGCATCAGAACCCCTTACACTTCCTCAGGTCAGATCTTTAAACATCTACAGCTATGACCACATGTTAGTATTAGTATTCTGTTTCTAATGTATGTATGATTATAACCTACTAAGCAGGGGCTGTGTTTGGTACCTGCACACCTGCACTTTCCCACACTCCACTCCCACTGCACAGACCTTGGCAAGGTTAAACTCCGGCAGTTGACACATTGTTTTCCATTGCAATTCCCCGCTACTCTTCTATCTTGCTCCGGTCTTTTACAGATTAAGGCAGTTGTATTATAAGACACAGAATTAAGCCTGCAGTGTCCTAAATATATAGCCCAATTCACTGCTCTTAATTTTGCAATTCCATCACCCCGCTGCCGCAAAGCCCTGCTTCTCCATCAAAACCATTAAGGGCATTGAAGCCTGGAGTATCATCAACAATGACAGGTAAATATTTAGGCTGTCTCACTGGAGCAAATAAGCCACCCAAGGTCAAATGGCTGCGTTAGTCCATTCCAGCTTAGCTACATTGGTCTTTAGGTCTCAGCAGAAACGATGTACACAAATCCAAAGCAGAGCAGGAGACAGTTTTTGCATCAGCTCTCCTCACAACGGGAGGATGTTGACTCCACGCGGAGTGTGTGATGAACGTGAGATAGTGTAACATTTAGAATATTAAGATAAAGAAAATATCTAGAGATGTACTTCTTTTCACCACCACTTCATATCATTCCCTGCATCAGAAACAGTCACTGCATCAGGGGAGCAAACAATTGCATCTAAGAGAAAAAAGGTCAAGTTTGCGTATTTGCCGCTCAAGAAATCGTCACATCTTCAACAACAACTGCCTTCCAAATGTGTCATTTATCATACAATCTGTCATACTGAAGCAAAGCTTTGCCGGGGAAAAAAAAAAAATCATAATTGGAGTTTTTATCTTTTCCATTATTTCTTCCACAACCTCTGTCAACAAAATCAAAATGCCTTTTTGAGCCACGTAAAGGGAAGTGCAGCTCTGGGCCGAGCGGCGGTGGCCTCAGAGATAGACGGCGCTGGATAAGAAGTAAGTGAGTTCTTTGCTTTTGTGTCAACAAGAGACTTTATGGCTTTGAAGTAATAAATCATAAAAAACTACTCTGTTCCTAAACATTTAGCGATAAGGGAGTTAGGAATCAAATCAATTTAAGTTTCTGTACACAACATCCCAGTGTGGCCCGCGAACAGGTCGAGTATCAAATGCATCTCAACGTGAAGGTACTGTAAATGGATTAGTGTGGGGAGACATGGGGGATGTCATCCACCGAACACGGCTACAGTACGACTGACAGAAATCATACGGGGTCAGAATGTCCCTTCAGAGAAAAAAGAAAATGGAAAGAAATGCTATCTTAAATCAGGAAAAATGGCACTTTGTTGTATTCTTGGAAATAACACAAAGCACTTAAGAATTTCAGGACAATTTCAAGGAAATCATTTTGTCTAAAAAAAAAAAAGTGATGTTATTTGGAATGCATCAAAATAATGAGGGCAATCAGCTGCAAAAATACAGCACAAAAGCTCATAAAATCTACAAAAAAAATCCTCATCTATGTATAATGACCAGGTACTGAGGTAAAACTGAGTTTGGTATCTGTGACTCAATCATTATTATTGCAGCCAAATAGTGTACTTTGTCAGTATATGGCATTGAGATTCCCTCCAGACATTCATTCCCAAAGCATAAAAAGGCATTTATATGAGAAGAGAAAAAAACTCTGCAGCGCTCATTGTCTCCAGCTGCCTGAGTCATTTTTTACTATTCTCCCCAAAGGAAGTCATAAGACTCCACAAAGTGTCTCTTAAACGGTGCAGTTGGTGTTCATCGGAAACTTTTCTTTGTCATTGTCATTTATTTATATCAAACAGTGATTAAGTTTATATGAGGAAGAATACGTCTGACACATGCAAGATGTTTTGAGAAAACTAGAAAAATATATATTGACACATAAAGAAAGTGCTGGAAGCCAAGCGAAACTGTGCATGTGTAAGTTGCCGTTTAAATGTCCTTTATATTATATTCTTATGGGAAATTTAATGAACGTTTTGTTTGTTTTTGTGTGTTTTTTTGCATCTGTCAGCATGTCTGTTATATTCATTGTATTCACGGTGTAGACTAGCTTTGAAGGAAGCTGCCACAGCATGCAGAGAGATAAACCGTACTTCATAGATGAGGTCCTTGTCACTTGTTGTACTGCCTGTGCTAATGACAGCCATGCTACGTCTCAACCTGCAGCAACACAGAAAGCATGCAAGTGGTTGTTTTAATGACACAGGGAAGAGAAGACTAGGTTTAAGGTTAAAAAAGGGATTTCCTCCCCCATGCTGGCAGTGGTTGGCAGGTAAACAGACATCTGACCCCGGCCTGCAGACTTGCTCACATAAGTGGCCAGTAAAAAAAAAACAACTTAGGTGGATTGTAAAGTGGGGGTTATACAAATGTGCTGACACTGCTCCAACTTAAACTTACTTTAACTTACTTCCAAACTACAATCAAATGCACAGATGTGACTGTATCTCTAGCCTTCGTGTCATAAAGCAACACTCCTCTGCACTGTTCAGTTGTCCCTGTGCATTAAGTGTAGATACAATAGCAAGTGTCTTACACTGGATGTTTAATGTGCATATTAAAGCACAGATTTGCATTAAAGGGTGGTTTCCTGTTGCCTTAAACGACTGGAGAAAGTTATTAAGGAAAGCTTTAGCATTAGAGTTTCCTAAGTCACATTCAAGCACTTTCAAGGTGCATTTTCAAGCTATTGTAGCAACTTATCCATGGTAAATGACATGTATCTGCATTTATACAGTTAAAGTGATTATTTCACTTCATCAAATTAAACAGATGTTATTGTGCCTTTATATAATTATATATATATATATGTATATATATATATGTACTATCTATACAGATACTTGTGTAAAAAGAAGACAAAGTGATTCAACTTCTTTACTCGAGTAAAAGTGAGAAAGTACAGGTTTCAAAAGATACTCAAAGTATAAAAGTAAGCGAGGGGCTGCAGGGTCTCTCCAGATATGAGATGCTAACACAAAGTATTTGTACCTCGTTACTTCCTACCTCCTTCCTGTTTTTAGGAAATAAGATAAAAAGAAAACCCTGATCTTTAAAGGGGCACTATGTAGTTTTCAAGAAGAAATTCAAAGACTTTTGATATTTAAAAATGTGAATTAGGTAATAATACAAACTCCATAAGTGAATAAACAAGCTGTTCTCAGAGGAAAATAAAGTCCCCAGAACACTGTTTAAAGCTAGAAAGGTGGCACGGTCCGCCAAATATAAACAAAGTAAAACAGTATAAATTGTGTTGTCCTTTAAGGTCACTTTGTTTATTCAGTTTATTCAGTCATGAAAGTGAAGAAAGTTTGTTTATTTAGTTTGTTCAGGCATAGAAATATCAATCAATGAAGACCTTTCTCCTCTGATTAAAATTTCTTCCCCAAAAGCATATCGATGGTGGTTAGCAAAGACAAATGTAGGGCAGGCTTTTATGTAACTTTTTGAAAAAATTAAATAAATTAAACTTACAAAGACTTTTTTCTGTTGCTTATCAGTTTAAACCTGCTGTATATGTGACTAAAATCCTAGAAAATACCCCATAACTTTATAGCTTTAACCTTAAACATCAACTGCCACAATCAACCTCCCTTATAACTATGAGCACTTCAAAAACGTTCCCCAACACAGTCAGGTTGCTAGCTTGAGTACTGTAGAGCGGTTTTGATGTTCTCGTTACATTCTCTGATCTGTCCCAGATCCAAAGAAAACATAAACTGAGTCCTTTTTCACCCTTGATTGGTTTGGCGGATCATGTCGGACTTTCCTAATGCCCGTTCCACCACATAGTCTCCGAATTTGGAACGAAATTAATATTTCAAAAACTTGTGACGGGCCGCTTGACTCGGCCCCGTGCCGGCGACAGGCCATTCATCACGGAGTTAAGTGTCAGCATTAAATTATCCCCGCTATTATGACAGCAACATTACTCATCAGGATTAGGGCTAGCCAAACAGAGGCTCCTCAGCTGCAGCCATCTCCTGCTCCCTATCGATCGCTGTTCCCTCCATTACCAACACAGAGGCTATCTGCATGACACCGGCACACCGCGCATGTTGATGATGCTCTTGTCTGCTGCCAGGATGCTTGTATCATGAGGTGGAGAGAGGGAGGGAGGGAGGGAGGGAAGGAGGGAGCAAAACACGGGAGAAAAGAGAAGATAAAGAGAGACTGTACGCAGAGACTCTCCAGAGAGTGAAGGTATAATGAAGTGCTGGATAGGTTTAATACCAACAGCAGAAGGGGCCACTGCCGTAGTCAAGTGCTGTTAATATCTCCTCCGTTCCTTAAGCAAATCAAGTTATCTGGCACTGCCTGTGTTTCGATAAGGAGTGGATGAGGTCCGGTGAGAACAGCCTGATTTAGATGTTTAAAGTGAATATCCAGATAGCTCAAACACATACTCTGTATGATCCGAATCTACTTGTATGTCTGCTTGTTTTTTGACTCGGCAGAGCGTGCACTCAGACTGAGGAAGAGAGATAAAACCGCAGCGGCGTCTGCATAAATCCCTCATTTCTATGCCCTTGCCTCCAATGCCTCAAACGTGCCACAAGACATTACTTAAATAATGCCTGAAGGTGCAAACGCCACTGACGGTGTCCCCCTCCGTTCAATTTGAAACGCATCAAATCCTCTCTAATTCCACATTTCAGGCTTTTAAATTGCCCTGTGCTCTGAAACGTAACCAAAGGCTTCAACTTTGTTTCGAGACTTTTTCCCTTTTTATTTTCTATTAATGTCAACTTTGTGTTACTCTGAGAGGAGGAGATAAGAAGAGGGAATAAGGCCATTTTCTTTTTGTTGTAAATGTCCTCTGCGCGGTCACACTGGGGCGTCCAAGGAGATAGCAGACCGAAGGATTTTCAACGTGGGCCAATTTTGGGAAGTGAAAGCTGACCTCTTCAGGGACTTCCTCATGGCATGTGTCTCTCAAACGGAGGAATCTCTCCGGACATTGTTCTTTAGGTGGAACAACTGTGGACCACATGGACAGTACAACAGCCTGTCTCATCTGAGAAAGCTCAGTTGAGCAGACCAGACACCTGATCTGACTTAAAGACTTTAACTATATACTCAACATAATGTTACAATGTAATAGAGATGGTTATAATGTCATAAATCACAACTGCCAACTGCTTATTTGCTTGTGTTAAATGTGCAGTTATCAGCTAAACCTTTGATATGATTATAAAACATTATGCTATGGCCAAACAAACCAAAATAATCTTAAAGCTGCTGTAAGTGATATGTTATTTATTAAAATAAGTTGTTAAATAGCTCTATATTCCAACAGTAATCACTGTTACAGAGTGTTCAGTCAGTAGCTCATGTCTCTCCTCCTCCTGCTCATGTAGTTAGAGTGTCAAAGATTTTCTGGTATCCCCGCCAAGTCCTGTCTGCCCAAAGAACACCCAGAGAGCAGGATCCTCCTGTTCTGGTACCTACACCGGCAATGGCGGAACAGGGAAAGCTACCAATTCCAGCAGTCCCCGCTGACGATTTATACTTCCAAACAGGCCAAGCAATGAAAACACTTGAAGAAAAGAAAGTAGCAAAAAGAGCTGCCTCTAAAAAAGAAAGGAGCTGTGCAGGTGTGGTGACATAGAGAGGAGCAAGGGGGTTGCTAGCTGCAAAACAGACAGGAAGTTAGCTAAAATGATGACCACAGCAGCTTTAACTCAAGGTTTGTCCAGAGCTTTCAGTTTACAGACTTGGTCAGCGAATGATCATTGTGTAAACTGGATTAAGTATTTGAATTAGAACATAATAATTTCATTTTGTTTTGGGTTGCAGTTTTCAGTTTTGGAGTGAGTATTCAGATCTCAAGTTAAAGCAGCAATACTGCAAAATGAAAATTCTCAATTACAGGTCAAAAGTACTGCTTTTAAGCAGCAGTTGGTGAGATAGTTGACTGTTGAGTTTCCTTCACAGGTTGTCAGATACCGACACATTCGTTTGCTGGCCAGCCTGACCTACAGTAAGCCTCAGTATTTGACTACCTGGGGATGAGACTCAAAAATCAGCTCACTTTCTACAGAATTGCTTGTTGCACCTTAAAAAAGGTTACTTATGTAAACATAAAAAACATAAAAAATGGCTGCTGTGAGTGTTAAACTATTATATATCTTATTAGGGAATTATTATTACTGATGTGTTAATGTGAAAGCAGCATTTTACTGTTGTAATTGGTTGAGGTGAAGCAAATTTAAGGATTCAAAAATTATCTTTTATTGTTTTATTGTTATATCTTGTTAGCTGTGTTATTGTAAGAATGAAATTGCAACATAAGTGGTGTTGTCAAAGAATGTTTGACCCTCATACCTAAAAAAAGAAACATTAACAATAAATAAAAAGAAAACATTTGCATTGATCATTTTTTTTTTCAAACTATGTCAATCAGTCTGCTCCAAACATTTTCTCTTTAAATACCCTAAAGGACATCACAAAACGTGTCTCACACATTCAAACTTTTATTCAACACCCTTCTATGGATTGATTTCATATAAACAGAGTGTGACTCAATCTCAGCTTCAACTTGAAGTCTGTGTGACCGGAGAGTGACAGCGAGAAAGGAAAGATGTTATGTATCAGTGACATAAAAAAAAGCAGCAGAGGGACGATGTAACTCAAGCCTGCATGGGTCAATGTATAGATCCAGTGGTCTGCCGCACATGGCAGATCAGATAAGTGTCAATCAGCTGAACACTCGCTCTTAGCTTTTTGAAAAGATCAAAACAGAGTGACCCGTTTCAAAGTATGATTGGATTTCAAAGCAAAAGAAAACGACTGGAGATGTTTAAATGTCATTACATCACTGAATTATTAATTCACAATTATAGGTGACTCTATTTCTTGACATTGATTTTCTACTCTGTTACTGGGAACTATTTCAAGCCAAATGCTAATCCAAAAAAGCAGCCTGAAATAGTTTCCGCTTTTCAGAGTGAAGAATGTGATCGAACAGGTCAAGGATAGCAGGAAACCTTCACTCTTTGTTTCCCTACCTTTAGCTCGTCTTATCGCTCTATTACAAATCTCCCCGCTTGGACCGACGTCATTTTTCTCCCATGTAGCTATCAAATGCCCCTGCCCCCATGTGTATCGACCACCCTCCTCCCGCAGATCAATGCCGGGCCCACGGAGGCTGGAACAAAAACTGTAATTACTCACAAAGCTACAAATTCTTTGGCGATAACAGCTTATTTCATTCATTATTGCAAGTAAGGAAAACACACACATGCACGCAGAGGTGCACACACCAGAAAGTCATGAGTGGTGATCATGCAGGGTTTATTTTTTCATCTTTAATTATCCAAACTTCTGGTCAATCTTATTAGGGTCAGGGTTTTGGGGTTGGGGTTTTAAGGTTAGGGTTTTGGGGTTGGGGTTTTAGGGTTAGGGTTTTGGGGTTGGGGTTGGGGTTTTGGGGTTAGGGTTTTGGGGTTGGGGTTGGGGTTTTGGGGTTGGGGTTTTAGGGTTAGGGTTTGGGTTTCGGGTTTAGGGCTAGGCGCAGAAAGGAAGCTTTTTTTTTCCATATTAACATCACAGCAAGATCAGTTTCTACTACATGCTGTCATTGTCATATCTAAAAGTATAACTTCATCTCTACAAAAAATAATGCATTGGGTAAATTTGTGCTCTTCGGTTCACCTTATCTTCATCATCCACAGGACAAAAAAAATCAATTTTGAGCCACAACTGGAAAAGATGAATTATTTTCCACCACGAGAAATAAGGTGAGCAATAAAACCTCTCATGATACAAAAGGGTAAGAAAGGATAACAAACAAGTGGGCGAGATTTGCTGCCTTTCAGCAACCCTCTTAAGTGGTAATGGGATAACCCTGGACACGTCAAGAGCCTATCAAACTGCCCCTCACATTCGACCCCTGGGTGAGACAGGAAGGGCCTGCTTTGTTTGTAGCAATTGGGTCCTGTGTGCAGGGCCGTAATGAAGTGACCTGAAATAATGGAAAGCCCTGGGCCCCGCGCGGATGATTTTTGCTGGGATAAGAGCAGGGATCCTGATTCGGAGTCACAGTTCATTTCATTTTTCGCCTCTGATGAGATCTCCTCCGTTATCTGATAAAATTGAACAGCCATTACCGGCAGGGGCTCAGGCCGGCCAAGCGGTAAAGCGCTGCCGACTGCTCCTAACAGAAATCCTATACACTCCACTTTGTCAGCAGTTTTGAATTCATCGTTTGCCGGGGGTTCAGCCAGATGATAGGAATAATCTTGGCCCAACCAAGATTGACACTTCATTTCAGAAATCAATATTTACAATTTACTTCTTTCAAAGTTCATTCTGGGAGAAGATTCCATATTATCCTTTCTAAATAAGCTGATCATATCTCTCTCTAGGCCTAGAATGGCTTTTCCCAAAATGTGAATTTTTTGGTTTAGAAAAAAAAAAATCAATGTCGCCATTGTGAGCTTTAATCTGCCCTTTGATGACAGTAAATCTTTTTCTTTTTATAGGCAAACGGCTGTGGGCAGCTGACACCCCTTCCTCCCAGAACAAAGCCCCTCGCCCCGTGTGGACGCTAGTAGATACATGGAGCCCTAATGTGGCTGGACACGCCACCGACGGGTCATTAATCAGACACTGTGACAGCCACTTCTTCCCAATCCAGCCCCGACTTCAGCCCCTAGACAAGCCCACTCAACTCCTCACCCACAGGAGGCCACGCGGGGAGCAGAGAGACAGAGGGAGAAGAGGATTGAATGGGCGTTGGGAAGACAGGATAGAAAGGGATGAGGAGGGATGCGACAAAGCCGAGGTATAAAGGGACTCAGGCATGATGGGTAGGACTTACAGATAAAAGATGTGAGAGCCTGACAAGTGTTGGTGCTTGAGATAAACTGTAGTGTGCTGCCTGTGGGGGATTAATTTCTAAAGATCAACATGGATGGATCATAAACTGATGTATTCACTTAAGTGTACATCATATCATGTTTCTGAACCATGTCTTCACAAGCCTGAGGCCTGCATGCCTCTCACGCTGAGCTATGCAAATACATGTGTACTCACAAACTTCAGTTTAATTAGGCACAACTGTTTTGCAGGTACTGAAGGTGTTTACAACCTTATTTTAGCGTGTTAGCATGTTAACATTTGCTAATTAGTACTGAACACAGCTGAGTACAGCTAAGGCTGATGGGAATGTTTTTAGTTTTGAAGGTAGTTTGTCATAACATTGAACAGTTGTCTGCACCCAATGTAATTGCAGTCTGTTGAATAGTCCCTGAGACATTTGACTTAAGGGAGCCTTATAGTGGCACTAAAAGTCAGGGGATCGCCAAAGTAATTAGAATTCGTTATTCTAGATTTACTCAGTGGCCACTCGCAGAATTGCAGCGAAAAAATTACTAATTCTTACTTTCCCCGTGGACGACCTCTGTAAAACAAGGTCAATTACGAATTCTGATCCTGTTTGTGGCATGGTGGGTTTATATTTTTAAGACTTTCCTCGAGCTGAGGAAACTGAATAAAATATCATTGATGTTAACACAATGTAAAGTCTGTGGGCTGAGCGGACAGGGCCAGCAGGAGGAACTCTAACATAATCAGTGGGCCACATAACCAAGGACCTTAAAAAGGAAGTAAGGGTCACGTTACGTCACTGAATCTTGCTTTGGTGCCAGCTGTATTGAAGTCAATGCATGGAGAAACACACTAAAACCCAGCATACTGTATCTACATTGTCTGACTTCTGATGAGGAAATGCCTCAGTCGTTAACCTCCTCTCTGAAGTGTGTTCTTTCATTCTTCTGGATGCCTTTCCTCGTCAGAGGTCATACGACATAGATATGTTGGGTTTTAGTGTGTTTCCCTATGCATCTCCCATTGACTTCAATACAGCTGGCACCACAGTAAAGATCACCAAAGCAAGATTCAGTGACGTAACAACCCTTCCTTCTTTTTTTAAGTACCTTGTGCAAAACCAGGAGGTAAACCGAGCTACAAAGAGACTATTTTTGGCGTATGCACCAGGCAAGCTTCAGATTGGACTGAATAGGCACCAACCTTGAACGTCTGCATCAAATTGCATCATCAATTGCATAGTTGTCAGGAAATTTCAGTAAAATATCATCCTGCTGGTGGTGATAAAGTTGAGATATTTAAAGTCTGAACCAAACCTGTAGACTGACCAACCAACCAGGAGACATCTTGCATCTGAACTGATTCAAATCTGTGATTAGAAGAAAATGTTTTTATTTATTTTTATAAAGCAGAACTTCGAAAAAAATGACCCAGCAGCTCAGTGGACTGTTGCATGATTTGAGACAGGAGCATTTACGGAGAGAAAAAACATGAAGGAGATGAAAAGTCACTGGATCAGCAAACGATTCTCGGTCTGTAACATTACACTCTCAAGATAAAGATGTCGCTAATGCCACTCCTGCCTTTGAAGTCTGAACTCTGCAGTTACCTAAAGATGTCAGAAATAAGTCAACTGCCAGCCTATTAAATGAAAATGTTGCATTTTGGAGCCCATTGCAAGACAACAAGCAACGGTCAAAAGCTTTTATTTGGAATTTCATTCCATTTCTGCGTTTGTTTGTTTCCAGGCCTGTGTGTCTTTGAGCCATAGAAAAGCGATAAGAACACACATTAACACAGATCATCACAAGTAAACCCTCAGAGGTACAACTTGATGCAGTTAAGGGAGAAATAACCAATCACAACTTTAGCTTCACTGAAAACCTTAACATGATTTGCAGCTAAGTTAGAGCCCAGTGAGCATGTGTGTTATCCAATTTTCATTGTTCTTTGGGATTGAAGTGATGTTCCAAATCATCTTATAGGCACAGCTAATGTGGTTTCAATTGATCACAGGTTTGAAGGAGAACCATTTTCTCATTGTCTGTGAGGTGCCTGAGGACAGCACAGAGTAAAATGTATATATCTCCCCGAAAACTGAATATGTGAGCAGGAATATATACATCTGGGGCTCTTAACTGCACCCAGGTGATAACCACATTTCTCCCATTTACAGCAAGCCCCATCTTCTGCAGCCATGTATACTCCATTAAAACCCCACTTCACCAGAAGCCCCAGTGGATAACATAAAATACTGCACTTCTCCGTATTGACTGAGTAAAATGAAATAATCTATGATGCATGAACAAGCTCTAAATGAAATAATAATGTCCTTAGCGGTGAAAAACGGATTGATGGTACAGTAATTGAGCAGATTTATTTCCACCCGTTGGAGAGCGGGAGGAGAGGGAGGCGGCGGTAGTCCGCTGAAAACTGCCCTGCTATTTTATTTAATCTCATATTGGAGGAATTATTGGCTGGTAATCCATTGTTAAACATCATTTAGGGTGATGGATTGAGAGCGTCAAGCTTTGCCCCACGTAATCAATTCATATCTCATTAGCACGTATTATTTATGATTCTCATAATGTCCCTGCAGGGACAGGGCTGGGGGAGCGCCGGCCCCACTGGAGGCCTCAGCTGTGGCTAAAATGAAGTGTGACATACTGTAGCTTATGACCTAATAACTGCATATATAAAAATGCTTTTGTTTGCACTATTGATTTGTTCCCGGCCATTCTGGAAAAGAATAGAAAAGATTAAGGGTCATAGCGCCCTGCTCCCCCTTTAGCACTACCAAGAAAAAGGGCATTGCAGGGAAAAGAAAAATAGAACACCTCCGTAGGGTGTGCAGAACGTGTTTGCTATATTACAGAAACAGTCATAAAATGTGATTGATTTAGTTAGCACACACAGGAAGTAAACTCATTAGTATAACTGCCATGTAAATCTATGCATTGGAATTTTAGTACACAGAGAAAAGGTCATAATTTCACAAAAAGCAAAGTAAGCAAAGTTTACAACTTTGCATGGGTAATAAAACAAATCTTAAAGAATAATTCTGGTGATATTCTGTGTTTTCTTTTATGTTTCTTAATGTCCCATGGAAATACCAAAACCAACAATGTATTCCTGCTTATTCCTCTGTGCCATAAAGCTCCATTGTGTCCAAAAACTGTAAAACACATCCATGAGGCATCATATTTAGTGCACTGAGTAACATATTTCTTTATTACCATGCACTTAAGTTTATTTTGAGTTAATCCCACAACCGGTAGGGCACCAAATGTGTATTATAGCATAACTGCCATGTAAATCTATGCATGGGAACACTTATTACACTGTGAAAAGGTCGCCAGAAGTATAGTATATTCTCTCTCAGTGATGGAATGTAACCAAGTATATTAACTCAAGTACTGTACTTAAGTGCAATGTTGAGGTACTTGTACTTAGTATTTAAATTTTCTGCTGCTTTACACTGCCATTCCTCCATTTTGGAGGCAAATATTGTTTTATTTTGACTGCATTTATTTGCTAACTTTAGTTACTAGTTACTTTACAAAGTAGCAATTTTAAACTGATTTATTTTATCGGCAATCAGATAATAATAACACTGATCCTGATAATCAGAAAACTGCTGAATATAAGATCCAGTAAACATATGTATAGTTTACTTTTTATTTGTACTTTTGATACTTAAATACATTCAATATCAGATACTTTAATATGGGTAATATTCATACGGCTGACTTTCATTTTTACCAAAGTTATGTTTTAACACAAATCTTTACTTTTACTCAAGTATGACTATTGGCTACCCTTAACAACACTGCTCTTTCTAACAGAGAGTACACAGCTTTGCAGAAAGAATAAAACTAACGGACATGTCTGGTGATATTTTGTGTGTTTCTTAATGTTCACAAATCCCATGGAAAAACCAAAACCAACAATTAATTGATCCTGATGGCTTATTTCTCTGTGCCATAGGACTCCATTGTGTCCACATTCTATGAAAACACATAAATGAGCCACAATGTTAAGCTGGGTGACATGTTTCTTCATCACGATATAACATAAAACATAGGCACAGTTGTTTATTTTTATTTACCATCCTGCTCTTGTAAATACCCACTAGGGCACCAAATGTATATTAATCCACAGCTGGAAATAGTCCCCAACAAATGTGCTATTTACTCTTGTTTGAGTAACGTCTGCTGATAACTGCAGTGCCCAGCAGTTTTAGGAAATTTGTTAAACACGTTGTTAGTTTTGGTCTTTTTATTGTATTTTCTGACAACATAAATTCTTATATAGTTATGTCCAGTTGGTGATGCATCACGAAAATGAACTGCAGAAGAGAGACACTAAAGAAAATAAGAAAAGTTATTTTTAAATCATCAGATATACAGATTATCATTTGTAAAATCTGTGCTTCCCAAAATGAGAACGAGTGTGATGTTCTGACAATGGAAAAAGGCAGAATGATTTTTCCCTAACAGGCTCGAGAGGTCTTAAGTCTGAGATCTGTGATCAATAACCTGGACAGGGGCATGCTGAGCTGCAGGAGCTTTCCTTCTGTTCACTGAGCCAGCACAGAAAAGGAAAAGTGTCATATTGTGATCTTTATCCAGTAATCGTCCTGACACACAGTCAAGTGATATATATGTCCGCTCGTTTGCTCCGGGGCTCCATGACTGTCCGCAGTGTGCAGCGCAGCTATAACATCTCTGCTGAGCCCTGGTAGCAATTGGCAATAGAAAAAGCTCCGATCCAGAAGAGGATGAAAAAAAAAGCAATTATAGACAAGTTATGTTCAATTGGACATTGTTGCAACAAAAGAGTCTAAGAGCGGACGGATACTGGTAATAAGTTTCTGGATCAGTCGATGTTTATTTTCAGCAACCAAGCAAAACAAGCTGTTCAGATAAGTAGATGCACCACCTGTTCCAAAGTAACACTCGATGGTTTGAGAGGAGTCTCAGCCAGCACTTGTCCATTGACTGCTGTCAGATGTAGACCTCCATACAGTTGGTCCACACAACAACACTCTTTTACTCTGATGAAGACATGCTGCTTGTTCAGATGTTAATTACTACACTTTAGTATGAGGTTGAAATATTACATTTGTATCGCATTCCAATACAGCCGACCTGCAGTACTCGTATTTACTGTAAACACTAAAATGTAAAAAAAATTCAGAGAGGTTTCGAGACAACTTCAGGATCCTCTTTGACACAGTCGTTTATATTGTTGTATTGGATTGCATTACATTTTAAGGTAGTATTTTGTCCACTGTCTGTCTGCCAGCAAGCTCTTCACACTAGGTCATAGTGTTAAATCAAATTCACAGCAGAAAATAAGCTGTCAGTGTGCAGTATAGGTGGAAGAAGTACTCAGATTTGAGACTTAAATCACAGTAGCAGTAACATACTCTGTTACAGGTAAAGATCCTGGATGCAAAATTTGACTTAAGTGAGAAAAAGAGAGTAAAAGTACTTATTATTCAGAATACCCCATTTCAGAATGATTTATATCCACATATTGGATTGTAATTATTGATGCATTAGTGTATTCATCACTTTAATGTTGAAGACGGTAGGGTAGGAGCTCATTTTTTAATTACTTACCATATGGTATATTGTGCATTTCCACCCAGGGATCAATAAAGTCTTAACTTTTAACCTATAATATTACATTATCACTTATTTGTTGGTTATATTTTGTATCGTAAAAATGAATGTGAAAATTAACAAGAAGTACAATAATCACCTCTAAAATGTAGTGGAGTAGAAGTATAAAGTTGCAGAAAATGGAGATACTCTCACTTAAGTACTAGGGTTTTCACAATTCTCCAAATTCACGATTCAATTTGACTTTTGTTTTTCAGGTCAACATTCGATTTGGAATTTAAATTAAAATGTTTTTTCTCAGCACTGACGCCTCTGCCATTGTTAGACTATCACTTCTGGATTTATAAAGATCAATAGACCATTGGTTTAATGCCATGACAACAGTCACAGACATTTTCAAATTCTCTTGTAAAAAAAAAAAGAAATAGGGGTATTTTACGACAACAGCTTGAAATCATCCTGCTGGCTTTTTGCGTGTTAGGGGTAGGCAAGTTCAAACAATATGCATCAATTCAATAATAAAGATTCCAGAGTTCAACAAAAAACACTTTTGGTGTTACAACAATAAACAACAAAACAAAAGACAGACATTCAGCTTGTTACAGAGTTTGGTCTCTCAAATCTGACCAAAGTGACCGTCTTCCAAAACGAATCAAAGTAAGAAAAAAAAAATTCTGGGACAGTCTGAGTTTCCTCTGGGACCGGTCAGTTGATTGTCTTCGTGCAGACAGTATACTTGTCTGGAAGTGGCGCTGTCATCCTTGTAGTGTTCTTTTTCAAGTAGGCGGGGCTCGCTCAAAAGTTTACACAAGTAAACACACTCAACAAGTAGTTGAGTGTAATTTGTGTGAGCGTGTGCATGTCAGGAATCACTGTATTTTAAAGGTCTGAATATTTGATGGTGAGTAGGTGGTAATTATCAAGTAGTATGTTTGAAATTTCTTTAAAAGTACCCCTAAATTAAGTTTTAAGGCTTCTCCTGGCTAAAGTCTGGTCAAGGTAAAAAGGAAATGGACAAAATGGGAAAATGGGAAACTTGAAATCAGAGAATGTTGTGCCCACAGAGACCTGTCTCCACCACAACATCTGGGATCAAGCCGTTGCACTGACGGGTAGACTGTGTTCTGCGCCAACAGAGCGCAGGACTACTATGGCGGGGTGAGTCGAGTTGGATTTGGTGTTTACGTCATTGATGCTTGGTGCTCACACACAGTCAAAGTTGATGGACAGCGTTTCCCAGATGTCGAACCTTTGATATGAAGATGTTGACCCCATAATCATCGCCATCTTGTCACTGCTGTTTACATTAACCCTGACGCAGATTCAAAAGATGCACTACATGTTCATGTATATTTCTATATTGATAACTGTATCTATGTTCTGTAATTTGTGTAGCATACAACCCTGTGTTGTATAGTGACAAAAACATTACCTTGTACCTTGTAAATTACCACAATAAATACCTTAAAATGTATTTAATTACCCCAACAGGTTTTAATAATGATATTATGCTATTTTTATAGCTGGTAATTTCTTGAATAACTTTCAGGACACTTCCAACTGGTTTCTGCTTAACTTCTGCTGATGATGCCAGCTTGATTGTAAAACTTGTAAAAATTGTAACAACTCACTTTAATATAGTTGCCTGCTAAGGAGAAGTTAGTTGAAATTTAAAAGCAATGATCAAGTACTGTACTTTCTACCATTGGTGTACAGTGTTCTGTTGTTGGACTACTATGCAAATGATTGACAGGTGTCTTTCTTCCAGTACTGAGTAATGCCCTGCCGTTACTAAGTAAGACATGGGTACTAAATGAAAGCACTGCACTGTGTGAGCGTATCCTCGTTTGCACTGGGAAAAAGGGCGGGAAACACCTCACACAAACACTCACAGACATTCACATTCACCCTTATCACAACAAAATCACTCACTCATCGTCTTACCTCACTTTTAGTTCTGCCTCAGACACTTTTGGCTTTTATTCAAATAAACAACACACAGATACTGCAGCATGATGATTCATTGTCAGGGCATCCTATGAAGGGCATCGGCTAATCAAGTATTTAAAGATTTTGGACTTTATTCCTATAGTCTAAGTTTACTTTCATGATTTATGCTGTGGGAGCAAAGAAAATAGCAATCTCCTCAAATCATTAAGAGACTGACTTCCCTGTCAGATTATCCATGTCACAATCATCATTCCCTACTTAGTTGGGAAAGGTGGGAAAGAACAAGACGTGAGAAACTCAATAGTTTGTCCACTGGTAACTCAGATCCAGGACATAATGTTGGGTGTTTTTATGATCACAGGAGAAGCCAGGATGATAGCTTTGCTTGATCCTGGGTCCAGATCCCTGGATAAGACATCAGGATCCAAGAAGGAAAGAATAAAGCATTGGGTGATGGATGCTGTTGAATTTTAGGACTTTGTCAGGTCTGAGTGAAGTCATTATAACTGTGGAAAAAAAAAGATCAAAAACAAAACAAAACGCTGAGTTGTTTTCATCTCCTGATTCAATCACAGTCATCAGGGTTAGTACTCGAATCAAGGTGGCCATAGCAATGCCTTTTCAAAATAATGCGAGGGGACAGGTGTACCTGACAGCTGAGTGTTCTGAAAATAAAAACAAATCCCTGCCAAAAAAACATGTTTGTCAGAAGACTTTTGGAGATAAATGCAGCAGACACAATTTGGTAATTAACACGTCCAAATTAAAAGCTGAAAACACAGGCTTGACTTAAGCTCCACTTTGGAGAAGCTTAATGAATCTGGTAACACCAATAATATTTTTTCAATCCACACGCAGCCCTCTGAGGTGATCAGTGAGGTTAGTTAAGTCCATGTATGCGGCTGCCAGAAATCAACGATGTGCTCACATTACCTCAGCTCGTTTTGTCTGGATTTCTAAAGTTTCTGTCAACAAAAACAAACACACATTTAAGAGTATGTAAAAGTATGACCTGGTATACAACTGGGACCAAAAAGAACATTCATCCATTCAGGGATGAATGCTTCTTCTGAACAGGCTCTTGACTGTCCAATTTATTTAATGTTTAACACATAACCCAGTAGCTCATCTTGCATAGACTTCTTAAATCTACATACTGAAGACCTTAGGTCCGTGACCCCTAGGGCGTCCTCAGAGTTACTGCAGGGGGCCACCAATTTATTGTTTGATAATATTTTGAAAGTTTTTAAATTTAAGTTAAAGGGTAACTCCAATTTTATACAGGAAAGTGTACAGGTCTTGGGGAGTACTACTGCATATGTGAAAAAAGTAGTATAAAGCCTTCTGTGGCTCCAGAGGAAGCTGCATGTAATCTGATAAATTGCCTCTAGTGATGTCACTCAGCAATTGTGCCATTGTGAGTAATAAAGGCGCCAGGTTTTGGAATTAAAAAAGGTGATATCTTTGGTTCTGCTGTATCAATTTAATTATTTGTTTTCACGCACTCCAGAATGAGTCCAACAGCATTACAGGAGGGCAATGCAAGAACAGTGTAATGCTTCCCAAAACCTGGGTCCTACATTACCCATAATGCAGCATCAATAAGTGACATCACTGGAGGCAATTTATCAGATTAACATGCATCTTCCTCTGGAGCCACACGAGGCTTTAAAATACTCTTTTCACATATGCAGTAGTACTCCCCAAGACCTTTAAATACACTGTGATGTGTAAGATTGGTGGAGTTACCCTTTAATCTAAAGTTTAAATGTCTCTGAAAATACACATTAGCGTACATCCAGCATATTATTAGCAAAGATAAAATTGTAAAAATTGCATAGGGTGAGGCTAACATGCCTAACATTAGCCATGCTACAGCTGCTGCCGACTGGCACTATAGGCCACCCTGCACGCTAGCGTATAACTTACAATATATATACGATATATGTAGTAGGGGTCTATCAGCTAACGTTACAAACATTGAAGACCCCTGCTGTAGACAGAAGCTCACTGTGCTGAAGAGCAGCATGTTGACTCAATCGAGCAGCGGTTGAATGCAGCCTTTCCTTCCACCCAAACATGCTCCAGTACTTATAGTACAATTACACTTCATACAATCTGCTCGTACTGATCTAAATAAACTGGTAAAAGAAGTTCAGATACAGCCAGCAATTCACACACATGTTCATTCATTCATTACACCAGGTGGCCATTTACCTACAGAAGTATACATTAGGAGGTAAGTGCAGTGTGGAGGTATCAGTGAGGAAGGTGCCACTAACACCTTTTCTTATACAAACCTGACATCTACTGGGCAACTACAGTACACCTGGGTTATCAACCAGAAAGCAGGAAGAGTAAGTTAAAATGTAATACAGCAAATACAATGCAAGTGAAATAATCATATACCCTTTGAGATACATATGCATTATCTGAGTAACCGCTGCATATTATGAGAATGTGTCACCACTGTACAGCATTAGGTCATTGTATAATACGTTCTTTGTTTGTAAAGACCTTCAGGAACTCATTTACTGCTTATGCTTTGTTTAAAGCCTTTAGATTTGCCTCCGATTAGAATTTTAGTTGTGGGTAAAGCCGTCATATTGTATAAGTCTTTGTTGCTTTTCCCATGCTCAAGCATTCAGGAGGCATCTGCTAAGTTATTCATAAAGCCCCATTACTCCTTATGCATTTTTAATTGGCCAGACATAGCCTTTATGTCATGATATGGAGGCTTGTAATGAATATTTACTGTCCAATTATTAATGGCCGAGGCGATTAATAATAACCTGAAAGGATGGCACATTGAAATTCCACCACACTGTTCATCCTCAGAATAAAAGGTTGCATAATAAATCAGTGGATAGATTGAATAATCATAAATGTTGAGTATCGTTTTCAGCTCATTTTTTTTTATTCTTTGACCTTCATTTGAGTCAATAAATATTTTATAGGTAATAACACAAATTCAGTAATATTTATCTTTTACATGGCTGAACAAACATGCTGTAAATAAGGAAAATAAGGTCCCCAGAACACTGTTTGAAGCTAGAAAGGTGGCAGGGTCCGCCACATATAAACAAAGTGAAACAGTATGAAATAGTGTTGTCCTTTAAGGTCAGTTTGTTTATTCAGTCATGAAAACAAAACAAGTTTATGTAGTTTGTTTAGGCATAAAAAATATTTCTCTTCTGATGAAAATTTCTTCCCCAAAACTACATAGTGCACCTTTAATATTGTCATCAGCTGTAGAGAAATCAGTTTGGTCTGCATCTGCTTGAAAAAGATCAGGTACTCTGCATAAGGTCTCACTCCATTTGTCCCTCTTACTGAGTAGAATATCATTGATTTTTTTTCCCACCATATGTCCTTACCTTGAATGTCAGAGATCTTCATCACCCTTTTTTTTCCAATATTTGCTCACCATCGTCCAGTCCCATCACTCACACAGACTGTGAACACAGACTGTTTAAAAATGCACTTTCAGCAGCTTGACACCAGCCCCAGTGACTGCAAGCTTTTACTTTTGAGAAAGGGTTGGTGAAAGGAAAAGAGGAGACTGTCGTGCATTTGCAAAATTTGAATTTTTAAACATCAGACACACGACGCACACAGAGCTCCGTCTCACACGAGCTGTCCTGTCTACTGTCCACGGCTAGCATTTCTTTAATCACATTTACAGCTGTGATACATCAGACAAGTGATACGATAGTGAGACTGGACAGGAGGGGAAGTGAGTGAAGACACATTCTCTTCCTACAAATCGCACTTACGTCTCATACAGTATTAAAGATCAGTAAAATGTTTGATAAAGTTGGTGTCACCCATTACATCCATTTTATGTCAAGTTGAATAAAATGTGTTGCAGAAATAGAGAAGAAAATCCTTTATTGAGGATGTATCCGTATGTGCTGTATGAAATTCTGATCTACTTAATTGAAGGGAGGTATTGATATCAATCCCTTTATTTCATGGACACCATTTTTGACTGAGCTTTGGCGATTGAATTTCTAGATGGATGTCCTCTATTCTACAAGACACCTGTCTCTTATCTCCCTCTTATCTGTGAGGATCGAAGCATGCAGACTCTTGAATTACCTATCCATACAATGTCATCTGTTTGTCCCCCAAGTTGGTGAAACCCGACCTTGAAATCAGAGCCACCTAAAATAAATAAATGAAACCCTAATCAAAAATGCTACTCTCCTTTGGACGGGTGTCAAAGAGGAAGGATGATCCGTCCTGATTTGATTTTGTTTCCAAACCACATGATGCATTCGGACAATTAAAATTTCAGCAAGTCATTCGCTGATAGCCCTGTGAGTGAGTGCCGCTGGGCCGGGTCTCGGGTTTTGGATTTCTTGCGGTTCTGCCGACACTCTGAGGGCAGGTTATTTATTTTGGCTCGCTGCCATGTCTGAGAAAACCATGTTTCTCTAAGTGTGTGTCTGGAGTCACAGAGCAAGGTCAAAAGTGTTCAAAGAGCAGTGAGGAGACCCGGCTCACTTTAACAGAGAACAGGCTGCTGCACACTCACTGCTGTGGTCGGACAATTACCTGTATGTGACTGTTAGACATTGTTAACGACTCACTCATTAACATTTTGTGTGAAAATGCAAACAAGTGAGTATTTCTGCACTGTTGCTGCCGCAATTGAGAAATCACATTGTGTTGCTGTTGCTCATAACACTTTATTTATCATAAGTAGAATAAATGGAAACATATTTTAATGTCAACATTCATGCTTAAACACATTTACATTATTACAGACCCTATTATCTATATATTAAAGATGTTTTGTACAATATTATAAGTTTGCCGTTCTTAGAAGTTTATAACACCAGCACCAAAATTTTTTTTTTTTTTTTTTTTTAAATGGATTTTGGTCAAACTTAGCATTGCATTTGGGAGCTTCCATATATATGTGCTTTAATAAGTTGTTTTTCTGGCCTCATATAAAATGTGAAAAAAAATATATTATATAGCATAATTTATGCAGTGGTGAAATCTACTTTTACTTAAGTACAAATTTGAGGGGCTTAACATGAGTGTTGCCATTTCATGCTACTTCCTGATTCTTTACACTCAACCCACTCGCCAGAATAAATATTAGTTATGTACTTTTCTGCAAACCATGGATTATGTGAAAACTTAACATTTCTTCATGTTGCAAGTTAATGTTTCTTTATCTTGTTGTTTATCTTGTGACAATGCTGTGCTTATGGTCTGGTTAGGTTTAATCACAAAAAACATTTGTGAAGTGTTCCAAAAAAATCATGTTTTGGCTTGAAATATCTCTTTGTTGTGGCAACAAACACAGCACAAACATCGCCACAAGGTCTCCTTATGAATATCTGGTGAGGTGACTCTTACAAATGTTGAAACACCGTCTCGAACTGCAATCACTGGCCTGGCAGCCTTCTCACCTAACTCCTCCTCTGGATATGAAACACGTAATGTGATGGTGATATGACACATTTAGTCGAAACGTCAGTATGGTATGTCCCCTTTGACACCTACACGTGTGCACGTATTAGGGGTTTGCAGAAATGTTTGCTGCTGCTCTGCCACATTCATTTGACAGCTTTAGTTATTCTGTAGATTAATATTTATCTTACAAAGCATACAATGAGCTAATTAATCATGATGCATTTTTAGAGCTTGATCTACCCAATCTTATACAGTACAGAATTATTCAAATCAGCTCCACCACAACCAGCCACAACAGTTAAATGCTGATTGCACACACATGAATCAGTGATATTAGTCCAATGATGGAATATATAATGTTATAATGCTCAGAGCATCAGTACTTTTACCTTTGAAGTATTGTGCATGTAATACAAACATACTTTTATACAAGCACATTTTGATTGAAGGACTTGACTACTTTTCATGGAGTATTTTCACAGTCGGACATGACTAGGTAGAAGAACTGAATACTTCCTTGACCACTGAATTTAAGGACAACTTTTCTAACAAAGTTTGTTTCTGAATTAGTTAATACGATTTTGACAATTTACTTTATAGACACGTTTGGGCTGGTTTGGGCCTAGAGGAGTACACCCTATTAACTTTACTGACAGGCATAGAAATATGCATGGGGGGAGCAGAAAAATATGAATCCACCCTAGTTACATACATACAAAGACTTAAAAACACACCATATCCCTAATCCAGTCTGCAAATGTTGGAGGAATACAATCTTTACATTTTAACAAAAAAAATACTGTTTTGTTTGTTTTTGTTTTTGTGTCACCGCACTGAATAAAGCAAAGAAAGCTAAGCTGGTTCTGAGCACTTCTCTGTGGTTTCTGAGAGCATATCAAATATCAATTTACTAATTCTGTTTCATCTCTATTATTCTCATGTATTTATGATTGTTTTGTTTATTTGTTTGATACATCTTCATGTTTTGGATATTGTATTATTGCAGTGTAACTCTAATAGTAATAAAATTCACCTTACTGTATATTAGATTATGAATAGGAACCCATTTGGGTGGCATAACATCTTAGAAATGCCATTAATGACCTTTACCATGTTTTTCATCTTAAAGTAGATTAGAGGGAGCTGTATACGGTACATGTTTGTCATTTCACAATAGGAGCATTCATGAGAAATTCTTTGAAACAGCAACTAAAGAACAATTAAAGAACCTTTGAGCTGTATTTAATGTCAGAAAGTATTACAAGTTGCTTGTTCGTTTTAGTGTTGAGTGCGATTTCTTAAACAGTATGTAACAAACCCACTCAGTAGTTATTGGTTAGATTAGAAGTCTTCCCATTTAAAAGTAGTGGTAACCATGCGGCATCAGTGCAGGAAGTTTTCTGTCGAAATTGAACAAAAGCAGACTTACGTGCACATGTCGACGTGTGTGTTCCCGGGTGTAGACGCGTATGCTCAGAGAAGCTCGTGTGCACCCACTTGTGGAACGTTTCGCAGCCAGTGTGGCATGGCGGCGCGAAGATAAAAGAAAATTAAACTGAATGTGATTAAGATGAAGTCATCAAGTATAATCTGCCGCTGCGAAGCCACACTGCAGGGACTTCTGATAGGGGATACTTCTGTGTTTGGCCACGGACGAGCAAATATGGGTGTGCAGCAGTCCGTGACACCCTTTTTACCCAGAGGGGTCGGTCCACAATGAGAGTGACAGCAATGATGATGTCATCAAAATGGGCCCTGGCATGATGTGCTTGAGAACGATGCTCGGCTATGGGGGAATTGTCGATTTAGTAAGCAGTGAAGCATGGCAGCTCCACTACAGGCAGTGCATAATTCCCAGCAACAAAGGGAAAGGACATGTTAAAAAAAAAAAAGGAAAAGAAGTGTATGGCTTCACTATAAATAATGAAACACAAATGGCATTCTATACCTCCTGGCTGGCTATGCAGGGCTATTTTTGTTTTTCTTATTACACTCCATTGGGTTTTTTCCTCATTGAATTTTAATCTTGGAGAAATAAAGACCACTCTTCAAAAACAAGTCAACAGGAAATAACTAAATGAGCACTCCTCGAGAATTAAAAACAGTCTGGGAACTTTCTTTATAGGTTTTTGCATTATTGTCTGATGGTCTGAATAGGAGTTGTGACAGTGTTTATACCGGGGCTGTAAGAAACTATATTTCTTTGTGTTCATTTCCCCGGTGCTTTCTATTTTCCCAAGGTGAGAGTGAATGGAAATTACACAATTCATCAAGACTTTTTTTTTTTTTTCAGCTCAAAAAAGCTCATGTGCTAAAGATATTCAGAGAAGGAGCCACACTGCAAGAAGGAGATGATCAAACATGAAAAGAACACAATCTGACTGACCAGACAATTAAATTAAACCAGACAGCTGAACCAACACATAGACAGATAAAAAATATATATGCATACTGGATGAATAAATACATTTTGGAAAAGCCAATAGTCAAGCTAATAACGTAATTTGTGTTTTTGAACATTATTTCACTGAATACACAATAAAGGATCAATAATGTAGTGCATACAGTGCTCATAATGTAAATTCTCTATGGTCTTCATGGCATTGTGTGGTTTATACTTTGTGCAAGCATGTTATGTTCCACCAAGTCACAATGCTGCCATCAAGTGGAGAACTGTAATCATCACAGTTGTTCCCTGGATGACGGGCATCACAGTGTAATTGTTGTATTTTGTGAATTTTTTTTATTTAAAGGTCCACTCTTAAAAAAAGTTCATTTTTGAGTCTCTTCCCGACTCATCATATACGTGACCCTTCACGTCTCCACTCTGTGAGTATGAATGAAGTTGCTGATTGACAAGACTCTTGTTAATTTACAGCCATGCTAGTACCTCTGTGAGGGTGTACTTAAGCTAAATGCTCACATCAGCATGCTAATATGCATATGTATAATGCTAGCATGTTTCTGTTTAATTCTAAGTGCTGTATCGTAGGCAACTGGATGTGTTTCGGTTTCTGCAAGATGTTTCACCTCTCATCCAAGAGGCTCCCTCAGTTCTAACTAACTGGAGGGGAGTTTGCAGGCTTTTAAACTCTGTGTGGGAGTGTCCTTACAGAGTAGTCAAGCACACGTGTGAGCTCTGAGTTTCAGAGTCATTAGGGCCACATGTGGGTTGTTGACCCAACCAGCCTTCATGTGGGTTGTAAGGGCTAGGTGAGCCTATGAAGGCCGGCAACCCACATGAAGGCCAGTTGGGTCAACTCCCACACAGAGTTTAAAAGCCTGAAAACTCCCCTCCAGTTAGTTAGAACTGAAGAAGCCTCTTGGATGAGAGGTGAAACGTCTTCAAGAAACTGAAACACGTCCAGTTCCCTACAATACAGCACTTAGACTTACCATGACCTGGATGACTGAGAACCTTCATCAACATGTTTCTGTTTACCATATTCAATGTACTTTTGCATAGGTTTAGCGTTTTGATATAGAAACCTTTTTGGCATTAAACACAAAGTACAGCTGAGGCTGATGGGAATGTCATTAGTTTAGCAGGTATAGGGTTATTAGTCAAAGCATTGGGCACAATGACATCTTAAAATTAAGAATTTTAGTTGAAAACATTCAGAAAATAACTACAATTATCAACAGAATGTTGATAATGTGTTTAAATAACAGTTCTGACATTATGACATTTATATATTTTGTTGCCAAGATACATATCCACAGAAGTTATCATGCTAACCAGTCAAACTTCCTTGATAGCGGTGTAAACACCAACGCTTCCCCCGGTGCCCCGAGTTCACCATTCAACCGCTAACTGCACAGCTAACTGAGCTAACAAGCTAATGTCAGCTACAGTTAGCAGCAGTGAGCAGTTACACGACCCCCTGGTTGTTCTGAATATGAATTTGACATACATGTTGCACCTCGAAGCTGATGATGATGCTCGATGAAAAGACAAATCAAGATTTGACAATTCATCGTCCAGGGACAATGATTGTAAAAAAAGTCAACCTGCTGGTGGCACAAGGAGGATCACCATCGTCTGGGGAGAATCTGTACCATATTTTGTGGCAATCTGTCAAAAATGTTGGATTAACTGTGTCACATCAGCTGAAAAAAATGTACCTGCTGGTGGTCAGGGGATCACCAAAGTTTTTTGAGTGTATCCACAAGGGACTTTGAACATCTGTTATAAATAAATTCATGGGAATCAATGGATATGTTGTTGTTGATATATGTTGATAGATATTTCAGTCTGGACCAAAGTGGTGGACTGACCGACAGACCTCTAGGAGCCTCACCACTAGCATTGCTAAAGATTGCATAGTCTGTCTATTTCTTACCAATATTTACTGACCTTCTTTTAAGACATACACTGTAATCTTACAATGATGCCCACAGTTCACATACAAGGCTTTTACTGTTGAATCAAGCATGTACAGAAAAGTAAACATTTACTTCTCCATGACTTTGACAGTCCTTATGTGTCACACGTCCATCAAACTCCAAGCATAAAGAGTTAAAAACTATGCTACTTTAAGAAACACAGTCTGAAACATTTTCAATCCATTGAATTAATTCCCTTCTCCATGGCTCCCTGTGGGCAGTTTAAACAAAGGTTACATCAGATGTGAATATCACTCCTCCTTTTCTCCTCAGCAGTATAAAGATTCACGGCCAACTAAGTCTGGAGGCATGGGGCTTGAGGGACTCATCGAAATGGAAACGTGCATGTCCTGATTTACCCTTTACCTCAACTCTGGTGTTTGTTGGTATGCCTGTCACATCCTGCTGAATGAGAACATCCCACACAGCATAGTTCGCCCACAGTACGGGATACGTTTAACCTGTAGAGGTCACCAAAACACTGTTTATGAAATCTCCAGAGCATTACACTTCCTGCCTCCCACAATAAGAGGACCAGTGTGCACTAATTGATGGTATGTTCTCACCACAAGGAAGACATGGAAATAGCTCTATATTATGTTGTATTAGAATTACAATTAATCTCAAGAGGCAGCAATTAACCTGCTTTGCTCTATTGTGTTTCACGTGCCATCAAGTGCTGAATGACATCCCAACTTTCTCCAAAGAATAAAACTGAATATATTGTATCTGATTCTGTCCCCTCATGTGAAATAATTTGCAAAGTATACAGTCATAATTAAATCCAGTGTTTCACTTAGTTAAACAAGTGAGTTAAATCAGTGAATCATTTCCTGAAAGTCATTTCATGAAAGTCATACATGCCCCCATATACTGTAAACATTTTAAGAGCTATAATTCTACTTTTGTACCAGACAGGCACCATAATCTCACATTTACTGGGTTCAACTCTGCTTCAAGACTATTAACTGCATCAAAAACGAGAAACAATGCTCTCCCCTGGATTCCACTTGTGTTAGCCATTTCATCCGCAGTGTCCACCACAGTGAACAGATATTTGGAAGGCATTTTTAAGCATTTAAACTGGAGTACCATCTCTCATCCACCAAGTGGCGGATCCCCAAAAGCTTGTCCACAATGTGTTTTAATTAAATAATAATGTTATTTTTACTTAAATAGTTGTAATTAGAAAGCAAAATTCGATATTCTTCAGATTCCATCTAAACAGCCATAATATACCCTCTGGTGCATAACACCCACTGGAGTGGACAGATGTATTTTCAGTCACAGAATAAAGAACACAAGAAAATATTATTACATTTAGACAAAAGTATTCATTACATCTTATTTAGTTAAAAATTGCATTTTTATATCATTGATGCATGGTGTCCCTTCAAAATAACATTAATGAAAAAATGGTTACTGGCTTGATTTTATGCATGAAAGCCTACTTTATAAAGCATTGCCTTGCCTCTCTTGCAGATTCTGCTTCTGGCAGTTCTGATTTCCTGTCCCCACAATACCCTACTGGTAACATTATCTCTCACTTGGCTTCTGTGAGTCCTTCATTAAAATATATAACTTGGTGTCAGCAGGGTTGAGAGCAGAGCTTTCACAGTAAATTCCCTCCCTACATGTACTTGATTTCAAGCACTTTAGATAAGATATTTGCTTTTAAAGACTAACTGACGAGTGCCATTATCCAAAAGGCAAAACATAAATATGATTTGCAGCATTGAATGATTTGCAATAAACTAAAAACCAAAGCTAACTCCTAACTAACCCTGACCCACAGAAAAATAAAAGCACCTATAGTGCTGATCTCCACAGTCTCCATTAGCTCAGTCTTGCGTCCGACTTTGTGGAGTGATGAATAGATGCTGCTGCTTTTATGCTGCAGAGAGGCAGAGAAGTGCACTGCAGGCAGACAAAGAGACAGTCAACCTGATTAGACCAAATTTGACTCTGAACCAGATGTTGATCAGGTAAAGCTGCCCTGTCTCCATGACAACGGGCATCCAGAAGAAAGAAGACAGGATTTCAATTAAGATGGCCTAATTCTACTTAATGGTTTTAATAGAGACAGAAATGTGTGGGAGGATGAGACATGGACACAGCTTGACAAAAGGTGTAAGACAGCTGCATTAAGATTAGACTTTTTCTTGACTTCACATGAAGGCAGTTTTTTGACCACAAGGGGGCAATGTTTGATGAGCAGGTGACTGTTTGCTTGTGCTCTGTGCTCTAGAACAAGATACAGTACATGCACTCACACAAGCAGGTACTGATGCATATTGACAACCGGTGGCAACACACCAGAAAAAAGCAGGAAGATAAGTTCAAATAATCAGCTGAATGGAAATGAGGAAAAACACATTAAACTTGTCTGATGGGCCTCGAGGATAAATAACATGGATTTTGGCGAGAAAGACTGAATGTAAACATTAATGTGTTTGTTTACATGAAAACACCACAGGGCACCTTGAATTGCTTCAATAACCAGCCTTCATCATTTTCAGCTGCGATAATTGCATTGAGTGAATAGAGATTTGTTGAGAAAGACAGTATTTCAGTGAGCCATTGTGGAGTTATTCAAATGTGAACAGGTTTGAGTGAAGGGGCAGCAGTGGCTCAGGAGGTAGAGCGGGTCATCCACTATAAGAAAGGTTGATGGTTCGAACCCCAGATCCACCAGCTACATGTCGTAGCTTGATATACTTGATGTCGTAACAAGTAACCTAGGGCAATGTTCTGAACCACAAATTGTTCAGTGGCTGTTCCATCTGTGTGTGTGTGGATGAGTGAATGTGACATGTGTTGGAGAGCGCTTTGAGTGGTCAGTAAAATAGAAAAGCGCTGTGTCAATGTAATTCCATTTACCATGAAGACCCCAATATTTGATTAGCCTATTAACAGGTATGTTTATGATGTTAATCATATTAGTTTAGCTTGTTAGCATGCTATATCAGTACAACTGATAGTATCCGATCAGTATGTTGGCAATGTCTGGGCTCATGGTGTGTAACATGCACCTACTTGCACTTGTGTTACAAGCCCAGCCTCGCCCTCAAAGGACGGTGGCCTTGTAGGTGGACTGTACTGTATGTATGATGTTGTGGAGTCAGTTTTTTCTGGTGTGTGTGAGAGAAGTACCAGCACGTTCCCACAATCACAGTACATGCTATTAGGAGTAGTTAAGTTACTTTAGACGGTCTTAAACTGTCCAGTTAAGCTCAGGCTGCAGCAAAACAGTAACTGAAAGGCTGTAAATTACAATAGAACGAAACCAGAAGTTGATCAACTATGGTTTATAGCTCTGGAGGGGTAACATATGCAGTCACGTTCAGGGAATTGGGCTTTGCAGGTAGTGTAACATTTTATGTTTCTATGTACTTCGGTTCTTATCTCAAACTTTTATTCTTGTGTCCTTTATTAAACTCGACAACATTGTTTAGCTGAACTCTGCTTCGTGTCACTTTGTTCCCCGGGCGCTCATTGCTTCCAGAAACCTAACTTCAAAGGGTCAGGCCAATAACTGATGAAGCCATCAATCAGAACAACTTTGGTGTCAGAGGTGGGATCCTCCACGGAGGTAGGTCACTGATTCTTTTCAAGTGATTGTCCTCTCTCTGGGATTTCCCAAATTGTTATGTTCAGAAAATGGAGGAAATATGTTTTCCTGTCAAAAGAAAAGGGTGTTTTCGTTGTCCGTAGAAAGAGAAATGTGATTTTTTGTGTTTTATTTCGAGAGCTGAGTTTTACACTTAAAGGAACGGTGACGCGGTATCTGACTTGATTATCTGAAGAGTCTGATTTCTGTAGGAGACAGGAATGTGCAAGGTAAAGAGCAAAAGTAAGGCATACAAAAACACAATAAAATAAAAAGATAAGGCAAAAATGCCTATGACCGAGCTCATGCTCCTGATGCAAACGAGGATAAAACACATTTTGAATCATGAGTCTGCGACACGTGCTACACTGATCCTTTTGTAGACAATCTGTCAGGCTGCACAGAATCATTGTACCCACAATTAAATGAGCCTTTTCCATGGACAGGAGCTTTTGATGATTTCCACATGAGAAAGATGAACGACATGGTGAATGAAGAATTGTGAGATCCAAACTGGGATTATAAATACATAAAAGAGGCTGCAAGTGCATGGGAAAAGTGTGCGCCATCGTGGGATGGGAGTCATCCACCAGCTGCTTCTTTGCCTGTGATGTACACTGAATGTGGTTCAAAGCCTGTAGATAAGCAGTGTGATGAAGAGTTCTTGTGTGGTGCTGATCACAAGCGCCATCCAGATTTAGAAACTGTTGCAGAAAGCAAAAATGGCATGAACTTCAAGGGCATGGTAAAGGAGTTAAAGGAACAAAAAGGACAGGGAGACATTAAGGAAGATGAATCTGAGGAACTTGGCACACATTCGATTATGATGATGGGTGAACTGAGCTGCCATGCTTGACTGATTTGTTGGCTTTTTTCAAGGATGCCCCAAATCTTTGTGAAAATCCAGCAGCTTTTGGCAAACAGAAGACTCAGTACCATCAATACAACAAGGACCACAGGTTCATTCTTCTTAGAAGACTTAAACGATATTGGTTGACAATGTCACAATAATGGACCCTAAGAATGATCATGAAAACAAAGTCAGGGTTCTTCTGGGCCAAACCTAGTCACACAGCAGGATTCGAAAGTGCGGACCAAAGCAGCCTGCATGCTGGTGACAGATGAACTGTCTGGAATGTCTATTTCAACATGTTTGGCCAATATGCATCCACACAAGTGTGTAAAATGTTAGGAACAGTCAAGCTGAGCATGAAAGTAGAAGAATTTTGTAAGTTTATGAGAGAGAGAGAGAGAGAGAGAGAGAGAGGCTTCTGAGGTGTTTAGCCAGAGCTTCCCACGCTCAGGGACACTGAGAGTCAGTCACAGTTTGGGGTGCTGAGAGGTCAGTCTATATAATGATGTGATATTAAATGGCAGGACGCAAACTTTAACACCAACAGACTATACTGTAGGTCAAAGCAGCCACAGCAACAACACAGTCAACAACGCAAGGAGATGAAAAGAGAGAGAAATTCCCCAGGCTCCTTTATAAAAACGCTCAGTTTTGTGAGTTTTGAACTTTGTGACATGCTTGTTATTATCTGGGCCTTCTTGTTAATTCTGCAAATGTTGTACATCAAGTTCTTTCCTTCCTTGTGTAAAAAACATCCCATCCATTTGACCCAGTGTTGGGTCATGTTTTTGCATATATTGTTTGTCATACTGTCTCTACCTCTCTCTCTCTCTCTCCGCTACAAATCTCAATCAGACTTTTTTTTTTTTTTACCAATTGATGTTTTGTTCTAAAGCCTCATTTTAGCAGGTTCTTCAGCACCCCTACTTCCCGTCTATGCCAACACTGATTGGCAGCCACAGTGAAGTGTCCGGCAAGGTGGTTGGACAGAGGGAACTGTAAATATTTACACTGACTCGTGATGTGCATTTGGTGTTGCTTATGTAAGAGATAATGTCTGACAAGTTGTCCATCATCAGAAATGAATAAATGACTGACTCAAAGACTCTATTATTCCTGATAAGGGAGACCTTAAAGGGCATTATCCGGCTTATACCATGGTCACTTGCCAAAGAAAAAAAATTAAGACCATTAGTTCATACTTTCATGCGTTTTGCAATCGTACTCTAAAGTTTTTCAAAAGACAGAAATTCAAAGTAACACCTGAGGGTTTGACTCACACCTGGAACAATCATTCCCATTTCATCTGCTTGTTGGAATCACTGTTCACTGCTGCAGTAAACATTTCTTTTTTGTCCCTTACAACAGCAAGATTCTTAGTTGCCATGGGGAGAGGGTAGGATGTATTTGTAGACGACGGTGTTCGTATCAGGTTAGTGAATGAAACATTCAGATACATGTCCAAGTGAGTAAGATAAAATGTACAATTGGCATCTGACATCAGTTTGTTACGGTCAGCAAAGTTTTTTAACAGTTGACGTCGCACACCTGGAACGCTTGGAAATCGGAAGTCAGAGATTTTAACTAGGAAATTCCAACCTCCTGCATTAACTGGAACACAGCATAAGACTTTGGTTAACTATGGTGACTTAAGAAGTTTTGTATCTGCTGATGGTAAACCAATTTGTCATGCTTCTCTGCTGACTGACCTTTGCGCTGTGACTTTGCCAGTTTAGTTGGATTTTATATAAGTCTAAAGGACATTGTACTGTACTGAGGAGGATAAAGACAATGCATTTGCATACACAGAAGCAGAAGGGGAAAATAAATCCTACCAGGGATTCATGAAATTGCATTTGTTCTTAATTTGGATGCGCGCGCCAGGCACTTTGCAGTTAGCATAGGGAAACAGTCCAATTAATAACATCAGACAAAAGATCCACACAGTGCACTAATAGCTTCTAGCAATTTTAATCATGGCAACGATTCAATCTGAGAAAGCTCTTTGTCAGGCACTTGCCAAACCAGGGCCCAATTTTGACAGCTAGTATGAGCAGACAAAAGAACAATCCTACCTAAAATTTCTTCAGCAGAGACGAAACTTTACTTAATAAAGTTTCATTAAGAAAAACTGAATGAAACTGTCAAAACAACAGACATGGGCGAGCGCATTGGAGCTATCACTGGAGAAGTTTCTCTAATAATTGAATTTAAGATGGGGCACAACCACAAGGCTCGAGAGCAGAGATGTTGGGAGAATATGCTGAGCGTCAGGAAACACATCTGACAGGGTCGTAATTGTAGAATGTGAGAGTTACTATAAAAGGGCCATGCCAGTAGGAGTGTTAATCAGCCAAAGATAGATGCTATAGACAAGGTCTTCTTAATGGTACATCAAGAATCTTTTCTTGTATACGTCCCTGCTAATGCCCATGAAGGTCTGTATAGAAAGGTTATGGCACTCCATCTAATAGCTGGCTAATAAACAGACATTATCGTCTCTAACCATGCAGCTAGTGCGACTGAAAACTCAAAAGAGAAAATGTATATCTCACAGCAGCCGTAGAGGGATGGACCATTCATTTTGAATTCTGCTGGTACTTCCCATTATCACCAAAATTTGATATTGCTAAAATCCTTTTTTGCAGAGGATTTGCACGGATGCATCCCTCCTCTCTGTGTCGGGTGACCTAATTTATTCTGAATAGCTCAAATCTTTCCATAAAATGAGCCAATTTTTCATCACACCTTCATGGTTATTAAAAGGCAGGTTGACTTTGACCTACAAAAGTTTTAAACATTGTTCATCAAATCAACGGCTCATTGGTTCCAAATTATATTCAGAGAGTTTCCTGTGTAATTAGTTAGAAAAATTTAAGAAAATGTTTGATTTAATCAGAGGTGATTAAATGAATGATGATTGAATCTTCAATAGACACTGCAGCCTGTGACTCAGCCCTCTAAACACACTAATTAAATGGTGATTGCAGCATCACATTCAGTGAAGATTTGAGCAATAAGATATCATCAGTGACACACTAATATTAACATTTGCAATGAATCTGGCATATTCACATTCATTCAGCTAGTCAGCCAATGGTTGCATCAAACTCTGGATGATAAATCCAAACAGGCCAGCCCATGATTGAAATGAGAGCTTCTCTCTAAGCTCATATGCCGAAAATGTATTTCTTCCACGTTTTCATGCACTGCCTTCCATAAAACATTTGCTTTAGTGTCTTTCTGTGGCCCCGTCGAACTGACTGCTGCTCTGGTTGACATTTCAATCAAAAATTTAATTTCAAATCATTCATTCAGATCATACACCTGCACTGGTATTATTCATACTGTGAAAGTAGCAGCACAAGAAGAAGTATCCAACACCTTGCCAGTGACTCCCAAAACAAAATATATCACTGTTCCCAAAAAAAACATGATCGTGGCAGTGAGTTTACCAGCTAAAGGTGTACCAGATCTTCGTCGTAGTTTTTATGATGAGGACAGCCTCTTAATAACATATCTGATGCACTTTTATTTATTTACAGGGTTTACTTACATTATATGTAATCGAGGGCCATCTAATGTTTATATGGTATACAACTTTTTAAATGTAATCGCCTTAACATCAATATCTTCTCCTAAGGGTGTCGACAGATAAAAGATAGTTATGTATAACTTTGAGATTAATCTCTGTGACAAACTTTGAGCCTCTCTGCATAAATCATGAGGGGTTTTTGTGTTTTCTGAAGGAGGAGAACCACAGTTGGTTCTGCTGTCTCGGCAAATAGAGATGCAGCATAATTACGATAATAATTATCATCCCCCCTGTAACTCTTCCTCATGATGAGGGCAGCAGAGGAAACCAAGATGATGAGACATTAATAGAGATTAGTTGGATCTCAGTAAATACTTTCTCAGCAGAGGCACCTAAGTGTGGTTTCTTTGTGTCAAGGTTATGGAGTCCATGTTATTTTTCTGTATATTTGTGGCTGTGTCTGTGTCTGAGTCTCCTGCAGTGGCTGGACATGGCGTCCTTGATTGGCAGGAGCTCCTGCGGCTCACTCACCTGCAGCTCATCTCCTCATCAGCTCAAAAGGGCTGCTGTTCTCTTCCCTGGCTGCCAGATCGTTTAACTCTCCACTTAGTGCTATTCATGGCTCTTACCCTTCGAGTGATCTCTAGCTACCTTTTATGATTTTCTTTGTGATTTCTGGGACTAACCTGTTCCTGTCTTTGTCGCTTCTAGAGCCTGCCACCACAAGCTCCAGCGCCCAGCCTCTCTTGACTCAGCCCCCAGCCAAGCCACCTCACGGATCCCCAGCTAAGTCAGCGGCCTAACCCTAACCCTAACTCTAACCCCAGCCTCTACTCCATCTACTTGCTGAGCTTTTCAATAAAATCCTTAAAACCTTTCCCCTGCCTTGGTTTTCACTTTTGGGTCCAACAATCTCCTACACAAACCATAACACTTTGCTCATTCTGAAGACATTGTGACAATCAGCAAACTATTTTCAATTACCGCCTCTCACTGGCAAAAGGTGCAGAAGAAAACATTGTTATACTTCAGGCAAACAGCTGTCAAACGACTCCTTGTTTTCTTAAATAAAGAATGAATCAGTCAGGATCACAACGACAGTAAGGCGAGGCTGGAAGAAAAAGGAGAGTGTTGTTTTTCAGTGACATGCTGCTCTGGGCTCAAAGGGATGTATGGTGGGAATTTATAGCATGACGTGAATGTTCCATCACATCCAACACGTCCTCATACCTAAATGATTGCCAGTGACTCCCAAAAAGTCATGTATTACCGTCACAAAGACTATATGACCATTGCAGCATACAAGTGAGAGGCATATCAGACCTTTGCCGTACGTTGCATGTTGGTTAGATTTAAAACTACTTGGTTAGGCTTAGGAAAACATTGGGGTTTGTTATCTTGATATGTTACTAATTTAACTTAAGTTACAAGTGTAACATATACTGTATAACATATGTAGTAAGTTGAAACAACTCACCGTTGACTTTTGGTCACTGGATACAAACAGGGGTCTCCTACTCTGCAGTCCTGTGCTTGTTTGACCAAACCGTCCATCCCAAAGTCCCTCCCTATGCATACTACTCTGACTACATCCTTTACTGCCGTAATAATTACTTCAGCCACTAGAGCCCGCCGCCTAACAGAAAATGACAAAACAGGTCGTAATAAGCTGCTCTACTGTTGACCTACGTGATGGTCAGATCACATTGCAACCGTTATATTGCCACTTTTGTGCCGTGGCAGCTTGTTTTGTTCTCCAGTTGTTTTCTCCCTACCTGTCACCCCCTCCTTTTCCCTCACTTGCTGCTTCCCTGTGTGTGTGTTTGTATTTGGGAGAGGTTTACTGGTTCCTGCTGCAGCAGAGAGACGCACCTGTTCAGCATCTGACTCATCAGCTGCCTCTACATGACCCTGGTCCCTTCACCACTCCAATGCCAGCCAATTGGTGATTATACGCACTCACGTTAACCTCAGTGAAATCTTCTTAGTGTTTTCTAGTGCTTATTTTGCTACGCGTCTTTTGATCTAATGTTTTTTCTATGGCTGGACGCCATCTCATGCTTGTGCTCAGCGTAACTCTGCTCAGCTCCCAGCTTCATCTGTTTGCCTGGAGTCCTTCCTCGTTGCCACCAGACTGCGCCATCCCGTCTGCTTGCCCTTCTCGCTCCCAGCATCTAAATTTGTTTGAATAAATCTCTGTCACCAGTCCCCAGCATTTTGGATCCGCCAAACACCTCAGCTCTTACTTTAATCTCAAACAGGCACTGCTGAGCTCGAGTTGAAGCCACCACACAACACACAAACTCGATTTATTTACACATGAAAATTGCAGCACCAAGACATTATTTTCGTTTGCATTATTGGTCATGTTGGACTGACAACAAACCACACATAAAACAGCTGTTCACATGAGCGTTATAGAATTGGTCTGCTCATTCACTTTATATACCAGTTGGTAATTTAAGTCATCACTATTCCAGTGGCAGCTATGAGCCTTCTATCTACCAGTCGGGAGTGCAAAGATTAATCAGCCTCCATGATGCCTGATGCTGACTAGAAGAATTAAAGCTGATTAAATTCCCCTCGAGGTCAAATTTGACAGATTCCCCCATGTTACAGCTCATTCCAAAATTCTGGTTGAGTAGACTGATTCACAACCGCACCATCACCAGAATTGGTAATTTGACCACTTATTTCTCTTTGACATACAACTTGATTTGAATTCTCATTTTCAAATCCTTTATACACTGCAGAGGAAGACTTCACATTAATGAACCCATATCTGCTGACAGCTACATTATATGTAATGTTACAAAATTTATTCTTGTTTGGAAATATATTGCATGAAAGATTTTTTCATGAGTCATCCCCTGATTTTTCTTGGATTATCAGAAAGATTAAAGACAAGCTTCAGAGGTTTTCCTGTCACGTTTGGGGGTTTAAATATGTCACTCAAACATGACATGGCAAATGTCAAGAGGAAGGCAGTTACTGCAAGATATGGTACGTCAATATCTGACTGATAACATTTTGACTGATAGGTGAGGGTCGATGGTCCCTGAGTTTTACACAAAAATCAAAGCCCTTGTTTCCGGTCATGAGCACTAAGCTACAGAGGTTGAAGTGGTGAAAGCCAAGGCTGTCACTTAGAAGCAGAGGCCCACTCCCTCTCCTCTCTCACTCTCAAAGTCCATTTTGTTGAATTTTTGAACCAGTGGAGTGTGCCGAGAGGAAATTAACTGTGGACCTCAACACCCTTTAACCCACATCTCACATCTGATAGCCTATTGATACAGTATTTTCAAAGTGCTGTGAAAATGATTTTCAGAATGCAGTCCATGTGTGAGTGACAGGGATTGTTTTTTTGTTTGTTTTTTTGAGACACAAGAGTTGGTGATCACAAATAATAATGCTGCTAACTACTAAATTATTTTTCAAAAGAAATGTCATAACTTAATAGAAAGTTCACATTTGCAGCACTGATGCATCACAGTTGTGCAGACCTGATTCGATCTCCACAGGTCCAGAAGGGGGTAGACAGCCTTTGTTTAACCATGATGGTCTCCTGAGATGAAACACTTTTCCCCTTTTTCTTTGAGTAAATATTATACAAAAATCTCATATAAACTATTTTACAGAATGCGCGATAAACGTTTTCATTCTTGTGAAAATGGTGCAGTCTTTCTCTTGTTTTGGGTCTGTTCTTCTCAGTTTCCCCAGTCTGAATCCATCAGAGAGGAGAGCTTGGCTATGCTGGCAGAGTCTTTTTCTAGTTCATGTGCTGGGTCTGCCATGGCATGTACCGCCTCTAGGAAATAATCATGTGGGCTTTTTACATTCCCTCAGCTGAGACCTAAAAGCATTCTCCAAACCCTCGTAGCCCCAGGCTGAGGGAGGTGTAAGGCCCGGCCTAAGGGAGTTCTACAATGTAAATATAAGATTTGTGTTCCAACAGCAATTTAGCCCAGGGTGAAATGCAATGTAAATCATGTAGCCCTGGGCTTGAGTTAACCCTGTGTTAACAATTTCTGTGTGCAAAGGGCTAAGTTATCCCAGGATTACCCTGGGCTAAGATTTGTGTGTCAGCAGCGCTCTCGCCTTCTCTCACCTTCTCTCGCCTTCTCTGCTTTTTAATACCAAACTAACTGGCAGCCATCAAAATGAGAGCATTACAGCAGTAAACTGTGTTACAAACTCACTTGAGTTAAAGTTTAGCATAAAGCAGTGCTGGTGGTGACTGACTGATACATGATTCCCCCTCTGGCCTTAGCATAGCTGTAGACTGGTTTGTTCTACAAACCTCTTTACTTGGTTGACCTCGTGAGATGTTGGCAGTACCAGCTGTCATAGATACTCACTTCCTTAAACATTTTCCACAGTTGAAGGACTGCAGCCGATACTCCAAAGAATACCAAAAAGACCCCTTGGGTCCTTGTTCATTCACAGGAGCTCCTGTTATTCTGCTAACCTTTGGAGGTTATTCTGTCTGCCTGTGGAGTTCGGTGAGACTTGTTGTTGCAGTTTGGTTTATAATTAGACAACTTTAAGCTGCTGTTAGATTTTTGCATGTTGATTTAAATTACTTATATCATCTCCAGGTCATTTCATATTTCTACTCTCAGGGTAGAATACACATATGAGTAGGTAGACTTTTGGTTATTTCCTGTCAAAAAAAATATACACATGTAGCAACAACACAATCATTACAGTGAGCAGAGAGAGAGAGTATTTGGGAGGGATGAGAAATAATAAATTGCTGTGCTCCATACCCACACATCATACTTGTGCCCTGCAGTCTTGAATCTGGAATACATTCTTACAGAGCGTGCTCTTTAGACAGGAAACATTACAGTCTCTATTCTGACAGCAACTTAAAAGTGAGACAGCATTTCAGCTCTCCACCAGAGTTACACAGTAAACAACAATATTCTGATGACAGATATAAAACAGCAGTAATTAACCTTACTAAATTGCACATTGGGGTCAGGTAGACATTGATTTGTAGACATGATTAGTTAAAGAGTAATCATCAATATTTAATTATAGGGCATGACTAGAATTAATGCACCTGTGCCTTGTTTAGATTTTTGGCCATTTAGGGAAACACTGACATCCCCTTTCGAGTTAAACTTGTCAACAGTTTCTTATTTCACCCAGCAGTTACTGAGCAACATCATTATTCTATTGGAGTTTGCGTTTGTTCCAGTCTGTTGGGAGTTTATATTTTTCACACAGTCCTCAGTGTCATCACAAGTAGTCCTCCCCATTGCACTTGACCTGGACATCTTTTGAGCCACTTACTTGGCCGTTGGCCTTTGCACTGGTTGTCTTTTTGTGCACTGCATATTTAAACAGTCCTAAGACAAAGCCACGGATCAGATCAGTCCCCCAGTGTTCCTGCTATCACAGCAGGAGATCAAATGCCAGTATTTTCTTCACTTCGCTGCATGCGGTCTACAAAATAATGTCTCTGGTCGATTTTGAATAGACTTATAATAATGTCATGACCTCAGTTTAACATTAGATAGAGTTGCTCGGAGTGGCAGCTGGCTAAAGGCAACAGAGCAATGTTTTTCAGCGTGTCTTCATGTCAATAGTTCCCTTGCTGCACTCATCCCATGCCTCTTTGAACTTGTGTATGTCATCTCCCCCCACAGGAGCACTAAAGACAAGTGCATGCTGTAGCACAAAGGCACACCACTGTTTTTCTCTGCAGTATATGGCCTCGCTCCTCCTTCAGTCAAGCTGACAATCACATTGGAAAGTGTCCTGTCTATAGGTAACGTAATTTGTGTTGATGCCTTTCCCTCAGTGGGAACAATAGGTTGACCTTCCAAACACAAGGCTGTATATCTTGCAGGCAGTGCACCTTCATCTTATTGCTTTGCAAAGTTGGCAATATCTTGAATGTTTATTTACATCTGAATGTGACACTAAGTTTTATAACATCATAGCCAAGGATGCAGGAACTGAAATTGGCAGCCAAAAATGTATGATAGATGCAATGTGAGGAAACAGGCCTTCAGCAATTGCAGCTGAAATTTTGTATCTGTTTTAACATTTCCACAGTGTATAGCTTGACATACTGGGAATTGGTTTTTCAGTTTCTCTCCAAGAGTCAGATGAGAAGATCATACCACACCATCTTTCAGGTAAATATGCTGGAGCTAGAAGCCATTGAGAGTAACTTAGCAATAAGTATGCAATCACCAAGCCTGGCGCTGTCTAAAGATAACAAAAGCAGCTTTCAAACTCAATAACTAATATTTTTGTTGGTTTTATCCAGTGTCGGTGTTAGGTGCTAGGTGTCTCCCCCTGTTTACAGTCTTTGTGTTAAGCTAAGCTAGCTGACTGCTAACAGCATCTACATATTCATCCACACATTGGCTAGTCGCCTTGAACTTCAAACTCTGATGCTCTACCTACCCCTCTAGCATCAATTTTGCACTGAAGGGCTCTGCGGTCTAGTTAGCAATAATATGTTACATGCAATGTCTGGTTAGATTTTCAAAATAAAGCTTGCTGACATGTTATGACATAGTATGACTAGTTGTAGTTTGGTTAGGTTTAGGCACAAAAACTACTTGGTTAAGTTGAGGAGAAGATCATATTTTAAATCTCGCAACTTAGGTAACAGAAGTTCTGTAAGTAGCGTAACTCACGTCGCGTAACGTAAGTAATGTAAGTTTGTCACTCAAACAAGGAACGTCATTCATGTCATAAGTTAAAAACAAAGCACTCTTGACTCTTGGTCACAAACAGGACACAAACGGCCCATCCAACCACTGTTCGGCACAGATCTTTCTCACCCTTGCTTCCACCAGATCGACCTGCTTATTTTCTAGCTCTTACTTCATGTGAGACCATCTCTTGGCTTGTGCATTATCCATCCCTCTGTTAAATGTGCCTGGAGGGTCTGTGCAGGCTTCTCTGCAATATAAATGTTTATTATAATCTCCTCTGACATGTTTCTGATAGAGCTATTTTATATATATTTTCCCTTTCAAACCTTAATAGGTTTTCAGTTTATTGTAATATTAAATGTCAACCCACGACACAGAAGGATAACAATTTCACCCTGTGTTTTTCCAGACAATCTAAATATGCATCTCTGGCTGTCACAATAAAATGAATTCAAGTTTGGTTGTCAAGCCTTATTGTTTTATAAAAGGCTTTTAATGGGGCTTTTTAACAGTGATAAACAGAAAACAGGCTTTTAAAAGCAACATATTATACTAATTTTTAGGTTCACAATTTTATTTTGTGATATTACTAGAATAAATTTACATACTTTAATGCTCAAAAAACACATCAGTGTTCATTGTTGCAGCCCTGTGTTCCCCCTCTGTTTTAGCTCCTGTCTCTTTGAGGCCTTCTCTTCTGAATACCCAGTCTGTTCTAATTGGTCAGCTCACACACGCCTGAGCTAGCACCGCTAACAACAACAGAACAGCTGTGCTCAATTAATTTCTACTTGCCAAACTAGCATAAATTATTATTTCACCTACTCCCAGTCTTGGTGTCCGTTTTTTGGGTCCTGCTACAACCAAACCATCGCAAATCACCATCTTTTTGGCCGCCGCTAAATCCACGATGCAATGAATGAAAAAAGTGTTGTGGGGGAACTTGTTTTGCATGTAGGGAGGCAAGCCCTGGCATTAAAATGTCTCAATCTCCACAAAGAAAAGGAAACAGCTGCTTGTTTAGCGAAGGGTAAATAGCTATTGTCATGCATGTAGGATGCTAGTTTCGGAGGATGTTGTTGTTGTAGTTAGTGACAGGGGTTTTGAAAAAGTAACGAGATAGCAGAAGGAAGAGGGGAATGCCACCTGAAACAGCTGCCCAGTAACAGGCTTATACCAGCAGTGTAATTCGGGTGAGTCAGACTAATGTTTGGTGAGTCAGTTCTGTGGTGAAACCTCCACCATGAGGACAAAGAAACACTCCAAGCTGCTCACTGTAAAGGTGGTTGAAAAAGGACAGGTCAGGGGGTGGATAATTGGGCCATTTCAGTGTTACTGAACATCCCTTTGAGTCCAGTTAAATAAATTATTAAGAAATGGAAAGAGGATAGCACCGATGTAAATCTGTCTGGTTGTCAAAAAAAAGAGTGACCAAGCAAAAAGGAGACTAATGAGAGAGGCACTTAACACATCTATGGCCACAGCTTCAGAGGCTGAGATTGGATGGACTGTCCAGTTTGGCGAACACGAGCTGGGAAAATTGTGGAAAAAAAGTGTTTTCTGACATCACATGGTCTCATTCTTTTAATGAAAAAAGCCACTTTAAACTTACTTCTTCTCAATTTTTTCAGACGGTGAAACAAGAAAACTTCTGGATGGCAACATTGTATTTGCACTGCATTATTTTATTTTTTTTACACCTAAGGATGCATTTATAAATATTCAGTCGTGTCCTGTTCTCCCAGATAAGTGTTATGGCAATATATATTATAATCTGATAGTCTGCAACAATATAATGACCATCACATATTGTAAACCTGCCCTGGCTTGCATTAGTGTGATGATATGTGAATGAAAATGTGATTCAGTGGTCATTGGCAGTCCCCTTCTATTTTTGCTCAAGCACACCGTTTCTCCTTTTTCCTCTCCAAGAAATGATATCATAACCAGCCTCAGTACCTCTCACGGATCTGTTGATCGTGCCCTTGTTCCCCTATCTCGTTAGCGAAGGCTCCAGTATCTTTACTCCTGTCCTCTCCTCGTTATCGCCGCGACCTTTCACTGGAGAAATCAAGGATGAGATGTGAGTCCGAGGCAGGAGACATGTTTATGAAGTGGAAAGCAACCTGGTTTGAATGGGCAAGACAGGGCTGTCACTGGGCTCATCAAACTTTAATTAGGCCCATGAAACCTCCAGTGGGCTCAACCTCGAGTCTGGTCATCAAAACCGATGGACAGCTAAAATTCCTAAACCAGGACACTGAATCTAAGGCTGACGTTGTTCCAAATGTATTCACAGTCTCTTGACCTTTAAGATGTCAACTGTCTAGCTGAAATAGAGGGATTAGGTCATAATACAATCCCCGTAATACCATAGTTTAAATAATATGATCTAAATGATTATGGACTATGTTAATTTGTCAGAGTCAGTGGTTTGTCATCATTTTCAAGAGTGTTGTCACTGTTCAAGTTTATTTCAAGGTGCCACTCAGCTCTTCCTCAGTCAGTCTTAACTTTTGGTGTTTGCACAATTCTATTTCGACCTGACTGATCAGCCGACTACTTCCTGCTGCAGAAAAGGGAACTACTATTATTGTCCATTAGATAAAAACAGTGTTCCCATTTGTCACTATAGGCAGCAACATACTAAATGGAAAAGCTTGAGATGCTCTGTGTATTAGAGCAAATGTTCCATGGGTATATCATGCCTTCAAGCATTTATGCAGCCCAAAAAAGGTCTGAATTTTGTATCATTGGAAAAACTTGAGAAAAGGGAAAGATGACAGTCTTGCACATTTTCTTGTTTTATTCCAATTTAAATTCCCCATACACCTTCTTGTTGTTCCTGCAGTCTATTCAGAGAGCAGCATGGGTTCTGTTAAAATATCACGTCACTGGCTACTAGACATTTGAGTTTATTTTAAGATCTTATTGCATAGGCTACCTCTTAGATCCCTCCACACTAGACATGCAACCTATAACCAATTAGACAATATACATGGAAAATTTACACGTCCTCATCATCATCTTACGTGCCTTTGTGACTTGAATCAATTAACATTGGACTTTATATAAGTGTCATTTTCACTGATCCTAACTACAGTACAACTTACAACATTCAATTAAAAATGAAGCCAGGATGACTGTCCAAAATGTGTTACATGAAAAAAGGGCAAATCTAAATGTATACATAAAGTGTTACTTCTTATATTGAAATAGTACCTGTGTTGTTATTTATTGTGTTTATGTCATTTTAAATGTAAGGGTAAATTTTTTTTAAAGAATGTCCTTTTTGACTGGAAACATCACAAGCTGGCATGGTTCCTGCACAGCCCAGGACAACGAGGCTCTACAGGGGGTGATTAAAACCGCCCAGAACATCACTGGTACCCATCTAAAGAGCGTCAGTCACATTGGTGAGGTGAGATGTCTACACAGAGCCCTAAGGATTCTAAAAGACAACACCAGACCCCAGCCACAGCCTGTTCACCCTGCTGCCAGCTGGCAAAAGATACGGAAGTGTTCACTGCTGTACCACCAGACTGCAGATCAGTGTCATTCCCCAGGCTGTAAAACTCCTAAAGTCATCCTCAACTACACTTGTAGTTTGTAGTAAACACTACTTGTTTATTAAATCCTTGTTTTCCCGCTATTCCGTTATTTATTTTTTGTACATTATTAACATCGTGTAAACTTATTTTATAATTATTTTGTTGTTCTTTTTTGTAGATTTTCTATTTTTAGCCTAAAACTTGAACGTTGGTGTGTTTCAACTGTCCCACTACGTCTCCATTCATAAACGCCGCATTCCTCGCGGTCACGTGACGGCCTCGCCGTCTAATCACGTTGTCCGGATGATGTGACGCAGGAGATTCAAAGTTGGCAGCAACGTCTCTGCCCAGATACCCGTGTAACACACTATTTCCACCCGCAGCCGAAGCTTTAAAAAAGCTTAGAACAGTTAAATATCTCCATGTTTCTCTACGCGTGAGGTGAAGTGGGTTATCAGAACCAGAAATGGACGGTAGAGTCATCGGACCGGGTCCGTACCGGGCGACCAAGCTGGTGAGTCTGTTGGGACGTTGAAAAAAGTCTGTATACTAAGTTTTAGAGCTACAGCGTATGAATATGTAAAGTTTATCTCGTTTTATCTAGGTAAATTATATTACGTTGATAATTTATGTTCTTCCAGTAAGCAGTCGAAAGCAGTAACGTACTTTCAAACTTAGTAAGTTAACTCGTGAGTTTAACGTTAATTAAGTTAACAGTTAATTGTTAACTCTGTGTGTGTTTTGCTAACTCTCGTACAAGCGAACAAGTTAAAGCGTTTTAAAATCGTGTGACAGTAGGAATGCTCGAAAAACAGCGTTTAAAGTTTGTTAGATAAGTTCTGCACTCACCTGTCAACAAAAGCGACTTTCTGTGTGGACAAATGCGTCCCTGCCCATAAGTGACTGATTATCAGAAATACTTCTACGTATTTCAGTTTGTTGTGACGGTTTCGGATCTGTGCAGCCGTGTTGTTTAGCACTTATAACAGCCTCACTTACATGAACATTGCCAGGTGTTTACATTAAGGGTAATTGCTAACGTGCATTTACCAGATTCAAGGTAATGCTGATGCGTTCACTTATCATGTGTTACTTTGTACTAACACGTCCTGATTAGTTTCATGTAAAAGCATGCACACAACATACCATACTGCTTTGATATTTAATGCTATGTGTAGCTCACTGGCTGTGGCTTGGAATCTTTAAACCCTTTCAACTCATTATAATTAGATGAATGAGTACACCTATGAACATCAGACTGCAATTGCTTTAGTATCCAAATCCATTAGTTTAACACGTGTGGTCCCAGGTGGTGCACAATATGTTTCATATGTGTATTGTGACAATACATTTGACTTTCTTCTGCTGCAAGCCCAAATCTGCTTTATGTCATATCCAGATTGGATCCAGATTGATTTTAGAAAGTCTACACGGCAAAAGAAAAAAAAAAAAAAAAAAAACAGAACAAAAAAACCCACATGAAAAATTATTTTTGCAAATTTGAGCCAAGCCACATTCTGCGGTTGTTTGAAATGTGGTTCCAGTCTAATTTCTACAGATCTGTCTCAGTACGGCCACTCAGGCTACTCAAATCAACCTCAAATATATAGTGATGGAACAGATCAGTGCAGCTGAGCAGAATCCATGCTGCTACTATCAGTCAGCGGAGTGGACAGACTTGAAATATATTGTCTGCTTGCACTTTAGGGGGATTACCATAGCAACCCATACTGGTAGGCTGGTGATGTCTGGACATACAGATCTGATCACTTGCACACAAAAAAGTTGGTACAGTCTGTCTTAAAGATCTGATTTGAGATACAAATCTGACTTGCCTGCAGTTTGAACAAAGCCTGTAACTGAAGCAGCTTAATGGACTTCAGCCGTCAGTATTTTTATTATTTTACACCCATGCCTCTTATTGTGACATGTCAAAATATCTTAATAATGACTCATAATCAATGTCAAAAGAGTCAATATACCTGTATTAACATCTGCATCTTGACAAACAAAATGGCCATACAATTTTTCTTTCTCTTTCTCTTTCTCTTTCTCTTTCTTTTTCTTTTGTTTCGCAATTTATCACACATAATCAAGTTAAAGATATAGCACAGTGGCTTCCTTACTAGCCTTTCATATTTTTTTAATCCTTTCCCTGATTGGTTACAGCATATGACCTTATACCCTTTTTGTCTTTCCTGTATTTTGCATATGTGCCATCTGGTATTTAGACTTTATTCTAAACAAACAAAGGTTAGCAGTGCACAGTAGTGATTGCATACATTATGGTCTCAAAATCCAAAAAGCCACCAGCTGTTATTCTCTCAAAACAAACACTTTCTGCACCAGTTTCTGTCGGCAGGAGAACCTTTTCTGCATCTTGTTTTGATGACAGACCAACCCTTCTCCCACTGGGCTTCTTGGCTTTTACTTGTTGTAGGTTTTTTAATCTTTCCCTTAGCGTGATCTTTTCTTTTCAAGATTCAGACCAGCCAGAGTGAGCAGCTTTTTCTTCATACAGCTTGATACTCGCCTGGGTTGTAGTGACCTTGTGTTGCCTATCCCTACCCCTCTGTGCTTTTATCTACTTCTTTCATTTCTCTCCTGCCCATCAGGATACTTTGTTGGATCTAATAATCCATAACCTCTGCACCATCCAACACACTAGAGTACACATTGTTCTATTTGTTGTGATACCCACCTTCTCTTTTTTATGACTAGAGGATATTAGAGCATAGAGGTGTTTTTTTTTTAGAGCCGACCATGAAATTAAAAAAAAATGCACAGTGCTTTTTATTCCAGAGGGCTGTATACTTTGTCTGTCACTCATGTTGTATGCCTCCCTTTTAAACAAAATGTTCCCAACAGCCTTTTATGACATTAATAACAGGAACTTGTTGAATGCATAAGTGCTGTTATGTGAGCTTTATCAGAGGAACAGATTCAGTGAAATGTTCACGTGCCATATCTAACAGCATATTTGCTATCTGTGCTAATTTTTTGTCTTTTTGCATTCTACATCATTAGTACCACTTTGTATGTCTTCCTATTATGCAGTGGAATGAAACCATTAAACTGTTCCGTGGAGGCATGCCTCTGAGAAGGCACTGGGCACACTTCCGCTACTATGACTGGAGTTTCGCAGGATCCGAGGCTGTGGATTATCTGCATGAGCTGCTGAGGCGCAACCACAACTTTGGGCCTGAGGTGACTCGCTATCAGACTCTGCAGCTGCTCAAAAAGTTCCTCAAGGCCCATGTCATTGAAGACATCAAAGGACGTCATGGGACAGAGGACTTTGAAGACAATGGCCATCTGTACAGGTACTTCTTCTGTGGTCCTGTGCTGTTATTCATGTTGGTTTATACAACAGGAGGCATTGTTGCTGCACCTTGACAGTTGGCCCCGTCTCTTCTCAGCTGAGCCCAGTGCTGTTGTCTTTCTGTCCAGGTTCCCCACACTGTCTCCCCTCAAGTCTTTTCCAACAAGGCCTCTGTCGAGAGACCGCAGTGACCTGCCCAGACTCATTCGCTGGGATGACTACGAAGAATTGCCGCAGCGGGAAAACATTGCCCCACTGAAGTCTGCTGTCATGGTGAGAAAGAGACAAACATGTTTCAGCTCCTCCGCTGATTGCTTTGACTCATGCTGTGCGAGAAGTGAAGTAAACATATGCAAACTTAATCGAGACGAATGGCGAGATGAGATCATTTTCATTTTCTTGTTTCAGTAAGTGCTGTGAAGCGTGGTTTACACTCAAGATTATACACTGAAAAATGAAAAAGAAAGTTCAATGTAATGCAAAGCTGTATAACAGACCGATAAAAAGAAGTGGGGTTCAGCTTTGTTCAGATTGCTGTTGTAGTTGTTTCATTGTTGTACTCAGTTCTTTTAAGGCTTTGTTGTGTTGGGCAGGATTATATAAAGGGCATTTCTAATATTTTGATATCCTTCATTTACATATGAGGGAACAAAAATGTTAGAAAGCTTACAGTGTAATACATTACTTTAGAAAAGCCATACAAAGTACTGAAGGGACTGATAATAATCATCCAGTTAAAGGTGGGGTCTACGTCTACCATTCCAATCCAATACACTATTTTGTCAAATTCAGTAAATATCTCCTCACAGTCCATAGCGCTTGTGTGTGTCGCAAAAACATATCTGGTTTTTGTAGCCAGGCCTGGCTCTGTAATCAGAAAAACAGTGTCTTGGAACGAGCCAAACAACAGTGTTCCAGCCAATCAGCAGGTGGCGTTAATGCAGAGGACGAGGAGGAAATGGGAAAAGGGGGTCAGTGGTCGTGAGAGGGGCAGTAAGCCTGGCACATGCTAACATATAATTGTATTGTCAAGAAGGAGAGATGTTGAGAAACAGCCAAAGAGGAGAATGCCAGGCAAGGACGAAGAGCTGCATTAACACTGTTGAGGCTTTCCAACAGTGGAGAGACCTTTTGTGAGTTGAAAGGCAATGAGACGGGTGCAGAAGTTGCTCTGTTTCTGCTTGACAGGTGAAAACATTAGTGTTGCTATTGTCCACAGAACCAAAACGTTAATATGGTTTTGTCCTATTTGCTGACGTGTGTGATTTGTGTGTCCAGTAATGTTAAATTATTTGCCCACGGACATTCAGCATTCTTTCTAGTTTGCCAAGATATGTTGGTGTGCTGTCTCTCTCTGTCATCATGTTAGCTGTCCCTCCATGAATTTTGTGGGCTTAGCTTCTAAAGGAGCACTGAAGGGACGGGTGTATTTGTTTGGTTGTTGGCTTCAAATATCAACAATCCTTCTCCAGAAATGCTGACTCCACCTTTTAATATCAAGACATCTTTGACACAATTATCGGCAACAATTCTTCAAAATGTTGTTTCTGTTTGCGTCAGTTTATTTGTTTTTTTACATTTTTATACAGGGATGTCTTTCATAAATGTCTTTTATTGATTGCATTACAAGACTGTTGTATGTATGTTATTACATGGGGCTTCCTATGTTTCTGCACACTCAGTGCAAGTTAAAAGTGTAAATTTACTCTGCATAAGTTTTAATTCATGTCTCCATTTCTTTGTATTCAGACCTCAGATTTGTGGAATAAACGGCACAGTGTAGCTATTGGAGATGTGCATGAATGCAAGCTCATACGGAGGAAGGAGATAACTGCAAAACAAGTGGACCACATCTGGAAATCAATGACAGTTGCACAGTATGTGACTTATTAAAAACTTCCACTGTTCATGTTGTAATTATGATGTACCTTTGCTCTAGATCAGCATTTCCCAAACTTTTTTAGATAACTGCACTCATTCAAAGCAATTTTTTGTCATGGCTACCTGTGCTCCCATAACATCCATGTGTGTACACTGATGCTCATTGATTATAACAGTTTTTTTTACATTATATCAATATCGAGTTAGATAATCAAAATAAATCTGATTAAATAAATAACTTCCAACAGATGTTCTGCAGACTTGCAGATAAGACTTTAATTTAAAATAAACAATGAGAGCCACATCACACCTACATGATGTTGGGAACGCAGAAGTCCACAGTTGATGTTGTTTTTTTCGCCCTCATTTTTCAAGAGTTTAATTAAGATATCGAAGACATTTCTGTGCAATCCAAAGGCTTATTTCTCTGAAATTTTCAGACCATATTTGTTAGAATCCATGTCACTAAGCACTTCTCCTTTGCTAAGATAATCCATCTACCTGACAAATGTGGGATAGTAAGATGCTGATTAAACAGCATGATTATTGCACAGTGTGCCTTGGGCTTGGGCTGCGTAGTTACATGTGGGCTGCAGTTGTAAGACTGGTTGAATGTGCTGCCATAATCATAATGCTCAACAGCATCTTGATATGCCACACCTGTTGGGTGGATGGATTATCTTGGCAAAAAATAAGTGCTCACTAACATGGACTTGCGTTCACAGATGAAGTGTTACATCCTTTCTGGTCAAAAACATGTAAAATGGGAGCGAAAACTAAAGTGTCATGCTTTTATTTTGGTGTATCCACATTTTTGAGCTCTGTTTACAGTGCCAAACCTTTCCATTACTAATCTGGTGGTTACTTTTTTTGCTCATGATAAGTCCTGTGCCAGAAAGCTTGTGTCACCATGACATCTGGCAGCTGTCATTTAGATAACTGTAAAGTTTTGTTAAAATGTAAATGTTTCAGGTTTTGTTAATTTGGTGAATGTTGTTTAAAAATGCACAGTTTATAAACATGTTATGACAAATCTTCTAACACTCTTGGCCCAGCCTTAAGGCACCCACTTGTTTGATGCCAACTCTCTTGTTTTTAGTTTGCAGAGAGTGCTTGGCCTGATGTCATTGGACGGAGTTTTAAACCCTGTGCATGTGAACGGCAAGCACATCGTTCACAACGTTTTCAGTGTTAATAAGACGGGCATAGTGATATTGGAGAATAAAGCAGGTATACATTGATTCACAATTTTAAGAATAAATGCTTGGCTGCAACCTGCAAGAACATAATTACTCACCTACTGTATCTCCTTTTGCATCCAGAGGACATGCCATATTGGGTGGTATCAGCGATGAAATGCCTTGCCAATTGTAAGTTTATGTTTTCTGATGAATGGCTGATATCTCACTTAGTGTATAACTGTTTATACAGTATGTGAATGTATATATGAACTCCGTTTGTCTTCCTGCTCAGGGCCTAATGGCAATGAAAGCAAACAGCCAGTATATGCAGGTTTCGAGAGGGATGTTCTGAAAACAGTAGGAGACTACTTTCAGAGACTCAAAGAACCCCTGCTCACGTACCATCTATATGAAGTCTTTGTCAACATTCTCAGTGAGTGCTTCACTATGTGGGTCCATTGACATTTGTGCACGGCTACAGATAAAAAACTGCTGGTGTTCATATTGTTTAGCCTGTATGTTTGCCCTCAGGAGCAGGACTCATTTCTCCTCCTATCTCTGCAGGTCTGCTGCAGGAGCAGGAGGTTGCCACAGAGGCTCTTCAAGTCTGCTGTCTCTTATTGCCGCCACCCAACCGAAGACGTCTCCAGCTATTACTCCGTCTCATGTCCCGGGTCTGCCAGAATCCCCACCTGCCTCCCCTCAATGATGCTATTGCTACGCGCACGCTGGTACAGTTTTCGCTTCTCATCCTTGTATTACTTCTCTGGTTTTCTGAGGTCAAATAAGACTAGGACCGGAAATCAGTATGATAAGGAGACAGTGTAATAAACAATGATAATCCTGCATTTCACATTAACTTTGATGAGGCATTTTTGTTCAAGAGAGGTTTTGTTTGTCGGTTTGAATTGAGTTTTGCAAGATGCCAAAGTCTCAAAGGAGCATAAGACAAAACAAGGCATGCTAGTGTAAGGGCAGAGAGAAGCTGTGGGAACCATTTCTTGTCTAGGAACCTTGCCACCTATAAAAGGGGAAATGGGGAAATATTTTAAGGCAACCTTCTCTTTCTAATACAATGTGCTTGGGAATAAGGCATGGTCTGAACATTAAAATACATCAAAATGTGGAACTGTCATGCACAAGTCGGCAATAACAATGTAACGTTAGCTCCCCAAGACATCAGCAAACGAGTAGCGAGTTGAGATAAGGACCACAATGCATTGTAACAACAGAGCTCGCATAACCCTTGGTTTGTACTATACCTCTGAAAAACCTCAGTTTCGAGGGCCATGTAGCCCTAACACTTCTCCCTACCCCTCTATCCCAACAAGAATCAGGACACACTACCCCAAGGTGTTAATGTGCGGTGTAAGGTCTCCCTGAGCTGTAGGGCTAAGTGGTAGAGGCAAGGGGTGTATTGGGATTGGGCCTTTAGTGCATTATCACTACTTACTCTTTACTATATTATGTATACATTAGTATAGTGTATTAGCTCTTCTTTGAAGAACTGAGGTAATTCACTGCTAATGTTTATGAACTTAAAGATTGTATGTGTATGATCAGAAGGCAATGTTACTTAATAGCTGCTATGTTGTGGAAAAAATGTATCTCCCCGCACTCTAAATGGAAGTCATTGTCATTATTTTGTCTCCTCAGTTATTTGTTTTCACCTCTCATACTGTCTCAACATATTCAGTATCCCATGGATAGAAATTCCAGCCACAACACCTCCAGACTTGATTTCTATCTAGAGAATAATGACATGATAGGTAATGCTAAAGGGCACTAAGATACTTTATGAAAGACTCCTTTCATTACATAAACAGAAGATGCTACCAAGTAAAGTCGCTTAAAAACCTAAAGAACAAACTGTAGGCAGTTCTCTTGTATTAGATGTTTTATTTATAGGTTGTATATAAGTATAATTCTAGTTAGTTTCTCATTCATTTCCTTGTGCAATCTGTCCAGATGGTGCAGATGTTTTCCCACTGCGTTCTGGGCTCAGTAGATGAGATGGACTTGGATGAGCTGCTTGCCACCAAACTGGTGACCTTCATGATGGAACACCACAACACCATCTTCCAAGCACCTTCTAAGCTGCGTCGCCAGGTTGAGGAGCACCTGTCTCACCTCAAAAGAGTTCAGGTTGGTACACTTTCTGCAGTTACACTAAATTAATGAATGAATTGATGAGCTGGGACCACGTTGGTTAAGAAGTGTGTGCAGGTGGTCCGGTCCTGCTGCTTTTTGCATCACAGTCATGTGCACCCACTTTCTGCTGCATCTGCTCCCTCCCTCAGACCACTTGTACCAAGTCATATCTGTGCATCATTTGTGAAGACAATGTGCCAGATTGGTTTGGGCATTTTGCCAAACACTAAGTGTGGAAATGTGGTACAGTCACTGGTAAATATAGATTTGAATTAAAGCCACATAAAATCTGAAAATGACATGCATTGTTATGATAATGTGAGTGGAAAGCGCTTGTCGCAGTAGCTTGAGGCTCTCAATGACCCCGTGTTTGGTTGTGGGTTTAGTGTCCCATCTGGCAAAATTACCTCTTGAGATTTTCTTTTGAAATAAACTGAGATCTGTGATAGAAACCAGTCTGCAGCATTATTGCATTATGATCATGTGATGGAACTAAATTAACTTTATGAAAACATCAGAGGCTCTAGTCAAGAAGGCAACTGCATAAATTGAGTCTGAAAATCAACATTTTAAAATGAAAGCGGTATTGCTAATCTGGCATTTATCAGTGATACTACCATGGCTGCGCTGAAGCCTAGGCCCTCATTTATAGAAATGTTCTGAGATTTGTACTTTATCTTAAGATCATTTCCAACAGTGTGCTCAGGTTTGATTCTTAAAACATGCTTAAGCAAGATTCTTCATGCTCAGCGTTTTAGGAATCCTATCTGTAACTTGTGCACCTGTGATCTATAAATCTCAAGCCAACTTAAATTGACAGCACCTGCTTTGATATTTCTCTCTATATTTCTCTGCATAAATAAGGGTTAAGTCAGGAATAGCTGTGGACTCAAAGAGATTATCTACCTTTTGGAGGACAAAATTACTGTGTAGAGAGGAGAGCATTGTTGAAAAAATTCACTGTGTGTCCCAAACTGCAATACCCCTACATAGCAGGAAAATCACTTCAGTCAAGTTATAGACTTTGCTCAGAGATGAGATCATTTCTACCCCAAGAATATGTTTTATAAATAATTACTTAACATGGTGTTGTACTTATTTAAGATCAAATCTGATCCTTTTTAAATAGCTGGTATCTGGTTTGTACAGGTAACTGTTGCCATGGAAAACATCATAAATGTCAGAAACAGTCCTGAGGGGTTTTATTCATTTTTGGTACCCACTACTTCAAGGTAAACCTGATAGGAGTAACTGTGATAGCATTTCTTTAAATAACCTATTTTCATCCAGCATGGGCTATACAGAGTTTAAATTGAAAATGCAGATTGAAGTGATCAGAATCCCCACAGGAGCAGGCAGAATTGAGATTATACATCCACTGGAGGGGGTGGCATTGTTTTAAAATGTGTTTTGTGAGATTGAGAAAGAGTTTATTTCTAATCTGTGAGCTAGAAAAGTCACTCATGTAATATCACTATATCAGTAATTTAACAGAGACGGACCCAGCAGCACAGTTATCTGTAAGATTTTTTGCCCGTCCTAATGATTGCCTTTATGGAGTGTTTTATTTTATTCCTCTGTGCACAGTTGGATCATATTGATGTGTGCATGTGTTTTCTTTTAGTGGGCGCATCAGAAAATGTAGAACACAGACTGTATTGACTGTATTGTTGGCCTACAAATGAAGGCCTGATTGATTCTTATCATGTAGTCAACAGTAGATGCATAAGCTTACACATCCCACGCTGTGAACAGGACTCAAAACATGATGTCTTCTCAACTGAATGTTGTAAATGAGACTTTAAAACTGCTACCACACTGCAAACTTAAAGCGATAGCTCGGGTTTATTGAAGTAGGGTTATGTGAGGCACTGCCTCCATAGTAGAGATAGACCGATATGGTTTTTTCAGGGCCGATACCGATACCGATTATTAGTAGTCAAGGAGGCCGATAACCGATATTTGGAGCCGATATTCATTTGCAGTAAAAGGGAAAATATTGGCCTTGATGCAGTTATATTATGTCTTAAGTCTTGAACAGCAATATCCTGCTCCTCTCTACAAGAAACTGTCAAAGACAGCTTCAGGACACACTTCATCTAACAATATGTCATTTTCTGCTGCTTGGGATCTCTCAATCAACACACAAAAAAGGTAGAGTAAAATAACTTGGTAGTTAAACAGCCATTATTGCCCTACAGTTTTCTCTCAGACAGACGGTGCTTTGCTGTCAGTTTCTGCAGCTTCTCATGTGGCACACACACACACACACACACACACACACACACACTTCTTTATTAATTAACTTTTATTTAGTTTTCTTAATTCTCTAGCCATCCCCTCAACGTGCTTCCCTGCAATAAAACTAACTGAATTTTACTCACACACACACACACACACACACTTCTTACTTTGATCACTGACTATTTCCCTATCAATATTATCAGCAACCTTGTTTCAAGTGATTAAACCGTTAAAAACACTAAATAGCCTGCAGCATCTTCACTTTAATAATCAGTGTTTATCACAGGAACAGACAGCTGCCGCTAACGTATTGGGCCTCACGGTAACGTCAGTAGTTACTGTAGAGTTGTACAGTTTCGCTACAGTCTGCTGAGCGTCCAGAGCCAGAAGGAGGAAGCGGACCGGTGGGGCTACTGGCGGGCTACGTTACTATCACGGACTATTTCCATATCGATATGATCAGCAACCTTGTTTCGAGTGATTAACAAGCACGTCTGGAGGGACCGCGAGCGGAGAGGAGAAAAAAGTTTTGCCGAACGGAACCGGCGCTGTTCCTGGGGGCTTGGTTTCGAAGGTAAGTTAAGGCAGCAGACTCGCCCGAAATTGTAATAAACATCCCAGTCCTCTACACTCAACCACTACTAGTAACATTACTGTGAGCCCATTAATGTTATATAAGCGGCAGCTCTGCTCGCTCGCAGTCCCTCCAGACGTGCGTGTTAATCACTCGAAACAAGGTTGCTGATAATATCGATATGGAAATAGTCCGTGATAGTAGAAGTCTGTGTGTGTGTGAGAGAGAGTAAAAACCTAATGAACTCAATTCAGTCCAGTTTTATTGCAGAGAAGCACGTTGAGGTGAAGGCTGATTAGCATTAGCGTAAGGTTAGCCCACCGGTCGCTTGGCTCTACACGCTCAGCAGACTTTAGCGAAACTCTACAACTCACGTGAGCACTGTGCATGCACAGCTTTCACTGCTGATTGGCTGTTACCTGTGCCGTGGCTCTGCGTGTAACCAATCAGATGGTGCTGTGGGTGGGACAATGCTGGAGACAGAGTAGTGACAGCAGACAGAGAGGCGCAGCTGCATCAGAGCCAAAATAACCCAGTTTTAAATTGATATCTTATCGGCCGTCGGATTAAAAAAAAGGCCGATGCCGATATGCTTCAAAATGGCGAATATCGGCGCCGATAATCGGTCTATCCCTACTCCATAGTTATTGTATTACGTACAGTAGAAGACGGGATGCACGCCCCCAGTTTGGAGAAGCAGAAGGAGCGACGGTGTGGACGGGGGCAGCAGCAAAATGTATTTAGAAAATTTAGAAAATCAGTTTAAGGGCATGCTGTATTTAGAATATTTTCACAGCTTTACCTTGCATTAGACAGCCCTTTCAAAGTCATTATATCCACTCATGTTGCCGAATACGTTATATGAAATATTAGCATTTCTTTTCAATAGCTTCCAGGCTATTGGACCCATTGACTCAAATTCAATGCAGAAATATCTTCATATACTAGTTGAATGAGACAGGCCACTTTTTATTAGATTTTTGTGGAAGTTTTATTTTTCATGAATATTTAAAGAAAGATTGGCATTTTTCATGAATAAATCAGCATTTATTTTTTCAATAGCTTCCAGGCTGATGGACCCATTGACTCAAATTCATTGAAGAAATGTCCTCATATACGGGTTGAATGAGACACACCTCTTTATATTGGATTTATGTGGAACTTTAAGTGGAAAAGCTGCAGTTTTACAAAACAGTGACTCATTTTAAAAAACTTTAATTTTACCTCACACAACACAACGCACTACTGCTGCCCTGAACAGTTAGTTTGTGTTATTTGGGAATTTGGTGTTTTAAAGGGTTAGTTCAGATTCACACAACTGTTGTGTTACAGTACAATTATGGAGAGGGTAATCGCTCTGTACAATAGTTGACTATTTACAGTTAATGTCACAGATCAGCTGTATTTTCTAACTTATAAGCAGGTAAGTCAGTAGCTTCAGGTAACTGGCTGCATATTTTGCATGACAACTTTTGTTGTATAGTGGGCTCATGAATAGGGACTATTATTTATCAATGATAATAAAGAAATTCGAAATAACCTGCAATTGTCCTTTACTTCTTGAATTACATAATTCCAACATTTCATTTGTGTCTTCCATCAGATCAAATACGCAGGATCAGACACAGACTTCAGTGCATCTCCAGCCTTTTGTAAACAGATCAGAAGGGTGGAGTCTGAGGAGCAGAAGGTGATAGGAACCCAGACACCCCTGCATGAGCTGCTGGAAGGCCTGATTGCAGACAAAGAACTTCCTGCCAAGGACAAGAGGAAAAGGCTTAAACAGGTATGGAAATTTTCTTTGAAAAGAAGACATGTTAAAAGAGAAAAATCCTTAAATGTGGATCTGGGCAGAGGGATCTATTTGAAGTGTTGACGGGCAAATACTGAACAGCAAAGTTACTCTGCTCTTGAGCAATGCACTGTAAAATGTACATATGAACCTTTAATGCATAAGAATGCCCAAAGCCTTGTATTTTAGTACTAATGCTGTACTATACTAATTCATATCTTCCCCTTTTCAGTTCCAGAGGTCATACCCAGAAGTCTACCAGAGTCGATTTCCCACTGAGGAAAGCAAAGCTGCTGTCATACCCGAGAAAGTCCCACGACGCAAACCTCCTCTTATGTTCTTCAACCTCAAGAAATCCTTGGAGCCCTTTCAGAGGAGCTGGAGTTTTAGAGCATGATCCACCACCTCTGACACATCTGCACTTCAGGCTGTATACACAAGTCGACCTCAGTGTCATGAAACGAGGAGCAATGTGGCTTAAATGGTGCTTTGGCCACAGCAAATAATAAATTGTACTTTGTAGCACTGTTAAACTAAGATGATAATTTAAAGGGTTAGTTTACACAAATACACTATATACTATGACAGCTAATAATAATAATGATGATGATGATAATAATATGACATTCCCAGTGACTGCTAGTTGTATCTAGCAAGATAGCTTGATTTAGTAGCAAAACATTTTGAAATTTGGTCTGGAATACTGTAACAGTAATACAGTAATGTAACAGTAAATATGGAAGGCTGAACTAAAATTTTACTAATTGTGTCCCGAGAAAACTTGAACAACATATAAGAAACGATCCACTAACACTGAGAGAACCACAAGTGTTTCTTCAAATTAATCATTGTATATTGGTATGTTTTTTAAGATGCTGTATGTTAGAATGGTCCAATAAGGAGGTATGATATTTCACTGACGTTGCCATCCTCGTACCAAACTGAATGAAGTCCATTTCCACAGTATTAATACTGTATTTTACTAGGTTGTTAAAAGTTAATGATCAGAGCATCATTTTTTTAACTCGAACAGAAAAAAATCAAACGTGTTTCTTCAAACAGATGATATCATTTCTTGAATGGAGTCTTGTAATGCAAAGATGCATTTTATTTTCATGATCACTTTTTATGTAGAATGGTCTTTATGATGTTAAATCTAGGCTACATAGAGTCTATCTGTCAATGAACATGTCAAGGGTTTGGTTAGAAAGGGAGTGTGTGAGATGTGTTAAGTTACTGAAAAGCTCTAGATGAGCTTTAGCTGCATTTGTAACTACAAACAATAACTAATGAGGGAAAATCCTGTGTGAAAATTGTATATGCAATTTGTTGTTAAACGACTCTATTTTTTTTCTATTGATCTGCTGAATCTTAATCTCAGAAAAAGGAGACAAAACTAGACATTTCACATATCACAACTCTATAAATCCTCCTTCCACCTAACTTGACGGGTCCTACTGTATGTGCACTCTGAGAACAAATCATTTCATGTTTGTACTTGTTGGTTTTATTCTGTATATAAGAACTGTTTTATTGATTGGTACATATTTCAATGTTTCATATACACTTCGTTTTCAGTGTATTTTGTCTGTGCTCTGTCACGTCAATCAGGTTGTTTTTCACTTAATTTGAGTTTCAAAATGTATATTTTTTTGTAGTGATGTAGTGCTGATATTTCTATGTTGACATTCCTAAATGCTCTTGAACAAACGTAATAATGCTGGATCAACTGTTACACTTGAATTGCTGCTCTGTGCTGGAAAAAATTCAACGGGTTAAAGGTGAATTCATCTTGATGCTGATTTTTTTAGTAAAGAACTTCTAAATGGTAAATGTGACTGTTTTCTTTGTAGGCTAATAGGTTGATGGTTTTCACAGGGAAATATTGTTTGGATGTAACACAAACATGAACATAAGCTTGTTTTAATGGCTTAATAGTACACACAGCATATAGTAACATAGTAGAGAAGTGCCCTAAAGACCAGCTTTTTTTTTTTTATTAGAAAAATACCACTGGTCCCCATATAAGCAATGCAATTTATAGGTGACCTTGACTTGTCTGCCCTATTTCCGTCTTCTGTTTCCTTCCCGTATACACAACAAGCTTTTGACTGATAGTAATCATACAACATAATAGACGGTATGAATCCACAGGGTGCTAGAGTGACAGGAGATGTCTCGCTGTGATCAGGGGGAGTGATGCTTCTGTGTGACACAGCAAAAGAGTTGCAAGTCAGCAGCTAACACCTGCATACATTTAAAGAAGCATCCCACAAAGTAAACAGAGGCTAGTCCACGGAGGAGTAAAGAAAACTTCATTATCCCACACAACTCATCACCACAGTGATTCACTGTGTGTATAAAATCTGTATGCAGCAATAAGACTCAACATATTCTGGTGGCTCAAGTTATTGTTTTCAGACAAATTAGACAATTCTACAGTGGCCCTGAAGTGCAAATCACAACAGCAAATAGGAAAACACAACCAGGAAACATTTCCAATTAGCGATCTGTTGTGTTTTTTTCTTATTTTGTTACTTTGATTTCCAATTTGTTGTTGTGTTCCCTCTTTTGTTAATTTGATTTCTGACTTGCTGTTGTGTTTTTCTATTTGCTGTTGTGATTTGCACTGGCAGTAAATGTCCTTCGCCTCAGTGTGCTCATACGTACATTGTTTGTTGTCAAATGCATGTCTGACAGAACAGGTAGTTTCTATTTTAATAAATACACAGGCTGTCAATCAAACACTACAGTCATTGTGTATTGGGCTTCCAAAATGCATGCGACTTATACACTGCTGCAGCTCTGTGAGGCTGTACTTAGCCAGTAGTGCTAAGTACTTTGAGCTTAATGCTATCGCCGGCATGCTATCACACTCACATTCTTAATGATAACATGTTATTTAGTCAGCTGGCATCTCCACACACTCATGAGTTGAAGTCACAAAGCCCTGGGACTACCAAGTCAATTTTGCTCAATTTAGATCATTTTCAACTCGTGCAGAAGAATTTTTGTCTTAATTTAAGCAAAGTTTAGAACAAAATTGCATTTGATCATGATCACATACATCTTTGTAGTTAATCTAATAGCAGTCAGGCCACTTACAATTTGCTTTGTTTAGTGTGAATGACACCTTTCCTTTCATTATCATCGAGCAGTATGTGAGTGATGGGGATGGTAAGTCTGCGAGAGTTTAGGGCCATACCTCTGTCAAACTGTCAAGAGCATGGGGTACCCTGGTAGTTCAGTTGGTAGACTGTGCACCCCACGTACAGAGGCTGTGTCCTCGCTGCAGCAGCCAGGGGTTCAAATCCAACCTGTGGCCCTTTGCTGCATGTCCTCCCCCTCCTTTGCTGTTATCTCTTAAACACTACTGTCAATAAAGCCATGAAAAAGACAAAATACATTAAAAAATGAATTGTCAAGTGCATGAGGCCCCTATTTGCCCCCTATTTGTTTGAAATATGAATTCAACAGGTGGACAATTCTTACATATTGCCCATTTAAGGCCTTTGGGGGTCAGTGGGATCGGGTAAACTAAAACCTACTGCTGGACTGTGCGATGTGTAAGTGACATAGATTTGAAACATGATTTTGCTGAGGGAGATGGACCAGATGCATGAGTAATGTTTACGACAGACTAATGAACACGAGCCTGTTCCCCCTCACCTTAAGAAGTCCATCTCCCGCTGCTGTAACTGATATAATCTAGTTAGTGTCCGAAACAATGCAGACAGATACAGCAGGTGCAGCGAAAGACCCGTCAGTGACCGTCTGGCCAAATTCAGACATGGCTCAGACAAGATGAAATTATTGTAGGCATTGTTGTACATCCACACGTTCTGTAAAGCTGCTGAACTACAAGACCTCTAATGTAGCTCCCACCTAATGACTGCAGATCTCAGTTTAAGAGGTCCTAGCTCGGAGCAGACTAATGACTCTCTAGAAGTCATCGTGCTGCTGATGATGTAGTAATATGAAAAATATGTGAAATGATCACATAACTCTAATGAATGGTGGCTCAGAGAGAGGTCTGTGGTCATTATGCTTCAGGTGTTATCAGTGCATTAATATTCCAGCGTGTGGGCCTGCAGACGGTACAGTAGGCGTTCCATTCAGGGTGACCAGGCATCGCTGACGACTCAGCGTTGGAGTGAAGGAGAAGGAATTAAGTCCATCATCAGGGACCTCTTCAGCCTTTGTAGCCACGAGGGGCCAAAGCCTGACCCGAATACAGAGCAGCCAATTTGCTATCAAGCTTTAAGATTGTAAAGGCTGGCATTAGGTTCAGTCTTATACTGTGTTCAGCATCTTTTGACGTATCTGATCTTAAGTGTTGCTGACAGGGTCTCCCACGGGATTTAAGCCAAACTGACGGCCAACACAGAATACAGAATACTTGCTACTTGCAATGGTTTAAATAAGTCAGTGAAAAATGATCTCTCTCCATTCACTAGCATACAAAGTTTTTCCGAAATAATGTCCCATGGGGTCCAATGGCAGTCGCGTTGTACAGTTTCAGTCTTCGGCCCATGGTGTCACTTTGCCTCTCTATAGGGGATTTACTCTTTGTTCTGTGAGGAGAGGCGTAATCGGCAGAATAACTGTTGTTAATTAAAATTGCAAACCATGGATATGTAAAACTTTACATTTCTTTATGTTGCAACTTTATGTTATATACTCTCTTTAGGTTTAAGTTAGGGTTTGGAAAATATCATGTTTTTGCTGTCACAAATTTCCATCAAAGATATCCGTCTCCTTAAAAATATCCAGAGGCTTCTTACAAATGTTGAAATGTCGAGATCCCTCATCAAAAATATTGAGTGCTTTCTCACTTACAAATGTTGAAACTCAACAGCCAGCCCCCTCTGCCTCCGACATGAAGGTCAGGTCCTAAACACGTAATGGGAACCAGGCTGGGAGAGGAAATTAAGGTTGGCATTTCGTTTTCGTCCTCTTAAGGTCTGAGGCTCTGAGGTTGCATGTGTCCACATGACATTTCTTTTGGTGTTATTTGGTGGTAGTGAGTCAGCCCATGCTCTCTGGTTGAGTCTGCCCATGCTGTTTCCCTAATGCTTTTCTGGGAAAAGACATGTAGCTTTGGTAATTTGTTTTTCACTCTGGACCTGAGAACAGTGCAACACAAGGAGAAAGAAAACCCTGTTGTATGAGTCATATTTTTCCATTATCAGCTGCAGAAATATGTAAAAAATCAAATATTGGTTGGCAGCTCTCCTCATGGTGTCAACATTAATTTGTTGGATTAACTCTAATGCTGCTACTGGGTTGTCTTTTGTTTTTGCCAGCAGCAGACATGTGGTGTTTTAAGTAACATGCACTTATCCCAAATTAAGAAATTAAGAAAATAGATGTTAATTGATTCAGATTTTTTGTCTCCACTAGTCATGCATCAGTCTAATTACAAGGGCACAAACAGTCACAGCATGATGTTCACCTGGCAGTGAGGGTGATTGTCAGGCCACTTCATGTTACTGCCAGTCACAAGCAGAGAGTTAAAGGTGTAGTTGGTAGAATATGGAGCAGCATATCACCAGAGTGACTGACAACTGCTGCTATGTGCCAGCTATCCTTGGCTGTAGCTAGCTTCCATTAGCTAATTAGCTCGTGGCTCAGTTAGCTGTGGACCCAGCTTTGAAACTTGAATTCAGCCAGCTGAACAGCTGACAGCTTTATAGAGTTCTCTGTCCTGACTGGATATCAAGGGAAGGGATACCAGAAAATGTCTTTTCTCTTTTACTGCATGAGCAGGAGGATGAGAGACATGAGTTACCAACCAAACACTCTATGACAGTAAATACTGTTGTAATATAGAGCTGCTAAACACTTACAGCAGCTTTAATTTTTTGAATGTTTTAAGCTAAAATTCTGGCCACATCTTACGAATTGCTCCTTTAAGCAGAACAAAAAGTGCAGAAAAGTTGGATAAAACTCAATGCACATCTTTTAGTAGGAATAAGGAAGAGAATGCATCAAGTTCGAATCATGTTTGTGGTGAACACACTTCATTTAACAGACTGCGTAAAAGCAAGCGGGCACACGGTAGAAGCTAATAGACTGGCAAAAAAGGTCAAACTGCAGTAAATTAGGAGTTTGGGAGATTTGGGGAATTAATGGCTGCATATGTGGGTCATAATGAATAACTTCAAAGGTTAAATGCAGCAATATACACACTCGGCTGAGGGTGACCTTTTCAATCTGGCTCCCTATTTTGATATTGCATCTCCAGTCTGCACCACTGCTCAGTCAACCTGAACTTGGACCCATTCTCGCTCCATCAACGTCTATTAGATAGCAGACAATTTGGAGGAAATGAGGCTGCGCTGTCTGTATGTTGGTAGAATGTGTTTGTGAGTGAGCGAATGAGTGAGCGAGCGAGCAAGCCTCGACCTTTACAGTAAGTGTTGATCACTGCTCCAGGCCGAGTGTTCTCCTGCTGCGTTCTGAGTGCCTCGTGTCTGTTCCCCCTTTGTGGTGTAAAAACCACAGTGTGGGTGGCTCTAAGCTTTTGTGCCAATCTCAAGGTGTGATTATGTGATTATAAGCAATATCTCCTTTCTTCGCGAGAGAGAAACAAAGAAGCTTTGTGTGACGGATGGCCAAAAAACACGAGGTGAGATGAAGTCATACTCCCATGATCCTCCTGATTGTGTTTCTTTAATGAAAGCACAATCAGTTCATTAGTTTTTAATGAAAGGAGTTACGAGCCATTAATTATCCCTCCGTGGAGTTTCAGGTGTGGAATATAACCATAGCTGTGATCTACTTCATTAATCCCAAGCTCTTGAGGTAATATTATCCTGATTCTTTGTCGTTTTTCACGGACTTTGAAGTTTTTTGTTTTGTACGTGTTCATCAGAGGCACAGCTGCTCTCAAGAGAGAAGAAATTGTGATAACAAGAACGCTATAAATGGCACCGACATCTGTTCGATTCACACTCTTGCACGGTATTAATCATCTTGGACGATAAGTAGGCAGTGATAGGGCACTGGCCAATAATAGCTGTCTGTGGCTGGTTGGTTATTACTGAACCATCAAATAATAAGTGCAGTCAGAAAAAAAAGGTTCTTCTGTGGGAGTAATTCAACATCGAGCTTATGACAAGATGAGGAGGCGTCCAGAAAACCATGTCACCATCACTCAAAGATCTAAAAAGGTCAGAGAGAAAACATAAGTAATGACACAATTCGAAATGTACTCAGTAACAAGAATGTTATTTATGTTTTTCCCATGGTGCTGTGTGTTTATCAGGACCCGAACACAGGTTGGTGTCAGCCTGTCTGGCGATCTAAAACGGCCGCGGGGAATAATGATGAATTGGGTACACAAAGAGTATGTGACTTTACATATCTACCAGACTTGTCTGACAGAGTTGTGCCTTGAATGGAGTTTATTAAATTTGCCCAGCGTCAACAGAGCCGCGCTCTCAATGCTTGATCGCCCACTGCACGTACCACAGTGTGTTCGTTGACTCGATGCTCTGTGTGCGCCGACAAAGAGAGTTTTCCGGCTGAATGTTCGAGATGATTGAGCGGCGCCGTCAGAGCCCAGTTTTATATGGAATTAGTGGATTTATTTGTTTTCCAAGTGCACACAAGCAGAAGTCATTTGGATGGACAGAAGCGAGTGTTTGTGTTTGTGTCTCCATGTGTGTCCTACTGCGGCTTTAAAGGATAAGTATACCCAAAAATGAAAAATTCAGTCATGATCCACACACGACGGAAAGTCAGGTGAAGTTTCGTAGTCCGCAAAAACATTTCTGGAGCGTCACATCAAGCGGTCTCACACATTAGGGACACCAACTGGGTGATGGCCTCAGACTGGCATGCATCACATCTGGCTAGCAGCACCATGATCTTTGCTTCCTTATGGTACAGCATGGTGCTAATCCTTGAAGGAAATGTTCCTAAAACAAGCTATTTATCTTACAAATTAGCCTGTAGACATATAACCGTTCCAAAATTTTCACTGTGGTTAGCCAATTATTGTTAACATCCATAGCAGAGACAGAACTATGTTGCTCTCAAACCAGACTGGTGTGGACTAAACACAGAACTTTAGAGCTTATTACCCATTTATGACTTTAGCAAGAAAGGATAGTTTGGAAATTGACAGATAGTTTTTGTCACCACCCTTATGCAGTGGAACTACATGTACATGTTCAACCTGAGGGATAACTCCAGTAGGAATGGAGAGATTAAAGAGAAATGCAATTTGTTCAGCAGTAATTGGAAAAAATAAGGGGTCAAGTTTATCCACGTCAGTTGATCTCCTGAAATTGATAGCTTGGAGCGCCTCCTTAACAACAGAGAAAGTGAAGGCCTGCAGGGTGACCTGAGAGGTAAAGTTTAAAAGGGGCGCATGAGCCAACGGCAGGACATGAATGCACCATATCAAACTGAGTCCCAGCTGCAGCACAAGTGTGTGTTGAAAGCTTGGCAATGTCCAGTGTCTTATCTAAACACTCATTAAACGTAAGAAGGAATAGATGTAGAGGATTTGTTTTTATATACATTTAATGCTGTCCAAAAGTTTTGACAGGTTTGTGAGATTAATTCTACTTATAATAAACAATATATATATATATATATATATATATATATATATATATATATATATATATATATATATATATAGAGAGAGAGAGAGAGAGAGAGAGAGAGAGAGATACATATCTATATCTCTCTCTATATATACAGTATATATATATATATGGGTTAAAGATCACCCCTGGTTCTCCACAGATTTATCAAAGGCATTTATTATATATATGTATATATATATATATATATATATATATATATACACACACACACACACACATATATATGTGTGTGTGTGTGTGTGTATGTATATATATATATACATATATACATATATATAGCTATATAATAAATGACTTTTAAATCTGTGGAGAACCAGGGGTGATTTTTAACCCATAGCTATAAAAGAATATATTGGAAAGCTTTAAAGTGAAAGGAATAAATGAATTTGTAAAATATTCCAATACAAATGAAACATGGTAACTCAGAGGTGTGATGTATATTACACTTTTAATGAAAATCCTCGAGCTTGGTCTCTCCAGTCTAGCTCTTCTACCTCAGGCTTGAGGACAGTGGTCACTTAGGAGAAGCACAAAAAACTCTAGAGGAGAAATTGTGTCCCTCATCACAACAATGTCTTTGAGAAGTTCCAGTCTGGTTTTAGAGCTCTACACAGCACAGAAACTGCCCTCCTCAAGGTCACCAATGACCTTCTTTTAGCAGCCGACAGGGGAGAGAGCGCAATTTTAATCCTTTTAGATTTAAGTGCAGCTTTTGACACTGTTGATCATGCCATTTTACTAGACCACCTGAAAACTTGGGTTGGCATCAAGGGTACTGCTTTTAGTTGGTTTTATTCTTACCTGTTAGACAGAACCTTCTCGGTCACCACAGGTAATTACTCTTCAACTACAACGCTCATTACCTGTGGTGTACTGCAAGGTTCTATTTTAGGTCCTATTTTATTTTCTGTTTATATGCTCCCACTCGGCCAGATTATTGAACACCATAATGTTTCTTTCCACTGCTATGCAGATGACACACAAATATACCTTCCACTGAAGCCCAGTGACCCAAGAAGCCTAGCTGCTGTCTTACGCTGTCCTAAAGATATCAACCATTGGATGGCTCTAATTTCCTACAACTTAATAACTCAAAAACTGAAATCATACTGTTCAGCCCCCCAAATCATATCAGCCTCTTTCAGCAAGCCCTTGGTCCCCTGTCTGTCAACATAAAACCCACTTCACGAAATCTTGGTGTCCAATTTGATTCAGAGCTCACTTTCATCCCTCATGTCAGCAAACTGGTCCAGTCCTGTTTTTACCAACTAAGATCCATTTCAAAAATTAAACGTATGCTCTCACCCCCCGACCTGACCTAGATTACTGCAACTCCCTTCTCTCTGACATCAATCAGAAAGCACTCTCTCGCCTCCAACTGGTAGAGAATTCAGCAGCTAGGCTTCTAACTGGTTTTAACAGATGACATCACATTACCCCAGTCCTAGCTTCCCTTCATTGGCTCCCCGTCCGTTTTAGAATTGATTTTAAGATTTTACTGATCACTTTTAAAGCACTTGTGGGCCTGGCTCCAGCTCGCAGCCTTAGATCCTCGGGCGGGGCCCTTCTCACCGTTCCAAAGTCGAGGCTAAAAACCAAAGGTGATCGTGCCTTCGCCATCAGGGCCCCTCGACTTTGGAACACCCTGCCTGAGGAGATAAGGCTTGCAGGATTGGTAACCTCTTTTAAATCACTTCTTAAAACCCATTTTTATAGACTTGCCTTATGTGATGTCGTCCTTTTGCTTTTGCTCCTACCATTTGAGTTTATTATATTAATGTATTTGTTTTGTTTATTTTACCTATTTGATTTATTTCCATTTCTTTATTTTGTTTATTTAACTTTTTTTTCATTACTTCTGTTCTTCAGTTATTTGTTTCAAATTGCGTAACTATAAATGCCATTTATTCGTTTGTCCACTACAATTTTGCTTTGTTTTGTCAAAGCACTTTGTAAATTGTGTTTTTAAAAGTGCTATATAAATAAAGTTTATTATTGTTATTATTATTATTATTATTATTATTATTATTATTATCAATCAACGTTGATTTTGAAGGATTTTTCAATCTAGCTCATAAATCAGCTGTGACAGATTGAGACTGTTGCTCATATCTTTTGGAATATTTGAGTTACTTGCCGTTCAGTTCAGGCTGAGGTCACCTTGAACCTTCAGTTACTGTACTAAACAAGTTTGCTAGTTTATTAATTTTTTGAATGTATTATTTAAAAAAATCAATTTCCGGATTTGAAAGCAGGAGTGCTCAGTCCTCATCGTTCCCAGAGTCAGTGCCACCTTCGAGTTCCAGCTCCACAGCCACGCTGCTGCCCGGCCTCCTCCACCTCAGCCTCAAGGTGGATCCACCTGCGTCTCCATTCACCTGTGCCTCCACCTCAGCCTCTACCTCCCAGAACCGTGAGCCCCAGCTGCACTTGCCTGAGCCACTATCAGCTATGGTTTCACCTGAGCAAATCAATAAATTCCTTCAAACCTTTCCCCCTGTCTTGGTGTCCACGTTGGGGTCCACAAACCAACCTTCAATTGGTAACAGTTGTCATCTTGTCTTAGTGTCTAGTCTAAAGTCTGTATCTGACATGCATCAATAGAGTTGCCCTGAAAAAGACCCCATCTTGTTAGATATTTACAGTACAAGGCATCATGGGAAGAAAGCCTGTTTCCTCAAACCCCTTTGGGATCACTGAGTTGATTTGATGCCAGGAAATGTACTCCACTAGGGTGTAATCAGCAAAACCCAACTCTGAGGGAACCCAACTGGTGGGAGCCTACACTGCTATTTTCTTTCTTTTGGTCACAACCCACTGTGACAGTGAGCGGGGTGAGGGTTGATGTTTTCTGTCAGGGAGGCTGAACAAGAGCTCTTTTTATAGACGTGAAGCGCTCAATGAGACGTGAGAACACCTTTTTTCTTTAGAGATAATCATTTGTAAGAAAACAACGAGGGACTAATGAAACGCAAAGCAGATTTTGTTTATGGAATAAAAAGATTTCTTCAAGGAAATGTCACAAGTTTACTATATTTATATAATATTAGTAGCATAGCACTGCATAAAGACACAATCAAAAGCCTGGATATATTTCAAAATGTCATCCAGATAGAGTACTTCAGAGACTTAACTGTTTCTTACATGTTGCATATCAAGCACACAAAGATTCAACAACAAGAAAATAACCTTTTTTTTTTTCTTTTTCTGGTAAATTATGTAATTCAACAGCACTGCTGAGTTAATACAAGATACAAGGTTGAAGAGACACAACAGAACAATCACAGCAAACTACATAAAGCACTGAAAATCTGTACAAACAGTACCATCTATAAGTGAATGAATGAATAAATAAATTAAAAAGCTGGAAAAAATGTGAATCCTTCGAGAAACCTTCACAAAGAAAGAGCACCTTTGTTGCATGTCCTCACTCCACAGCATGCTCAGTGTGCGTTTGTGTTTGCTTTCACATGTTCAGTGTTGTGTGCAAAGAGAAATCCTCCAGCTTTGTTGGCGACTGAACTGATGTGTGGAAAGTTTTCTTTGCAAAGTGAAAGGCAATGCTTTAAAATGCAGCAAACTACAGTGTAAAAATTGTACAGATGCACAGCGTGTACCCATATTCAGTTTAGAGCCAAAGATCTTCTAGCTAACAAACAGATGCTTTAGATTCTGCTCATTGTTTGGATGGTAGTTTGTAATAAAGGCGCTTTATCACACATGTTCACTGTTTTAACCTGATGGAAGTGTACTGTCACTGTAAATTAATGGCCATTACCTAGGCGGGAATTCCTCATACATGTTTTTAATGCATCTTCGGCAGTGATACATGTGACCGGTGGCTTTATGTTTTCAGGTTGTCTGTATGTCTCTCCATACATCCCATTCTGGTGGATGTGAAAGTTCGCCTCGAGGGAATTTCTTCACTTGGACTCAGGGATGAACTGATTAGATTTTGGCGGTCAAAGGTCAAGGTCATTGTGACCACATGGCGTCCCGTTCTTGTGAACAGGATATCTCAGAAACGCCTGAAGGGAATTTCTTCAAATTGGACTTGGACTCAAGAATTGACTGTTTATTTAACTGAATTGAGCTGATTTGAGTGGTCAAAGGTCAAAGGTCACTGTGACCTCTCAAAACTCATTTTTGGCCACGACTCAACAATTTATACAAGTATGACAAAATATTTTACACAAAGAGAAGACATTTTATATCAAAAAGGTCAAAGGTCAACTTAACTGTGGCAAAAATGTTCTAGTCATTATTGATGAATTATTATTATTATGAAGGCCGGTTGGGTCAACGACCCACATGTGGCCCTAACGACTCTGAAACTCAGAGCTCACACGTGTCCTTAACGACTCGATACAGCACTTAGAATTACAATGACCTCGAGGACTGAGAACCTTCATCAACATGCTCTGGTCATTATTCATCATCACAGCTCAGGATCGGCAGCTTGACTGGTGCACGGAGGCATATAACTGCGATGCGTAATTTTAGTTTCGATTGGTTAGGACAAATAAATTGACATGTCATTTGTTAAATTCATGAACAGCTCCTTAATCATATGTGATGTGATATGACACTACTCAGAAATGTGTCTAGTTTCTTCGATAACATCAGTTTTGACTGTCTGACAGTTCCTAAATTGGATCCCAAAACTACATTACTACTCCCAAGCATTTTAATATCAATTTGAACTATTTTGTGGCTATGGCTACAAAAGACCACCCTTCTTCCAAGATTTATCATTTTGATAACTTATTTTATAGTATCTACTGTTTTACCATTTTTTCCTGTCTTGGTAATTAATAAAAATGTCACAGCACTCTACTCAAACAGCAGTTCTCATTCCCAGGTCATCAAATACCATTGTTTTGTCACACCCCTCATGGTCTCAAACAGATGCACAAGGCACATGTATAAGGCCTGCCAGAGATCCTTTCTAACAAATGGTCATGGCTGTGAAACGGTCACAGTTGGTTACATTTAGGCACCAATACTACTAAGTTGGGTTCAGGAAAAGATCAAGGGTTGGGCTAAAATAAGCTGGTGAAGTTAAATATGTAACCTAAGTTAACTTCCAAATGTAAAGTAAAAGTAGAGACCATCAGTGGGATCACATTAGCTGCAATACCCTTCAACATGTTCCCGTTAAGACCCAAACTCTTCAGTAGTCATTAGTAGATTATTATATTAGTCCTCAGTACTCAGGTGTTAGACCATACCCAACTTCAAAATCAACTTTCATTTTGATCTGAACTACACGAACACAGACATAGAAACACCTTAGAAGGTGCTCAAAACTGCTTCTGTGGCAGTTCCCGCTACAGTTCTATGTTTAACTTGGTCGCTCTACATCACCTGACTTGCTCTGAGCGTGTAATAACGGATGTGTTAAATATCAGAGTTGGTTGAAAGCATGGTGCGACTCACTAAGGCATTAAAATGTACCATGTCTCTGTTGTCTGTATGTGACGTCAACGACAGTGGCAGAATATTAGTATCTGACGACCTGGAAATGAGAACGTCTGCCTCATATTTGTCCTGATATAGGTACAGTATGCAGAATATATTATGTTAGTACCCCATATATACTAAATATTTACACTGTAAGTTGTGCTGCGAAATTAAAAATGGCATTTTCTGTTAAAAATACATTCTTTTGTACATGTGCTCTTTAAATTGGTATTTTACACTTTTTGTGTTCCACTTCAGTTTCATTCACCAAAGTTACAGTCTCCCACTGTGATATGTGTCCACCATGATCTCACCAACAAGAAGCCATGTCCCGCGCTCCTCCTGGATCACAGCTCCATGCAAGTGGGGCATTTAAAAGAAAATTATTCAGTCCTGCATGGGCATAAATGAGAATCACCATCTGTACAGTCAGCGCTATAGTGAACAAAGTCATCAACTGAACCTCCTCAGCTCTATCCTGGACATTCATCTGAGCTCCTCACAGACAGAGAGGATGAGAGCAAAAACCTGCAGCAGGCTCGACCCCCTCCTTGAAACGTGGGTTGCCTAACTTCAGGTTGAAAATCCACACAGAGCTTAACTTTTGATCCTTTTTCCTTAAGAAGTGAATGAAGGATGCAAAACATTCCTTGAAGTCCACAACTTCCAAAGATGCACACAAGAAACTGATGCGATACTGTAGATCCAAGTTGAAGGTCTCATATTGTCGTTTATGATTTTTGTTTGAGTATACTGAGGTAAAGCTACTGTGTGGAGGCTTGGCACATGACATACATATGGCATACAACATCAGAACTTCCACAGGATCTCTTGTTCGATTGTTTGCGACCTGAAAGGCTGCAAAAACAAGCACTGAGCTCGATATATCGCACAGCCCAGCTCGGTCATACCGCACAACACAGTCTGTTAACGTAGTACAACAGCCAAATATACTGTAGAGAGGCTTTTACAGGCATATATCAGTTTCAGTGTCTGTAATATTTACAACCAAATCTGTTTAAAAAGGATGATTTATTTATACTGAGTGCAATGACTATGGTAGGTCATTTTCTAGCACAGTTCTGACATAACTTTCAACATCTCCGAAACTCCACCCACACACTGCATCCTCTTGGAGAAAGAGGAAAGCAAATTGTTGTGCTAGCCTACAATTTCGGAGGTAATGAAGCCTTCATTTTGCTCTTAAATTTGTCACAAAGGACCCAAACATAGTTTCTTTTTTTTAAAACATGTGTTTTTAAAAAATGACAATCACTTTACCTTGTAACCTTGTAATGTAAGTCAAAATAAAGCCTGACTTATATTAAACCTGAAAAACACCACTTATGCTAAGATGCAAATGTCACTTTAGACAGGGACTATATATCCCATCTGGCCTGGGAGCTGGAAAGCGTTGCTGGGGAGAAGGAGGTCTGGATTATCCTTCTAAGTCTGCTGCCTCCACGACCCGACCCCGGATAAGCGGAAGAAAATGGACGGATGGATGGATGGATGGATGGATGGACGGACTTTAGACAGAGGATTATTTTCCTGAGTTTCAGACTCCACAGGTTTTTATTATGAAAGAAGAGATGCTGGAGACAGACACTGATCAAAGACGCAGTAATAATGTCCTGCAGCCACCGTGGCTTTATCTCCTCTCGTCCAGGTTTAATGAACAGCGCTTATGTGGAACAGTACAGCTGCAGCAACATCAAAGCAGCCAACACTTAGGTGCATCAAAAAGTCCACACACCCACTTGTGTCTGATGGCTTGCCACTATGACTTTGCATTCTGTTTCAGCATGACAGTCGCTATATTTCACTTTCATGCCACAATCCACACACTGGCAGTCAAACGTTGGTGCAATTAGTCGAGGGCGGCGTGTCCGCTTTGCTTCGAATCTCCTTGATGTCGTTGAGCGGGGAGTCACTGCCTCCGATCTGACATTTGAACACCTGCTTGTAAGCCTTCCTGAAGTTCTCGGACAGGAAGGCGTAGATGACCGGGTTGACAGATGAGTTGCTGTACGCCAGGCAGTGGGCGGCCACACGCAGCACAAAGGAGGCCTGGTTCAGCGGGAAGGTCCCGAACTCCACCCACAGGTGAACGACGTGATGAGGGAGCCAAGAGAGGCAGAACACCACCACCACCACGAGGACTGTCTGAGCAGTCTGGGAGCCACAGATTAGGAACAGAGAGGAGAAAGAGAAAGATGTAAGTGCCCTCAGGGGCGACATTAATAATGCACTCAGGTTAAAGTCTTTTTCAGAATAAAGGAATAAAGTAAGGCATTTAGAGAGCTTAGTGCTGAAGAGAACTTTCATCTTTTATTATTCTGCTGCTGCTCCACCAGTCTTCCGTCGTGTGCCTCAATACACCAAAACTTAGCAATGTCCCGTCTATGGGCTACAGATTTCCCTTGCTACACCTGGAGCTCATGATTTCAATTTTGTGCTAATTTCATCATGTAATTGTGTGACTGCCTTTTTCATATTTCAATACAGAGTGAACTATAAAGGGAACATGAGACTTTAAGGTTCAAAGGATAAGTTCAGCCAAAAATGAAAATTAAGTCGTAAACCAGTCACCCTCATGCCAGGTAAAGATTCACAGTCCACAAAACATTTCCTGAGCTTTGCAGCAATACAGTGTTGCAGCAGTTCCCAAATTGATTTTAAAAATGAGACTTTGATTTAAGCCAGACAAGGTGTATGGAGCCATTTTATATTTTTCAGCTGCAACAAGCTCCATGAATGGTTTGTGGACTACAAAACTTCACCCAACTTTGCATAGGCTTGAGGGCGAGTAGGTCATGACTGGATTTTCATTTTTGGGTGAACTTAACCTTTGAGATGAATATATAATGATGTACATAAAACAATGCAATGAAGCTGAGTAAAACAGTGACTTACTGATACTTAATGGTACCATTATGGAGACTAGGGGTGTTAGCATAGTGCTAACAATTTATTAACACATTTTTGGAAATCGGACAAAGGTAGGTACCAAATTCATTCTCCTTGGAGCTCTGTTTTGGATTTGGTTTCACCAAGAGCTAAGAAAAATATCTTGCTCTGTAGCCACTTTGTTCACCAGTCAGTGACAAATCTTCGCAAGGTCTAAAATAACTAACCAAAACAATGGGCTAAAAGACGCAAACGTGTCTTTTAATCCTGAGGGAAACTGCAGATTTGGTAATAATTTGCTATGGGTTTGTTACATCGAGTGACTCCTTTCACCTTACACATTTGATCCATTGTTAATATAAAAATATTAAAAAGTGCAGCTTTAACTGATGAAGCAATAGATACAGTAAATCAATTTGCATTCATCTTCATACTTATTCAGGCCTTATGAAACCCTTAATTGTATTACATTAAACTCATCAGAGCTTTCCACCTTTACTCTCCTCCATGTTATGCCGCACTCGGGGATCAACGCATCTCGACTGGCAGGACGGCGACGAGTGGAGCAAGCAACTGCTAACGTAAGTTGTTCAAAAACCTTCTTTTTAGTAAACTCTGTGTACACAAACAATGTTCTCAATGCTCATGTTCATGTGTAGAGACCCTGGTGATACTACGAGCAAAGTTTCATGTTGTGTCAAGTCTTCTTAGTGTTTTAAAAATAGCGATATTGATGCTACCATACAGCTGTTGAAAATGATTTTGACCCGAAAACTAAAATACGGTAAATCTTACAAGTAGCTTTTTCGTCGTAATTATGCTTTTACACAAAGGTTTGACTCGGGTACATTCACAGAAAAAGCCTAGGTTGCATTTTGGTGAGAGTTACACTTTAACCCAGTGTAATGAAAATAATGACACGTTTAAGATAAAATGTGGCAAGTTAATGTGACCATTATGGCAAATCAATTTCAGGGAACGTCTGAGAGCGAAGCGTTGGATGTCATTACTTCAGGCAAGACTATCAGTGAAGCCAAAGGCTACAGCTGGAAAGTGTCGTCACAAAAACTAATTACATGCTGCCTTGATCTGCAGGACCTCGCTACTCCATTTGAAGGTAGCAAGTGGATTTATTCCAGAACTTAATAGCTCCCGTCATAGAAAAGAAAACATACTGAAGATCCTGATGTTAATTAGAAATGCAGCTTTCTCTGTCCATTTGTTCGGGGAAAGTGAGAAGTGATGAATAAAAGATGCCATAACATTTCCAGTCGAGGCATTTGAGCATCTGAAATCACACTGACATACTGAGCAGGGATCGCCACAGGAAGAACGACACAGAGAGAATAATAAACGCAGCATATCATAAAATGGAATGAATGTCCGGAAATTTTAACATATACATACTGACATCTGACTGATACAGGCCTCTGATGACCCGTGTTGAATTACAGCTACCGTATAGAAGCTGCCATAGTAACCAGAGTCTACGACGGCCAATTCAAATCTAATTTTTAGTGCCACTGTATTTCTACTTGAGGAGCGTAGGAAAAACATTTCCTTCACACAGTTTGACAATGTGCCACATCAATTCTGTTTCATCTTGTTCCAGCACTTCACCGAAGAGCTATCACAACTGTATTAAGTGAAATATTCCAAGATGGACTCTTTGATGGCTGCTCTATTTAGTCAAATATAAGTTTCAAAAGCGTCATGTAAGACATCAGAATTGCATGTTGCTTTCAGAAAGTTACAGTTCTGTGGTTTTGAATAAAGCTTGTCAGCACAGCATGGGTTCATAATGAGGGACAGACAAAGGGTTGAAGATGTGTCATCTGTTTTTTTGCATCAAAAGTACAAAAAGCTGTCAGAAAAATGTAGAATCACAAAGTAGAGTCCCAAACTGAAGTGCTTTGATGTTTGATCAAATAAAGGATTACGTTCATATCCAGTTTTTTCTTCTTGTGTTCTTGAAGCAGCACAATCAATATTGTCACATTATTTACATTATACTTCTACCGTCGTTCAAATATAATATGATACAGGTCTCCTGATAGTGACGAATCCTGATCCAGTTAGCCTAACCTCTACAAATAGGTCTAGCTTTTTGTTTTTTAGGCTAATTGATTTGGTCTTACAGTGTCATTTGTAGCAGTGGTACACAGCTGTTTTTCGTGAAAACGCTCCTATAGACCAACTGTACACTACCTGCCTATCACCAAATCCCAGACTAAATAAGCGACCAGCTAGCTGGTGAACATAAAGGAGTATCTTAAGAGCCAGATATTTATTTCAGGTGTTGATACGGACCAAAACAGACCTAGAGTGAATACTGGATTTACATTTAGAATGCTTATGTTGCTCTGTGTCTGCTGGTTGTGTTATGTGCTGCACGAATGAGTCCTCAAACCCGAAAATGCGTAAGTCAGCATATTCTCACTTCCTTGCCTTTAAGCGAATGGGTCTTTAGAACGAGTTTTTGCTTAAAATGCCTGAAATAGGGTCTGTGGTTAACACAAGCTTAAGAGTTTGTCACGTTTTTTTCTAAAACTGCTGTCTTTAAAAAAGGCAATTGCTAACAAGCAAGAGTCTACAGAGGCAGTCAGGGACATTAAATGTCCATATTTACAGGCCAATTGTAGTTGCAAACTATTCTAACTCTAACATTCCAACCTGTAGATTGATCAGTTTGCAGTATAGCGTAGTAGGAAGCTTAGTGGTGGTGACATTAAAGTCAGGCTATTGCATTTACACTTCAAAATCCATTCAAAGTGGTGTTCATCACAAGTGTGTTGGATTCAATGACATCTAGCTGTGAGTTGACTTTAGAACCAACTGAACACCCCTCGTATCACCCTCCCTTACAGCGGTCCCCTAAATGTCAAAGGCCCTCTCTTGGCTCAATGTTTGATTTGTCCTTCTGGGCTACTGTAGAAGTATGGCAGACTCAGGTGATTGTATAATAAAACCTTCACACTGGACCTTTAAGAAGAAGGAACACTAAAGAAAGTCAATACTGTAAGAGGCACAAGTAGGTAACAAAGGTTTTAATCAGAATTTGCTGAAGCACAAAGAGTGAACTTTTCAACTTTGACTAAAATAAATGAACCATAGGTACAGTTGTTGCCTCAAAGTCTCCACCGATAAGGAATATAAGAGTAATGATAACCTGTCAGTGCAAAAGTTTAATCCGTCTGGTTAAATCCCTCAAAGTCAGATCCTCACAGTTGATTGCAGTATTGATCAGGTTGACAAACCTGTAATGAAACTGCATCTTATCGATCATATCAGAGATAAACGTCACAGACAGGACCATATCCAATTTTAAAGGTCAATATTGGCCTGAGATATCAGCACGACCATAATACACAAGAACATACACGCACGATCCCACGCACACAAAGACGCAGTAGGCAGGGAGAGGTTCCCACAGCTTTAGTCGAGCTGTACCGTATGTTAACCATGCTTTGTTTGGATAGCCTCCGTAACACATTCATATCTTCACCTCGACCCTCTAGGAGTCATCAGTTAGCCTAATATAAACAGCAGCAACACCACAGGAAGAAAGAGCTAATAAAAATCCTGCCTTTTAGCATCTGTTCTCTCGCCACACTGTCTGTACTTGAAACCCTGCTGTTTTTAAAGCTGTTAGCTGGTCACTGACTCACACAAGACATTTCCACTTAAAGGAAACACATACACACACACACACACACACACACACACACACACAAACAAAAACATTAAAGGGCAGAAACAGTTATCATGATGTGATGTGCTCTGCAATCACTGAATTTCTGCCATTTCCATAAATAACAGGCTACATGTAGGTTTAAAAGTCTTCTCAACATATTTCCAGGAAACTGTTGCGGGACATATTTCGGCTACTAAAAAAACGGCAGTGATAATCATCAGGTTTTGACGTCAGTCGAACAAAAGGTGGTTTGCTGTCCGACAAGGTGCCAGTTTTTTTGCAGCCGCTACTTTAAAATCACGATTGAAGCCATTGATGAATTACTGTGTGATACTGAGTGACACTGTAAATTTATTCAGTTAGCACGGTATCACTCAGTTGCCTTAATGAGCCGTCCCCATTTCAGTTTTACAGATGCTGTTAAACAATTTCAAGATGCCTTGCCCAAATACTCATTTTTGTAATTATCCATAACCATCTGTGTGCTCCATCTGGCTGCCTGACTGACTCACATCATTGAGAGAGAACTTCTACAATACTCATTATTGAGCTTTTTAACCTCTAACAATCCATTAGAGACATTATTGTCTGCCAAGTCAAATGAACTCCAACTCTCTGGTATTCAAGAGAACATGAACCAAAAGCTTCAAATCCAAAAACAACAATATTTCAGATTTTCTTTTGATTTACAACAGCATGAAACCAGAGGAGGATACAGATTTATTGAAATGGGTTCATCACGTCTTTGCACAATGTCTTTCTGACAGATTAAGGAAGACTTACGACTATTCCTTTTTTTTATTGTTGGAGAATTGTCTTTTTAAAGTATCACATTTCCCTTTCAGAGGCTGTCTGATTCCCACTGCGGGTGCCTGAGGGTGATAAAAAGTTTGTCTCGATGTATTTCACAACAGCAGCGGGAGTAACCTTGCTCTGCCCAGCTGCCACTGAGATTATATTTCACAGGCCTGCTGATGGGCTGCTGAGACCGGAGTGACCCACACAAGCTATCGATTAAATGCTTTCTTGAACAAACTCCCTTCGCTCTGCACCAGGGACACTGCGTGGGCCACTGCTGTGTTTACGTGTCTCCTTTGATTTCCATCTGTTGCTTGCATCCCATATCTGCTAGTGCTTTAACAGCACATAGAAAGGCACTTGCAAACATGACATAAACCTCATGATAACATTACTCTTTTCCTTGAGATAATCTAGTTTAGGCTTGAAGGAACAGCTGTTATTTCGAGAGATAAGCTTATTTGCTTTCCTGTCATATGAAAGTTGTTCAGTTGTGGCCTGGATTTGTGACTTCCTGGGTATAAATTACCCACAACTTTTGCATACCTTCCACTATGTGGCACCCATAACACAGCCAATCACTTTAAACATCCACCAGCCGGGCCAACTATCTTCCACTTTAGCCCTAAGCTACACTTTAATCGTGAGGCTCTTCTTGACTTTTCAAATGTTATCAGACTAAATGGGTCAAATTCTGATCCTGTCTTTCCGCAGGAAAAAAAAATGTATCTACAGTTTCACAGTCACTTCTTTCACAATGTGTCTAAATGGTATCAAAGCCTGGTGTTCTTCCTGGGGGCTTGTCTCTCTCATGTCTGCACTGAAAATACGAAGCTACATCCAGGAGGTGGTTAGCAAAGGTTATCACAAAGACTGGAAACAGAGGGAAACAGCTAGATGACTCTGTCCAAAGGGTGAAAAGTCTGCCTACTGGCACATCTTAAGATACTTAGTCTAACAACAAGTTGTGGTGTTATGGATAGTTGTGTGAGGGACTAGGTAATATCTTGGCCAGGAGCAGTGACTTCCTAAAGTCTCTGGTTTCCTGTCGATCTCACGTTTATAACAAGACTTCATGATGTCACTGCTCCTGGCCAAGAAATAGTCCCTCACACAACCGTCCATAAGACCACAACTTGTTTTCCGACTTCGGTTTTTATTTGATGTCGCTGTCTTCCCTTTCTTTGCTGCTTGCTGTCTGAAAGCACCTTGAGAGGTGCAAGTAGGCAGACTTTTCACCCTTTGGACAGAGCCAGGCTAGCTATTACCCTCTGTTTCCAGTGTTAATGCTAAGCTATGCTAACCATCTCCTGTATATATTTTCATATTTACTTTGCAGCCATCAGAGACACAAGCACCCAGGAAGAATTCCAGGCTTTAAAGCCATTTAGACACTTACATTGGGAAAGAAGCGACTGTAAAACTGTAGATTCCCGCGAAAAGACTTGTTTCACCATCAGAAATTGACCCATTTAGTCTGATAACGTCAAAGAAGATAAAGTCAAGAAGAGCCACGCCATTAAATCTTTTTTTTGGCTGGCAGTCTATGTTCAACGGATGCCACACAGCAGAACATATACAGAAAATCTGGATAATTCATACCCAAGAACTCACAAACCTGGGCCAACACTGAGCAAATATCCCTGCCTCCGACACTTAGACCATGTCTTGTTTTCAGACTTGGGTTTTTATTTGATGTCCAGTATTATGTGTTGTGGTGGTTTGCACTTCTGAAGCACTTCTATCCACTCAAACCTTCACAGCATCTCAGTCAGAGTGCAGAGAAAGCAGCCAAGAAGGTGAGTCATCTTTGCACCTGTGACAGGACAGGTGTCAGAATGTGTTTCCTGTTGGAAATAGCAGCACCTTCACTTTGAATTCACACCATGAAAGGAAGTAATAAGACCTGAAGCCCGAACTGTGAAATTGTATTCGTATCCAATTATCTGGCCAAAACTAACAAGGGAGTGGCTGATGTATTTGCTTCCTAAAGTACATGTATTATTTATTGACCAATGACTGTACAGGGAACATACAGTGCCATACTGCACATTAGCTTTCTAATCATTAAACATTGTCCTGGACACGCTGCCAAGAGAACACTGATTTTGGCACCGGCTCCACACATGTGTATTCATAAAAAATGTAAATCTGCATGTTGCAGCTTTCAATGTAAAATAAATAATGTATCAGAGAGCAGTTTCTCACAGCATGGAGCTGTTGATATGTTACTCAGATTTAATTTGTGTGTACAAACAGTCTGTTCTGACATTAGTTATTGTTTAACAGAAGCTACACTACCAAGGTAATTTATGTATTACAGGCTGGCTGTAATGCGCTGTTTGCCGACCGTTTATCACAAAGCTGTCAGTGCGACGCTGCCCGTGTGCGTTGAGTGAGCACAGTAAATCATCAGAACATTTGAAACATGTGGGCACAGTTACATTCCCATCAGTCCCAGAGGTCTGTGGTCGCAGAGTATAAGGTGTTATCATATCGCACTGCTGAACTGACCAGCTGTGCAGAACAATGGATGGACAGACAGATCTGAAATCAAACAGGCGACAGCATTATAACCAACTCTGTCTCTAGGAAAGTTTAATGATATCTAGCAGCAATAATGAGAGCGAGATGGCAGTTTGATTGCATACAGCCTTCTGGCCACTTTTCTCGAGTGTGCCAGTTGACAGTAAGGATTATAAAGTTTGCATTAATCATTTTGGCCCCAAAGAGAAGCAGAGACGGTGGGAATGGTTTCCTCTGACTGCTTGTTGAATGAGAGGAAATGTTGGTACAGACTGACTGGTCCCTTGGTGTTTGTGTGTGTGTGTGTTTGTGCAGGACTGTAGGTCAGTGTAGCAGTGATATATATCCTCCTAAAGGCCAAGAACACTGACACCCTGCTGTGAATCGAGCCATGTGTCAACAGAAGGAAAGGCTGCGGCGCAGAGAACCGTGAAATGCACTGATCTAAATTTAAACCTTTGTGCACCTTTTCTTACAAATACGTGAGGGGGACATCATTTACCTTCATCATCATCATAATTAGCAACATCATCATCATCATCATCATCATCATCATCATGGTGGATGATGTTGTAATAAAAGGTTCAGAAGGTCACTTGTAGGGAAAAGTGTTGCTTAAATCACTGAAAACGCACATTGTGCGTTTTCAGTGATTTACAGACACTTGTACCATTTCACAGTCTTTCATGATTTTAAGACCCGGAAATAATATATATATAATAATGTGTGCAGGACTGTGGGTCAGTGTAGCAGTGATATATATCTTCCTAAAGGCCAAGGACACCGACACCCTGCTTTGAATCGAGCCACGTGTCAACAGAAGAAAAGGCTGCGGCGTCGAGAAATGTGAAATGCACTGATCCGGGTAGACGGAGTGTATTTTCAGTAAACTTTTATGAGCTTTTTTCTTGAAAATATGTCATCATCAATACCATCATCATCATCATCATCATCATCATCATCATCATGGCAGATCATGTTGTAATAAAGGGTTCAGATGGTCACTTGTAGGGGAAATGTATTACTTAAATCACTAAAAATGCACAATGAGCATTTCCAGTGATTTAAGCAATACCTACAGGCACTTCTACCATTTCACAGTCATTTTTCATGATATTAAGTCCTGGAAATAACTCTACAATAATTCAACAGGTGATAAATCACCCCATTATGCATGTTATCTAGTGTTTATTCAATATTTGTGACTGATTACAGCCTGTCGTGTTTGACAACATACGGCTGTATTCAGTGATATACACACCCCACTCCCATCCCTCCAAAAGACAGCTCCATACATACCTTTTTCTTTGATGCCTCTGACTTTTTGGACATATTTCTTAGCTTTTTGTGCAAGTGATTTAAAACCTGTAAGCAAAGAAATAGAGGAAACATATTTTTTGGTAGTTCAATCATTTTCAGAATCATCAAATGACCCAGGTGGACAGCTTTTCTTACCTTTGCATAACAAAAGGTGATGAGCAGCAAGGGCAAAACATAACCAAACACAAACGTGCAAACTACATAGACTTTCTTCTGGTTTTGAGATGGCCACACTTCCCAGCAGAAGGTGTGATTCTCTCCCCTGTGGAAAATGTTCTGGTAGTACATGATAGGCGCAGCCATGGCCAGGGAGAGCACCCAGATCACCACCACTCCGATCAAAGCGTGCTTGGCCACCCGGATGGAGGAGGACTTTCTGGAGTGCACGATGGCAATGTATCGGTCCACGGACATGGCAGACAGGGTGAAGATGCTCACCAGCATGGACACGGTGAAGAAATAGTGGATGAATTTGCAGATGAATGCGCCCAGGACCCACGTCGGCATCATGTAGATGGTGGACTGGAAGGGGATGCAGAAGAGCAGGTAGGAGAGGTCCGCGATGCTCAGGTTGAGGATGAATATGTTGGTGGTGCTCCGTGGCTTCCCCGGTTTGCTCCGGGCCAGCACGGTGATCACCATGGAGTTGCCCAGAACGCCGAGCGTAAAGATGAGCCCGAAAACCAGCAGCGTGATGAAATTATCCGTGCCGATGCCGAATAAAAGTTTCTGGTCCTCTTCCTCCGCTCTGCTGATGTTCCACAGCTCTTCCAAGAGCCACACAGAGTCGGTTAAGTTCATGATTTCCCTTTTCCACTTTAGATTAACTTGAAACTTTACCAAAATGGCCTATGGAAGGTGTGTGTCGCGCTGCTGCTGCTGCTGCATGGCACAGTTTTAAGCGCACGGTTTGTCGGTCCGGTGCGTCTCCATGAACGCTCCTGTAGACTGTTTTTCCTTTCTCGTATCTTTACCTCTGTTTTATCCTTGTGCATCACATTACTAAAATGTGTATACAAATCTCCCAAAGCTGTCCAGTACATTCATCAGTCTCGCCGCTGCGCGTCTTGGAGTCTCTCCTTTTGCGCACCCGATGTGTGCGCTCCGACCGCGCTGATCCACTCTGTAGACTATTTCTCCGCGTCTGGACTTTCCCCCCTCACATTATAGCAGGGGCTGGGCTGTGCCGTTCACGTCAGCAAGGCAGTATACCACTCCCCAAGATATGGTGAGGGGGAAAAAAACAGAAATATTTATCTGGGTACGTTTTGTTCTGAAACAATTCCTGCAGATTACAATTCCAATGTCAGGGGCCAATGTCATTTTCTTAGTCTGGCTCATTTAGTTTTGACACTGTGGCTTGTGAACAAATGCCACTGATTATCTGCTGTATGCCCCAAAGAAAGCTGGTTCAGCTGTCCTGCAGTGATTGCCTTATTTGAGTTTCATTCTCTTTTGATATTCAAGAAAAATAAGCTTTCTAAAAAACGTCATAAAGTTCAGTGTTGTCCCTTTTTGCTTCCTGTCCACGTTATTTCAGCAATAGAATGAGCTGCAGTATACAAACAATGTGGAGTGAAAGTGCTGCTTTTTATTAGAGTTGTCCCGATCCGATCACGTGATCGGAAATCGGGGCCGATCACGTGATTGCAGACTCGATCCGGACTCGGACGTTATGAGCCGATCAGGGATCGGATATATATATATACATATATATATTGAAAGTCATTATTTTTATCAGTTTTTAATATATTGGCTATTGGTGATTAAACATAAATTCGAATAAAATTAGTATTTACTACCACCGCACCGCACCGAGTCAGACCTTGTCTGTGTGTGTCACATGACACACAGCCAGAGCCCTTTCTGCAAGAGACAGACAGCTCGCAGAAACACCGCATGCGCGCAGAGCACGCCTGTTTGTTTTGAAGCTGAAGCAGCCCTCTGCTATCATGTCTGTTGTAGGGCTGGGCGATTAATTGAATTTTAATTTCGATTTCGATTTTGGCTTCCCTCGATCATGAAAATAAGATAATCATAATAAAACGATCATTCTGCCGCACGCCGTGTCTTGTGTGGTAAATGCAGCGAACCCTTCCATCTCCACCTGTGCGCTCCGCTCCGCCCCGACCCCGCCTGAACAGTTTCGCTTTCAGCCACACCGGTGCGTGTTTGGAAAAAACGTGTAGAAGAAGACGGTAGAAGATGGCAGAAAGGAGCCTCTGGTCGGGAAGAAAGATAAAGCGAATTCTGTGGTGTGGAAACACTTCGGTTTCGAGGAGTCTGACTCGGAACAAACGAAGATATTGTGCAAGATAGGCATATCCACCCGGCTCCCGCAGGCATGAAGAAATAACGGATGCCGTCACATACATGATGCCAAAGACATGTGCCCTATCAACACCGTTAGCGAGCCGGGGTTCAATAAACTGATTAACACATTGGACAAGCGGTAGTAAGTGTTACCATCACGTCACCATTTCAGCAGAATTGCGCTGCCTGCCCTTTATGACGAATGTCGCGGAAAAGTTGCAAGAGAAGTGTCAACAGCATTATATTTTGCCACCACAACGGACCTTTGGTTTTTTATTTTTACATTACATATTATTTAATTCATTTTATTAAAATATTTTTCTTATTTATTTGCATTTTTCAGTTCAAACTTATCGTGTTAAAAGAAATACCAGAGTTAAAAGTTCAATAAATGCTTGTTCTCAAATCAATGAATAATCGTCTTTAATAATCGTGATTACAATATCAATCAAAATAATCGTGATTATGATTTTTGCCATAATCGAGCAGCCCTAGTCTGTTGTGTGGGCATTTTAAGTTAAGCTGCTATATTTGTACTAGACTATATTGAGTCTGTGATATACTAGACTATTGAGTCTGTGATTGCACTAAGTTCTAATGTTGCACTAGTAGTTGTTCTACTTCTAATGTGAAGAATATTTTTTTGTACTGACTTAAGAATGTTCAAGCTGCCTACCTCCTATGTGCTCAGTTTACAACAGTACACGTGTTAAAATATAATAAAAGGGACATCCTGCACAATTTTCTTTTCTCTTCTTCATTTTTTATTGTTTTATAAAAGTATCGGATCGGGACTCGGTATCGGCAAGTCCTCAAAATCAAAGGACTCGGACTCGGACTCGGGGGCAAAAAAACCTGATCGGGACATCCCTACTTTTTATGATCCAATTGAATGTTGTATTACAAAGAACATGGACTATGATGTGTTTCCCCAAACTGCTACATGGTTCCATAAGGATCCATATTGTCATGTCAGACACCAAATGTGGACCTTGGGTGATTCTGACAAATTGATGAAACTTCAAATGACCTCCAACTCTGAAAACTCCAAAAGACCTTTAATAACCGTGTAACTGTATTTCTGACAGACTTCTGGAACCCTGACATTCAAAACTTCGAAACTTCTTCAGCAGTTTTCTTCCAAAGGGCAAACTGCGTTCCTTCACCATGAGCTGATGTCCCAGAAGACTGAAAGCTCATTTCGCAGTTCAAGTTTAAGACTCCCTGATGACATTTTCATGTGTGAACTATATTGCCTTATTTTCCACCGTGATGTGAAACCATTTGAATAGAGCTTATCATGCCCCAGTTCACTGACAACACGTTATTGAAATACTATAGCAATCATATCCCCCCGATCACAATGACCTGTCTCTGCCGCAAGTCGTAAGCCGAGCTTAATCGATCAGTCGGACAAGCTGGCCATATGCAGTTGTCTGATGTGGTTGATCAGTGGTGTTAGTGTATGATTATTTTTACCAGTTGTGACAACGTCAGCTGGGACTCTTGCAGGTCTCGCAGGTTTATATGCTGTCTGACAAATGTTGTCAGTGGGATAGCGTCACAATCGTGCAGTGATGAAACCTTTCAGGTGAAGATGAGATAAAAATGAAGACCAAGTTTGAAGATGGGTGTGGTCCTACCCATGAGTACTAGGTACTGATGTAGTAATTTAGAGATCACTACTGGTTGTCATGGCTGCTGCGCAAGATGTTCTCTAGTTATTATCTGAATCGACAAAAAAATTGGGAGAAATGATCATACGGCTGCATCACAGTTCGTCATTGCTCAAGTTGTCTCACAGCTTGTATCAAACCTTGTTTGGTCCCACCACCATTCCAAAACTGAAAGATATACTTCTCATGAAACAAAGAAAAGCAGCACATCCTCACAGCTTAGAGGCTGGAACCAGATCATGTTTGGCATTTTTGCTAGGAAATCATTTTAATGATGAATCAATTATCAAAATACTTGGCAACATAAAGACATACTCTGCTGTCTAGTAGCAACAGAGAACACTTGAATCTCCTTCATTTGTAGAAATGAATCAGAGACAGTCTGTGCACTTAAATCCTAATAATGTGGGCATGTTTAATTGTCAGCTACAATATGACCATATGGCAACACATGGCACCTGCATTATATTGAATTAGCACGCTATCAGATTTGAGATGTGTTAAATTTTGGCTCCTTGGGGCTTATTTTGTGGCTATGATGAAACAGTGTGTTATTGTGACACTTTAATTCTTAAATCTGCAATAACATGTTGGTTGTGAAGTTGTGAACAAAACATTTATATATACTTTATTCTAATATATGTCTTATATTGTGGCCAATTTTCCAGGTGTCACTCTCTATTTGCTCTGTTTTTGGTCTCTACCAACTTATGAGTGGACTCTAGTTGCTGAACGCTCCACTATGTTTACCATCTTGTTGCTAATAACCTGTTGGTGCTTAACAGTGTGTTTTTAGAGCTACCTTGTACAACTTGATAAGATGCTATGAGAGCTGTGAGAGTCAACCAAACAGTAACTTTGTAGGACAGTCAGCTAAACAAAGAGCTAAACTCACTATAAACCTCAATATAGCTGAGATTAGTGGCGGATTAGGTGATAATTCTCAGTAAAGGTCATCACTGCAAGCGACTCCTTTATTGTTCCTCCTCCTTACTCCTTTAAGGTTTTGAAGTTTGTGTTTCTGTTGGGACTGTTTATTTTCTTCGTCAGTTCAATTCTTCTTTTTTTCTGAATAATCCTTCAGTGTAAAACACAATGTCCCTGTATGCTAGAGGGTTTTCTCAGGAGTGACCGCTCAATCATAAACCTGACATTTATATTTCATATTTATTATTCCTGACTTCTACTTCTACTTCTACATTTTTTCTATATTTATTGTGGCTGTTTTGCTACAAAATACCTGGGCAAAATCCTCATATGTGATAACCTACTTTTCAATGTCTGATTAGACAGAAAGGATTTAGAACACAAAGGCTTTTTGTGAAATGGTCATTGTGTTGTTTTAAAAGGGCAATATGTAAGAATTATCAACATAAAATCATCAACATAATGTGAAGACATAACAGTTTTAACGTTATGGTGTCTATGTGTTTCATTACAGAGATATATACTGAAGTTAGCATGCTGCCCTCTATTTGTTTTAAGTATCAGTTTTTTCCATATTGCACCTTTAATTAGTGATATAAAAAAACTCAAATTGATTCTTTTTCAGTGTCACAGTATATTTATATACCTTCATACTATCAACTGCAGCAGTTTAAAAAGCAGGTGTTTGTATTGCAAATGATTCCATTCATATACCAAACGTAGCTTACTGAGGTGTAACTTAACAACACACTACTATATCCCTGATGTCAGATACTCTTTATTCATTTTTCATTTCTTTACTTCCATGACATAGTTCACAGCACTGACAGATTCTTCTTTTGCAGGGAGAGGTGCTGGTTGTATTGCATTTCCTTGTGAACAGTGATTGCCCCCCATGTCAGAAGGCACGCTTCTTTTTCGCCGTCCATTGTTTGCCTTCCTACTCCTCTGCTGCCATCCTTTGTATTGGTTTGTGTCCCATTAGACCCAGCTGTGTTAGGAGAAATGAAACGTGCAGGTTCTTCGAACTCAGCCGGCAGCGATGGCAACGGTCGGCACGTGAAGCGTGGGTGAGGACTGGTCGGGATGGAATAATTCAGTGGTTTCTGCTGCTGTCAGACTTTCGGGGCTCAGGAGTGCAGCTCCCTGCTCGCCGTGCCTCCCAGCAAACAGAAACAGTACTGACAAGATGCCAGACAACATGCACACACATCACAACAGCCATCCATCCATCTGGTCATGATTAGATTGAATGTAACCTCTAAATGGTCGCTATAATTGTTATTCAAAGGTCAGACACAACAACAACCAATACAAAACAAATAGATAAAAGGTTATTCTGCTGTAATATAATAGAATATGTTGTGTGTACTAGTGGCATTTTGTACATCCTATACAGAGTATCCTCTACACATTGGCTGTCTTTGCTATATTCCATATGTAAACATTTCTCCTGATGGTCTGTGTATGGGATTTGTTGACCTTCTGCCTCTATATTAATAATTCCCTTTTTCTATTTGATGTGTTTTTGGTGCCAGAAAACCAATTTCACTTATATTTTACTTTAAAGGAATAGTTCAACATTTTGGGAAGTTAGGATTTGGATTAGAGTCAGTAACACTGATATTACTTCTCAGAGGCTGAACATGAAGCTGAAGACAGCAAGGTTATCCAGGTTGAATAAGTCATGAACTTCCAACTGTTTTTTTTATTGCAGAGTGCTGAGGATGAATTGAAGGTTGCTTCCCTGGCTTTACCTTTGTCCTTCAAACTCTTCTTCAAGCCCAAACTGAGTTATTTTCTCTTTTGAAAAAGTTCCCTCCAGAGCCACAGAAGACATTATTCATCTGTTTTCGGAGGCTGAGTAGGACTCCTCACAAATCCCTTTAAAATGGCATTGAATCTCAAATGTCATATTTTCTAACATATCCAAATCATAGTGACAACAACTTTGTCCCAATAGTAAGAGTAAGACAAGGAGATGCAGCAGATCCAGTGGCACCCTCAACAGTAGGCTGTTATTTTTTTCTTTTTGACATTTTTAAAGACATCTTCCACTAGGTGGGGCTATTTTGTATTGCAGAGATGCATTTTAAGACTCTTTAAATCCAGCTGTGATGGAATTGTTGATATAGCTTAATGTGTATGAGTGTTTCAGCCCTGCTCAGTGACTGTTCCTGCTGCTGTCTCTGGCCCTAATTCCCTCTCTCTGTGTTCGGTGAGGTAGTCATCAGTGGAAATAATGGGAACACTATACCAGCAAATTTAATTTAGCAAAATCACACAGGTCAATGTCTGTGGTTTAGAACAGAATTTGCATATACTGCTCCAACTTTTGGGGATGCATAATCACATTGAGAATATACCCGTACAGTCTGTTCTGTAAATGTAGTTTTTCTGCTTGTGTTGATGCAGCAGTTTGTGAGGGTTCCTTTCAACAGAGGATGCTATTTTAGGAATTAGATATGCTTTCTGCATTTCAGAGTATTCCTTAATTGAATCTGGCATGCTGCACAGCATATTTTCAGTCACAAAGATAAAGCAGGTCTTTGTCAGTCAAAGTCCCAAAATGAAAAGGTTATCATTTATTGAAGCTGGGGAGTGTTCAAGCTTAGAAAACTCAAAGCAATAAAGTCTTTTGATTACTTCCATATGTCAGCATAATCGTTAGAGACAACAGAGACAGAGTTCACCCCATAACTTCAGGCGAACCTTGAATTAAAGTGTGTGAGATTGGTTTCCACCGTGTAGACAAACACATTCAGAGGAAATTAAACCTTACGATTGAGTTTTCTCAAAGCTAAATCTTTGTATTTTGCGGTGAATGTCTGTGAATTTTCTGGATATCAGCAGCATATAAACATGGCTGTCAGCCTTATCAGTCAAACCCTGGGCAAAATGAGAGTCTTTGATTGAATGAATGAATGATTTGTATTTATTGCCATGCCTGGCAGTGGTTGTGGCTTTGCTCTGTGCCTGAGATGTTATCTCGGCTTTTTCCCCCTTCTACATGATTAAACCTAAAAAGGTGAAACAAGGCGATGTTGAATATCCATCAGCTTTCTTGGAGTACATTATTCAAATGTCTAGCGATAAAGTGCAGCCACTCATAACTGCCCTGATATGCCCTTTTGATTAGGAAATCTTTGTTTAAATGACATTTTCAGGAACCCTGAATGTTCAGAATAAATTTATATGAGCATAAGAAAAATGGGAGATGTCTAATGAAATCTCATGGATGAAGGTCGCTGCCTTAATTACTTTTCCAATTTTACGCTTCCTGTCACTGCTTCACGTTTGGTCAGTGCTTGTGGGTACTTTGAACAAAATTGCTGAGCAATTGCAATTTCTCACTTATAGGCCTATATTTTTGGTTTTGCAAGCTTATTTTGCATTGAATCATTTCCAGTGCAAACCACAATCTATTTCTCTGTTAAGATGAAGTCTCTGGCATATACGTACTGTATAGACAGGCCAACAATCTTAGAGCCGAATGTAGCAAACAGACATATCAGCACACAGTAGAGTAAACCAGGAGCTGGCTGCACCAGCTGCTCATAAATTTCAAACTTAGCTCAGTAATTATGCACATTTAGTAAATGGAGATTAACCTCTCACTTAATTAAAAGAGGTTGCTCCTCACAAACTCTTTTAGAGATTAGTTCACACAAAATATTAACACCCAGCAACTGCAAGGTCTAACTGTACATAGCTAACTGAACTGCAAACTGCCGTTAGCTTGCTTGTACGTGATGACACGATTAGACCTAAGAGTTAAAAAGGTAATGGAGCATTGTCGACTCATCTGAGCTGACGCAATATACCTCAAATTACAGAATGCTAATAACATTAGCATAACGAGACTGAATGACCATATAATTTTGGATTAGTTTAGTGTAGTGATTGATACATGTAAATTGCTACAAATTGTTAAATATAGCCCCTTTAAAAACTGTATGAATAGCCTTCCCCAACCAATAACAGTCGGACAATGTTGAAAGCTATTTCTCCAAAAATATTACACTGTCATGCTTACATTTATTAAGGATTGGAGTTACAGCTTGTAATGCTGCTCTGCTTACATGGTGGGGGAGAAAATTGTTCTTTGTAGATATAAAATTGCTGAACCACGGTTAAATCCTGGAAAGGACCACAGTGTAGAAAAGATTAGAGGACCTTGGGGTGAGACCTTGGGGTGTCTCAGTTTGTTGAAATATGGTTGTTGGAAACTGTTTTTGGCTGGATTTAAGTATGAGATAGCCAAGAAACTTGAGGGAGCTGAGAAGAGCCATACGTGCCCCTCCTTGTGGCGTTGGCAGATGGGTGTATCTTGGCAACCGAAAGAGTTGTTGACAAGTTTACACCATATTCAATTCTGTGTCTTTGATATGTGTATATGTGTAGTATTTGCTTTTGGGGGCCAATTCCACATAAGTACATTCAATATAACACAATTAAGGGAGCGATTTGTAAAATATGGCCAGAATTTTAGTTTAAAAAATTTGAATAATAACTAACGTTACCAACAGAAAGTGAAAAAATAACAGTCTTGACGTTATATCAAAGACATCTATGTCCTTTGTTGCAAAGGTATATACTGAAGTTGGCATGATAAACAGCTAGCCCTGTCCCATCCTGTCCTGTAATACCACTTTGTATCTCAAACAGGCGGTAGTCCCATAGTCCCTGTCTCTCAATCGCGAGAGTCGAGTCGATGAATGGAAATGAACTAAATCATTAGCCTTAAACTAACTACATAGCACTTTATACTTGCTTGTTTTTCATTTTGTCTCAATGCAACATTGGAACACAGAACACAGAACACAATGTGTTCATTAGGGGATTGTTGAGGGCCTCTGTATGAAAGTCATTTTACTCTTATTTGTTTTAGAAATCATTACCTGCCTAATTGCTAAACAACACTCAAGTATTTATGAAGGTGGTGAAGTTTTAGTTAATCAAGACATTTGAAGCAATATTTGCTAAATGAAAAGTTAGTTTGTTTACTCCATTTACTGCTAATTATATATAAATTGCTAAAGTTAAGTTGCAGGTCCTTGTATATTGCCTTTCTTTTCTCATTACAGCTAATGCAAGTGGGATTTGCTGAATGTTGATCATCATCACCAGGTAAAGCCTTTACTTCCGGACATCTACAGGCCCATTTGTGGTTCTGCTCATATTAACAAACCAGAGAAGAGCATGAGAAGGCACGCTGTACACACAAAGCTGGAATATCGTTAAACTACATCTAAATGAGCCTTTTAGTTAAGGATGAAAGGAAATCCATCTTGCTGCTGCATGCATGAGTACTTTCAATCAGTCTAATTACGTTCCTGACAAATACAGATGAGAGCAAGACACCTGGACATATTTCCAGCGAGCAATCAAGCAAAACATCTAGCGATACATAAAAACATGAAATCATGAGAATGTGTCTCCTCCAGGCCTGTAATGCACCATCTGTCCTCATCTGCAACTGGTGAAAACAGAACACCTTGTTATTCTTGTGGAGATTTGTTTTGTTTGTTTTCAATAACTGAGGATATGAATTCTCGCTTTGTGTGAAGGAAATGTGACCGCATATATCATGCCAAGCAATAAGAACATGTTTCCCTCAACACAGATACATCGACGACAAACAACTCCCCCTTTCCCTGAGTTACTGTGATGGATAATCCATGCTGTTTTAGGCCCATTACCTCAACCGAGGCCTGGATATTTCCATGACAACGAGTTACTGTATCTCTGTCCAAATCGGTCCAGGTTCAAAACTAATGGGTTATTATTATATGACTGACGATGTTGAGTCATTTTCTCTGCCTTGGGCTGATCTCCCTTGATTGTGCCAGCAGGCCCCACCACTCACCACAACCCCTCACCCCCCTACTGTCCAACCCTGCAGGAACAATAGCCATCAGGAGTCAGATTGGATTGGACCCGGTCCTCCCGGATACATTATCAGGGGTGATTTGATCTCTCTGGTCATCGCTGCATCATCATATTACAGCATCAAATCTGATCATCTTTAAGCAGGATTGCTATGGCTCAATAAATTGCCATGTGACAGACCATGACTCCAAAAAATCTCACTGGTGAAATTCAGCACTCTACCTCATGGATATCTAACTGCACTGGAGCTGTGTTTCCATATCACAACTTCTCTGAAGGTTTTGAATATTTTTAGGACATGTTATGTAGCATATATAAAGTAGCACAGGCCTATATAAAACTTTAATTTGTCTAATGCTTTGGTTCATGACAAATTATCTGTAAAATGAAAGACATTCCCATCAGCCAGCTCTACTTTATGGTGAGTGCTAATTACAGAATGTTAGCATGCTAACACGTTAAACTAAGACGGTGATCATGATAAACATTACATCTGCTATGCATTGTCAAAGCATGTTAGCATTCTGATGTTAGCATTTTGCTCAAAGCAGTGCTGTTCTGACAGCCACACAGAGGGTTTAAACTGTTGAGTGCTGCATGGATGTCATATTATTGTTGGCTAACCCGGAAGTTAGCATTGCCCTGGTTAAAAAAATATAAAATGCTAAAACTAGCCATGAACTATACAAAGAATACAGCATAAGTAGCGAGTAACTCTTTTCACATACGTTCTCCACAGACAGTATTTGTTGTAGGGCTTTAGTAATGGATTACATTCATTTGTACAGGTTCTGTTGTTAACATCCCCTGTATATGACAAAAAACTGAATGCAATGCTCGTCTAATGGCCGCACTTGACCTATATTAGTTGAAAAAGGGGATGGATCGATGGGGAACAAGATGGGCAAACTTCCTGGATGACATCCTGTCATGTTAGCAGATTGTTGGCCTGAGGGATTTGATTTTTCGTCCGTACAGATCTCCATTAAGATGATGTTGAAAAAAAAAACATTTTATTTTGAAAGGGAATCTAGGTCACCTGTAGTTTAATCTCCAAAGTCTGCTCTTAGTTAGACTTAGTATTTTTCCTTTGGCGCTCTGAGAGGATTAAAGCGAGAACTTTGGTGCTCTGATACAACTGAGTTTTTTTTTTGATTCCTTGGCTCACACAGACTCCGAGATAGCTTCGTATGCAATTCAGTACTGGAGAAGGGTGTGGAAATTATTTATGATAATATCACTCTGGAGTATTTTTCTTGGGCTAAAATAAAGAAAAAAAAATGAACAAATCATTAGAAGGCCCATGGGATATTTATTTGAAGTGTACACTAGCTAATACAACAATGACAAGCAGCAATTTCTTCCTTAGAGAGCCCCTCCAGACTTTGAATCTCTGTTGTCCAAGTTATACCTCTTATTGTACAAAGTGCATTCCTACTAAGAGCACTTTTGTGCAATATTTGCTGATATCATCACAAATCTATATTTGATTCCTGGGATATTACCTCTTTCTCCCAGGGCTGATACAATTTATTGTAGGGGGGGGGGGGGGAAATATCTCATCTCTTCTTTTTTAGTTGAATATTTCGGAGCAGACAATATCGATTCCAGTAGATGTAATTATGAAGACAGCAGCAGAATATTTATTTAAAATGTGAGCTGCACTAGTTGCAGTGCCAACAAAAGGACTCAGATCCTTTTATGATATACAACTACTCCATTACAAGTGAATTGAAATTGTTGCTTAAGTTAAATACTGTTGTCAGCTTTATATTATTATAATGTTGCATTATTACAACTGATGCGTTCATAAATGGATAATGACATGATAAGCCACTGTGCATAGACATGTACAAATATGTAGATATGTGCACATGCACAACAATTAATAATTGATCATTTGCTTATGTGATTCCTTTTCTTTTCACATTGTGTTCAAAAAGCACTTGGGTTTGGATGGTTTAGTTTTTTATTGTGCTGTTAAAGTTCAGTACACTGCTCAAAAGTATACATGTATACACACAGTTAATGTGTATAGATTTCTTTATGTTGTAATGATCATTCTAACAGGCATATGTTCAGTAAACTATCCATGTATGCATCAACATGTAAGCAGTGTTTTCATTTTTTTAGGTCATCAAGAAGCAGATAATTTTAATGACTAATATACTGCTGATTTCTCACTGAAATTAGATCTACTTTAAAGAGTAACTGCACTAATTTTACACATTTGTGTGTTTACAGGTCAGGATAGTATGAAGCCTTTTCTGGCTCCAGAGGATGCAGCATGTTATCTAATAAATTGCTTCCAGTGAGGTTACTCAGTGACTAGTTGCATTGTGGCTAACGTAGGCACTAGGTCTTAAAAAAGCAGTCCACTGGTCTATCATTACACTCCTATAACACTGTTGGACAGCTTAAAATCAGCGATATAATCTTTTTTATACCATGCATTCTTCTTCCCTTTTAAAAACCTGGCACCTACATTACCGACAGGGCTTCCTCTGCTGCCACAAAAGGCTTCAAAGAGTGCTGTAGGGAAGACGTATTTTTGTAGGCAAACCTAAAAACTAGCATTGGCCTGGTTCCCTCAGCAAAAAGTCTATAGGATTTTTTAATTAGATTTTGGATTATTGCCAGAAATAAGCTCTGTAGCAAACACAAGTTTATGATACTTGCACATTTTGCTCAGCAAGATAATCTTCACAGATAAACAGCACTTTTGAAGCGTAAATGAAGTTTCCACAAATAAAAAGCTAATGTTGCTGTAGGCTATAAACAAACTACACTGCAGTTGCTTGGCTTCAATGTCACCACCACTGAGGATCTTACTACAGTAGCTATACTACACACTTTACCATAAATTGATCAATCCATAAGTTGTAAAAGACTAGTGAGTAGATGAGTCTCCGGTTTTGGCATGAAGACATTTAATGTCCCCAACAAATTCCTTAGTCCTATTTAGCCACTTGTTCACAACAAACCAACCTTTTTTGAGACAAGTAAATGCTTTACAATTGAAACGTGGGGTATTAATTTACATATTTTAAGTCAGAGAACAGAACGTGAAATTCTCTTAAGCTTGTGTTAACCACATACCTTATATGAGACATAAAGATGAAAACCCACTGACTTTGAGACAAACAAACTGGAAGTTCAAAAATGCTAACTTATTTCTGGGTTTTAGGACTCATCCCTGCAGCACTATATACTTACTTTTCCACATGCAGTAGTACTCCCCAATACTTGTACACACACTTCAGTTAACTTTATTAACCCTTAACTTTACCTTAATTGTCATTGCACATATAGTACAAGTGCTGAGAAGATTAAATGCAATTTAGCATTTAACTAAAAATGCAAAAAGCAACATTCATAGGCTACGAATATGCTAAGATACATGAACAGCATGTGCAGCAGTTAGAGTAGGCAACTGTAGGTAGCCTTATATGTGAATATATAGTGTACGTATGAGTTATGCTAGACATAATTACAGAATAAACAGCTGGGTATGAATACAGTGTCGATCAGACATGTGCAGTGCAGTATAGTACAATATGAATATTCTATAGGGTGGATATAGGCTTCAGTATGAGTGGTGTTGCATTTTGGCCTACGTGGCTTCTCATAGCAAAAGTAGGCTATGTTGATGCAGCATGCCTGTAAAGCAGTGTAAAATGTACATCCAATCAAATATTCTCCAGCTTGGAGCCAAAAGACATTCAACCTAACAATTTGAGCCTTGCAAACCCTGACTGAGTATCAGCATAGGCTATATTATACTACAGTTTGCAGTTAATGTCACCCAGCTCTCCCTCAGCCATACCCTTGAGCAAGGCACTGACACTCATAATTAACATAAAGCAGGATATTGCGCATCCTGGAGGTGTTGGACTCATTTTCTGTGTGCATGAGATCTTATTTCAAAATCACGCGTCTGCTTCGCGCGCCTCCCTGCAGCGAGCCGCGAGCTACTAATCATGCACAGACGTGCGCCAACGTGCTTTTTACCCCACATTTTCTTGGCGGACTAAAAAGCTGCATTCCGCCCCACCCCTTACAAACAACACCATCACCACTGTACCTAAATCAGGAAGCACCGAGACACGTTTTTTTTCCTTTTCTTTTCAGTTGTTTTTTATTTTTTATTTTTTCACGGAGACACTTCGTGATTACGGCAACGGCGAACCATAAAGGGGAAATAGGCGTTATTGTTGTTGATGTTGTCGACGACCACCGCTGAAAGAAGACTGACAGTCGGTCACATCCAGTACAAGGCTCAGCTGTGGATGCATTTGGCACAGACTAACCGGAGAAGGGTATGTGCACGGTCCAGCTGTCAATACACAACAACAAATACAAGGCGAGAAAAGCCAGTGTAAAGACAGTTCACACGTTACTATATAGGCAGTACGCGCTGTAACGATAGTAAATGTTATCCACGTCGACTTGTTTACAGTGCCCCACAGACGTTTCGAAACCTGCAGGGGAAATTACGCTCGAAATGTCATTGTCGTGCTCGTCCAAGTGAACCTTACTGTACCTAACCTTACTGTGGCAGGTGTTGTTTATTAAGCATCGCTGTCACCAGACAGGGTCGCCGCTTTGTCATGTGCTTTGACAGCGTCGCCCCCCCGCCACCACCACCACATCTACAACCACCACCCTCCCCGCTGCTCCTCGAACCAATCCCCGTAAGCATATCCAGCAATTAAACGCTTCTTTTCTTGGTGCTAATCCAGCACACCGTGTTGATTAAGACTCGAGGCGTGACGTCAATCACTAGATAGTTATCTTCAATTCGGCATGCATATATCACGCCAGGCGGGATTAAATCTTGTTAAATTCAGAGTTTTGTAATTGCTTCACGTTGTTTACTACCGGAAACGTCGATGTGATTGGGTGGTAGTGGACAGCAGGAACAACAGGGAAAGAGGTTATTTTGCTTAAACTAAATTCAGTATTCGCATTGTTAGGTTTAAAATATATATGCCGAATTAATTCAAAGGCCATAGCGATTCATTTAATGTATAACTTAATGAGGAACAAGTCATAGCAATATGCGCCGAAGTATGTAACCTTTAATTTGGAAGATTTGAAATTGAGTTTTGCACATGCACAAGGCGATATAAAAAGCAGCACTGTTGGCAATCATTGGGTTATATGTTGTTTGTTAAAATGTATTAGGTATTCAAAGCATTTCTGTGGCTTAGAAAACCACTCAACTGTGACCACATGATGTAGGCCTATGTAAATAGACACAAACCTGTTGCCATGTGAAATTCATTTCACATCCAACTGCATCAACTTTATCCTGGCACTGCAGAGGGAAAATCATTTTAGTCGAAACTAAAATATGTGTTTAATGTTTGCAATCTTTATAAAAATGTGTTTTTGTGTCTTGGCCAGTGGATAGACTGATCAGCTGTGCTTTTAGGGAGCTAAAACATACACTGTAAAGCCTGTTTGCAATCGAGTATTACATCACTCTGCATCCTAAGTAAGGACTGGTCTGTAGCAAGCTCCACTTGTTACTCGACTTTACATGAAAACAGTACACATACTGGTTGTGTTGCCCTAACAGAACACAACAACTGTTGGCCACAGCGCTGATGGTCTGTTGATAATCAGAACTGCCAGGATGTTACAGCAGCTGCAGCATACGACCATATGACAAGATACGGGCTGTCATTTTAACATAGTTTCATGTGAAAAAGGAAAAGAGCGAATGGGTCTCAAAGCAGTGACATGCTCACTTACTGTCACTGCTACGCATGGGCTATAAATAAAGTACTCACACATGAGTGGCTGCTTATGTCTAAACTGCACTGATTTGCTAAAGCCAGCAGCCCTGAATGTCCTCTAGACAGGGAACGCTAACCTCGGGCACTGCTTGATAGAAATTACACGCCACTTTAATCCTCACCTTTCTCTTTTTCCTTTAGTCGATAAAGACGGAACCCGGAGCAGATCATGCATATCAGTTGCGTCATGTGACTTGGATATCATTGTCACTGCCACGTATTATCAGATAACGCGATTGTTCTCATGATTCATTTTTGACACAAATCCGAGCTGCATTGACAGAAATGTCTTTCTTGTCAAGGATTACTAGCTGAACAGAAAAAATTGTACTGACAAATGCATAGCGGGATGCCAGCAGTTGTAGCTTAACCTTCACATAACTTGAGGGAAAAGCCTCTGTTTGTCTGCGGGTACCTGAGCTGGGAACGCCAGAGGATTGCATTCCTTTGCGTTTCATAGAATTTGCCTCAGCTCAGCCAGGAGAGAAAAATGCCAAGAGGTTTGCTCAGCCGTCACGTGCGTCACTTGCATTCCTCCGTCTTCATGAACAAGACAAGCTTAAACTAGCAGGCCTTGAGTGTAGTTTAGAATGAAGTTAGGTGAAAAGTTTTGCGTTTTACTTTCCCACACTGCTTGAGGTCTTCCATCCTGCTCAGTAAATGGGTGTGTGACTGCAGGCGTCTATCTGTGATGGCAGGTGATGCACTGAGGTTAGTCAACTTCCGTCTTCACAGACTCACAAGCTTCCTCTCCCGTCTCACTTCCCCTCCGTCTGCGCCTGTTTATGGCTGACAGGTTGAGTCGCATTACCTGCTAACAAACCACTAGTTGCGTAAGTTTTGCCCAAGGCGTGGTGCCACTCGTCAACCTGGGGTGCTGCGATGACAGCAAGTCCCGTCATCCACGGTGTTGTCACAGCCTGCAGTGCTTCAGCTCCTCATAGTGATCGCAACAGATGGTGGAGTTGAATATTTTGGCTCCAGATTCAAGTGGAGAGCTTGTAACTTGGGTTATTAGATAGCGAACCCCAGGTGGCAGCGGTTGTGTTTCCAAAGTGAGGAGCGTTGAGCTTATGCTTCAGGCTCGAGGCTATATCACTAGGACACCCCAGGGAGTGAAAGGAGGTGTCCATGCATAACAAATCAAAACAAATATATGCTCAAATTAACAAAGCAATAACTATGCCCAACATTGGACCCCTGGGAGTATTGTTTTTCCGCGAGAGTCTAATATTCCCTCAGAGCCATATGTGATCTTTCGAGAAAATAGTCCCGCAGCAGTCTTCTCAGAAATTTCAAGAAGTTCTGCAGAATAACAGCTGTTTTCTGCTATACAACACCAGAGTGTGTGTACAATAAAGAGAAGAAGTATCATAGTTTGATATTTTATTTGGTTAAACTGCCAAACTCTGAGAGCAATTAGCTTATGTTGAGAGAGGAGGAAGCTAAGAAAGTCATGGTGTGTCAGACGGGCAGCCGGAGCCCTCAGGCAAACATTGAGCTACTGTAGTTCAGCCAGACGGTCACGGCTGACTGGTCACTGAGCTGACAAAACTCCTACTTCTCTTCTAGCCTGGTCCCACATACAACTGTCCTCACTTATTCACAGTGTTGAGCTCAAACCAGACTGGCATTGGTATCTAGGAGGTGTGGTGATATGTCATGGTGATTACAGAAAAGTGGCCGTGATGAGTTGATTAGTTAAGAGTTTGACATCAGAAAAGCATTCCTCTGATTGGGTGATATGCTAAAAAATAGCAGATTCTTCCTAAAAACTAAACGCTAAACATAACACCTGTCAAAAACATCAATGTTAGCTACTCATGACAAGCTTTCTGTGCTCTTACATCTCAAAATTTGTAGTAATATTTGAACCAATGAGTCCTTGATTTTAAACAAAAGTGGAGGAATGAAGGCTTCTTATTTCTAGCCAGCAATGTTTTGCCAGCCAAAATGACCACTGTTGCTGGTGGATGTCATCCAATATAGCTTGCTAATTAAGCTAATGTTAATGTTGGCTCCATGAGTTGGCTGAAAAACTGGTCACCTGCTAACTTTGTGACGTGTCCAGCTGACTTAATTCATACAATCTTTTCCTGTGTAAGAAAATGCAGCCCTCACATTCATTTGTTCTGGGGCCAGTCGGTTGGTGCCAATGTATGGGGCTTCGGCAAACCAATGCAGGGTTGTTCGGAAAAAAGGTGCAAACTGGCTCAACTTTTACTGTAACTCAATACAATGTTAATGTGAACGTTGTACTCGTGAATCTGTTACTCAACCGGTGCTCCCTGAAACACATTTCATTGTCTTTTGATATCTCAAGAACATGCCAGCCCTCTGTGTTGTTAAACACAGAGCTGTTTTCGGTCTGAATCCCTTTTTTGTCCCTATCTTTTCCTAATTCAGTAGATTCCCATTTTCACACAATGGGGAAACACTTGACAGTGGGTGTGCAAGTTGCGACCAGGCTTTCTTTTTAACGTAGTCTGTAACCCCGCAAATTAACGAAGTTAGTAAATGATTTGCTCTTTGGCCTTGGAAGTATGGCTCGGTAGTGAGCTAGTTAGTTGAGGTTTTAGGCCGTAAGCTAGTTAGCTGGACATGCTAACAATAGTAAATTATGTTAAAGCGGATAAAGATCATAACATTAATTCCTAACATTTTTGTTTCTCTTTTTGGTTTGGATAAAAAGATGCCTTCCTCCAAACTTTGCATACCAAGTACTGAGCTTCCACTTCTTCCTAGATTTTTCAAATGTGACGTGAACTAGCTCTGCCTACCTTACAAATGAGTCGAGACTGAAAGAGGAGGAATGAGAAGGGAAGTGAGAAGACTTCAGCTAGGGTTGGACCGATGAGCAATGAAATTGTCTGTTGCCAATGGCTGACAGTCATTGTCCACTGAGAGCGCAGAAACAATAGTGTGCCCCTCAGAGTTGCTGTAAGGCAGGATTTGTTGGGGTGTTTGCGACAAGTTGGAGAGAAAATAAAAAGAAGATTGTTGCTGGTCAATGCACTATGTCTCCCTGTCCTGTTTATTATTTTCTTATGAAACCTGGCCAGTTAGGCGAACCCAAGACGCCAGGTGACATTGGTGGCAGTGGTGTTTCTTTTCTGAAGACCAACGGTTTCACTAAATCATGTTGTTTTTATTTGTGCTGGTGTTTTCGTAGCTTAGCTTCCTCAGTATAGCTAGCCTGCTAACTTTGTTTCAAGTTTCAGAGGCTGAACACAACTAAGTCATGGACATGTGGTGTAGAGACAAAAAACACTTTTAAATCCGGTACCGGGATGTGACAGTTGATCTCACTGCTCCTTTCGATAGTGACGGGAGCTAGAGTTTTCTAGGCTGGGTGAGACAGTCAGAGGTTGCCGTCAGAGAGACAGTGGGAAGAGGCAGTGACTAGACTGGTGAGATATTATCTTCTGTTGCATTGTTTGACTGTGGACATCATCATATGCCACTTCCGAACGCATTGCCCAACCCTCACTTAAACCCAGCAGGCTTGATGTCAGGCTTCCTGCAGCTTAAACTCATCACTGTACAAGCAGATGCTTTCTCTTGGGGACAGATGTTGACCTCTGACCTCAGATCTCTTGTCAAGAGTGAAGTGCTTTCACGGATAGATGCAGCGTGTAACCATCACTTTTTCCCATCTCACCATCACGCTCTCTTGTGTATCATCTCCTCCCCTTTACACACAAACACACATACACACACGCCCTGGTTTTATTACGTAATTGACTCCCGCTTGAGTCGAACATGGTGCAGTCACCGAGGGGTGGCCAGAGGGTTAAAAGAAGCTGTTGTCTCGCGTGCACAAGAGCAAACTTAAATCGAAACAAAGGAACCAGGCAACGGCAGACAGACGCACACGTGTTCCAGCCACTTATTGCTGCAGTGGTAGACTGAGAAATGGGTTTGTCAGTAAGTTGTTCAGCACTATGTAGGCTCCTTATCTGATCAGATATACATGAAGGGGTTATTGCAGATGTGTGTGTGTGTGTATATATATATATATATAGTTTTGAGAAGTAGATCTCTCTCTGATCAGGATGAAATCAGTTTTAAAAGCAGAAAAATACCACTCTTGGATCCTTCTTGCACTTTTGAAAGGACACGTCTTGTGGCTGCAGTTTGCTGTGACAGATCTAGAAAGTAGCTGTGTAGACTACCCCAAACCGTATGACACTTGCTTATATTTGAACTCCATATTAATAACAGAAAATGTTTAGGTTGATCACCAGACAGGATGTATAAATCTACAATAATATTATACAACTTGGACTGTCCATAATGTTTTTTCTGCTTCTTCTCCCTTGTGTTTGACACTCTAGTGACCCCTGTCTAAGTGGAGGCACTGACCCTAAAAACCCCTTAAGTCCCAAAAGAACAAAATATTACCACCATGACGTTCCCATTCCCAAAAGACTATTTGTTTTTTCTTTTTGCCTTTGTGGGAAAATGCTTGTACTGTAGAGTGAGAACATTTTGGTGAACACGCCACAAAAAAACAGCACACCACAATGTTTACTAGGCTCTTCGCATCCAGGTTTCTGTGAGTCATAGTCTTGAAAAAGTCGGTTTAATGCCCACTACTTTGCTTGAGGAAGTATCACTCAGACAGCACATTCCTTGTGGTGTGAAATCCTCAGCACTGTCGTAATTGTTTCTCCAAAATGAAAGCAGGAACATGAAACACTGCAGGTTGATAAAGCAAGTATTGTTCCCAAGAGTTTTATTGCAGCGCTTGTTGCTGAGTAATCCATTCCTTCCTTTGGCAGTGTTATAAAAAGCTCATCTGATCCTGACGTTGAGATTTATGTTGCAGCAAGGTAATATCCGTTTCATCTTCACAGGCCTACAGACAGTAAAAAAAAAAACAGCGGCAGCACGTCTGGTCTGACTGATGAAAAAAAGGGATTGTCTTTTTACCATTTGCTGGAAATGTTACCTGAACCAAATTTCAGTATGATTCCTCTAGATGTTGATGTTTGATGCTCTCTGTTTTACCGTTCAAGTATGAAATTGATACAGGAAATGGTTACAAAGACGAGAAAATAGGGCTGCAAACAGAAGACATACAGCGGAGGTTTGTTCAGGTGACAGCTGGCAGGGTTTTTTCTAGCCAATGAGCTCCCTCCTTATCTGTGTTGAAGTCATGTAAAAACTATAGGAGCATATGATGTGGATGTGAAATGGCCTCAGGTAATGCCAGCTCAGACACAGATAATTGCTCATACGTACTGCAGAGTCTGCTTTGAGTGGTAATGGATTCTTCCAGGTGCTGGCTTGTATGCATCTGCACTATTATAAGAGCTTTTTCCATCCTAATAATTTATTTGAAAAGGTAAACAGAAAAATGTTTCAACAGATGTGCTCAGACATACCTGCCAATTAACAGCAATTTACATGGGTTGAAATCAAAAGGGGCAGTTGAATGCGGCTTTTTCACAAGACCTTCCTACATTTTTCTAAATTACAGGTAAAATACATAAGGTATAAATGAAAAATATTTATTTTAGATACATGTTTAGAGCACTGCTGCTGAGTTGTAATTGCTGGCCTTGAATCAACCCCCCTCTGTGCCTCTCTCTCTCTCTCTCACACACACACACACACACACACACACAAGCTATTATGCAACAGTCTTTTCTTGCAAGTCCTTGCAGGATCGCAGCTTTGATTGTGTAATATTCCAGAGTGAAACTGGCTGTGAGGCCTCACATTCAGTTTCACAGACTGCCTGCGACATCTCCCCATGTCCAACAAACATTGGAGTCCATATCAGTTTTATGCTAAACTGAACGCGCAGCCACACACAATGTGATTGTGTCCCTTCATTGCATATTTTTTGTTTGTGCTGTCTGTGCGTGTTGCGGCTCCACCACCAGCCCACTCAGACATAATTCACCCGCTTCTCTTGAGTTCACAAATGCAATTTTATAGGAAGTTGTGAGGTTTTGTGGTATCAATGTTTCGCTAAGCAGCTAAGCAGCTTAAAGCCCTTCACAAACAATTTGTGTGGTGATGCCAATTTATTTTTAAGAGTCACTAGCTAGTGTCGCAAATCTCACAGCTGGTTGTATCATAGAGGTAGAGTGGAGTTTTGGCTGAGTGCAGATATGTGTGTGTTATATAAAAGTGTGCTATAAAAAGCCACCTCTATGTGGAAAACTGCACAAAAAGCCAGGGTGCTGTTCTTTATAATTCTGGCTACGTTAGGTGTAACTACTCTATGGGGTCTGTCTTCTTTTCTAAGTTCATTGTCTAATATTTTCAGGGATGTGAAAGAAATTTGATAACATTTCATGCAAGTGTGAAATGTAAAGCTTAGATTTAAAAAAATGGATATTTAAACACTCACACACACACACAGCCTCTTCTTTATCCATGTAATACGCCGACAGGATCAGAAAAGGCTTACTGACGAGAATCAAATCTGTAACCAGTCTTAATACCCATTTTTAGTCTAACTGTGTTGGCTTCATTTGATTCTTGACAGGTTTGTGAGTCTGGTCATTTTGCCTTGCTCAACTTTGCAAAAGAATAAGCTTATTTAAAGTTTCACTAATCAATATTCTTTTATTACCACTGGATCAGATGTGTAATATGAGAGTTGCTGCCTCTAGTGTAAGTGCAATTCCCCTCTGATCAATGGAGCCTCATTCAGATCACTTTTTTTTTGCTTTGATGGCCCCAAACAATCAATAAATTATTTATCAAATGAAAGGTTTCTATGCACAGTTTCCAGACTTCATTCTACTGTAGGACACGTACTTAAGATATAGTCTACATACATTTTCAGCAGCAAATAGCTGTTGCGTTGATCTCCCAACAGAGCTCAGTCGTACTGGTCCTTAAGATATTAAACATATCCTGCATGATTGGAATGATTCAAGCACTGTATTTAGTCCAGCAGCTGGAAACACTAACTCATGTGAAACAGATGTCCCAGGATACAAAAATACTGTCATACCAAATTTGCCGGCCCAGGGGATCAGTAAATATCTCACTTCCCCTTGTAAATTAAATTTACAACAATAGAATGTTGACTGTGGCTCAGAGAGTACAAAGTGTTTGTTTTGTTGCTGTTGGAAAGCACAACTTGTCCCTAACATTACCACCATAACTGTAGTGGTGCTCTCCACATTCTGACACAGCTGCCCTGCTTGATTGAGCAGCTGTTAGCTGGTTCTGTCAGTTAGCTGGGAGTTTTGGCATAAGCATGGATATCTGGATAGCTAGTTAAACTGGACAGCTGCCAGACAGTTACTCCGTACTTACAGTATTATTCACTGTCATCCCTGCCAGCAATTTTCACCATCAAAGCTCTCACCAACCTTGTTTTCAGCCACAAAGCTCTAAAAGCTCATTGTATGATATATACCCAATGCCAGCAAGCAGCCAAAGTGAACTAGATAGTGATTATAGTGGAGAATTCAGCTGCTTAAAAGCCAGATATGAAGAGCTAAAAGAAGAATGAATGCTGCATTCACATTTTTTTGGTGGCCAGAATCGTGACCAAATGAATTTAAATGTTGATCCAATGTGTAATTCGGCCACTGTTTGGTCACGCTCACTTTACAGCTCGTTGCAGGGATAATTTGTGTTTACAAAAAGTAGGTTTTAGCCAAAAATATCCAGTACTGCTCTGAAGTTAGCTGGATGATAACCATCAGGGCTTTAAAATTTCCCTCTTAAACTTATGTGCAGACATGGCTGCTCCTCTACTTGGGGGGCTGTTCAGATGTTGCATCTTAAAATGGATGGAAAACACCAGCCATGCCACATTCATCCTTTTATCCAAGTTGTGAGAGATTTTGTGGAGATTTCCCTTCTGTCACGCCTGCCATTACTAAGCAACCAAAAACATCTCCTGGCATTGTTCCTTCTGTTGGTGTCGTAATAGCAAGAACTTGACAGGACGCACCACCGATCAGCCACAACATTAAAACCACCTACTTTATATTGTGCAGGTTCCCCTTGTTTTGCCAAGACAAGTCTGACACATCAAGGCAGAAACACAAGACTTCTGGGGTTGTCCTGTGGTGTCTGGCATTGGGACATTGGCAGTGGATGCTCCGGGGTCCTGTGGGTTGGGGGGTGTGGCCTCCATGGATCAGATTTGTTCTAGCGCAGCCCACAGATGCTTGTCAGATTGGGATCTGTGGAAATTGGGGATCGGATCAACGTCTTTGGCTCCTTGGGTCAGTTCTGAGCACTTTTTGTGGTGTGGCAGGGCACATTGTCCTACTAGACGGGCACTGCCATTAGGGAGTGCTGTGCTAGGAGGTTGTTTACGTGATCAAATGGCATTCACATGAACGCCAGGACCCAAGGCTTCCCAGGAGAACATTGCATTTTAATAAGATAGTCAATGTTAATCACTTCACCTGTCTGGTTTTAATATTGTGGCTGATCGGTATACAGCTTCTGGTATTCCTATAATCATCCGCTTTACCATCTTTAGTTGGGCTTACCTTTCAACTGGATGTTGTGACGTCCTTGGAAGGAAAAGTTGAAGCGAGCTGATGGTTAATTCTTGTGACATGACCTGTGATGCGCTTGCTGCATTGGAAAAAGCTGAGATATTTCCATCTCAGTGAGCTGCAAACACACCCGACAGGGCAGGGCCTCTCTGCAGTTCTACACGTTTTCATTATAATGCTGTTTTCACAGCTTTAACTTTTACTAAAAATTGCAGCTTCTTCTGACATCACACTTGGCCATATTTGAATGATATTTTGATTCATTGTGCAGCCCTAATCATTTTATAATGAGACCAATTTTCAGAAACTCACTCTTGTTTGTAGAGTTTTGTCATTTTTTTTAATGCTTGGGAGAATTTCTAATCGTTTTTTAATAGAGTTGCATAATTTGTTGCAAATTCTGTTCCTCCGGGTGCAGAGTTGTTAACCATGAGCCATATAACTTAGATATAAAAATCTTTTAAAAAACTTTTCAATCTGATTGCATTTTAATCACACTTGCAACACACTGCTCCCTCTTCAGAGGACAATGGATGTAATAGTCTCTCAATTTATTCAATGTTGGCACCGGGGAGGCTCTTTGTTAGATTTAATTAACCTGTTTTGACCGTTGCATAAGGTAAATACGGTGTTACATCACCAGTGTGTGTGTGTTTGTGTGTGTGTTTCTCTTTGTGAACATGAGTGTGCAGTCATGATTTTATCTTTTTTTTTTATTGTGATTGTTCAAAGGCTGTATTTGCATATTTTTCAATCTGTTGGACTGATTGACCTGTGCAGAGGGAATGTGAAGCGCTCGGTGTGTCTAACATTTGAATAATGAATCTGACACATACTGAATTCTTGAATTAATTAAGATCATTTTTATACATTGTTGGCTTTCATATGGAGATTTCCCCACATCCACTCATGATGTTAATAGCCTGTGCCAACATTTTTTAGCACAAACTTTGGTGCAGCAAAGCAGACACAGCCATGTTGCATTCATGGATTGTTCTACAGTGAAGAAAAGCCAGAAAAGGAAATGGTCAAGGCTCCAAAGATGAAAAAAGCCTGTTTTTGATGGCTGCAGGACTCTCCTAAAAGGCCAAAAAATACTTGCTGTGATTATTCAGAAGAAAAGGAGAATGTGCCTTCAGAGGAATAAAGATATTTCCTTGAATGGTGGGTGCAGGCTGAGATTCGGATTCATGCAGTATTCAGCACTTTTGTTAAAAAAAGCACTTAGTTATACACATTTTCCACTTGCACCTTTAAGTATATGATTAAATGACACTAGTTCTTCAGTCAGAATCTTTTATTTCTCGCACTTACATGAGTATAAACATTCTTGGTTGGATTTATGTTATTTTTGTGAGCTTTGCAATCATTCACATGAGATCTATCCTGACTTCGCAGATGCTTCTCACTTCTTCCACATGAAGACAGCTGAGCCTTCCTTACTGTACTCTCCTTCCCTTAAGGGGAGTTTACCATTCAGGACATGTTGGTGCTTTTCAGGCATTTGGCAGTACACCTGTTGGCTGGAGTCTGTTGTTCGCTGTTGTTGCTGCAGCACTTAGGAAAAGCCCTTTTCACCAACCCCAAATCACAGAGATGCCAATTCACACGGGACTAATATTATCACATCTGTTTTCTGTTGTCAGATAACTGAACAATTAAGAAATTTGATCACAGCTCATTATATGTGGAGCAGCAGTCTGCAGACGTGCTGTGGGATCAGCTAGATTGACATTTAAAAATGAGCAACAAAAGGTTGTCGTATTCAAGTACGCACAATATCATAAAATGCTGTGTTGGTGCTGTTCCGAGAATATCATAATTAATGTTGCTCCAGGAGCATCATTGAAACTGACCAATCAAGTTTTTGTAATGTCATAGTTAAGCGACATGGGAGAAGTTATCCATTCAGACATATGTTAATTGTTATGAAAGAGTGTATTTTAAGTCAAACCAAGTTTTCTTAAACCTTGCCAAGTATATTTGTTGGCTAAACCTAACCAAACAGCAATAGAAAACTCTAAAGACACAGAAAATAATAAGTGAACTTAGTGTAAAAATAATAACAGTATGCAGTTACAGTGAACATAATAATAATCTAGCCCATGCGACATTTGATCCCTGTTCTCCTTAGTGAGAGACCCATAAGAAGCCCACTCAACCATAAAGCCATGCTCCAGTTGTGGTTTCCATCGCTGTTTCCTTAAGTTGGAATGACGGTTCTGGAGCAGCATCAACTGTGGTGTGACCAACACCAACACGGCGATATCAGATAGACTATTCAAATACAGCCCTGAAGTGTCCGTTACTTGATCTGAATGAGCAGCAAATGTGCATTTATGCATCTTCCACATGCAGAAAGTAGGAAAAACAACTGTAAACTATATTGATAATGCAGGTGCTGAAGAACAGATGGTCCACTTCTGAAACATTGATGTTAAGTTCATGCCTTGACATCATATCCAAGAGATAACGTCGGTAAATTTAAGGAAAATAAAGAATTTGCTTATCCTGTTCAAATGCCCCGCACAAAACCCTGTTGTAGGGGGGTCATTTCTAACCCACATGAGGTCCCCTGGTAATATCAGTCCAGTGAGAATGACGCTTTAGATGTTTACTGCTATCAAAAGCATGGTAATTGTTAAAGTGAGCCAGGAAACATTGCAATGGCAACATATGCCACCCCAGTGTGGGATTTTGGATAGCGTGCATTCTGGAAGCAAAACAGGCGTGGCGTGACATAACAGCACATGTAACTGCATGTGTCCCGTCCTGCTGTTTGACTCTTTTCACACAGCCATCGATGCAACTCTGTTACTGCCTCTGCTGCCAGCTTAAGCCGGAAGAAACAGCGCCCTCTATTCTGTGTTTGTACGTTTTATAAAGAACGACAAGGAGGAACAAGGAGGAGGAGCAACATTCTCACCTTGAACAGGCTACAGGAAATGGGCTACAGACTCATAGTGTGTGTGGCGCTTACCTAGGACAGTGCTTCTCAAAGTGGGGTCCTTGTGGGGGTTCCCCAGCAAAAATGGTCATAGTTTATTACCACTATAATCCATCAGAGTTACACAGTAGAATGTCTGGTGATGGCTTCTATACACTTTCTGTAATAAAACATTTAAAAGTATAATATTTGGGGGGCCCTGGGCCAAAATCTTATCAAATGGGCATTTGTGGTCTAATTTGTGTCAGTTTAAGGTTCTTAGATGTGAAACAGTTTTAGAACCACTGACATTATATATAATGATGAATGTTTATAATCATTTAAATCATTCGATCTGTAATTGAGCAGCATTTTATACAATAAAGTAGCACTCCCATGGTTTCTTTTTCCTTTATCCGGCATACCTTAGTCAGATGGCACAGCAGCAGATAACTGTGAGCTTGAGACTTATTTGCGGCACCCCACAGCAAAATAATAACAAAGATGAAAACACTAATGAAGCAGCTACTAATCACTGGCAGACTGCGTTTTACAGCAGTGGTGGCGCCGTCGGGCAAAACAAACCATCTGCGCAAGTATTTATGTAATGAATGGACGAAGGCATGGGAGACTACAGCAGGTACACACAGGGAGGGAGTTTGGGCTGAGACATGTTCAGAGCATTTCTGAACAGCTTGGTTGATTTAAACAAACTCCATTTGGTTGGATTTGTTTGGGCTGGTGTGAAAGCTGTCGGTCGAAATCCAGTGCGGACAAAACAGCCAGACAGAGACAGTCTGAAGAGGAGAGTCTCAGTCTGTTTCAGAGCAGACTAGCTGCAGACTAGCAGCAGGACTTTGTGAAAGTAGATATGATGTTTTAGGGTAAAGTTAATCTACTATTAAATCCATCTGCTGATTGTGAACTGCTCAGGAAGCAGTCATGTGATAACCAGTCAGTTTAAGCAGCGGATGACCTACAAGTCATCCACAATCGAAGTAACCATGGTAACACGTATGCACGTGAGCACTTCAGATCAGAGTTTTCCTGCTATATCTGGAAGTTAAAAGGAGTTAAACACTGTGATGTGTATTTGGCATTAAGTGAAATGTAGTGTTGCAGTATTTCAGTACAAAACAGCCCTGTTTGTCCTGTTCATTTTTACATTTTTATCCAAAGTGTTTTCCAGTTTGCTTCACATTCACATACTCACACATTCATGACACAAGCTATAAGGCCCAACCATCTTGAGATTCAGAGTCTGGGCCAGGTCAAAGATCGAACCGCCAACCTCATGATTGGCAGAGGACCTGCTTTACGTTTCAACCTATTGAGTGGCAGTTTACCAATAATACCAATAATAATGCTCATAATCAGTAAGTTTTTGTGAGCTCTTGAGAACATAAATAAACCCTTGAGAAGCACTAAAGTGATGCATCACCTGCTGTCAGTCACCATGTTGAACTTTCAACTTTCTACATAGCGTCAAACTACGCATACCGCTGTGAGGACACACTGCCGTAAAATCCCTCATCAGTAATGACCAAATTCAGCTATTGTGAATACTTATCCCTGCTAGGTAATACTGAGGTCAAAGTGATGTTTGTTTTAGCTGTTGGGTTTGACTCGGAGGCTGCATGTGTCCGGGCCTTATAATCACCAGACCACCATCCGATATAAAAACATCATGTAACATAACCACCATGTGATTCCATAGAGTGGATGATGCAGGTTGAACTTTGTCAAAACTGTTAACAGCTCTTGCTTCAGGTGTGAAAGCATCCTACGGTTGTTTTCACCCCTGTACATTGGTTATTTTGGTCCAGATGAAAGGAGAAAATGATACATTGCTGCAATTTTATTTCTGGTCTAGTACACGTTCACATTGACTTTTTACAAACAAACAAAGATGAGTAACATGAAGTCATACAGGGATATTCAGCATCATGCATCAACAGTGTATCATCAGGAACCATGACAGAGAAAATTAAGTGTCTGCCAGCAGGTCATGCAGCACTTTAAAGCCTCTGGTGGTTCACAGAGAAATAACTGATTCTAAGCATTACTGCTGTCTTGAGGTAGAGGCAGGACGACAAAGAGGCATCTCACTTGTACACTTACATTCTAGGGAGTATTTCTGTGGAATAACTAAGTGACACTTTTTTGTTGGGCTCAAAGGACTGTCAAACCACATGGAGTAGGATACAAAACCAAATACCAAATGATTTCCATAGATTTATACATTGGTTGTACAAATACGAATTACAAGACCATTTCACAGCCAGCAGATTGGTTAATTCGTTTTTTAGCGTTTGAATCATGCAAAAAACAAAAAAAAAAAAAAATCATTATTTGTTCACATTTGCTTTCACGACACAAACTATTTGTTTTGGAAGTGAACATGGACCATCTGTTTAAAATGGACTTGGTCCATTGTTTGGTCCACACATGGATTCAGTTGACAGCTTTCACACCAGACCAGGCAAACTGTACTCAGCTGGCAAATGTACTAGAGTTCATGCCAACTGAACCGAACAGGTTTCGATGTGAAAGCACCAAACGCCAAAATTAGAACCCAATACATGGACACAAACTGTAGCCAAAGATGTTCATGACACACAACTTTATAATGCATTCAAAATACATTTTCAAGAATCAAAATCTTGACCTTGATTTGATTCATATTGAAGTTGAATTTCTTGGCTGTGGCATTTTGATATATGTTGGTGTTTTCACTCCCATCATCCACCATAAAACAGTTACCCCACTGTTGTCATCGCTGTGTGTAATGCTACAGTTTCACACACTGACTCAAGAGGTAGCCAATTTGTCTTACATAAGGAGGAGTACATGATCTTCACATATTAAGCTGTTTACAGACTTCTCCTGGTGTAAACACATTCTCTCTTTTTTCTTCCAGTCTTTGTCAGCAGCATGGGCCAGCATCTAGGAAAGAGGGAGTCACCCGCAGACAGCAAGGTAAGAGTCATCACTGTGGGTGCTTTATTGTTTGTTTGGTGCATCTGGGATAATAACATCTAGAAATGTGAGTGTGTGTGTGTGTGTGTGTGTGTGTGTGTGTGTGTGTGTGTGTGTGTGTGTGTGTGTGTGTGTGTTAGTGTAAGTATTTTGTCGATAGTGATCTGAGAATGAAGCATGTGTTAGGGAATTTTCTTTTAACCTTATCAGTGTGACCGCTGGCCTTTATCAACAGGACTTTGGACTCCGATGTAGACAGGCTATACCAGGCTCCTTCAGTCACAGATTTATTAGTCTCACTGAGCTTTAAGTCAGAGTGGTTACCACAGCACAAAGGTTAGAGAGACAAAACTTTTCACGGGTAGTGTATTTATCACTGAATTCTCCATTCACAAGTTATTTAATATATTTCTGAGTCTAAATGTGTGTAGCTTTCCACAAGGATATGGAGTAGTCAGCCATCTGGGTTAGAGTTAGAGTTAGAGTTAGCCAGCTTGGGCTGTCTGAGGGATGTAAAAACCCAGATTTGGTAGCTTCTGGTATATTCTAATGCTACTATTCCATCATATTGCATAATAGTTTGCCTATCCGATTTCCAGATCCGAAAAAGAATGAGGCTTCTTATTTGTTCTAGCCCCCACAGTCTGTAAATAGCTATTATTAAAAACCTCAGCTATTCCTGATGGATCAGAGCTTTGGTGATTAAGAATTATTTGACCTTATTTTTTATTTTTATTTATTTAATGACACCTTCACTGTTAGGTTTATCAAGACGGGCCATAATGATGGTTAATGTATCGTTATAATAGAAACATAAATGCACTGTTGGGGGAAGATGTTTTTAATCCCATGTCTTAATTAGCCCATGTATGTATTGGTTTTAAATGAAATTATTTATATAATAAGTCTATGCCGAATGTCTCACCACCACCAAGCATTGAGCAAGACTGAAGAAAAAAATCTGATGTACTGGACACTATAGCAGTTCTGGGAAGAACGATGTCGAGTAAAACGTAACATTACTAATGTTAAATGGTTAAATAACAGAGTGCCATGCCTGCCTGATGTTGTTAAAGTTCTCAGATTATGTTTATTTTGTCATTTTGATGTTTGTGCTTCTACCACAGTTGGGTAGGATACGTAATTAAATGGTTTCGGTTTTTGTCGATTTTAAGTGTTTTTGTTCATATTTCCGACATTGTTGTGCTTTAGATCCTGAGTCTGCACAGGGTATTTTATTTTGAAAGTTGACCAGATGCACTATGTCATTCCTTTGTCTGACTTCCTGTCTGGCTCAATCTGTTTGCTCTGTGCAGCTTGATGCAGCTGTCCACTTCCATCAAAAATAAACATGGTTGCTGAAACACGCCCTTGCGTGGCTGGTGGAAACATAATAATTGTCTAGAATGGGCACGATCGGCTCAGGTGGGTGTGTCTCGGCCGGGTCACACCCATAACATGACGCAGACGTGTCCGATGAAATTTAGGGCTTTCTTTGTTGCTCAGGAACTAACCGTTGTGCAGTTTAACTGCGAGGACTCCGGTATGATTGTATCCATTTCAGAAGCTTTTTTACACCCCTGAACTGCAGACTTGTATAATAAATCCATAATGATGAATCCAACACTGAATGTCTACTGAGATCCATTTTTCCGTGTTGAAAACAGTCACTGTTGTTTTTATTAGCTGCAATGCCATGGTGCCTTGGGCTGAGTCTATCAACCAATCAGAGGCTGTGCTCCTGACTTGTTGACTAATCAGAGGCTGTATTTCTGACTGTGTTGCAGCTCTGATCTCAAACAGACTGCGTTCAGGAAGGATTTGATGGAGCTTGCAAAAAATGGAGCTTTTCTGAGGCCCCGGTATCTATCATTACGCTCATATTCTTTTAAAGCGGAGTCTAGTGGTCATTCATTGTACATGCCGAGCGAATTGCATCCTGTTGTTCAAAACTATTTTCTTCAAAAATGTATATAATAAAGTAGCCAACTGGACTCGAACAAGAAGTGTGTTTGGCCAGCAGCCGGTGCTTATGAAGAGCTCTGCTGTCTTACCTCCATGGCTTGGATCACTTGTCTAGGTTTAAATCGCACTGCCACAGATAACACTTTATACTCATCGCTCATACTCAAACGTACTGAGAAGCAGTAAAATATGATTAATACACTGTCTCATTACTTCTTATGGAGATTTTTGACGTTGAGAGCAGAGGAGGGATGAGGAAGAGATGACTTTGCAAATTTTCAGTGGATGACTTTGCTTGAAAGTTTTTGGAGGAAACATGTCCATCCATTATTGTTTGCCTTAAAAGCCACCAGAGTAACTGGAGTAAGGACCAGCGCAGTTTTAGTAATAATAAAAAAAACCTACCTACTTTCTGTTACTTAGAACATTTATTAATTGTCTTTATCTCAATAAATGAATAAAAGAAAGATGTTAAGAACCCCTGACGCACAAGAAGTGATTCTCTTGCACAGTGCAGTAAATGGAGGATTTAAATGTGAGAAAAATCCTGATAGTCAGCTTTTTTAAGTATGTCTGCATAGATGGAATGACTGAATTTTAAAGCAGCTTTTCCCCAACCATCAGCATCCCACTCTTAATTGAGCCCTGTTGCCGTGGCAATACCTGAAGCACGATGAGCCTCCATAGCTCTTGTGCATTGCCCTATAATAACCCCTCGAAACCACAAGCCCCGCCGACCCTCACCTCTACATGCACATCTCATTTAATCATTAGCTTTGGCCCGGTGATCATTAGGACTACACACACAAAGTTCAGCTGTCTAACACTGATAATTGACCATCCACATTGCAACAAATCATTATTTCAACAGCAACAACAATTTGAAAGTCCATCTGGATGTCACATTGCATTTCATCTATGTGAAATGTATCAGTGTTTCAGTGCTCTTGCGTCTTCTCTCAGACAGAGAGACGGTGTGCAAGCTGATGGATTGTGTTGGCTGCTCTCATCGGACTTGGTTCTGTCAGCAAGTGGGCAGAGCCGTGGGAACAGGAGCAATTATTGCACTTGAAAGCATCAGGATGGATCAGTGAGTCTGCACTCTTAACGCTGGGAAAAATAAACCCTTTTCTCTCAGAGCCATTGTATAAACTGAATGTATGATCAGGTATGATATAAGCAAGTAGGTCTAGTGGCAAATTAAGTACAATTTTCCTCTTTTTTTTGTTGATAGCGAAGTCATCAAGCACTCTCAATTGGCTTTTTTAATTGGCCAGGAAGCAAGGTGCTCTGCTGTTCCCCAGGGCCAGTGCTTGACAGAAGACGTCTGCCTCTAATAGTGCTGTAATTAAACAGAGCAAGTATGTTTTTGAAGATTTCTTTTTTTTGACTCTGAGTGCAGAAATTACGAGCCAGACGCAGTTCGTGCTGCGCCCTGAGTGTGCAGGAGGATCGGTCTTTAACTGGGACGATAATGTAATTTAATGGCATCATGTAATTAACCCCGGCCTTGCTCAAGTTCATTTTTCTCGCAGCTTTTCAGAAATTACAGCAAATATAATAAGTTTGGGCCATTATGGCTGAGGCTGCAATCGGATTTGAAGAGGTTGCTAGCTTGTTGTGAGCAGCCCTAACCCCAGACGGTGAGAAAAAAAGAGATGTTAATGATAAAACCACTCTTCAATGTCAGCGTTTGGGAAGCAGAGAAACAACCTGTGTTCTGCCTGTGTGGCCTGGCTTGCGGCTGACTACCTGGTCGGCGCTTGTAGTGGGAGGGAGTGATCTCGTTGGTGTGCTTGGGAAGAGGGGAGCCCAAACCAGCAGGGAGGCCGATAGCTCAGCTCACAGATGATTTGTTACCTTTGCTGGCAAAGCACACGCTTGACAGAGAAAAGCAGGAGAAAGAGAAGTGGATAAATTTGTCAAATGTGAAGCTGCCAGGAGAGGTGTTCGGGCAGCAAGTCGCACTCAAGCTGCCTTTTTTTATTTACTTAGCTTTATAATTATGTTGCATACCTCTCTAGGTCTACCATCTGTTTTTGCCCTTCTCTTTGGCTCGATAATTGTGACATTAAAGTCAATTTAAAGGTCTGGCAAAACAGCCTGTTGTCATAGTGACAGGCACGCAGGAACAGAGCGTGACAGAGGAAGGCAGGTTTTGTTTAGATGCTGTTGCCTGAGTCGTGATCCCTCTACCAATGACCTATCATTTCAGGAAGGGTGAAATGTAACCCTGCCTCCTTTGTCAAACCTCAACAGCAGCTCTGATAAAATGTTTATCTTTCAGCTTTTTGAAATGTTCAAACCACTGATATTTTAGAGCCTTAAATCCAATATGGTATTATGGGATAACACCGCAATCCTCACTCCTCCAATGTTGTTTTTTTGCCAAGGTAGTCTGCTCACATGTTCCCGAATGCAAATGTGTCTGTGCTGGTTAGTGCACGTCACAGGATTTTGGAGGAATTAGACCTCCTGACAGCGCACTTTTTACATCATGGCTATACAGTATCTCCCCATTCACAGGATAAAATAGCAGAAAAGGCCTCTAGCTTTTCGGAGACAGATGTATGGATGCGCATTCAACCTGCATTGGATGTGTAGATGTATCGTGTCAGCATATAAGTTGTTAATATCGGCCAATATGAAAACTTTTTTGTTGAGCAGAAAATATAGAATGGGGTCATTTATAATGATTTAATTTCAAGTGAAGTTTATTATTACAGTTCACAGATATAATTTTAGATAAGAAAGTTTATTGTTATTGTTAAACTGTAAAATATCCTGCCCCGATACATAATTTAAAACAAAGTATTTAATAACCACGTTTGAGGGATGTTTATATCGGCTGATACATCGATATTTTTTACTCCTTAATATCGGTAGTTCACATGAGTCAACTCACTCTGTCAGCTACAGTGAATCCCATCTGCTGTTTATACACTTGACTGATAAACCAGAGAATTGTGGAGTAACACTGGGCTTAGAGAGTTTTTGGATCATATCGCACACCTGAGCAATGTCTCTCTCTCTCTCTCTCTCTCTCTCCGGGGCATGGTACATTTAAACATTTTAAAGTTAAAACTCTTCCAAACCACAGTATTTTAGAGCAACCTCTAGGTGCCAGATGTATCTTACAATCAAGAGCTCTCATCACAAGTGTCAATGTACACAGTAGTAAAACTTACGACCTCCCTGCAGGGGTCTGTCTGTAGCATTGAATTCAGGAGGACACTTGAAAAATGACCTTAATGGGCTAATAGATATGATAATAAATGGATAAAAATCCTCTCCCTAGCCTGTATCCCAGTAAGAGAGGGTAAAACACAAATGAAACTTTTTGTTATAAATTGATGGTTTTGTAATATATGGTTTTGGGGCTTGCTGTGGTGCTGTCATGGAAAACTACTTCCTCTTTAAGCACTACTTCACTTTTTAGAAATATTGTATCATTGTTTTTAGGATTTATCAGTAAAAAGCTTAAGATAGAATAAAGTACGTGGCTGCAATAATGTGTTGTGTTGCATTATGATTTAAGTGGTACTCAATTTTGTGAGCTATTAGTGAAAAGGTTAGTCAGGAGCCCTGCAGAATAACAAGTAAATAGCCCTGCTCCTCCTCTCTATTCCATTTTTCTCTGGATGGTGTGTCATTAACACTGAATTACAGACAGAGGCACAGAGTGTAGTATGCTCAGATCTTGCCAGATTTAGTCGTCACTGAGTGCAAAGCCTACTAATTCTTCAACAACCAAATCAAAGGTAGACAGTCACTCAGTCTCCTCGTCTGATTCTACAAATTCAGCCATTGTCTCTTGCATTTTGTATGATCTAATTCTCCAGGTTGACACTAAATGAAGGAACAAAATGCAACCAAAATACACAACCAGTGTTTAAAATAACCTCCATTTGCAACCACACCTATCTGACCCCATTATGTTGTTGGCTCAAATTACTGCTCAACCATAAACTGATGTGATGCATCATGTTGGGATAATTCCTGCCCATCTACAAGGGGGATCGGCTTTTCATCTACCTCACACGTCAGCAGTGAACATAGGGTCGCGGTATAAAGACCTCGTGCAGAGTCAGTGCACAGCAATCAATGAGCAATCCATCACAGCAAAAAGTAGGGGGGCATAATTGTCACTTGTCTCTACTTGCCTGGAAAAACAGCATGAAAAAGTGACACTGTCTGGCTTTTCCTACTGTATATGATTGGCATTGCTGTTAGCAGCTATGAACAGTGCTATCTCTACATAGAGTTATAACAGTTCACATGCTCAGATGGTGTTGCAAGTCATTTTGAGAAACATAACATAAGAATAATCAGTTAATATACAATTGATGTTGTGAAATAAAGGAAATGACTAACTGAAGGAGAATTAGATGCAGTGAGTAAAGGTGATTGCACTAAGACTCACAGTACATGGTTGCAGCAGATGCAAGTCAAAAAAGCTCAATTTGTTGTTCTTGTTGAAAATTGGCTCTTGATTTGACAGGCTTAGCAGGATGTCCTTGCTCTAAGACGCTTTCTCGGTCAACTAGGTACGTTGGAGATATTTTTTTACAGTGTAATTTCACAATAAGATGCTGCTTTGTAAATCCTTTTAAATTTGCCACTTTGTGCTGGATTGTGATAAACTATAATGACTGAAGTGAAGACTGAAGTCTCCAGATGAGGGAGCTTGAGGCTCAGTTCGTCCATCCACCAGCCTTCAGAAAGTCTCAGCTGTGCCATTGTACCCAATTAGAGCGCTCTATGTGTTGTGACCAGCAGGCTTGTTTCTGCCTTATCTGTCCCTCTGAGTGAGATCTGTCAACATCAGAATCATAACTATACTTTTTTCATCACCAGTCTGATCAGAATATCACTAAGGATACCTGATTTTTTCTTTTAACCACAGAGGTAAAACTCAGACACTGCTGGTTGATAGAAGACTAGCTTTTTCTTCAAGTGAGAATAAAATCAAGTTACAGTTTCACAGGCATTGGGTAAATTAAATAACTTCCTAATAGCTCTAACTATCAGATGATTGTTAACTATATTTGATTATCCCTTTGACATTTCATGAAGATTACTACAGTACAAAATTGGCATTTTGGAGGCAGAGCTGCAGAGACTCCACTGTGTCGAGTGCTTTTTATCTTCGTGAAAAGGTGAGATGAAACGCACATGCTCCATTTGTCTTCATCTCTGAAGACGGGATGAAACACTGAAGAGGATGCCTATCACCAAACCGCTGATAGGAAGAGGAAGTTGGATTTCTTTGAAAGTCTCAAATCAGCCAAGCTCTCAAAGGTGCTCAAAGGGCTGCATTCTTCTTCCTCTCTCACTACTCAAACGTAAGGAGTACTTAGGCACATTGAACTCCATCCAGTACCCTAGTACTGAATGGAGATCAGAGGGCTGAGGGGTGCTACAGTGGCACCCGTCGAGGCTGAGTGTGCCAGTCTGAGACACCCATCAAACAAGCAAACATGCTCACTCACATTAGCCTCAATGTCTTTTAAGGAGTCTAATTTGAAACACCAAGACACTGAAACATCTCAAGAGACGATAATGTTTGTTTTTTAGTTGCTTTTGTAATGGTTGCTAAGCTCAGCCCCTCTTAGTTATTGTTCCGTCACTCGCAAGCTTTCCATTCTCTAACTGCACGTATACGTCGATAAAGGTGGAAAATCTAGCGCTCAAAAATATTTATTTGTTAAACAAAGAGTCCTTGATTTCAGACAAAGGTAGATAAATGTTGGCCAGCTAAATAAGCTAATGTAATCTCCATTAGTTTGGTTGAAAAGTTGGTCCAAATGGCTCATTTTTAAAAGAGAATCTTGTCAAAGAGATTCAGATATGCCCTTGATGGCTACATACATGATATGCAAAAACAGTTAGTCTGAACGTTATAAGAAAAAAACACAAGATAAGACTTTTTTTGTTGTTCCAAACCTATGTAGCTCATTGACTGTATATAAAGATGGATGACATTACAACTCCCCTCAAGTTAAGCCAAAACATATGGATCTCCCCCTGGTGGCTGGCTGCAGTATAGTTCATAACCCCCTCCCCCTCTCCATGTTAGCAGACGGGGAGAGAGCCAAACGAAAAACTCAGAAACATGTCAAATAAATTCTTCCCAAAGACGTTTTCTGTCATTTCAGGTAGCCTAGCTTTCACCATGCTGGATGTGTTTGATATGATGTATGTTCAGTTTGGTTTTCATTAGTTATTTGATGCTATAATACCAGGTGAAATTACATGATTGACATAGATTGCTCATAATTGATTTGGGTGGGTGTATGGGAGGGACCTCAATATGGCTCCAACCCTGATTACTACTGCATAGCCTCTCTAAATGGTGTCACCAGCGCAAGATGGCAGTTTTCATATCTGGGATATTTTGGCTTCATTTTGGTTAAGTGGGAGGAAGTGTCAGTCTACAGTCTAGCCTACAGTCAATGGTTTGGATGGTTAGCTTACTTGTTCATGTTTAAAACAACATGTTTATACTTTTAATGTCACCAGACAAGGAGTTTTCAGGGTGGGGACTGATATGTTTGGCAAAATTAAAGCTACTGTGATAGGAACTAGGACCAACTTCCAGACAGTTATGAAATACATGGGAAAATGGCAGCTTTTGACAAGCTGAAAGGTCAGCAGGTGAGAGCAGAGAATAGCAGAGGGCTCTCAGGAATACATGCATAATTGGCAGGTGTGATTCTAACTGAGCTGCTGCTCTGATTTCCCTCACATGCTCCAGGGTCAGATGATGCTTCACTGCTCCAGCACCAACCTCTATGAAAGCTCTGTTCAACCACAGCTATATTTAATAAACCACCAGTAGCGAGTAGGTGTGAAGTCACGCTGACAGCTGCTCAATGCTGCTCTGCTCCATGCAGGGAAAATTGCCCAACTACTTTTTTTTTTGTCTTTCATATTCTCTCACCACCCCATGTGTTAATTATTAGAGCCAGACACAGTGGAGGAGAGTATTGTAATGATTAGTGTCGGTACAAGCTAATGGTAATTTTGAGGCTGTATGAGACCGTAGATAGACTGTGTAAAATAGTTTACTTTTGTATCAAAAATTGTAGATCAATTGAAAAACTTGTCCTCTAATAATATAGCAATATCAAATAAATGTGGGGAATTATGATACAGGTTAATGAATGGCTGTGATGAGCAACATGATGTGATAGAGATTTTAAAGTGGTATTCCCAGAAATAAAAGTGTTTTCTTAGACCTTTTTCTGAAGGTGGTATAATTTACACAAATGTCCAAACTATAATGTCTAGCTAAAGTAAAGAAACTGGTAAACGACCATTTTAAGAACATTTTTATCTCAACACTCCATTTTAAAATCGTATTAATCTGCTTTGGACTGGGACAGCAGCTCAAAAGTCTTAAAAGATGTTGCTAGTGCATTAGATAAACCTTTTCATTGATTTATCTCAGGCTTTCAATACTGTCAAACATCAAATTATTTTGAAATGCCTGGAATCTTTTGGATTTGATATAAAATCTTGTTGTGACTGATGCCTTTCAGCCAAGCTCCATGAGTGTTTACAAAGGTGTTCCACGGGGTTGTATTCTAGGACAACTATTATTTACATTTGTATTAAATGAATTGGTTGTAAATTTAAAGGTGTATGACACTGGAAATAACCATAGCAGGGTGCACCTGTCAGGGTCCCCAACGTCTGCTTCATGTAATACAGTATGTGTCCTCCAGCAGGGTTAGAGATGGGTTGTTCGGGGCAAAGACTATATTTTAAAGTACCTAAAATATAGTCAAATTAAAAATGAGCAAAAAAACGGTTGATATTTTAATAGTTTACACTTATTTAACTACAGATTGTATTTTCTTTGATTTTAAACAGCCCAGGAGCTCATTATTTGCAAATGCAATCCTATGAATTGCATGAGCCTTCAAAGATATTGGTTTTTGTTTGCATTGCTAATTTCCATTTTCTTTGATTTATTCATTAGGACAACACATATTAATCAGATTTTTGACTGAAGGCAGAGAAAAGACAGCTGTGTCTATGCGTGTGGGTGTGCAAGGACAAAATCCAACAAAGGTTGAATAGTGAGTGCTATAATGATGGAAAAAATGTTGATGTGCCAGACTGTAAAAATGCAGAGATAATGTAAGCGTTATCAGTGCATTAAAAACATAGTCCTATTTGTCCTCTTTGTCTGCCTTGCTTTCTCTGTCTTGCTTAAAATAATGGATGAAATATCCAACACTGTTCTAACTTTGGCAGAACACGGCTCCATCATATCAAAAATAGGCCTTTAAGATACCTCTGGAGGTCTCTTTGAATGGCATTTTTAAGTCAAAAGATTTCTCTTTATGCTTGATCTACAGTAGGACTATCACTTTTGATTCATTCACATGCTTTTTTCTATGTAGTTAAATCTGAATCCAGTATTGAACCTGTTCACCTGAATCACTTCACGTCAAGCCAGATTTACATAATTTGTTTACATGATTGAACGGACAAAGGAAATTTCCAAAAGCGTAGCACTTTGTTGACCTTTTCTGTGATTTGCGTTGGTAAGTGCTCGCTCACCACACTCGTCCACCTCCCCTCGGCTCACAGGAGTACGTCACAGTCGCACTCCTAAGCACGCTCATTTCATGGTGAGCAGTGTTCCCACAGTTTTTGAATGCCTGTATTGATCTCACATGTTGGCGAACCCACTCGGAAGCGGAAACCGGGGATAGGAGTGCACATTGTGATCCGGGAGGAGGAGGGAATCAGTAAGAGGACTTATAAAACTTGAGGATTTGCAGATGCTGATATTAAGTTCATTTGGAGCCAGTAAATAGAAACAAGTAACAGAATCCAACTTTACTTACTATTACTAGCTAACTTGACATAGGGACGTGTTAGATTTTGTTTCAAGGGATAGGCAGGTTATTTTTTGTCTGACTCAGTGACTCAGACATGCCTGGTACAGACAGATTTAACAATCCAGCTTGCATAATGTTGAAGTCATGAATTTAGTCATTAAATAAGCCTGAGTCAGACCCGGGGTGACAGGGAGCTGTGACATAATCAACACTTCAGTGTATCTGAAAAGCCTGATAATACAGGTGTTTGTAATTGCATTATAACACCCAGTGGTTTCATTTATCTTTGTGTTTTCTCATTATTAGCGTCCCCTCTCAGGTCAGCTGTAGTGACAGCAGCATAAGTTGAGATGTCGTGCTTCAGCCACAGCACTGTACCGGCTAAATCTACCTCAGAAGTACATATTAAAAGAGACTGTCATGTTAGAAATGCTTCTTGTTGTTTGGGATTTCAACCAGATGTGATCATGATGCAAAACTTTCTGATTTAATCACAGGATTTGTATTAAGATCCTTATTAAATCAGATCCTGAAAGAGACATTCACAGTTCTTTGTTTGAGCTTTCACAAGGGACAAGTTAGTTCCATTATTAATGTCAGCTGTCATCTGGTTTGAATTGCATTTGCACTTCTTGTCTTGTTTTGACACATTACTGTCCTTTGAGACATATTAAACACACGATTTCCAATACATAAATAATCTCCCAAAAGCACATTTATATTTAGAAACAAAACAGAAATATTGCAGATTATTTGCATGTACACAATTAATACACTCATATGAGGATATAAAATGACAGAAACATAACAGATGTTCTTGTCAAATCCACTTGCTTTCCAAAATGAATCCTGTGTAAAATCCAGAAAAATACAACTGATGAAACATAAACATTTTAAACTTGGCATTAAAGTGGCAAATTTCAATGTATTCCAACAAAAATGTGGGTCTGGGTACAATTCTGCTGTTATTATAAATCCCAAAAGCCGTAGCTTTCTCTTAGCCATTCTGTCTCTTTCTCTCTCTCTTGTTGGTGTCTGTCTTTGCTCTGTTGCCATGGCACCTCAGCACCTCACCTCTTCAATCTGTTTTTGTGTTCCCATTTAAGGCTTCGTCACCTGAACTCCAAGCAGCGCAGACAACAGGAGCAGCAGTGGAGCCTGAATCTCAGGATGAAGTCTTTGGTAAGGGGGTCAAACCACAACTTGAATTTTAAATTTACTTGTGTATTGACATGACTGTGAACTCCCAGTGTTGGTCAGGCCTGTTTAAAAGCAAGCTGACACATTCAAGCAACATTTTGTTTTTATACTTTAAGCTGTTTAAATCATGAATAAAAGAGAGTTTAGTAATGAGCATAATCATGTTAAAAAAAAAGTGTGACTGACGTTTCCAGTTATCAGTATGCAGAGCTGTTAGTATTTCTCTGTGTGTGGTTTATAGGACTAAAATGTCAGCAAATTTTAGCTTAGTGCAGAGGAGCTTTGGTGCAGAGCAAATATAAATATGCAATCACATGAATGTAAATTGCAAATGGTCAAATCTAACTGTAAGTTTATGACTATTGGTTGTTTAAAGGTGCAATATGTAAGGATTTTAGTTTTAAATATAAAAAAAATAATTAACATCATCAACGGAAAAAATGTGAAAAAACAACAGTTTCAACGTTTTTCACAGATATCTGTGTATTTTGTTGCACGGATATCTACTGAAGTTAACATGCTAACAAGCTAGCCTCAGTCCATCCTGTCTTGTAGTACCATTTTGTACCTCAAGAGGCAACAATCCGAGTTTAGTTCAAGCTCTGGAGGTGAATGCTTATGACACTAACGCCGTGCTGATGATACCTGACCTTCCTCTTGGTCATCAACCGCTTCATGCCTCTTCTATCCCAGCCTGAACTCACCGTGTCGTTGTTGTCTGTGGAGTCAGAGTCTTGGTTGGAGCTGCTGTAAATCACCTCTGTACTGTATTCCCTGTCGTCAAACTGGCCTCTATTGGCCTTGGAGGCTGAACCCAATTCTGCTGCCTGCTCATTCAGCCATGGTTCTGGTGCATATATCATACTTCGCTGGGTCCCCCCGCCCTGGGACTACAAAAACATTTTTCTCCCAGCAGGCCAAAGCCCTTGTGCTAGCACTGTAAACACCAACACTGCCTGAGCTCCACTTCCAGGCAGAGTCAGCTAATGGGACCCCTACCTCCATGGCTAACTGAGCTAACTAGCTAATTGCAGCTACAGTTAGCAGCAGTTAGTGGCGAGACTTCGTACATATTGCACCTTTATAAAAAAGCTACTCTCTGAACTGGAGATATCTTAACTATAATTTTATCACTGAATAAAATGTAGATTTTGTGGAAAGTTTGTGCTGATGACTCACAAAGCACTGAAATGCTTTATCAAGAAATCAGTAGAATTTCATGTTACAGCTGTAAATCCACACACCTCCTTCAACTCAGCTATCTTGACTCAATATCTTTAATTTTTTATGCAGTAGTGAAAAGCCAATGCTTCAAAACACCAGCTCAGAATCTACTAACCATGTGCAGTGACATTTCTTTGGTGTGAGCAGTCTGGCTGGTGAAAAGTTAGCAGTTACCAATGATGAATGCTACTGGGTTTTCCTCATCATGAGAAAATGTTAGAAGTCCGTGTTCCATGCACTCCCAAAAGTTTCTTTTCCCGCTGTTTTGCTCTGAGAGAGGTTATCCCTCAGTCACTTTCATTGTGATGAGTTCAGTGCCCGGGGGTTAATAAGAGCCTTTGTAATACTGCAGCTCAGCAGATGAGGGCAGAGTTTGGTGCAACAAGGAGGGCATCTGCCAGTTGGCACCACGTTTATTGATGCCAGTGCTAGATCTCTATATTGAGGCCAGAAGAAACATTTATTTGCTGGTGCAAACTTGCTGAATTGTACTTTTTTTTTAATGAGGACCAGTTCTGATTTAATTCTAAACAAAGGCAAATTAGATTGTGTTTTCTCCTGGGATAAACTATACTGTAACTTCAGCATACTGCATGCATAATAGATCAAGGTGTATGCAATAATACAACAGAAGAAGGGTTCAATCAAAGTTAACGTGACCATGACATCAGCATCCCCAGTGTCTTTGCTTTGTAACCGTGAATGAAACCATCAGTGTCTCTGAGGCTTCCTGTTGGCTCTTGTCAACTTTGATGATTGGAGCTGAGTGAAGAAGCAGCCACAGGCACCTCCTAGGGTGAAGGAAATTATTTTTCACTCGCATACAATATGTGTTGTGGCCAAACAACCCGGAGCCAAACATCACTGACATAACTCAGTCAACAGTGTGTTTGCTTCTTGTACCTGGCTTTTTGGACTTTATGGTATACATTTTTGGAGAGGGAAAGTTGGTTGTCCCTTTTGCAAGAAAATAGAGCCCTCAAGATGTTGATCACATTTGTCTCAGAAGGGCAAAAGAAGAAGAAGATAGAAGAGATAGGAAATGAAAGACAAATGCAGCCTGATGTCTTCCTGCTGTGTCAGTCTCGATTGTTTTCAGGGTGAGCTGAGGTGAAGTGCAGGAAATGGGATGGATTTGGCAGTGTTTACTGACTGAAGTAGCTACAGCACAAGCACAGTGCTTGGACCAGCATGAGTAGTAAACTTCTGATGCCAATACATTTATGGATTGACTGTACTGGATATTATGTGCCGATATGCAGCATCTTTTAATAACCATTTTGTGCTTTAAAACATCTAAAACACGACAATGAGTCCTTTATTTCAGACCTTAATTATTCGCTGGGCGGAATCTCCACTGAACCATCACAGGCAGATCGAATGTGATCTTATCATCTCCAACCGTTGCTGCAGTTGTCTAGCCTGTTCTGTCTTGTCACAGTTACACATAGAAAACCCAAACACAAGACACATAGGCATTTGGGTAGTATGACAAAAAGTGAGCTGTAGTGAGACGCTGATGCCCAAAGTATGAAATCTAAAATGCCAAAAAACAAAGTCCAAGCAACAGAAAGTCCAAGGGAAAAAACCAAAGGAGCAACACAGAGACACTGGGAATAAAATAGACAAAACTGACTAAGAGTGAGGGAACAACACAGGCTTATATACAAACTAAACTAACAAGGGGATGAGGCGAGGTGGAGAGTTCAGAGCCGTGCTATCAAAGGTGATGTGAGACAGATGTGAGGTGAAGTCAGGCTGGAGGAGGAGCACAGGAGGGGAAACACAACACTGGGAACACAGGTGAGCAGGAAGTGGGAGAGAGGAAGAGAGAGCCCACAAAGGATGGATGCACGAACCAACTGATTTTCAAAGAAAGGTCAATCTTGAGCTAATAATGGCAAAACCAATTTCTCGGCCTAGCTGCAGTGTGTTTGTCTGTGTGTGAGTGTGGCTGTGCATGCATTGTCAAATTTGTTTGTATCTATATCAATGTCATGTCATGGCAACTTGTGTGAGTATGACATCAGGCTCCTTGTGCAGAGCAAAACTTAACAGATAGCCACCACTGTGTGACTATCCACTGTTCCCACTGCTGCTTTATTATCAGCAGGCTTCATCAGATTGATCTGTTCGCTACTCGATATGCCCCTTCTCCTGTAGCTAATTAATCTCCCATGTGTTGTCATTGATCAGCATGGGGCAGACTTAGAGGATCCACCACTGACACAAGTGATACTTCAAAGAAGCCACCCGCACAACAAACACTTCCATTGCTTTTAGCCACGAGGGACACCTCATTTACAATCTCTAATGTCAGACTCGCATTGTGTTCGGATCTGAGGAAGGTGTTAACGCAATCTGTACAACATGCTTGCATCGGTAGACAAACCTACATTGATCGCAAGGGGGGGATCGAGGGGACCAATAATTTGTCCTAGACATCATTTCACAAAGTTTATAAAGTTTCCCCTGACTCAACAATCCAAAAAACTGAGATTTTGAGCTGATTTGCTGCTACGTCATGTAACTCCTGTGCAGGTGTAGCTCTGTAGAACAGGGATCAATTCTCAATGAGGATAAAAGAGAATGCATTTTAATACCAGGTGTAAACGCGAAGGCAAGGATCGTGATTATAATAATATATCAGTGTACAGATTGCAATTTAATACCAGTTGTAAATGGGGTGTTAGTAACCTCTGCTTCAGTGATGTAATGGCTTCACTTTTGAATCACCCCTATCATTTTCTTCCACTTTTCCCTCTGTCGACCTCAGCTTCCTCACACAGATGTTTCTGGCGTCTCACGAGGAGAACGTGAATTGATTAGGATGTAGATGTAAGTGGCGATTTCTTTTAAAGTGGGAGCAGCGGAGTAGAACGTGATCTGACTGCAGTGTCTTCCAAGTTTACACAGGTTTTCTAAGGACTTTGCTTAGAAGTGAACATTATTGAGCTGAACTACACCACAAAGAGAAATAATTAGCTTGATTTTAAATTGATTAGTCCTTGGTGAGGACCATGCGTGAGAAGGTTACTAAAAGCTTGAAAGCTGAACTTAAAGAGCACTTTGGTTTAATTAAGGTGTGTTAGAGGGGAAGTGGAAATCAAAGCTCTATCATAGTGTGTCTGATAGTTATTTGTCAGAAAGCTGCTCCGGTGTAGTTTCCACATTGATGCTTAATGTTTAACCGTTCTTTGCTAGGTCAGTGCTGCTTTCTGATAGTGTGTAAAAATCCCATTTTCTTATCAGTTCTAACTCTTACAGAGGGAACATTGCTGTTAGGATACATTTAAAACCTTCCTCTTACCTGTGCACCAAGGCTGAACTAATTTAGCCCCATTAGGTTGATTCAGGGTGCAGGGTAAAAGAAAATAAAAGGAATTTCCACCAAATTGGCACAGCTTGAGTGGTTTATGATGGCCAGGTTAGCTGTGCTTTATTGGAGCCTGTTTTGGCGGAGTTGTCATCAGCAGGCGTCATGGCTCATCCCGGCCTGTCCAGTGTCTGGGGATGTCTCCATGCAGCACTTCCTGTTTGCACTGCTTTTCCACTGAAGGGCAAACACCACCATCAGCTGTGCGGCTGTTAAAAGCCCATTACGGCTCCATTACCTGGCCCAGTCTGCAGCAGGCCCCCGCTCAGCAAAAACAGACCCCCTCTATCTGCCTGTTCCATCCTGACTCTGTCTGGGTCACTGTTTCTTCATCATCACAGGGTGAACCGAGGAGAAATGAACAGCAGTTGTAGATGTAAAAATGTGGGATGGTCTTGACCATGATTGCCTGAGCAGCCATTTTAGGTCAGCAGCTTAAGTGCCATATGGATGGTTTTGTAAGCCCATTACTAAAAGCACAATGCACTGAACATACGGTATAAGATGGCCTGGAAGTTCTTTTACTCAGGAGAGAAAAGGGTTAATGGTGCAATATGTAAGAATTTTAGTTTAAAACATTTAAAAAATCTTGAAAAAAAATCAGAAATGACAGTTTTGTATTTTTGTATTCTGTTCCAGAGGTATCTATTCAAGTTAGCATGCTAATCAGCTATCACTAATTAGCTAATTTGACTGCTAGCTGCACGGTTACTAGCGAATGATGGCTAAAGTTAGCAGCAGTTAGCAGTTACTCTGGTTTTATGCTACCCCTATTTGTTTGAATTGAATTGCATTAAGTTAAATAGACCACTCATGTGTCCGGGGATCAATGAGGATTAGTTATTATCTTTCAGAAATACTCAACTAAACTAAAAAGTCACAAGAAGCTTTTTTGGAATAATATTTTTAATACCCGTTTCACATCAAATGCACAAGAGTGCATGCATTGCCTGAGGTGGTGCTTAGATTGAAGTGCAGCCTAATCCTACACAGCAGCTACCTAGGAGGCGTCACACAGCATCAGAATCACAACATTCATTTACTTACCTCACCTCAAAGCCCTCTGAAGGTTTTTTAAAAAAGGGTCATAATCCATTAAAAAAAGACATCAACAGTGCTTTGTAACACTGCATTTCACCTAGCCATCAGTTATTGCTTAATGAAGCTTCAGATGTCAGAGGATGCATTAGAAAATGGTTGGCAGGAATGTAGATAAGGGGTTATAACTTGCAAAAACATCCATCTGTACAGGAAGTTGTAAGACCGTCAGGTGCAAACAAGGACATAAAGAGGGCTCAGGCACTTCCTCTGGAGCACTTGGTTTTAAAAGATTGGCTTTTGCTATCTAATTAGTTTGTTTTTGTGTTCCAGTATCTTCCTACGCCCACGCTCATCGAGAGGACTTAAATGACATGAATCAATATGGGTTACCTAAGCTCTCACACTGTAGGTCAAGCTGTTCTCAAGCAAAAGCGTGGGCTGATCTCAAAGTCAGAGGACTGAGTATGAGAGGAGCTGAGGCAACACAGTGGCAGAGAACAAGTTTATTTATTAGAGCAACAATATGCAACTTTTTGACCTTAAGATAACAACCTCAGAATCATATGATGCTACAGTGTCTTGTAACAGGGTGAATGGTGTCTCTGTCTCAGCCACTCCGGCCCCCATCACTTGTTTCTGCTCTATGTAACTTCAGTGAGAGGGTAGGATCACAGTTACATACATGTTTACTTCAACATACAAGTTTTCAACACATAACATTGTTATGACTTTAGCACCTACATTACATCTGACTTATTATCACAGACCGGGGATTTGTATTTACACAACAGTGGTGTTGCACTCAGAAACTGTGGGGGGCGCCAAATCACAAATCACAAAATGCCTATTTCTACATAATGTTGCTTTAAAAGTGGTACTGTGAAGCGCCACTAGTAGACAAAACACAGAGCATGTTTGCAGCAATCATATACACTCACATATGAGCTGAGGGCACAGAAAATAAAATATTTGATATTGCGCTGAATCATAATGCACGTTAGAAATTATGATTTTCATATCCCACCGTTCTGTCAGTTTTATCTTGGATCTGTAATATTCTCTGGCTTACCGACTGCAGGTTAGAGGAAAAATATGTGTTATTGATTTGAGATGAACTGTTCCTTTAAGAATGAATCTCTGCCTCTTCTCCCATTGATGTTAAGCTTCGCACATCTAAAAATCCTCCCTCGGTTAAGTATTACTTCTCGACAAGATAGAGAGAGAAAAGAGAGTCCAAATAAAGACTCAACTGCATTCAGTGAGCAGTGACCACTCCTGAGTGAGCCCAGAGGGTTTTCTTCTTTAGCCTCATATCACATTGTCTCTAATTCTGTTTTCTGCTGAAGACTTTGTTTGGGAAAGTCTGAGTGATGAGACTGCTGGGAAAGTTGATACAGCAATACTGTCTGGCTTTAACAGGTTCTTGGTGCTCCGCCTAAGATACAAAGACAACATAATATGTAAACAGAGTGAAATCATACAAATGGTGTTGATCATGTATGATCTTGTGTGAATGATAGAGGAGTACGTTTAATTTAACATGGTCTGAATTCTTTGATGGCACTTAGTTTGTTATTTTGTAAAGATTTAGAAATGAGGCTCATAATTGATCCAAACCAGATGAAAGGCACATTAATGCCTCATAAAATACTTCAAATCTCCTGGAACATTTTAACACCGAATTATGTAAGCTCATCAATACCAAAAGCTTTTCTCACTTTTACAGTCCCTGTTGCTTTTGAGTTTCTCCTCTACTCATAAAAATCATTACCAGAATGAAAAGAATTCCCTTTGTTCTCTTATTACATTCATAACTCTTTTTTTGTGTGTTGAAAAGGTCCCAGTGATAAAAGCAATGTCTCAGAAAAGCCAATATTGTTATGCAATGCATACTATACAGTAGGCTATGTTATTGATATCAGATTCTTTATGAACTAATACACAAGGTTTCTCAAACCATTTTAACTCGGGTAACTTAACTGTGTACTCGGGTAACTTAACTGTGCACCATAAAGATTATAAACCCAGTCTATGTCTGGCAGTGCCACAGGATGAAGGCAAGTGGTTGTGATGACAAGTGCATTTTAATAACAGTCCCAGAGTTCACACATCAACGACCGGAGTCCACAGAGACGTCTTCAGAGACTAATGCAGCAGAGGAAGAATAACTTGTGTATCCATTTACTAATCTGACGCGCCAGATGGTTTGTTTCACAAACATCTGGAAGGAGCCGCTAGAAACTGTTTGGAAACGGGGAGGCACTTCCGAAAAATACTTGGACGGTGATCGGATGAATGATCTGTCTATCACCGTCTATCACAGGCTAAATTCAACCAATCAACAGCAGGAGAGCACTACCACCAGCGGACCCAGTTGTGAAATCAAACTCTCACCAAAACCACTTGAGAGAAGAGCGAAATCATCTTTTCCATCGGGAAAAGGCTTCAGTGCCGTTCTTTGTTCTTCTTTCAAATAAGTAAACTCTCCAGTTCTGATATAAGTGATGCTAGCAGCATCTATGATGACCTCTCGAGGATCCAGCATCGTTGTTTTGAGAAGAACAGTCGCATCTCTAACTGGTCGTCACATCTAAATCACGTCTGTAGCTTCTAGTAGTTCCTCAAAGGACACTGATTGGTGTTAGATCACATGATGATGTGATCTAGCAGATCCAGCTGGCTTGCAAGGTAATAAGTTTTCTGTACATAGTTGCACGCCACAACGAAAAGGGGAAACGGCAAAGATAATTAGATTCTCTCCCTACATCAAAGGAGGCTCAGCATTTCAAAAAATGATGGAAAATGAAAAGGCAAACCTATGGACACACCATACTGTAAGAGACTGTAGATCAGTTCATTTCAGATTCATTCCAAGGTCACACTTGAGCTTCTATCAAGGAAATTGAATGACATTGGTGTGAGAAAGTTATCACTCATTTTCTACACCATATGCCTCCCCTGTAATTACTTTAGGGAGTTACTGGCTGCTCTTGAAATCTTAAGGGTGGAACAGGCTGCTTCAGGTTGCATTGATTCGGTCCGAGGCTGGTGGGGTAAGTCAGAGTGCTCTGCCTCACTACTGGCCGGAGCAGGGGAGGATCTGAGACTCCCCACCTCTCTGTTCGCTCGTTACTAACTCTGTAGCAAAGCTTCTGAACGCACAGATCACCTCGTAATGACAATGCTCTTTGGAAATTAGATTTTCCCCTGTGAAGTCTTGTGTATGTATAATGTCTTGTTTAGTTTCCAAGGATGAACAGCTGGATGATGGAGTTAATGCCACATTGTGTGTGATGTACACAGCAGGGTTTTTTTACTGAAATGCCCTTCATCTTGCCAACACAACTCCCTCTGCTTTCTTCAGAAATAATAGTAATTTCTTCCCTATTCTGTTGGCTTCATTGTTGTGAATGTAATTTTTTTTACTAGATAAAAGAGTGGTAGGAGTACACTATTATGGGTCTTTTTCTCCAGACAGTCGTCCCACAGATTAGCTTGTTGTCTGTAAAGGTCCCATATTAAGCTCATTACAATGTTATTTTGGTTGTCTGCCATAAAATGTTTGTGTGCTTTAATGCACAAAAACACTTTGTTTTTTTCAAATGGTTCATTGATGCAACACCCCTATTCATCTTCTGTCTGAATGCTCCTGTCTCTTTAAGACACTCCTCCCGAAAAGCGCAGTCTGCTCCTATTGGTCAGCTCTCACAGGCCTGAGCCGGCAACATCCACCTTGTTTCCACATCAGCTCTGCCAGTGTTTTTGTAAACTGATGTCTTGTTGGAAGGCACAGTTTCTGAATATGGACTGTGTGCATTTCTCCATGGATGTAGCCTTTTGATACTTTCATAGTATTTAAGAGCACCTATAGACATGGACATGGAAAACTCACCTTCGACAATATGGGGTGTAGACACATTATCACATTTTAAAACTTGATGCGGCAAACTTGTTAGCAGACATGTTTATCTACACATCCAGCAGATACAGAGCAACATCAGTATTCATTTGCAGTCCTGTTTCCATCCTTCTGTTGAATTCAAGTCCAACATTCCCTCTCCCTTTTAGCATTATTTAGGGAAATATCTGGCTCAATCGCAGCTAAATTTTCCACCATGTTCACCAGCTAATCGCAAAACTATTCTGTGTGCTGTATGGCACTGGACAGGTAGTATGGAGGCGGTTTATCTCAGCCCTTTTTTACAGAAAAATGCGGACTGCTCCTTTAAGTAATACTAACAAGAGCAGTGAGAGTAAACCAAAACAGTGAAGATGCGGGAAGTTAAACCAAAAACAAAAGACCATATTCACATGGCGGACATTTATCTCAGACATCACTGACATCACTCATTGAATTTCAACACACATCTTGGATATATTTATTTAAGCCTGGAAAACCGTTAACTAGGAAGTGGTTGAACGCCAACTTTAGCTAATGGGTTATCAAATATGTGGTTTTACTCTGATTTTCACCAGTCATCATCATTTCAGTTTTTGATCAATCAGTAAGCGGTGAATTGATAAGAATTTGTCAGATTCCCTATGATTGATCTGAGCTTCCCACCCCGAGCATGACGTCAGGAGAAAATGGCTGCCATGTTGAATACAGTCTATGAGCTAAAAGACACTAAAACGCATAGAGCTCAGAGTAACTGCAGAGTTGTTTTGATGGTTTTTAGTGGGTTCAAACAACAAGTTTGTAGATGATACAAGATGCCATGTGTTTATGCACAGTACATTATTTTGTTTTATAGTTCATATTTATCTAGTCAGCAATGAGTTAAATAAAATGTAATCATAAAATTGACTGGTGTTAGTTTTAGAATTATAATATCTAATTTCAAATATGGAAACCTTCAGACTAGTAAGTAAAAGTGTAGACTGTCAACATAATAAATAAAAAGATATTACTTATACTACTGTATACTGTATAGTTTTAAAATCCATTGGTCATTTCTAGCATCAACACTAAAATGGTAACTGTGTACTGTAGTGTCACTGAGACTGTGTTTGCACTGCTGACTGTGCATGCAACACAGTATTAAGAATATGTATGAGTTTGTACCTCTGCTGTGCATTTCTCAGTGGTACACATATAAAAGTGCAGTGGCTCAGTCATTTGTCTCTGTGGCGGAGGCTGACACTAGCTGTTACGGGCCCTGGCACTGCCAACATGAAGCACCTCCTCTCCTTCCCCCTCAAAAGCTCTGATTGTTAAAGGGCAGCGTCCATCACTGGACCAGTGTTCTTCGGTTTGACACCATTGTTCAGATTCTCCCTTTCTGTCCCCTCTCACCTCGCTTTCTCGCCACTGATCTCTTTCACTTTCTTTTAGATTCTTTTCCTCAGTTTCCCAAATGAGTTCATCTCAGGAGCTTGAACATGTGCTGCATGCATATTTTTTCTTATCACCCACCCAATGCATTTCCATTCATAAAGGCGTGTTCGAGTCTGCAGTGTTTCCTAATTAATTTTGTGAAGATGCTCACCATCTATGTGTGCGTTCTGCGTGTGTGTGTTTGTGTGCCATGTTGTAAGAGATTGCGTCTCAGTGTTGCCATGAGTTCAGGAGACCACGTCATCTGGCCTCGACCATCTGGCAGGACAATCACCGAGTGTGAATGTGTGTTAGCAGCTGGGTCCAAGGGGAGGGGATGATGGGTAACCGAGAGAGTACAAAAGTACTACCCTGGCTACTGTATCCCATATGTTAGACAAGATGAAGTGGAGTCCTTTCCTCCCAGAGGAAAACAACAAACTCAACTTTAAGTGGAAGCGTAGCTGTGGAAGAGCGACAAGTGTCCGTGGACGTGTTTAGACACCGTTTGTTTCATCCATAAATCTCCAGATTGCGTCTGCATCCGGCTGAGATGGATTTCAGTCCACACCTGGTGACAGATTGTGTCTCAATTGACTGCTTGTCATCAGATATTGCTTCACTGCTCACATTTGTCATCTGTCAGAGTCGTCTCACAGCGAAAGATCCACATTCACAGTCACCTAACACAGCTGTGTGTATTTGGTAGCTCATCGTGGGTCCAAATTAAAAAATCCTTGTCTGAGCTTTCGTCTACGCAAGACAGATTTACATGCACAGTTGACCAAGTGGTCATTCAGTGACATTATGGATGCATTTTCATTCATTCTTCACAACGCACACATATGTACACACGTATTCAGCCTTGACCATCGCCAAATGTTGCCCGAGCAATCGGCACATTTACTTTTGTCCTTTCTCTGTGTTTTCAGCAGACCAGAAAGTTGTGAAGTTGGGCCTACCAAGATTTGTATTTCGTTGGTGACAAAGAAGACCGATGCAATCAGATTCATGATCTGGCTAACAGAGATGCATTGATGTTGGTAGTGTCTTAAATCACTGGATTTTATCCAGATGTGACACTTGAAATGACAAATGTTAATCAGATCCACGCATCCCCAGTGCTTTCTAGGTGCCCCTGTGATAAAGCTGTCTGCTTGTGATCAGATTGCCTGCATTATCTGGATCCGCCTCAATCCATCCTCCACCAACAAATGAAGCAGCCTCATATCAGTCCTTTATTGACATGTGATCTGGACCGTCATAAACCTTTAGCGTCTTACAGGCAGGCTTACACATACAGTGTTTGCCGTCTTCAGTTTGGTGTATTATTTGGAAGATTTTGAGGTGTTAGGTGCCTGGCAGAGCAGAATGTGTCCGACTGTGTTGGGACTTGGGGCTCTCGGGGTGATTACTTTCTTGTGCCAGTGGTAACACAGAACAAATCAAAGTGTAATGTCTCAGTCGAAGCCTTTGACACAAGTGCCCAGCTGGCTCGCGACTTCAGGACATTAGTCATGTCCATTGCCTGACTGAAGTGTGTGTATGTATAAATGTGTTTTGGCCTCTTATGTCTCCACGGGTGAGAAAACGTCCCCGAGCACTACGCTGATGGCATCAACCCATATTGAGCGCTGTTCTGCTTCTGTGCTGTCCCACTGTCCTACTAGAGACACTCTTTCATAGCGGCTGCCAGTGAAAACCTCATCCTCTACAAACATGTCTGTCATGACAGAGATACTGTATAGTGCTGTATTAATACACCAGACTGAACTGACCAGATTCAGTCATTCATGGGGGGTTGTTGTATTGGACCCGGGCCACATATCCAAAGCGTCAGAGGCTCAAAAATCAACTATTCAGACTTTTCAGAAGTTTGCCTACATAGCATTGCTTTAATTATCCACCTTAATGCACACACACTGGCTTTGCCTCCTTCTTCTTGTTGACTTTCTTCATCAGCAGAGTATTTTATAAAGTCGCCCACAGAACAAGTATTTTTTTCACCCCTGATTCCATTTTCATAACAGCCGGCGAGCCACATGGAGGCTTGTTGTTAATTTATTAAAACCATTGAAATGGACATGGTACTGAATGACAACAACCAGGTGCACTTATAAGCTTGTGCAAAACAATGGCATAAGTAAGTGTTTACAGGAGGGATGTAATACCAGAGAACAGGGCTGCCCACAGGTGGGGAACACCAGGTCAGTCTAACCCTTGAGATAGTATGTTGTGGGGGTGCCTTTGGAGATTATTTTGTCCTGAGCACAGGCAAAACTATCGGGGGGGCCCTGCCAGAGAACATCACCCTGTTTCACACTGTGTTTCTCTGCAGAGCATGTGTGAATGACAGTAGATGGGAGGGGTAGATCGAGTACAGAATGTCCACTTGTTAATCGATCGTGGATGGCGTCGTTCTCTCTGAGCCATTAAGAAAATAACAGTAATAATTGTTAAAATGTTGTTGCACCTGGGAAGCCCACCCAAGAAAAGTGTATGTGTGAGAAACCCTTGTGTAACCAAAGAAGAAAGATATAAAATAACAGGAAGTCTGCACAGAATTTTGCAACTGAGATGAAACAATGTGCAAAAAAAGAACATAGTTTAGTGCCCCTTTAACACACACACGCGCACACACACACACACACACACACACACACACACACACACACACACACACACACACACACACACACATACACACACAGATCGGCCCAAGTGTATGATAACGTACTGCAAGATGAAGCAACAAGATAGAATGCTGTATCTCACCCCTAGTGTTGAAGCCAGTGTAGTGCTGAAATGTTGTTGATTCATTGATGAGTGAATTGTGAAGCAGAAATATAAAACATTTGATTATTCCAAACTCTAAAAGGTGAGATTCAGCTGCCTTTGTCTGATTTATAACATTGTACATGAAATGTCTTTGGATTTGGACTGTTTGTCGAAAAAAGCGAGCTATTTGAATATGCCGCATTAGGCTCTGAGTATATGAGGACATTTTTAAATATTTTGTGGAACTGTATTGAGTAGAAATCATTGACAGATGAACAGATGATGAATTATTATTGGTTGCAGCCCCAAAACAGGATGAAGAAGTGTTGCTATTTGGTGTGACCATAGAAACTCGTTGAACTGATTTTAAGAACAGTGACAGAGGGACAAATAGTGAGGACATTTTCTAAATATTGTAGAGAATTTATCTGCAAATATCAGAAAAATCAGCACATCAAATGGCTCTATTGATCCACTCCTGCAAAAAAAAGAAGTGGTTTAGAAAGAGGTGTAAAAAAAAAACAAAAGAGAGAAAATAGCTGATGTTTGTCAATAAAAAAATCGGTGTAGGGAGCTGTTGGTGATCACAGGGCATGGCTTCCATTATATCTGGTAGCGCTGCAAGCGTCGTCTCACAGCTGCTTGGATAAATACAGCAGCTCTGACACTGCTGGGTATATAATGGAGCTTAAAACACTCATAGCAGGCGAGCCGGCCCAATGTGGCAAAAGCCTCATTCCTCGCTTGCAAGTTGGCAGATTTAAAGTACTTTTTACTTTTGATTTGACATGCCAAAAAAAGCTGCTTAGCCAAATCTTGTTTTGTGTGGCATCATTCTTTTGAATCACATATTTCCCATTTAAAATCACCTCTCAAAGGGAAGGTCAAAGGTCATGAACGTGGCCCGGGGTTATAAGAAGGGAGTGGCCCTGCGGTGGCCCTTATCTCGTCCAGAAAAATCTCCGGAGGATAACGTCCTGAATGCCAGGAGGGGTTTCGGAGACAGAGAGGGGCTTTTTTCTCGGGGATTGTGGGTGCTTCAGATCCACCATGAATGCAGCGGCAGAAGGATTTTCGCCTCCGGGTGGGAGGTTTGGTCCGGCTCCACATAGCGATGGGTGTTTTTTCAGTGGAATGCTTCCCGTGCCTCGGTCCCACCACAGTCCTTGTTGTTGTCCCAGAAGCAAGGCCACACATCCTCTTCACAACGAGGAAGAGGAGGAAAAATGAGGAGATTGAGGCCCACTCCCTGCATACCTCTTCCCCTCTAGATGCTGATCTCTCCCCTCTTGCAGGGCGCTGAACTTCTCCACTGAACAGATCAGGCTGCTTTTGTTTCCTTCACCTAACTGTGTAATCAAGGTGGTGCAGGAGACAGAGGCGCTGATGGTAATCGTACTGGAGAAAATAATCTGAGTCTCCAGGCGGCAGATCACATCAATTGTCCTCTATAATTTCAGCAGAATTATCAGGCCATCTTGACGCTTTAGTTGTCATAGGGACACTGTGGAGTTGTCATGGTGAATTAATGAAGATGAAGTAACAGACTGTCATCTGGTCACCCTCAGACTGATAATGTGGAGCTGAAAACATATTCTGAATGAGGCCAGTATCTGCTGCTGATGAAGTCAGGTGTTCAGAGAGACATATTTGACAGCAGGTTCTGACCTTACTGTCTTCTCCCCTTGTGGTTCAAGGACACATCGGCTAAACCAGTGAGGGCCTGAGAAGCTGTCTTTATCTCAAGATTTCAACGCATGAATAAATCCAGTATTTATGAAGCACAGTGAAGGCGACATGCTCGCTGCATCTCTCTGCAGTGTTGTGTGTCAGACTACTGCAGGATAATTGGCCCTTAGTGTTGTTTACAAGTCGTGCTTCTTGACATGATATAGTACACAGGAGGGAAAAACAAACATGCAGCATCATTTTTGGCCTAGTAGCCCCACTGCCTCCTTTACCGCTGTTCAGCAATGTCTCAGCCAACAGTGTAGAAATTAAGAACTGCAACATTTCATCGATTAGTTATCAACTATTAAATTAATCGCCGTCTATTTTGGTAATTGATTAATTAATTGATAAATTCTCTGATTCCAGCTTCTTAAACTTGAATATCTTCTGGTTTCTTTACTCCTTTATGACAACAAACTGAATCTTTTTGTGTTGTGGACAAAACAACACATTTGAGAACATCACCTTGGGCTTTGGGAAAAGTCTCCTGTTAAATTATTAAAAGCTTTTATTATGAAGCAGCAAAATCAGGCAATGACAGATTTACATCAACAGTTTCTGAAAGCAGAAACCGAACACAAGGAAACACTAAAATACAGCAAATTTCTGAAAGTACAAACGTTGGGAGCTCGACACCGAGACTTTTAAAAACTCCTTTCTCTCAGGTTTCCTGCACAGACATGAGTTGAGTATTGCAAAACAGGTTAGTCTGGGGGAAAGAAGTCGCAGTCTCAAAACATCACCGCAACCCGCTTGGAGGCAGGGCAGGCGCTTTGACCCCATTCCGGAGAAGACCCAACTCGGGCGTGGCTCAGCTCGACTCGGGGCAGTATAACTGGTAATGGAAAAGCAAATAAGTGCAGCACAGTTTGACTCGGCGCATCATTGCGGGGACACATTTGAATGTATCCCTGGTGTGCAGAAACGTTAACTGCCAACATTTTATCCTGGAGACTGGGGTATCAGACATTATAGACACAACAACTAGATGATTAATCAGGACAATAAGTGACAGATTAACTGACAATGAAGGTAATCTAAACAAATCTAGGTAGTACATGAATAGGTCATTATTAAATGTTTTTCTATGGAAACACACAAGTTGCCACAGTGAAATTGAGAGTTTTTACAGCTGTATGATGAATTCAAAACACTTGAAAACATTTGCTACAGGATTAGTCCTAAGTTGTCACTCTGAGCAGCACACACAGTCACAATTACTGAAAAATTGGTTAGGTGTCCTGCTGAGGGTGTTATTAAGTTCTGCTTGGGTTGACTGATTGCTTGAGTCATGGCAGTGAGCAGGGAAGAGAAAGTCATGAAGGAAACAAAGCAGTGTGCGGCTGACTTAATTTGGACATTGAGCTACGGCCCTAATTAAAAAGTCAGCACACTGAGCTGTCACACAGCTGTCAGTGACCCAGCCACTGAAACTAGGCAGCTTCAGAGGATCTACCTGAGTCTCCGCTTTGTCAGGTTCATCCTATTACACTTAACACCATCAGAGCTGAACTTAATAGTGCAGGCTCAGGCTGTACAGAAGAAATGCCTCTATCTAAGATGAGCAGGGATTTTCAGTGAATATATTACAGAAAGTTAGTGTAACTAAAGAAAAAAAGGCATGCAGATCTCCATAAAGCAAAAAGAACTCCAACAACAAACCAGCAGCAACATCTTATCCTCCCAGCTTCATTATCCTGCTCACTGGGCTTGTCGTACTACATTCATTTCAGCTCCATTGGCTACTGTCTTCCAGGGAGCCGTACTGTCCCAATTTCTTGCCACTCCCCATTAAACATGCACATGAAAAAATCATATACATTTTAGGGACTGTGTTCTGTAATGTTCTCACTAGAATCACTGTAGCACCTTCATAATCTTCCACAAAGACATGTTTGCCTCTGACTTTTATTTATTCACAGACATCATGCTGTTTTATTCACTTTAAAACAATATATTTTCATAATGGAGGTTTGGTTTGCAGACACCATAGGCAGCCAATCTCAGGCGCAGGCAGCAATTATAGGATCATTACATTGTGTATGACTCAGTGCACCTCTATTGGCATCCAAAGAATATCAACAAGTCTGAGGCTGTGTTGGTACTGCAGGTGATAATGGACATCAATTACAATTTTATCTACACCAACACTCGAGTAAGCTATCTAATCAAAGCAGGGAGCCAATAAAATCACTGAGAAGTAAATTAAACAATGAAACATACCAATAATAATAAAACTGCTGTGTCATTTGTGTTAGGGGCTTGAAAACAATTCGGCTGTAGTCACTCGGGCGACCACCATCCTTCTTCATAAGGCATTTAAATATGTGCCAGGGAGGATTTTTGTTTTTCACTAAAGAGTACGAGCTTCAGAGTGAGTTCTGATTAGGAGTCATCAGCATCGATCAACAGTCCCATCGCACGTATTATGGTCAGTTTGTGCTAAGACCCTGATTTAATGCATCTTTAATAACAGTGCCCAGAGAGTCTGTGGATAAATAATTCACTCATCAGCACATAACCTTTTTTATGGTGGACATGCAGTCAGTATCGTCCTTCAGCATTATGGACTGTGGCAGACTGTTAAAGTTCAGCCACGTCAGAATGTTTTTTTCTCTGTAATTTGTATTTTATTGGTATTCTAGTGGCGGACGATAGCACCGCTGGGCTTAGAATTGGGTTCAGCAGGTGATGGATGATGGGAATGATTTAAGAGGACTCATGGGAATGCCAACGAGGGACAGAAAAACAGCATCCAGTCTAGTCATTGTGGTGAAGTTACGGCTGTAGTGGCTCTCCTGAGAGGGAACAAGCATTATAATATCACATATTTACTGTTGTTTACAAGGACCGATGAGTTATAGTTCACTGCAAGCAGTTATAAATTTGTCAGAATGTGTTGTCGTAATTCTATGTGGCTGTGCTGCTGTGGGTGAGGATATACTGTAGCTCCATATCAGTGGTGGACAGTACACTACTCCATGAATTGAGTCAAAGCATGAACATTCCTGATCAAATATTACAAGATGAAGTTGTTCTGTCAAATACAGTATTTACTTCAGTTAAAGCACGAGAGTACTTGCTTTTAGAAATTTCTAAAGCATAAACATAGAAAACTTTTCAACCTCGTCCTAGCATTTCCCTTTGGTATTCCTGATGGCGTTGCTGTCAAAAAGACAGCATTAGCAGCCTGGCTACTGTCCAAAGCAAAAACAACCATAAGAATCCCAATCGGCCCTAATCTCAGTGCTATGAAAAAAGCAGGCCAGAACACCCGGTTGTATTAATAAGTAGGCAGGTCTTGTTACTTAGGGCACACTCGCACTTGGCCCAGTTGCTATGTACCATGCAGAAGTACAATTGTCCCTCCTCCCCAGTCCCCTGCTGGCCTGCACTCGCATTGCTCAGGCCACAATCGGAACATTTGTCTTTCAAAGTTTCCGAAATGTTTCCACAAAATTACTCCTCGAGGAAAGAAGGCTAACCAGATGGTCAAAAGTATCAAGAGTATCAGGTTAAAACTTCTTTGTCAATGTCCACACCTCCTGCATATACACCTCACAACTTAAACAGTTGAGCTGGATTGATTTGCTTATTCTGCTGCAGTCCCTCCAGAAATGTCACAGATCCATAAAACACATTGAACATATAGATTGACTCACTAGTGAGCCTCGCCTTGACTGCCAAGATCACGAGGCAGCTTTTCCTCCAGTGACTGGCAGGTCAAGCTGTCTTCTAACTTACTCCCTGGAGACACAAGAGTAAGTTGTGTGAAATGTGGAGTAACCACGGCGCCTAAATAAGAGGCTACTAAGACCTCAGCACTCAGGCGAGAGCATGCAGACCTTTTACTGCGGGAGTAAATATATGGATCGTCATGTTAGGTTGCACAAATACCTAATGCAGTGCTAAGTAGCTCATTAGTCTGACTCAAGGACATGGAGATAAATGAGCTAAGAGCACCACACTGATTGCACAAACCTGTTCGGATCGTTTCATTTTTGCCAAACCTGATTAAACATCTTGTGTATGTCCCCCCCTCTTTTTTTCATTTTATATTGCAGCTATGCTTTTCAGAAATAACATCTTAATACTACTTCTTTGAAGTCATCTGCTTTAAAGCAGCTCTTAATTTTATTAGTTCGCATTAACTTCAAGTGGCTCAGAATGTCCTCTAAAGCAGCTTGTTCACCTTGATGAGAGTGTAATCCTAAAGAAATGAGACACTCTGAGTGAGATGTTTAGTAAGTGCTTTTTATAGCAGTGCGGCTTGCAGCCATCCTCGTGGCGGGATTAAAGAAGTGCTAAAGAATCAACCCTGATAGCAGGAGAATGGTATTATAAGATCATTTTTGTTAAAGCCTTCTTACAGCCATGCTTTATTACAGACTTATTATAAAGACAGGCCTCAAGTGCTTCGTCAGGATTATTTTTAAGCTGCACATTGGACTCTAAAAGTCGTACATGACTATCAGAATAGTATTTGATCCTTCTTTGGCTGGCATGGACACATTATGTGCAAAACCTGATGACTCATGTTATTCCAGCATGATTTGACAGTGTTCCACAAAGCTTCCTGTGATGTCACCGAAAGCTTGGCTCTTTCAGTCTGTGCCCCCCAAAATGTTCACTGGGGGTGAGTACAGCGAATGTGGAGGAAGGTCCATAACAGTCAGGACTCCTTGGTCTTTGGTCTTCAAGTACCCCCTTTTCTACCCAGGTAGTTCAGGTGCTGGTTCGGAGCCAGGGCCTACTCTCGAACCAGTTCGACAGCTAAAGAACTGGGGAAACTGCTTGCAGAGTGGCACCAACTAAAAACACTTATGACCTAGTAGTTAATGTAGCTGGTGTAGCGTGTTCTGATGTATCCATGGGAGAATAAACAAAAGATTTTCTCTATGGACACAAAATAGAAACAACAGTGGTCCAAGGACTGCTCATGTTTGGATGCCAGTATAGGCATGCAAAGCCAGGAGCAACACTTGATGAAAAGTTGATGTAGTCCGCCATAGTTGTTCTTAGCAATCCTGGGAAATTGGAGATGTATACAGTGACTGACTGATGCGACTCTACGGTGGGGCTCATGCCAGTGGAAGAGCAAACCAGTTCTTAAAAGGTTTGCAGGTTGAACCAACTCTGAACCAGCACTAGCTCGAGCCCAGAACCAGCACTTGCTTCATTTTGGTAGAAAGAGGGTAAATTAGTTCCTGCAAAGCTTTGAGGGTGTAGCATGTCTCTGACATGGAGTAGCACTTCTCCTTTGGTGGAGAAGTATCAGAATTGGAGTCAATTCTGTGCAGGTGTCCAACTCTAGAGGAGGCAAAACAACCCCAAACTTGAATATATTGAGTCCTGCGTTGTTTATTTAGCAAATTCTGTATCTGTGATTAAGTTGCTTTTCTTATTCTCAGAAAACTAAGCTTGATGTATTGATTTTCTGATGGTGTAGTCACTTTGGGTCTGCCTGATCGTGCTTTGGATATTACTGATCCAGTTTCTGCAGAGCGTTTTAGAGTTCTGTGTACTGCCCCCCTTAGACACCTTGAGTCTAGCCATGATGTGATGCTGATGAAGCCCAATCTTAGCTCAGAATAACAATTTGACTTCTGCCACTGCCACTGTCACTTACTTTCTGATTTCTCAAACTTTCTTATTATTTCCAGCCAGTTTCACGTGAAAATAGCTGCTTCTACATCCACATGTGAGACATGACTGGCAAATCTGCCAGAAGGAAATTAAGCTGAAGAACCCGTCGGACCAAATAATGAGATTATTCTGCTGATGTTGCTGCTACAGATGCATTATTTTATGAGTATTTCCACATAAAATTGAACTTGTCATTCAGCATAGAAGTAGCATTCGCTCCGCACCCAGAGACAGCGGCCTCGTACTGTAGCTCCCGGGCCCCAGATCAGATTAGTGTCACCGTGCATTGGGTTGAAAATCCATACTTATAGGAGTTATTTTAGTGACACTGGGCTCTTTGTTTTTCTGTAATAACTATGCAGCTCAGACAATGGGCCACTGTTTCAGCCAATATTAGCATGCAGATTCTCTGGTGTAGTGCTACACCATTTCGGCCAGTACAGTGTGTATATTGTTTTGGGGGGCAGGAATGCACTGGATGTCCTCGGCTGTGGGAGCTGGCTAACTTAATGGATAGCTGTCAAAGTGGACGTTAGAGACACAGCTGTATTTCTCTCTCATTGGAACTAATATGCTGAAACATGTATTGTTCTGACATAGTTGCACATCTGTTGCAAAGGTGGCGCAGCCTTAAAATGACATTTTTAAGAAGCTCCGATAACACTATAATAAACATCATTAAGAAATGGTAACTAATCATTAATAAAACATTAGTTAAACGTTCTTTCATTATTCATGAACAAATAAATGCTTTATAAACATTTATTTAGCAGTTGTAAAGGTTTAATAACATCTTTACAATAAACATTTGCTTCATAAATGGTTATACAGCATTTCATTGTTTGTTAACACTCAAATAACTATTAATTAACTATAAATGTATCATTTATTCATGGTGGTTATTATAAAGTGTGTCAAAGCTTCTCTTGTGCAGAGTTCCCATGGATCATTGAAATCCTTGAAAGTTTGAAGTGAAATCGAGGTGGGATAAAATCAAGGCCTTGAAAGAAAACAGACATAAATAGACATAGGTCATTTAAAGAGCTTGAATTTGAATATGGTGTGCAAGAATAGAAATTGAAGATGTTTTGATTGTTTTTATTTTCACTTAACGTTAGTAAATAGGCCAGATTCCACTGTCACCATTCAGTTTTCTGCCATCACTGTACCACAGCACAGTGAGAAGTGTTTAAAGCTTTCTCTCTTTTTAATAACAGCATGCTGGTTCTCACAGAAATTCTGAGTGTTGTTACAGCGATCAACCTTAATCCGTGTCTCAAACCAGGTCCTTGAATTTGATGGAAATGGAGTTGGAAAGTCCTTTTAAAGCCCTTCAATTTGATGGGGGGTTTTTTATTTTTTATTTCATGTTATGCACACAAAGTGCCAAGTACATTAGCAGTGGTTAAACATTTCATTTCATTACAAAATTGCAGGTTATTTTGCTGCTCGGACTGTCAAAATATTCTGCCTTCTTTCCCAAATCTCCTCAAAAAAGGGTTCCCTACTTGATGCACAACTCAAATTTTTCATGATCATCCTGCCAACAGGAGTATGTAATGTAAAAAATGTAAATGACAGAGGATGTGGGAACCCCAGTTCTTTCCAAGCACTTTAATGCACTGATTTCTCATCAAATGTAGGTGGGATTGTGAGAATACCTGCAACTACACTGTTTTGACTCAAAAGAATATAGATGGTGGTGTCATAGACCAAAATCTATCTATCTATCAGTATCTTTAATCTCACTTTCTTATCGTTTCCTGTTCAGCAGGTAAGGTTCATTCAAGTTCAGATGTGAAGCTTTAGCTCTGCTGGTCTCTGCTGCAGCAGGAAGGGCACGGTCCTGTCAAAAGGGCCCATTGTGCTGCTGTGGCTTGTTGTGTGCCATGCAGGCCCAAGCCCATAGATGACCCTTGTTGTTTCTGCGCAGGCCTGGGTGAGGCAGATGCGAACCAGAACAATGGCTGCATCTCGGAGATGCCGGCGGTGACTGACTCCACGGGCGCTGAGGGCCCCCGCCAGCCCTGGACCCCCGCCAGCACAGCTGACCCTGACGCCGCCACACCACGCCCCCACCTGGTCCGCCTCTTCTCCCGAGATGCCCCGGGCCGAGAGGACAACACCTTCAAAGAGCGACCCTCCGAATCGGACGAGCTACAGACCATCCAGGAGCACAGCGGAGCGGCTTCAGAGTGTGGGTCGGAGAGCCCCGAACAGGACTTAGAATAGGCTTTGCTTTTTTTTCCCTCCCTCCCTCTCGTTTCTCTTTTCCCTCCTCTTTCTATCGGTCTCTCATTTAAGAGAGCGACAAGAACCCCACATTTTACAAATACAAACATACTACCAACCAACTAGTACAACCATGGCATCCGCAAGCAGCTCTGCACAGGCCGCCTTCGGGCTGGGCCGGAGGAAGAAGGCCCCCGGCCTCCTGGATCAGATTGGAAAGTTCTTTGGTGGGGACAAGAAGAGGAAGAGCAAGGTGAGGAAGCAGGGAGAGTCGATCTCAGTTCATTCTGCTGATTCACTCCCAGAACCACTTTTTACTTCTGATTCTTTAACACATCTTGTAAGAATTTGTTGCAACATATTTGTCATATAGATTTGTGTTGGTTTTACTGTTGTTTTTATGGTGAACCCGAGTCTGTCCTGTGATTCACATTAACTGGCTCATGAATCGTGACTGGACAACGACTTTGGGTGGGGTTTGTTTCATTTTAAATGTGTTATTACAGAGAGGCTGTGATTTTGAATCATTTAAGGATGAATTTCTATATTCTGGTTTTCTTTCATTTGAATGGTACTGACATTAGTAGCATTTCTCTCTTCAGTTAAATTTAATATATCTGTTGTAGATGTGATTTGGTGGAATTGTTCTGTTGTTGCCGCCGTTATGCAGTTTGTTTACCGGAAACATTTGTAAAACTGGAGTTGAGAGCAGCCGTGTTTCAGTTCAGGTACGTCTCTAAATGATGATGTGAGAGACAGGAAATCCACGCCTGTATCATTTAGATGTAATACTGGTGCATGATTCTGCATTAGTTACTCTGCAGAGTCAGTCTGTCTCGGGGGTGATTTTTAAACATCTGTGATGAGAAACTTCACTACTGTTTGCACGGTCTAGCGGTCTGCTAAGTCACTTTCAAAGTTAATAATCACAATATGCTACAAATGATCAAAGAGATATGAGATGTATATTAGTATATAATGACATATATTAGAGTAGGAGAGTATTATCACTGCCTGTTTGGAAATATATACAAGCGTCTGCATCCTATAAAGTAAGAACAGGCTTATCTTTGCAGACAAGTGATTATGGGGCATTAGAGCCTGCAATGCTATTAAAAACTTTGTACTCTAGTGTTGTCAAGATAACCTAAGTATAAAAACCTACCTGATCAGGCCCACTTAAAACAAAAAACACAAGTTTTTATGTTGGTTAAGTGTCCATTTCTGCTGCATGCCTGGCACCAGTTTGTCCATCACTCTAGACAGTGCTGATGGGCTTCTTGGCACTGCTGCCTCAGCTATTAAGAACCAGACTGCAGCTCTGTTGGCCCATTGGTCAGGCACTCAGCGATGCCCTCTGGAGGTGGGGATGAAATGGAATTACAGCTTCAGCACCGAACATGGTGCAAAATACAGAGTTCACAGCAAAAATCTCGGTTATCCTGACAATACTACTGCAACACGCTGAATCCCAAAGCCTCTTATAAGTGCTTTCAGAAAGAAGAAATGGAACTGTTGCTCTTAATGTTCCATCATGAGCCATGTTTGCTCATTTTAAGTAATCTCTGAAGACATTGCTGATATTGGTTTCAAAGGAGAGCTGTGGTGCACGAGATTAAATCCTGTGGACAAATAAATTCTATATAAGCTTTTTTTTCTGCCCAGCTAACGCTGCAGAGCGCCAAGCAGAGCGTCAAGCAAAGCGCTGTGGCGAGGTAATTGCAAAGAAATCACTCCAAAGCATGAAAATATGCATTTCTCCCACGCCTTATATCCATTATGAGAAAGATGTTTAGTGTAAGATTCAGGATTAAGCTGATTTTATTTGAACTGTATGCTACAAATCTTTTGCTTTAGCCTGTTCTGCTGATTCGATACTGTTTTGCTTTTGTAAAATGTTGAAACGTTCAGGGAAAATGTCAACAGAACAACTTGTGAAGCTTTCATTCAACATCAGGCTAGTGACCAATTTTCTGCAGTATTGGTTAAATCTTTCTTTTACGCCATAAAATTGTACATTGCTCTCCGTATTGATGACAAGTTTACTCAAACAAAGTTGTAGAAATATATATTTATGTATTCACCAAGGGTTTGCCTTCTAACGAGGAGTGTTCACATCTCAAGTGAATGACAGACAGGTTCGCCCCACCTCGGTTGCCTCTAGCAAAAAAAAAAAAAAACCTGCACTAACTTCCTGCTGCAAACTCTTATATTTTCCAGCCAGAACTCATCATGAAGACAGATGTTTTTTAGCTTAAATTCTGATCTACTCTGCCTGTCTGTGTGCTCCTCTCAGATGTTCTTAATGCATACTTGTATTTCAAGGCTGCAGTATTAAGTGTCACTGTTTTCTGTTGGATCTTGAGTATGCATGCTTATTTGAGAATTGTTTTAATATTTGGCAGGTGTGGAGCCTTTTGCAAACTGATCCCTTGTGCTTTTTATGTCCTCTGTCTGATTTATTTGCATAATCCAAGCCCGAGTCTGGGCTTTTGGAAAATATTAAAGGGGAATTTTTGTAGTCTTAAACCTGGTCAACTGTTTTTACATGTTTTAGTGTGTAAATGCTTCATACTTACCAAAAGGTTTGGAATCGGTCCAGTAGATTGCCTCAGCAGGCAGCTGCAAAACAGCTCCAACAGCTGCAATGTAATCCTTCGGGGCAACTGCGACTGTCAAAGTTACGTCCGCTGCTTGCTTCTGACATTAACAGGCTGAGCTTGTTATTCTAAGTGTCTGACAAAATACAGGAAATGATTCTTATGGAGACGGACCTTTTCGGTAAATAATAAGATCCGTTTTGCAACCAGAAACACAAGTGTTGTTAAAGGAGAAGTCGTGCTCTGAAATCTTGTGAGGTGAGTCGTTACAGTTGTTGCCTCCAGCTGGCAAACTCTTTTCTCCAGCTCTTTCAACCATCATCTTCCTGTAACAACCTACCTCATGTGAAATTTCAGAGCATGACTTCTCCATGAGCAACGCTTGTGTCTTTGGTTACAAAAAGGATCTTATCATTGACCAAAAAGGTCTATTGCTTCTGTAATGTTGCCAGACACCTAGAATACCACCCTCAGCCTGTTAGGGGCAAAAACAAGCAGTTTTAGTGGACGTAACTTTGACAGTCGCAGTTGCCCCGAAGGATTACATTGCAGCAATTCAGCTGCCAGCTGAGGCGATCTAGTGGACCGAATCCAAAACTTCTGGTAAATATAAATCATGTACACACCACAAAATTTAAATACAGGTTCCTGGTTTAAAAAATATCTGAATTTCCCTTTAAGACGGTTCACATCAGATGTTTTATAAGTTAAGATCACGCCAAAAATGAGGAACTCAAGTCTCAGGACATGAAACAACTGCAGGAAATCTGCATTTGAATACTAACACGTTTTTGATCATTTCAAATTACAGAGTTAACAATGTGTTAATTGGAGGGAAAATTCAGTTTGCATGGACATTAGCTAGTCAAGCAGAAATGTGGGATATTTTTAAGTGTTAATTTGCATATTCATTTGTTCAGTGGCGACAGAATCAGAGTCATCTAATGAATTACTGTATATATAAGAATCAGGCTTTAGTAGAACATCTCACAGTCTGAACCAAAACTTGTGTGATACTGTACTCTAACCCCAGTGTCTTGGATGACGAGGGGGTGTCGGCGGCCCCCCCTCACATCAGTTTGCTCACCTCAGGTTCACGTGTCTTTAACCCGGTCAGAGAGTTTGTCTGAACCAGCAGTGGATCTGTGCTGATCCCTGATCTGTAACGCCTTCAAAACTTTGCAGTGGATACTTGTCAGCGTTTGTATCTGTTGTGAAGTGTTGTGACCGTTGACCTGTTCCTAACCTGATCCTGTTCTCAGCTTTTTTTTTTGGATTATTGCTTGATTAAAACTCTTTAACAACACCCTCAGCGCTCTCTTTGTTTTGTTTTAATGCGTGTTGGGCTCAATGTCTGCCTTTTGTTTTTTTTCTTGTGTTGTAAAAGTGTGATGAATTGTTTAACTGCTCTGCTAACAGCTGGTTACAGCCAGCCACTCTGATTTCTCATTACTACAATTTCAAAGTGATTTATTTTTTTTAGTTTAGCCTTAAGCAACGAGGAAAATCAACTCATTGTAGAAATTTCCATTTATTCAGATTTCCCGGGTTTGTCAGCAGTGTCAGCCTTTAAGATTATAGTCTTTAAGACAAATTAATATCTTCCAGAGTTCAGGCAATCACACAAAACACTGCTAAACAAAAAGAGCTATCAGAGAAGGTGTAATGAAAAGCACAGCTACTGTTTATCTCCACTGTGATAAGACTGAGTAATGGATGACTGGCTCGACGTGTTTGTCTGAGTCTAAAGATGAAAATGCGAGACGAGAAAACAAAACACCTTTCTGTCCTTTGCTCACAGTTTGCCACAAGCGTATTTGTTCTTGTTACCTGGAGGCGTGCGCGAATTGAAATTCATTAGTTTAGAACAGATCGGAGAGAAGTGTTGCCACATTTGAGTTGTTTAACGCCTATTTCTTTATTTATTCTATTTAAGGTGTTTAAACATGTTTGTTTTCATCCTTTTGGTTAGATGGACAAAGAAACGAGTACAGTCAGGTACCCTGCCACAGGAAGTGACTCCACAATAAAAAAACAAACAAACAGCCTAGGAATTTGTTAAGTTAATTTCAATTCAAGCTGCAAATGATTGATACTGCAGAACCAACAGCAGGTCTGCTTTATCAGTCACACATGACAGAAGACAGTGCAGCCTCCGTGTCTGTAGCCTCTGACTTCAAGAATTATAAATGCAAATAATGTTTAAGCATTTCAGTCTCAGGATCTGGTTATGTGTTACTTTGCAAATACATTTAACCTATTCAAACTTAAGGGACTGTGTGGAAATTATTTGGGGGTAGGTGCTGAACATTATGTTTATTTTTTTAAAACAACCATGCCCTCTGTAGCATTATTCTGAATAAACTTTGACCTTTACCCTGACTAAGAACAACAGAAAACATTTTTAGAGAAGTAAAACAGCCTCCCCACAATAGAGAGCAGCAAGGATGATGTATTTTTGTATGCTAACACAGAAGTAAGCATCGCCCTGGGTCCCTTGACGAAAAGCCAATGGGATTTTTCAATTGGATTTTGGATTATTTCAGAATAATAGAGTTGGAATAGTTTCCTGTAAAGATGGACTCGTGAGTAGATGAGTCTCTGTTCGGTGAAGTAGTCTCATTTAGCCACCTGCCAGCAACCACCTTCTTTTAGACACATTAAACGCTTAAAAATTCACATACCTTATTTCAGCCGCCTACCGAAGCCCGTTCACAAAACCCACTGACTTCGAGACGAGGGAGGTGCAACAATGGTAACTTATTTCAGGGGTATTCCGACCCATTCCTGTGGCATTGAGTGAACTCCAGTTTAAACCTTGATTTGTTAGACAATATGTGAATCAGATTGCAAAAGTTATGGCAAACCCAAAAAGTACTCCCCTCTAGTAATACACATACAGTCCCTAAGAAAATTAGGTTGTTCTGTTTTTTTCTTCATCAGTTCTATCCGACAGCACAGATAATTGCTCAATTTGCCTCCTTCTTATTTGGCGCGGGGTGAAAGACCGGATTGCCTTCCGAGGGGAACAGCGAGCTGCAGCTGCCATGTTTGTGTATCTCCACTGCCAGACAAACTGCTGTGTTTGTCAGCCAAATCAATTGGCCCTGCTGTCCTCCTACTAATGAATCTAAACGAGCGGAAGTACAAAAACAGGTCTTCTGTTCGAGCAAGGATGCACAGTGTAACAATAAAGGGTACAAAGTTACTTGTAGAAGAAGTTATTGAATGGATATGTGCTGTCTCCTCTCGTTGAGTTCTGCAGGGTAGCATCCCTGTTTCTAGAAACTAAGTTACAGGATATCTCCAGGCAGTTTGAGTGTGAAGTGAGAGAAGCTAGTTGTATTTTCTATGATGAGGATCTATGAAGATAATGATGAAGATTGTCTTCCCCTCAGCTCAGGATTTATTATTAAACATCATTAATAGTGAAGCAGGTTCCTGATCGGGCTGTGACCTCTGACCTCAGAGTAGGCAGGTGCGATCATTAACCTGCACTTTGGGAAAAAGTGGGCAAGAATACGTCAGAGCTCATTCTGTGTCCTGAATCCTGATTTCTCACTTTCCTCAACCTCAACTTCTATTATGCATGTGTGACAGCAGAAACATCTGAGAGCTGCTCAGCTAACTGTCCGAGGTTTTAGAAAAGGAAAGGGATAGTTCAACATTTTTGAAAATACACTTTTGCTGAGAATTAGGTGAGTAGTGATTAGTTTAGCTTAGCTCAGCTTAGCTTTGCTTAACGTTGAGACAGGAAACAGGGAAACAGCTAGCATCGCTCATTAAATTAACATGTTTTAGATTTAGTTTTTAAAAAGATACAATGTATTATTACTTTAGTGTTCGTGGCACCTGACTTTTAGCTAGCTGTAGGGATTGCAATGGCATGACATTTGTAGGCCCTGTCAGTATTAGTTGTACTTTATGTTAAGTGCTAATTAGAAAATGTTAGTGTGCTAACATCATTAACATAGTAGCCTACCTGAACATTACACTCGCTAAACATTAGCCTGTAGCCTACCTGCTCAACATCAGCATGTCAACATCATCACTGGAAGCAAATTGCCATGCTAGCATTAGCATTCAGCTCGAATCACCACAGTTAGGAGAGTCACGCCAGCTGTTTAGCCCCCGTGTCTGGTCTTTGTTCTATGCTAAGCTAAGCTGACCTTCTCCTGGTTCTATAGCTTCACATTTAATGGACCGTTATGTGAGTGGTGCACTATCGATCTTGTCATCTGAGTCTCTGCAAAAGAAGGTAGGCTCATAAACTCATCTCCCAGAATACTGAACTACTCTTCAGAAGACATTCGAATGACCTTTTGTCACGTCACGGTGTTAACTTACTGCTTTTGTCCACTGCAATTTATATTTCTTGTTGAAATGATAAAGAAGGACCAGATAGTGTGAGTGAGACTTGGCTGGGGAGTAAGAAAGAACAACACCAAGCATGAAAAATCACACACTATCAATCAGAAATCCAAAGGAAAGGTTACAATAGTAGAGTCTATACAAAATGCACACAAATTGTGTGTGTGTGTTACAGGGGGATTAAAATGAGCTCTTTCTTTGTGTAATTTAGCGACTGAAACCCATTTTAAGAACATTTAGACTTGGCAGAATGCCTCAGCCTCCCTGCTCGAGATTTAAAAGTCTCCATCATCTTTAGCAGCGTGCCGAGAGCTAATGGAAACCCAATTTACATGTTATTTTTCCTCCTTCTTTAAATATGTGATATATTCACTTGACACTTGCATACAGTTGAAGTTAATTGATGTCATCTTGCACTTCTTTTTTAGCTTTTAAAAAAAAAAAAGTAAAAAAATCAAGGCAGAAAACGCGTTTCAAAGCAGAAAAGGAAATGAGATGTGGGAGACACACATCAAAGGGACAACTGGCTGAAATTGAGACTGTACCAGCAGAATTCATACTGCATTATTTGATCTCCTATTTCCTCTTGCATCTCTCCCTTTTCTCCGCTCCTTACCCCGAACAAAGACCTGGCAGCAGCCCACCGAGGTCGCTCTATTTTCTCCCCTCACTTTCATTTCTGCCTCCATTTCCCATCATTTACATCTGGACAGAAACAGACACACACATGGAGACGCAAGCTTATGCAAGAGGACATCATTAAGGGGGTCAGCAACAACAGAGCAGGAACACACACATGCTGATACCACTGACAGAAAGGCTGGATTTACTACCAGGAGTAGTTTTTACACACACCGTAAATGTTTCTAAATGGAAACAAAATTCTCTTTATGTAAGCCGTGATTGTCCGCCTGGATATCCATTTGAGCGGATTGTGCTCCGGGTGGGAACCTTTCCCTTTTTCTTCTCCCTTTGTGTTCCCGCCTGTGTTGATATAATTGTCAGTTGGTCCATTTTCAGAAAACCCATGAAAGATGGTAGAGGTGACGTCTAATGTCTGCGTGTCTATCACATTGCGTAAATGGTGGTGGCGGTGAAAGTTTCCCCCCTTTTCGGTTGCCTTAAGGTTCTTTGATGTGAGATAATGGATGTGAATCATCAACAGCGCGCCGTCCCTCACACACACACACACACACACACACACACATGCATACATATAAACACACATATGTTTTCCTGTTACATTAACAGGGTCAGAGAGAGGGATGAATGAGGTAACATTAACAGAACAGACTGAGTGTACCGAGTGGGTGGAAATGAGTTTGTTCTCCCGTGGGCTGCAGGTTGTTGATGGCATTCGGTATTAGAGGAATTATACTTTCCCCCCTCAGTGTGTCTGTGCTGTTGCATGTGTTAATAAAGGATTTTCTCTAATGCAGCAGGACCTAAAAGTCAGAGCCTATCCACCTATTAAGCACTCATGTTGACTTGCTCTTTGTGAAGGCTGACTTTGAAGATCTTGGCTGCATTGATTTGCACTTTGGGAGGATAATTACTCTTCTTTGTTAAGACCGAGCCACTGACAAGAACATACTGGCATCCTCAGACACTCATTTGCCCCATTTTAATTTGTTTTTGAGAACTTATGGCCGAAGGTGATGGTCAGTTCGGGATGAGGGTCAGCGAGGTGGGAGTCATCTGCGATGTGAGGCTGACTGAATGAATATCTTTCAATGCTGATACATTTTTCTATTCATTTATGTTTTCTAACGTTAATCTTAAATGTGTAGCAAGAAATCTGATCATCGTATCCAGCCCTGACAATAGATTCTAATTATCTTCACTGTAATCCACCACACGTAGCCCACTACTACTCATTCTTTATCCTCAAAAGCATCCTCACATGTGTTACATAGTAAATGCGTCCTTCTCATGCATAAAAGATCTGCACTCTGCAGCATAATGTAATTACGATATTAGATAATCATCTGTTCTAACACTAGCATCCACCGTCTTGATGAAAATACCGCCCAGTTGCTTCATATACTGTATAACAGGGTTATTGTGTAACATATAGATCCATTCAAAATTCAGTTCAAGATGAATTATTGGATATTTTACAGGTAAGTAACCCCCGTCTACCCAGTTCCAGTGGTTTTGTAAAATGTCAACAATTCCACTAAAAGGTGAATCATTTATGTAATTTTGTTGTTTTTGCTTGTTTAAAAGGTAGGTTAACATGTGGGTCTATTGTTCCTTTCCTTTCCTTTCCTTCCTATCTTCCCCCTGCAGGGATCTTTCCGAGGCGCTCTCTCTCCAGGCCCTCAGAAAGCCTCTGCCACTTCCCCACGTAAGCGTGGAGCAGAAAACGCTGTGGTCCATTTCTTCCGCACTATCGTGAGTAAAATAAATAACATACTTTACCTCTGAAGCACTCACAGTATCTAGGAATAGGAGCATGCACCTGCAGTGTTTCCACCATCCCTGTCTCTACCAGTGTTCCTCCATGTTTGTCCCTCTACTCTTCTGTTACTTTCTCATGTCTCACTCTGTCACAACTCTTTCCTCTCTGTGATTAACTCTTCTTCAGGTGTCCCCTGCCCCTCCTAAATCCAGGGTGAGTCTGCTTTGTGTATTGCTACCATTGACCTTATTTGATTCTAGTGGATATTGAACAATGGGCCATTACATTTGAAATGTGTATTCTATCCATTGTTTTCTATATGCTGTATGTCTGTCTGTTGTTTCTGCTGAACGTCACTAAATTTGTGCTCTTTCCTATGTGAGCATCTGCCTCGCTCCTCTCTCCGTCCCCCCACATGTCTTCCCTCCTTCCCTCTGCTCCTCATCTGCTCCTGCCCCCCTGTGACCCTGTGACCCTGTGACTTTCCCCCCTGGACGGACCCTCCTACCTGCCTCCTCTCCTTCCCATCCCGCCTTCGCGCTGAGTAAGACACACATTTCTACTTGTCCCCACTCCTCTTTACGTCTTGTCCTTGTCTCTGTGTTTCTTTGCACGTCCAGTGGAGAGGACTAGCAGCCAAGATAGGCCTGGTAGGTGGTTTAAAAGACCGCAGGTATCATGCCTAATTAAACCGAGGGGGGGCGGTGAGGCCATCGTCTAAAACAGCCTTCGACGTGACGCCTGTGACTCTGATTTCATTCAGTCTCCATCTACCACTTAAGCCACTGTAATCTGTCCACACATCAGTGATAACGTCCTCATTTCCTTCAGACTTAAGTCCATTTTCAAACATATCATTCCCATTTCGTAGCTTCCCGACTTATCCATATGGTCATGTCCGTATATTGTACATTCTTGATAACACAGGCATTATTCCGCTCTTCATTCTCACCGTTTCATTTCAAAAATTCCTCTGGGGCTGGCAGAAGTGAGGCTGCCTTCTGCTTCATTTGGCCACGTTATCAGCACTTCATTTAAGGTCCTCATGCATGTGTGTACGAGTGTGCTTGTGCTTGTTCTGAATCATGAAGCAGCAACTGTTTTTCTAAGGAAATGAACTTTAAATCCAATTACTTTTGTTCACTTTCATGGACAAGCGATGAGATATCAATATTTCTGTTTTTCACACATGAAAAGATAAAAGACTTTGAAATGTTTCCAAAATTACATTTATTTGGTTTGTTTCACCCTCCATCAGGCAGTGAATGAATCAGCTTACTGAATGTCTTTAAGACATGACAGTCAAGAAGTGATTAGCATCTGCTGTCATGTTTTGTACCAGGTACCAGACGACAGTGTTCCCTCTTTTTATATTTTGCAGAAGAACTGCCATTGGTGGTTTCACATTTTTTCAATAAAAAATACAACCAGAAAACTTTTCCTTTTCATGTCGAACTTTGCTGCTTTGGAGTTTTTCGACCTCATGCATAATTCACACAGAGTACCTTGCCAGAAGTGGAACACAGTTATACAACAGAAGTAGGGCAGAATTAGATTGCACCGTAATCGATACCTAGTTTTCTCTCCGATATTTTGGATTTTCGTCTAGCACACCAATACTTTACTCCCTGAAGAAGGAGCTCTTCAGTATTATATTCTCCTCTCTCCCTCCACTCACCCCCACTAAATTGAAAATGAATCTGGGGCTCTCTGTAGGAAGGTCAGCCATGTCTGAATCCCTTGACAAATACCTCAGACACACTGACTTCTGTTCTCCCCCTGCCAGGGCGACCAGAAGTCACAGTCCGGTAAAGCCAAGAAGGCCGGTGCAGGGGAAGGTACCCTGACTAGGATCTTCAAAATGGTAAGAAACCGCTTGTCAAACACAAGTTATTTCCCAGCAGCTTCTCTCCACTTTCTCTTTCCTGGAAGTTAAAATCCCACAGAAAATGGAACACTTACCTAACCACTTTCTTGCCCCTGTTCCTTTCTGCCTCAGTGATGATATCAGCAGCAGAGTGAGTAACCGATACGCGATGGAGGGATACTTGAGTTTAACTCACTCCGCATTTGTTTGATATGCTTGGAAGACATCCTAATCTCATTACCACTGCAGCAGCAGCAGCAGAATAATAAGAGGCTTTTAGAGACAAGATTGATCATCGTGCATGCTACGAGCTTTAAGCCAGCGCTGATATAATCATGCTGAAGATGGTGGATCCAGTTGAAAAGGGTCCAGTGGGGCTACAGCTAACATACAGTATCTGCTTTACAGGGAAGGAGAGGTCGCTTATGCACAGTGATATAACATTATTATGCAGTCTCATCAATCAGTTGCCAGGCACGACTGTCCCCTTCAGGTCCCTTGGAGGACTCACTACGCAAAAATGTTGGCAGAATATAAAACTGATCATTAGTAGCAGAAAATGCTATCATTTAGTAATGTTATAATTAAACTTTTGGAGAAATCGACTGTAGAGACGTCAGCCCCCTCACCAATAAAATGGAAGTAGATGGCACAGATGGATGGTGGAGCTCAAAGCGCCTAAAAAATATATTTTGGAAAATTCAACAAAGATGTCTCTTTCCAGAAGTCATGACCCGGTGACTCAAGATAATCCACAGACCCCGCTGTGAGCAGTTTCATGTAGGAACTATTTCCTTTGACTGAACTACACCTGCCAACCGTATCACTGGGCAGAAGGAAGCCAAGGAGGACGCCGTTAATGTTTGCATCCCGCGGCATCAGAAGCACAAACCAAGGACGTTACGTTGTCCATCCGTAGATGCACACTTCCTTCTGTGTGGTGACACAGTGTAGGACTTTGAGCACCACAAACCAATTGCTGTCTAGTTTCTTTACATTTAGAGAATGCGGACATCTCTACAGCAATTTCTCCAGTCCAAACAATTGGACCTTAGTTTATCTGGGGAAAAAAATCCAGCCCAGTGGGCAGAAGGAATGGCACAGTGAAAGAGAGGTTCATAGGGAACCAATCTATATGCAGATGATGTCATTTTTTTACATCCATTTCACTGTGCAATCCATATTTACTCCATAACGGCAAGTCAAAGCAACAAAGTTGTCCAGTGTGAATTTAAATAAAACAGTTTGTCACCAAGCAAATGTCACCAAAAGACAGTAAAGGTAAGCTGAGAACAAAGTGTACACAGAGTTAGACATGTCAGTGGTGACGTAATGGACTACTGGACAGAAAATGTATTTGTGTGGGAATCATCAAGGTTTTGGTCAAAAAAACAACCATCAGAGATCTTTTCTTTCAATCTGAAGCTCAAGTAGAAAGTGATAACTACATTTTGCCCACTCCAAACACGAAACATCAGAAGTATTCTGACCAGTTGAAGTTCTGACTCCTGGTGTGTGACTGAGTGGACCGAGGTGTTCAAACACCCACATTCAATTCGATACCGCATCCACAGCTCCTTGACTTTCCAATTTACAGAGAAGCTTCTCATTCGTTGATTCGTCGCCATGTGTCATACAAAGGAGTGGCGGCTCATGCTCTGCCAGTTATTTCCATGTCAGGTTTTAATTAGCCTGCAGCTCTCACTGTACCTGAGAGGAGTTAGTTAAATCCAAATTTCCCCGGGGCTGAGTCCTCATCTGTTGTAGCTAAATTATTGTCACTGATCTAGGAGAGATGAACAACCCCAGAGATGACAAACTTCTGCTCGTCTCACGTCTTTCTGTTTCTGCAAAACAGTGTTGGATCAGTGCCATCACACCGTCGCTTCCCTTTCATAAACAGGCTCCACAGTCTGAAATGGGAATGAGGATAAAGCCACATTAACTTTTAATTAATGTGTGACACTTTTTTTATTCACTTTTGCCTTTCATTTTTTCAGATTTTAATCTCAGAGCTGTTGCCGCATTGAGTTTTGCTCACTCATGACAGATAATGAATTTCATCTGAAATCGCTACAAGAATAGATTAGAACAAAGGCTCAGTTCCCCGCAGTCGTTTCATGAGGAGTAAAAAGCTTCTCACAAAATGGATTACCTTCGTGAGCGATCCATAAAGATTTGTCTCATTTGTATAATCTTTGTGCCTTTCAGATCAGCTACTCTCCTTACTTTTTTTGATTTGAATGAGAGAGTGGGATGGGGAAAAGTACAACGGCGTCTCGGAGACAGCTTTGTGATTTATACGGGAAGTCTAATCGGAAACTCCGGGGACAAAAAACAAATAAAAGGGGAGATTTTGCCTCAGGAAGGATGCAATGCCCAAAAACCACAAAGAAAACACATTTGCAGGATCTGTGAAGTGATATGTAATCATCTAAGGCCAACAGATAAGATGCAACCTATTTTCCTAAGAAACTATTTTTTTCTCTTCAGCTTTAGGTCAAATACAAAAGGACCTTCCTCAGACATAAACGTGTCTGTAGACACAAAACCTACTTACAAAATAATGGTCGCCCACGTGCAAAATGAGCGATGTATAGGAGCCAATTCTGCCATGAAAGCACAGGAACGATAAAATATTTTAAACAAAAATACTCATAGCAAATCAAAATAATTAGATTCTATATCAACATTTTGATTGCTGAAGTCAACTTTGTGAGGTATTAAGTCACAAATATGTAATAAAAACAAGTTAAAGTGACTCTTTAGGTCAAAATTATGAAAGTGAAAAGTTTTACTGAAGTCAGAATTAAGATTAAGGATTAAAATGTTGACTTGTTTTCTTATTAGTTTGAAAAATTAGCTTATGATTATTACTTTTTATGTTTGATTAGGTTTCTTATCATTTTTAATCAGCTTTTTCTGAAGTTTGACTGAGAAAATCAAACATTTTCCTCATTATCTCAAAAGTTTGAATTAGCATCACATAATTTTGACTTAGTATGAGTATTTTTATTTTTTTCATTACTGATATTTCATTTATCTTTTATTTGTTTTTGTTTTGTACCGGCTTCCATAACTATACATCATTGCAGGCCTGAAAATTGCCAACAGACATACTAACCTGCTTATTTCTCATATTAAAGGACTACTCTGACTTTCCAATGTTCAGCCCTGGTCTCATTATCAGGCAGAAGATATGTTTGTGACTTCTTCGAACTTCTGATGAAAGTCTGATGAAATACATTCTTTGTTCTTCCCAATAGCCTCGAGAAGAGTTCGCACAAAAAGGAAAATGAAGCCATTGTCTATTCACCTTCATGCTGATGAAAAGTCAGGTGAAGTTTCATAGTCCACAAAACATTTCTGGAGCCTCACAGCAAAACAGTGAGGCAGTATTTTCCTTTACAACTGAAGTAGATGGGGACTTTTTTTCGAAACATAAAATGGCCCCATGCACCTCGTCTAGTGTAATCCATGTCTCAAGAAGCCCTGAGATCCCAAATTGATTTCAGAAGACGTCATTTACACCCTTTTAAAGCCAAAATCATCACTGCAACCCATATGAAGTGGACGGATGAGCTTAAAAATGGTTTTCAAATCAATTTGGGATCTTCTCGAGACCTGGATTACGCCTGACGAGCTGTATGGAGCCATTTTGTGTTCATTTCTGTCCCCATCTACTTCAGCTGTTTAGGAGAACGCTGCAATGATGTTTTGTGGACTACAAATTAATGACTGAATTTTCATTGTTGGGTCATCAACACAGGATATGGCTAGCTCGCAGAAAAAGCTTTGCTGTGTGAGAAGTTCTTACCGATTATTGGACTCACACTGGGTGAAATGACCAGTGGGCCGGGCCGGACTCCAACAACATCAGAGTGGTCCTTCGGTGCTGAAGCGGAGGTAAAGGGCTGCCACCTCTGTGTACTCATCATGTGTCTCGTCTGTGTTGCAGGGAAGCAGGAGTGCTTCTCCAGCCAAACGCTGAGGTCCCTTTCTACAACCCCCTTCCAACAGCACGAGGGCAGACGTTCAAGAACACGGGACTAAAGTGGGGAAAAAGAGGAAGAAAAGGAGGAAATCTTGTCACCCCTTAAACTCACCTCCCCCTCCACCTTTGATAACACTCTAATGTAACGCTAAATCCTTCCTCTCCCCACCCATTACCGCCCCCCACCCCCTTTTGGCTGGTAGATAGCGACACAATCTGTTGCCCCTCCCCTGCATGCTTTGTGCTGAGTCTGTGCAGTCATCCTCATCATCGGTGTGAACTGTTTGCTGAATTTGATCCTGAAGCCGCTCACATGTGCAGCCTGAATGACCTCCTGACCCCCTGCCGTGGCTCTCCGTACATGTGCTTGAGTTTCTCTGGACGTCTTCGACGGTTTCTCTAACAAAAAAAGGAGCGGCTAAACCGGAGCAGGCCCGGAGCAGAAGAAGGTTTCGGCCGGTGCGAGTCCGACTGACTCGACCGTCATTGCCGCTTGCTGATTGGATGAAAAGGCCGGGTCGTTTCTGTTTTAGTAAAGAGCGGTTTTCTGTCTTGTCGCGCTGTCTTTGTCGTCACCCTCAAACCTTTTTCTGTGTTTGAGTTGTGTTTTGTGATACATTTAACATTGTTGTGAGAGCCATTCGGTTATTTTCATTCAACCTTCGTGTCTTAGCTGTAGTTAAGTGTCCTGTCATGAATGTGATGTCGATCTATGTTTGTCATTAGGGCCTAAGGCTGGCTGTGGATTTTGTGGTCAAAAAATTTAATTTCTAAACCTTCTAAATCAGTTTTATGAGATAGTCACTGAACAAAACAGATACATTAGTCATTTCTAATATGTTATTTCCTTTTCAGATAACGTCATACACTAACTTTCCTCTACATACGTAGAACTAAATCACTTCGTAGTGCACTGCCAGACTCTGAATCTGCAGCGTAACGCCAGATTCAGACCTTTCCTCTCCGCTTAAGTGTAGTCTAGGTCTCTTCATTCTTTGTCTTCACTGTTTCTATCTTACGCGCTGCGCACATACTGTAAATTCACAAAAGCACCCGCTCAACCGTAAGTGCCTTTTTCCTTTCTGACTACCAAAACAATGTGCTGTGTTTCCTTTCCCCGATAACTGAAAGACACAAACACAATTTCAAAAAGGTGCTCTGTGACTAACTGTGCAGGTTTTCTGAAAAAACAAAAGGTCAGTCGAAGAAGATCTCAGCACTTCCTCTTGTGCTCTTCAAAAACATCAGTCTTCAAAAAAAACAAAACAGCAGGCGTGTGTGATCTGTAGCGTTCATCTCTCCCACTGTTTGTGCGTGCTTGAGCCTCCTGAGTGCTGTGTGGTGTTTCTTTCTGAATGGATCCTCTGGATGAATGTAAAGATCCTCCTCATTATTGTATGTGTAATAAAACATGACCAGCCACTTAACTGAGAATAAAAAATAAAAATTATAAAACCACCTCTACTCTCCGCCTCCTGAAGTGTGTGTTTTTGTCCGGCGTGACAGGATGACGATGGCGAACGCTCTGACACTGAAGTGGATGGAGTGATGTTACTGGGTCAGGTCACTGCATCAAAGCAGGCAAAAAGGCTTGACATAGTTCCTTTCATTAAGGACGAGCTCATGACTCATTTGGTAATCACTATTCAAGCCGAGCTTTAATACCACTCACGACTCGAGCTGGATGGAGTGCGATTCAGGCTCGAGTGTAAGCACGCTGTGGCTCTGTAAACATGAATGAAACACACAAAGCTTTCCATTCTTAATTCATATTTGTGATTGTCTCTGAGCGGACACAAGGGGAACCATTTTACCTAATGTTTCATTACAAAACATGTTTAAGTTATAAAGACAGTAAAAAGAGGACGTGTGGTGAGAGAAAGGAAAATGTCAGCTTCTTAGGACTCCTGAGGGAAATAATGTGACATTCCGGGAAGTACACTTACTCACTTTCTTGCTGAGAGTTAGATGATAAGACTGAAGTCACTCTGCTGTGTGTCCATTAAGTATGGAGCGACCCGCAGAAGGGAGATTGGGCAATTAGCTTACCCGTAGCTTGCCATAATGACTAGAAACAGGGGGGAAACTAACCTGGCTCGCTCCAAAGTCCCCTTGAAGTTCCCCTTAACTTCAGATGTAATAATTAAATAAACACATAAGGTTTTGGTATTATCTAATTTACTCTCATTCACTCAACATGATGAATGTCACTAAATGTGACACTTTACATTGAACTTACGAAATAAAATTAGATTGGACATTTACGTGTAATTAAAATACTTAATGACACCATTTGAGGCCAATTACCTTGTAAGTTATCACAGTTGTTGGCACTTTGTGTTGAAAGCTGTTGAGGGCAAAAGGGCGAAGATGAAAAAAAAAGTTAATGGTCTTCAAAATATGCAATTTCAATCAATTTAATGAGGGGATGAGATCAGAGTAGATAATTACAGTGGGGGATAAAACCATAATCGTGCGTCAAAATTCATTCATCGTTTGATTTTCAGCACATTTTAACTAGTTATTTTTTTAGGGTGATGGGGACAAAATTGGTCATTTCAAAAAGTGGTGGGGACATGTCTTTCAAAAATTGAGGAAGGTTTTAACATTACAAAAAAACAAACAAAAAAACCCCCCTCTGTGCTACACTGGGGAGGCTGTGTTTTTACATGGACGGCTGAAGCCAAAGTAAAATGATTCCATGGATAATAAACAAGGAAGGCATGAAAGGCCAGGCTAGCCATATCCCCTTACTTCCAGTATTTGTGCTAAACTAAGCTAAGCTAAGCATCACCTCCTGACTCTACAGGTGCTCAGTATTTGCAGAGGGGATTTAAAAAATGCTTTCAACTGCCCATTGTTTACATCCATGTTTTCATCTCACAATCTGTGGTTTTATGGGGAGGTATGTGCAGAGTCTAGCTAGCTGTTTCCCCTTACTTCCAGCCTTTATGTTTAGCTAAGCTAATCATCACCTCCGGACTCTATGGGTGCCCTGTGGAGATTCCTCGTAAAGGGAGATATGCAATTACTGTTCTCATCATGCATATCCTCAAAAATACTACAAACCATCCATGCTTTGTAGCTTGCAATGTTTTTCTTCCTGGCCTTGTTGACACACAACTTTTCTTACTCTATAAAATTACTAAAAAAATAGCGAAAAACCGGCAGCAGGGCTGTGTTTTTTGTTGTCTGCGCACTTTTGTGACACAAATATCAAAACATCGTTCCATAGCTCTACTAGAGGTCAAAAGGGTCACATGGTACCTTTAACACACAGACACTTCGCCATTCCACTATCAGAGGAAGAGAAAAAGTTATCATCAAGACAAAATAATGAGTTCTCTAAACAATCAAAACAAATGCAACTCTAAAGTAGTAGAAAAATTACTTTAATCTTCTTAATTTATTATGGACAATAGAAAATACAGCTGCAAAAAAAGGAAAAAAAAACAGCTTATCATCTGTACATTGGCTTGGCTTCATAACAAATGAAACATTATGCTCAAATTACATATTTCCAACTAATTTATCTTCTGGCAATCATCAGAAAATATACGCCGTCTAACTACACTATTTACAGAATGAGCTACAGTGAAGGAAATGATGGTGCTGCTTCTAAATTGTTGTAAATGATGTGACAGCAAGAGGAAACACAATGCTGACATGATCAGTCAGAGAGGTCGTACAGCATCAAATCCGGAACAGTGTTGTCACGGATCACTGCCGCTTTTCACCAACAGGTTTGGGACACCTATCTGGGTGCTTCGTTCTAACTGACACGAATGTATAACAAACTGCAAATTACATTTAACCTCAAGATGAAATATGTACAGTATAAATATGTAAAAAAAAAGGAAAGAAAAAAAAAGTGACAAGTTTCACACAGACCAGTAAAAAAGCTTTCTTTGTTACATGCTGTTAGTGAAGCAATGACAGCAGTACAGTCGGTTGCAGCTCGGCGTACGTCCCTGTGAGCAGACCAATAATGAAGAAACGAGATGCTCGTCTATGGGGAGCTTCTTCCCAGAATACACTTTCCTCTCTCTCCTACAGGGTCAGCATGAGAGGGAACTGCCTCGCCTGACTGGAGAATTCTCTGGGATGCGTGTGTTCACTGAGCCAAACCTCTCCGGAGGTCATCATATTGGTGTCAATCAGACAGCAGCAGAACAGATACAAATCATTAAGCCAATCACAGGGAACCAGACTCCCATCACTTCACTGCTAATTTGGATAAACAGCAGGGGACTGCTACGAGGGTAAAAGCCCTGGACATACTGTACCGTGGACCAAATCTATAATGTCTTCGACCAAATAACCCTTTGGGGAGGAGGAAATGTTTGGCAAAGCTTTCCTGTTCAGTTTTAAAACTTGATCAGTGCTCAGTACATCGTACAGTGCTGTTTGACTCATGTGGTTTGCAGTCAGTGGAAGACGTTGTGCCAGTCTCCGGACGATTCAGGAACAACTTCCAGGTCGAGTTCAGGCGTTACCTCGACCTGCGCCACTGTTTCGTCTTGGCTCAGGGACACTTCTTGGATCTGACCTGCAAGGAGAAAGAGGAAAGAATAAGAAAAATGAGACTCACATGCAGTAAAATCCTTCTCGACGTAGGTAATGAGCGCTTTGAAAAGCCCATTAACAAGCATTCACAGAGGAGCACCAGCAGCTCTGATTCTCTATTCAATCTGCCAGTAGCTGTCATGCAAATGAGACCATTAGTCAAAAAGCAATCTTCTCCTCCTCATTCCTCCAACATTTGTTTCAATATCCTACATTCTCTCTGTTGAAAACTCAATGTCTACTGCACAAACTACATAATTTGACCTGACAGATGTGGAATATGCTCATTGTGGGTTGAATATACGAGCAATGTGTCTTATGTGGTACATCCAGCCTGAAATAATAAGGCACAAAACAACAGTAAGTCACTCTGGCACAAGCTGAGACTCCTGAGAGGTTCGGAGCGATTCTTCTTCTTTTGCTGCCCCTGCTGCTGCAGGCCACGCACTGAATTGAGTTTTACAGTGGGAGTCATTTAATTATCTCCCTCTATTTTCGTTCTCCGTATCTGAGACACTTCAAACACATATTCATTAAGTTGCAGGCGCATGAGTGCATGACTTGAATCCTCCAGCATTTTTCACAAGCCAAATGACTGTTAGAGAGTCTTCCTTTGACGTTGACAAACAGCACAAACGGGCACACAAATATAAGAAAATGAGTCAAATATAAAGGAGTCATTTGGGCTTTTAAAACCATTCTGACATCATGAACATGCCCTGATGGACGGAATACGTGGAAGTGAGATCCTGGTATTTTCGGGGAGTTCAAGCCAAAATGAGGTTCACTTCTCCAGGAAATGCAGCTGTGGAACCCTGGATTTTAAGCGAAATTCATTACAACTTCATTTGCTGTCCAAATACAGTAGCCACGACCAATATGAGATACTGCCAGTGTCTCTATATATACTCCATCTTGTTTTTAAAAACTCCTACAGCAAGACAGAGTGATGCTAGCAGCTCTGTGAGGCTGTACTTTAGCACTCTGGGCCTTTGAGCTAAATGCTAAAGCTGGTGTGCTTAATTGTTCAAAATGACGATGATAACATGCTGACTAAGACATATACTGTACAGTATTAGCATGATAGCATTTGCTAATTAGTACCAAACACAAAGCACAATTGAAGCTGTTGGGATGCCATTTTGGTTATACATTTTGGTTTTTAGCTTGATGGTGGAACTAGAGGAAAACTTAGTTGGTTAGACACTTCACTTTACAAATGTGAACCTCATGGTTGCGCTAGAGAATAAGTTTAGGGTTCCCCAAAGTCATCAGGATGCAACTTCTGGGGACCATGAATGTCTTTACAAAATTTCATGACAGCCCATCGAATAGAGCTATTATAGTCTGGACCAAAGAGGTGGTGGACGGACGGACAGATGGACTGACAGAAGGATGGACTGAGGATTGATGAGTCATGCTGCAATAACAGTTAACAACAAATAAAAACATACACAAATGCCTTTTGTGGTTTTGAAAATATACACTCCCAAACAGTGATCACACATAGTTTAGAGGCTCTGCATCATTTGAAGACATTAAATGTGTCATTAAATTGCCTCAAAGTGTCAGGGTCACAGTGTTTACCTTAGCCGTGAGTGGTTTTATTTTAATGTCACATCAGTATGCTGTCACACCATGAAGCTTTAACACATCAGGGAGCTTTAACTGTGAGGTCTGAAACCTCCCTGAATTTTAAACCAATTCAACCAATTTTCTAAAAGGTCTTCAGGATTTGTGTGACCATAGAAAAGCCTGAAAAAGTGAATCCGGTGTGCTCTAACCTTGTGGAGTCCAGGCTTTATTCCAAAAGCCGGTGCTTCAGACATGACTTTTTAAATTATCTTCACCCACCCAGCAGGGAGACCTGAGTGGAAGTTTTTATGGGATTGGTTCTCAAGTTGAATAGAACATCTATCAGCATTGTTCTCCTCCTCAGGTCATCTTCAATTCAGCCGGTGCCTGTCAGGCTCCAAGGTCGGGTGCTTGTTTGAAGGATGAGGCGAACCAAAGGGGAGCTGGAAGTCATGACTTAACATTCAGGACGTGCGTCTGCTGATATCAAAGAGGAAGCTGTGCTGACAGCTTCAAGTGAACAGAGTGGACTGAGCTGTCATCATGTGTTTTCCTGCCCTACAGTATCACAGAGACGGGGGTGGGGGACATTGGGGCGTGTGTGTGCATACGCATTATTGGTGAGTGTGGGGGTGATTGAGCGTTTTCATGAGGCTCATTCTCCACGGCTAATGAGAAGGATCATCGAATGAAGAGCAACAGACACAGAAACTTGAGCGTGAGAGGAAGTGAAAGCATTCCACTGGGGAAGGCCACCGCTGCCTCTCAGCAGGCCGAGTGCTCAGGGACACCTTTTAATGTGCAGCGCCTTCAAAACACAATTTCTATGGTACAAGGAATGTGGACTGTGTGTGACGAGAGCCATGGACGCACACAGAGAAAACTTCACAGGGGACTTCATTATAAATGATTATCTCACCTGATATTGATCGGAAGTGTGTCTCCTGAGAGAAGATGAACTGAAGCCACGTTTCCATCAAACACTTTCGGTTTAGTACCCTTGAGACCTGTACCTTCATGTACCTAAACGCTAGATCTGTTTTGCTTTTCCACTGCGGACTCTACTCTTTATTGTTAGTGTGGGGGCGTCAAGGCTAAGCCACTTCACTTTCTAAGCAGTTGGGAAACAACAGATGAGACTTTTCTTGGTACTGAGAAGCTGCAGCATTTATTCTCTGACACACTGTAACATATACTCTTTGATATATACATATACTCTAACCTTTGATCTGCTATGCTCGCATTAGGGGTGTCACAATTTTGCTTCTAAATCAAAAATCGTTCTAAGTGAGCTTTCAGTTTCAATGATCTAAATCGGGATCGGCAATTCTCAGAGAAAAAACACTTCAAAGATTGATCGGCAGCTGCACTTCCAGACACTTGTCCTGAGTTCACCAAGACGATGACTGGTAACAGAGGAAACTCTGACAGCAGTGGTATTTTTTGTGTGAGACTGGAATCTTTATTTTGGTGAGTATTATTTGAACCTGCCTAGACCTAACCCGCAAGTCACCTGGATGAAGTCAACATGTTGTTGTAAAATATCTCCATCTTTTAAAGAAGAATTTGAAAATGTAAATTGTTCTCCTGACAGTTGTCAGGGCATAAAAAACAAATGATCTGTTGATCTTTACAAATCCACATGCGAGTCTAACAATGGCAAAGCTGTCAGCGCTGAAAAAAATGATCTAATTGAAAATCAGAACAAGTCGTGACCTTAAATCTCTTTAATCCTCTACTTAAAAACAAGCTTTGTTTGAGAAAAGGCTGCCGGGCGGAAAGACAAAAGACTGAGAAAATCGGAGTGTGGTAAATCCTACATCAGAGCACAGAAGATGAGATGAGTCTAGTTGCTCTGATTCTCTCTGACCAATCAGTGGTCAGCAGTGTTTTAACTTCACCCTGGTATCGGCTCAATTCGCTAAGAACCTTGACGGAGGTGTAATGAAAAAACAGAAAGGCACGGAGTACTGTAGTTCTATTAGTACCACAACTTCAGCCAAAGAAAAAACATTATAAATTATGTGTAACCAACTGAATTGAAGTGGCCTACTTAGTGAAAATGCGGCTGAAGTAGACAAAGTTACAACTGAGAGCCGATTACTGTCTTCCGTTGCACAGCTGCACAAACAGCTGGCTGCACCCACTGGTGTTAGTGGTGGAGTTTGCGTGCGCACTGGTGTGATGCCAGTCAGCTGCTCACCGTAGCCGTGGGATCTCTTCATGTGGTGTTTCATGTTGCTCTTCTGGGTGAACCTGATGCTGCACACCTCACACTTGAAGGGCTTCTTTCCAGTGTGTTTGACCATGTGGACCTGCAGAGCACTCTTCTGGTTGAAGGCCTTGTCGCACTGACTGCACTTAAAGGGACGCTCGCCTGCACGGAGACACAAACCACAGAGATAATACATCATTCAGCTGTGTTGCATTGAGTATTTTTGTGTTTTTGGTATAATTAGTGCAAATAAATGAAACCATGGTTAAGATTTTTGGATTCTGGCAGCATGTAACAGAGAAATAATTAAATCCAACTTACAGCTGTACATTTTATAAACCCTAAAAAATCATCTGTGGTCCAACAAATATATATTCTGCTGTTATTTATTCCATTTAGCAAATATAAGTACCTTAGTGGCCTCCCACATATTCATGGTGTTTATTAGAAAATATTCTTTTGTCATTTTGACTCATAAATGAACCAGCTTCTGCTGTTTCAGGCTCATGGTAAACATTCTGTTTACTAATGTGTACGTTAGAGAAGAGCCTGCATACTAAGTATATCTACTAGGCAGCATCCTTTGACTCTGGTGTCTTGAGAACTTCCAGTTTGCATAATGTAAACATAACTAAACTAGGGCAGAAACTCATGATTATTTTTCTTTGTTGATTAATCTGTCAAGTATTTTCTAGACAAATCAAGTAGTTGTTTGGTCTATAAAATGTCAGAAAGTGAGTGATCCCAAAGAACAAGACGAGGTCCTCATATGCCCTGTTTAGTCCACAACAAAGATATTCAGTTTACTGTCATAGAGAAGTAAAGAAAACAGGGGATATTCAGATTTCACATAATATTCTTTTCTCAAAAAATAACTCAAACTGATTAACAGTTATCAGAGTAGTGGGGGATTACATTATTATTCATGAAATCAAGACAGAAATAGCAGCAGCTCTGTTAGTTTCTCTTCAAGCAGGGTTGCAATTAATTATTTGTCGTTATAGATTAATCTGATGATTATTTTCTTGATTAAGTGATTGTTTCATCTAGAAAAACGTGAAAAAATACAGCTTCTTCTCCAAACATCTGTTTTGCTCAAGCAAAAGTCCCAAAAAAAGAAAGGATATTCAATATACTTACAGAGGGGACGAGGGAAAATCAAAAAATCTTTAAATTTTTGAAGCTGGAACCAGTGAATTTCTGTCTTTTTTTTTTGTATATGGTTAAAAAAGTCATTTGTTGCAGATAAATATTTGGTCAATCGACTTATAAATTAATTGACCTAAAGATTATTGTTGTTGTTGGTTAACAATCTGCTGCTGGCCCTACCTTCCCACAAGAAATTGATGTTGAGCAGACGACCCATTTCTTGTCACATATGGACAATAATAATGATCACATATTAATACAATTATTTATAAATCACATTTTATTTCTTCGAACCAGGACATGTTGATATTTTTAGACATTAAAATGACAAAGCAGGGACACAAGGAATCTTTTGCTACACAACAAGAGTCACTTTTCCTGGCTGGGCGCTATCATTCCACGCAAACACTTTAAAATATAGATCCAAACGTGGGAGAACAAGCAGCTAAAAACATCAGGTAAAACCTCGGCACGGACGGGATGGAAGGTTTTTCTCTTATAACAATTTTGAATCTTGCTCACACACAAAAAAACCCACTAATAACTCAAGGTGGTAAGATGAATCAGAATAGAAAGGCCCAATCAAAATCTCCCTTAACAGTATTGAAATGAGTCTATTCAAATGGTAATAGGCCAACAGAGCTGTTTCCTTATGTACATTTAGGGCTTATTATCATGTCTCTGCGATTAGGATTTCACAGAAGGATGAGGCTTTCAAGGCATTAGCTTTTTTATTAGCCGTGTCTGTTTGAATGGATTCATTTGTATATCTAACAGGGAAGGCTGGTTGATGTCACTTGAAGAATTAATCAACTTAAAGCTTCGTAGAAACATGGTCTCAGCATTTTATCCTCGCCATGTTATTGTAGATATTCACTGTGGAATTTCTGACATACATTTGACACCATGTGGCCTATATAACATACACTCATGACACACCATATGCACTCAGCAGTCTCAAACATGACGTAGATGTGACCTACATGTTTCCATGGAGCTCAAATGCTTCTCTTCATTTACACGAGTTCCCTAGACTTCACAGATGCATCATATTACATTTTCATGTTGGAAACCACACTCTGAATTCTGTCCCTTGATATCCATAATAAGACAGTTACTTGTGTGGTAATGGAGCACGTATTCAAGTATTCAATATTAAATTAATGAGAGAGACAAAATATCCTTTGAATAAACTGTATAAAATGCCCTATAAATGAACATAAAGTGTGAAATGTTTAAGAAACCATTAAAAATCAACCCTTATTTTTAAAAATAATTTTACCAGTCACACTTCTAATTCATGTTGAATATTATTATATAATGTTACTTGTCATGAAAGTGCTGATGTCACCAGTCACTCTCCTCTCACATGCTGCAGCCACAACCTGCTACGAACTGCAGCAAGTTTGCTCCTGAAGTCATTCTGAGTCAGTTCACGAGATGCGACAGAAAAAGTTACCAACTCAAACTTTGCTAATGAATTGAGTTTTATTAAGTTTTTAAACAATGTCACAAATCATTTAGGAATTTAATTACAATTTATTTATATGGCTACTTAATCAGAACTGCTTAAATTACTTAAAATGAAACACTTTTAAGCACCACAGCTGTGTGAGACGATTTTAATTTGAATCACTCTGTTGTGGTTTTTGTTATGACGTGCACTGTGAAAGCTTGCTCCATAATCCTCTTACCTGTGTGTGTTCGGTTGTGTCTCTCCAGCTGGCTGCGCTTGGCGAAGGCCTTCACGCAGGAGGAGCAATTAAACACTCTGGGTTTCTGGGAGCTGGGTGACGGCCCCGGCTGGTGCACTCGCTCATGTTCCTGCAGACGGATTCAAAAATGTTAATTTGTTTACAGTCTGGCACACACAGTCCCTCTACTTGAATACGACTGCAGCAGAGATGTCCGTCATTTTACCCTTGAAGAAGCTGACACTTAATTTGAACCGCAAATCAAAACAATTCTGGAGGAGATGGTCACACTAACAATCGTTCCTACGAAACTTTTCCTGTGTCTCCTCTTTTTTTTTGTTCATGATGTGTTCTGTTGCTTAGGTTTAGATCCCTTTGAAGCTGATATTATACAACCTATGTTTATTCATATGTGCTTTATGATGACTGACTTTTCTATATTTATTAAATTAAAAAAACATGTTCATTTTATAGTTTAGAGGCAAAATACTATATATGGAAAATGGAAAATCAGGCCAATAATTGACCTACCATAATCTTTTATAAGCTCTGAGTGGTTACTTGACACATTTAACTGTATTATCAGTTTAGACAATGTAAAGCTGAAGTAAACTGTGGTTCTATGCAACCTACTAAACCGGACACAATTATTTGATTGAGTAGTTGATTGACAACTGACAACTATTTTCTTTTAATGGTTGATGACATTTTTTCAAGCAGAAACGACAAATATTTGCTGACCGCAGCTCCTCAAATATGAGAACATGATGCTCATCTTTAAACATTGTATTTTTGAGTATTAAACTGACTGCTGAAAAGAAGCGCTACCAAAACATCATTTTGGACACTCAAAAATTACGATGGGTATTACATTTTTCACTGTTTTCTGACATTTTGTACACAAAATACAACTGATTAATCTGGACATTTATCAACAGGTCAATGAGTAATTAAAATACTCATTACTCACAGGCCTACCATGTAAAACTTGACTGATACTAGAGTTTTGAGACTGATATACTGTAAGGTCTTACAGTGAGCAAACTTTTACCTTTTAAATAAGAAAATAACTCAGTATATCCAGAATCTTGGTTCACCGCAATGCGTCGGAATTATGAAATTCATGAAGGCCGTATTCAAGACAAATACTTGGCAACACAAAGCAGATGGGTACACAGGAAAGGGAAAGGGAAAAGAATTGAATAAAAAGTTGGTAATATGGCAAAAGTGCTGATGCTGAAACTGCACCAAGTTTATAAGGAGGTAACAAAGTCTTGAGGGTGTTTGTGGTCATGGTCAAGGCAGTGTTTATCAAAAGTGCGTAAGCTTACAAGCTTATAAGTGTATTTCCTAAAAATGCAGAACTATTCTCTTAAAATTTTTATTAGACCTTAAAAAGTTTCACACCTTATAACTTTCACTTATCATTTTTTTGGCATGTATGCGTATGTATGTGTATGTGTGTGTGTATGTGTGTGCATGAATTGGAAATTTTAAGTGACCAGATAATTGTGAAAGTGAGTCAAAGCTGGACATGATGTAATTCATCAAAGTGAACCAATTCTGAAGATCCCCAATTTTTTTCCCCATTTTCACAGATTATTCCCCCTAGTTTTGGTTGTCTAGCTGCAATTAAATGTCAAAAGCATTACTCACAGGCCAACAAAGTGAAAATAACAGCGCTACCAATTTATCTTCCTCACCACCGGGCCTTTTTAAAACTCTAAAATCAACATCCGAGTTCTGGCTACAGACTAATGAGCACCCTGTGGACCTGGAGAGGATGAAGCTCGGTCACTCTCACTGTGACACCAACCAAATCTCAGTTGTTACTTTCATGAGAGATGAAGTGAAAGCCTGTGGCACAATAGCCTTTGCTTAGAAATATGACATTGTGGGGGAAGAGCTTGTGCATGAAGCCATATCCTCCCTCCTCCTCCTCGTCTCTCCTCCGGATTCGAGAGCTCTGGTATTTACATGCTCGAGTGTGTCAACTACATGAAGAGGATCGTCAGGAAAGAGAGGCACATGTGCTCCTCTCTCTGAGACGGCTGCAAACACCTCTCTGTTTAAGTGTTTTGTTGCTGAGAGTGACAGTTTGTAAGAGTGTGTCTGAAATGCCTCTTGATGATTGACCCTTATATTTGCTTCAAATAGTGAGACGCACTCTGTTAATGTTATCTCTTTCCTCTCTGACTCTTTGAATGTATCATTTTACAGCCTGAAGTAGAGGCACTGGTGACTAAAAAATAAGATTTGTGAGTGAGAGTTGATTTATTGTTTTCCTAAACGTGGAGTTTTATTTGATCATATTTAAAGCAAAAATCTTCACTGACTAAGTTAAGAGGAAGCAGTAGTTGGATGAATGTCAGAATTTAATATTTAAACCATTATCAGCTTAAATTTCACCTCAGTCTACTGTTTTTTATGCAAGTTTTTACCTTCAGGTGAGTAGCTCTCTTAAAGGCCTTGTTGCAGAGGCTGCAAACGTGACAGCGGTCCTTGCCGTGAGCTTGTCTGCAGTGGCGCCGCAGCGTGTTGGCGTTCTGGCACACCTGATTGCAGTAGTAACACTGGTTCCGATTATCAGCCTCCGTCTGGCCATCCTTCCCACCTTTATGGCCGTCGTCAGTAATCTGGATCACACACAGAGATATTAGTGAGTAACATATTATCATTACTCACAAAAGCTCAAAGCCTACACAAGCACTGGGAAAGAAATGTAATAATATTTTGGCTGCTTATGCTTATAATAAATGATTTTAGTTGAATGAGGCAGGTCTTGTCTGAAAGTCTAAAATTCAGATATCTCATGGTGCTGTATTTTCATAAAAATCCAATTTTTATGAGATTGATGGTGTTTTTAATATCTCCCAGGCAGCCTCTGATTTCCCTTCATGTCACTATAAATATCAACTGGTAGACATTTATTTCTCAAGAGCGGTAACCCATCACAATGGATTGAGCATTTGCTCAATTCATCAATGTAAAACCAACTTCAACTTTTGTTTGACAGTTCCGCCCCTGGATATCACGCTGCACAGACGATGACGAACACACTCACATTGTATCCATTGTCAGCTGCTCCGTTTGTGGACTGCGGATGATGGCTGACCAGTATGACCTGCTGGCCTGAGCTCGCTGACTGTCCTGATAGACCAGAGTCATTCAGCACTGCAGGATATGTCTGACCCTGAAGAGCAAAAGATACTCTGGTCAGGCGGCTGACAAACTACATGATGTCAAGTTTGACTCATCACACACGCTTCATGGCATCACTCATTTTGTAACGTGTTGCAGAGTCAGAGAGTCTTGAGGAATGCATTTGAAGCCGAGCTCAGTCTTAAATGAGCCATGACACTGTAAGTAAAATGTGTGTTCGTTGATGTGTTTTTCTTACCTGTGTATTGAGGTTTAGAGTGACACCTTCCAGCATACCCTGAGCATCTGCCAGTGTCAGTGTAACACTGCTATCACTGGCCACGCCTCCTGGGGACATCACTAGGCTCTGGGACACAGCAGTGTGTGACAGGGTGGTGCTGGGCGGCAGGCTTGAGACTGACAGGTGAGAGATAGACCACAAGGTTAGAGAGTGATACAGTGAGTTTATAACACTCAGTTCCTCAACTGGTTTATGACACCATTATCAACAACAAACAGACATACTGTTTATGACATATGCAGAAGGGTGTATACAAACTGTGTAACTGAATAACAGACATGAGAATTGACTGTTGGTGGAAACGGCCTTGCGCACCTTTAAGACCAATGAAACTTTTTGTTGTTGTTGTTGTTTTACACAAGTCAGCCCCAATTTAATGTGATCAGCATTTATTCTTTAATAGCCATTCACAGATTCTGTAATTACCTCTTTATATATTAGTTTTAATTTGCAGTATCAATTCAAATAGTCTACCTACCCATAAGGGATTCACAGGAAACAATGTGGCGTTAAATTCAGCGTTACTGTTATTGAGTTACTGTAATTTAATCGCATTGATAGCGGCCTTGTGGTGTGTTTCCATAGAAAGTCGATGCAACAATTTGAATAGACTCTCCAAGTGATACAAGTGATGAGTCTTAAGTACTAATTAATTTAACCGCCAGTAGTTAATGATTTTTTTTTTTAATTAGGAATACGAACAGAGAACTAAGAATTGCAATTCAATGTTTCAATTATACTTTTTTCTTCCTTGAACATCTGTGTCACTAAAAACTAAAAACTCTCCATTTAAAGGCTTTAACTAATGAAATACAATGAAATTAATGAAATCCTTCTCAGAATGAAGGATAGTTTAATTACAAAAGTTGGATGTTAATTTGTTGAATAAAATCCTTCAGTGCTGTACTTAATTGGTTTCTATGGTTACAGGCTTCGATGTAAGTTGCACTTTGGATTAGTGGTGGCAGTACACGGACAGTTGTGATGACCACAACACGTCTACCTGCATTTGTTTAGGTGACAGAACCAGCTGTCTACCAAAGCTCTTTTGCTTGCTAACTACAAATTAAAAATGACATATTTATCAGTTTTGGTCAGGGAGGAACGTCGATTATATGAGCGGTAAGTAACACACAATATTTTATTTTAACAAGTAGGCCTATATGGGACTTGCACTGTTTATTAGCCACACACAGGCTGAGCCATATTTACATACAGATTGACGGGATTGCTTTGGTCTAATCAATATAAGCAGAGATGCTCTCGGTGAAGCAGTGGGAATGTTTTCCACTTGAGTTGAGCGAGGAAGGTAATGAAGAGAGAGATGAGACAGGGAATTTGATTAAGCTTCTAGGTGAAGAGTGAGCCAGTCAACAGAACAATCAGGAAGCCGCCCTTTGACTAAACAAATCATATTTGCTCACTTCACAGCACACAAGCTCTTTACTTTCTTATCGCGATCGGTCCACACAACTATTAATTAACGATTCACACAGAGTTGTCTTACTCAAATGTACATGCTCTTGATAGACGTATATTTGCACTTCATCAAAGACAAACTTTCTGACACTAAAAGATAAAAGAAAAAGAGGAAAAATAAGATGGATGAAAAGCAACAGAGATCCCAGCTCAGATTAAAACCGAGACCATGAAGGTAAGGGTGCGTTATTTCGTAGGCTTCTAAGCCGACAAGAGATCATTGAATCTCTTTCATGAGATGATGCTCCAGAGCTCAAACGTATATTCCAAGTGTGCCTGGCTTCATTTTGCACATGCAGCCCACTTCCTGGTACACTTGAAACAACTATATGTGGCCAGCACATATTTTAAGACTGTAAGACTGGTTCTCAATTAAAAAAGAGTGAACAGAAAGCATTAAACAGAGATGCAGATTTTAAACAACTCAAAGAGTTTGCATCAGTTTTAGCTAGCTAGCTAGCTAATACTGACAATTGCCAGCTAAAATGATAAAATCTGCTAGAAACAAGCGTTTATGTGACAAACTCGATGGTGACTGGCAAATGAGAAGCCTGCCCCCGTTTTTTTTTTTTTAAATAACTTTACTTTGAAATAGAAAACCCTTTTTTTTTTAAGCAGGATGGAGCATAGTGAATAGTTCTATTGGAGTGTCTCCACTTAGTCTCACATAACCAGACCTGACCAGATCAATGCTGTGCCAGCGCTGGAGAAAAAGCTTGTTTGAATTTCTTTAAACCAATCATAATCTTCTTTGTCAGTGCAAAGGTCAGGATGCAGTGTGGAGAGTCCTGGCATTTTACTGGCTAAATCCCTGCAAAAGATGTTTTTACCATTAGCAACTAGCTCCGGGTTTGGGTGACTTGCCATTTTCAGCATTTAGGTTGCAAGCATGGAGGTTGGAGTTGTTGTTGTCTCCACTAGTGACGGGATTTTGAAAACGCTAACGCAGAGGTAGCAGAAAGGAAAGAGAATGCTGGCCCTAACCTTTCTTGGATCGCCATGTGATCTGATATTTTTACATTTTTAATTTCTGTCGGATGTCTGGATCAGGGGAGGCCTGATCCAACCATTGAAGTGTATCTGGAGCTATTTCAGCTCTACAAACAACCACTGTGATGACTCCATAGTGGGGGGCACACACTTTGGCATGCCATTTCATGAAAAGGGCATTGATTAAAAGACTGTTTCAGCCTCTCCATCAATGTTTTATGCAGAGATCTATCACTGCTCCTGTAGCGGTATTCATGCTCCCTCTTGCGCTGGCTAAGCATGTGAGTGAACTACATACACTTATTCACCTGCCATGTATACTTTTGAATTTGAAGTGGCTACAGTTTACTGCTGTTTTGATATCTGCTCTTCACCTTTTACCTGGCACATCTGATGGAAAAGCAAGGCTTTGTGTTCATGGTGTTTACGTACTGTTTGTTGTTTAAACCTGCAAGAGGTGAGAGTCGGCCCACGCAGTGTATCATTCTTTATATACTGGGAGCGATTGCAACGGCTAACAGCAGTACAGACAAGAGCCTCCCACTTAGTATTTGTGCTCATTCCATCAAATGAATGGCAATCCAATCAGTCCTGCTCAAGTGGGTTACTCTGAAGATATCTGCCCAACAGCCAGCTGGATATCTCCCACTTTGCTGATATAACATTGGCTTAAAGTGGTGGCCTCAGAGTCAAGTGGTGTTATGAGTGAGTGGAGCAGGTCACCAACGATGGCTTGATGCAGGTCAAAGATGGCTTCTGTGTTGATTTTAAGACTCACAAGAGCAAAGTTGTGTCGAACAAAGTTTATCGAAAGCGAGAGGGTAGTTTCTTTGTTGCTATGAATCTCTTAGAGGCCTATCAAAGCCATTTTATCTACAAGACAGCAAATGGTCACTAAATTATATAACTTCAATATTTCCCCTGGGGATTGGCAGGATTCTCCTAGTACAAGCAAGTAATATTCACCCCCAATTCACTTCAACAAATAAGGAAGAGAGATGTATTTTCTTACTGTCACAAATCGATTGCATGGCTGGCAGTGAGTGCAAAGAAAAGGACAGAGAAAAAACAGTTTAGATGAAAAGGTGTGTACAGTTTAACCTTGTGCAGTGATACTAGTAGCGTGTTATTCATACTGTCACCAGCACTTCATGTAGCTTGTTTTTGTTGCCAAACTGTGCAAGTAAAATTGTCCTGCCAGTTTGGATCTTGCTAATACTTTCAAGCTAATTACATCAATGATGAGATCCCTGCAGAGCGAGCAGTGTTTGATTCAATTTTCATTAAAAAAATCAAAGTTACCAAATGACCTTTCCCTGTCTTACCCTCTTGTAAGACATAATAGCTGCTTCAGCTGCTTAAAACACCTAGACACAAAACAGATACATCTATACTGGTCCTGACCTGCCATTCCAGTGTTGGCGGGGCTCTGAGGTAGCAGGTGGTCACTGGTGATGGTGAGGGTTGCGCTGGTGGGCTGGCTGCTGAGCGGTGATGCCAGCCTGATGCTGCCGTTCATCTCAGCAACATTGGGGTTGCTGTGCTGGGCGAGCAGATCCTGACCTGGGGAAGTATGGAAAAAGCAATTTTTAGTCTAGGATCCAAGACAATTAATTAATTCATCACATTTTTTCACATCTTTAAAAATGCAGGATGTAGAATATTTTGGCCCATTTGAGGAAGAAACCTCAAATATGCACCGATCATCTACCAGGGATGCTTTTTGTCCACTGCCTCTGGTTAAATAGAAAGCCAAGAGACCATCTTGCGATGGGATCACACCTGCTGCGACACCCGTCATTACTAATCAATAGTCAAACAGCCATCTTCGATCACTCAGATTGGATCACTCAACCTCACTTTTGATCTAAAGTGTGCACATGTACATTTTCTTGACTGTATCTTGCACGATCGTGATGGTATCACGCTGACAAAATCAATCCACAGACAGACAAAACCCAACAAAGTACTCAAAACTTCTTCTGTGTTAGTTACTTTTACAATAGGTGTCTCCAGGACCACAATTTGCCACGATGACACGCACACTCACTCACACACACACACACACACAGGCAGACTCACAAGTTAAAAACATAACCTGCCGAAACTGTCATGACTTGGAATCAATAACTTGTGTGGAATGAAAATTGTCTGTGCAGCGCCAGGAGAAAGAAAAACCAAAAAAAACCTGTCTAGGATTATAATCACAACACAAAATCCATCAGAGTGCTGAGTAAATGAAAGTCCAAGTCGTGCCCAGAGGAAATATATCCTACTGCTCCCGTCACGCAGGCAGGGAATGATCCATCTTGACTCGAGGGGGCTCAGAAAAAATGACAGAGCCACAAACGACCTCTACACTGTTGATACAACCTACAGTATGTCCCCAGGGCGTGGCGGCTGGTGGTGGTTTGTGAAACTCATAATCTCTAACCCTCTGACACACTGAGGCTTTTAATCTGATTTTTTTGTTGTGGCTTCGAAATGAAAGAAAAGGCTGAGAGTTATTATTGCACCTTTTTTTTCTAGCCTGCTAAAACCAGAAGGAATCAATACATACAGATCCTTGGTTTCATTTCATGTTTGTTTGTTATTGACAGTCTGCGAAAACACACGGTTAGGTGTATAGAGTGCTCCATACCTGATATGGTGAGGGTGATCTCCTGAGGGTTTCCTGCTGCCGCGCCAGAACAAGACGCCGAGGCGAGGGCTTGAGTCAGGCTGGGGTTGTTGATGGTCAGTGTGATCTCCTGACCGCTGGTGCCTCCAGTTATCAACCCAGAGCTGCCCATGACATGGCTTAGATCCTGAGAACCTGCACAATCAGAATCAGCACAGATCAGTTATTCAGCTCATTACAGAGAATATCTAGTGGTTCATTTTCTCAGCTCAGACCGTCACACACACCTGTGGCGTCCTGCTCAGAGAGGCCGGCCATTGTGACCTGAGCAGGTGTGATGGCAGAGGGCTGCAGGGCCAGGCTGGTAAGTGGGTGGATGACGACATTGGCCGACACCGAGGGGTCGGTGGTGGACATGAGTTGGCTGCCAGAGTGGGAGACGAGGCCAGTGTCGACACTCAGGGGTTGAGAGAGGAGGCCGCCTTGCTGTAATGTCTGCTGGAGGAGGGCAGGGTCGATCTGCAAGAGAACGTACGACTTCAGATGAAAGAGGAAGGGTGATATCGAGGAGGAGAAGGAGAGGGACACTTGAAAATTGAAATATGTGATGCCAGATTCATTCCAAGAATTCAGGTGGAAATTTGTAATATAATGCTTGGACTACATACTTTTCAATTCATTATATGTCAATATGTCACAACATTTTTAGTATCACGGTTGTCTATAAAGTTTCTGAAGATGATGAAGACATGACAAAACATCCTTTTGGTTATTACTTATCAGGAGTATTGATGATGGATATAAGTAACAACACTATAACCATAAACAAACTGAATTGATTCAAGCACCAGTGAGCAGATCAGAGTTGTCAAAAACAAAAAGTTTCTTTTATCACTTTTACACTTGACTGAACACAACTCATAATGAGCTCAGCTGAATCTTGTTCTCTCTTGGGATTGCAGGATTTCTCCTCCGCCAGACTGCTCATTTGGTTTAGTGCATATACGCTCTCTAGTCACATTATGACAAAAACACCCAATCTGCCATTGTATAGCTCCAAGATGCCATGCACGAACCACCATTAGCAAAGAGGGTGTCAGTGTGACAGTGGAGCTGCAGTAAAAAGCACAGCTCATAATAATGTTGCTGAAATCCTCCTAATCACATCATTACTGTACATTTAGTGCCTACATTTGCACACAAAAACATTTATCCCTTAGATATAAACAAATCTCCTCATTACAGGACAATGTTTTAAGGGTGGTTTTCTACTTTAAGTTGTGTTCATGGAGTGTTTCTTCTAGGCGCTGTATTGTAGGCAACCGGACTTGTTTCATTTTCTTGAAGATGTTTCACCTTTCAACCAAGAGGCTTCTTCAGTTCTAACTAACTGGAGGGGAGTTGCAGGCTTTTAAACTATGTGTGGGAGTGTCCTTACAGAGTCGTTAAGGACACGTGTGAGCTCTGAGTTTCAGAGTCGTTAGGGCCACTTGTGGGTCGTTGACCCAACCGGCCTTCATGTGGGTTGTTAGGGCTAGGAGAGCCCAGGTGTGAATGGTTGTTAAGCTGTCTGGGGTTGGGGACTCAGCACTGTATTGTAGGTGGGTGATAAGTAATGTCATAGGCCACCTCCTCTGTTCAAAGACGGCCGTTACAGTTTGACATAGATGGATTCCTTTACTCCTCTTTCAAACCACCTGTCTTCTCTGGCCAAGATGTTTACATTGTTGTCCTCAAAGGAAGGATTTTTCTCCTTCAGATGTAAGTTCATGGAGTGTGCAAGTACACTGCACTTTATTAAAAACTACACAAAACAAACAAAAAAGCTATTTAGCATAAACCAATCTGTAATTGAGTGATACGGTTTAGATGAATTGATGAACGCCCCAGCAGTAATTATAAAGTTGACTCATTCAATTGTCTTCTGCTCAATTAAATGATGAAAATGAGGGAATAACAAGACAAGGGCTGCATTTAAAAGAGCACTTAGCACTTAAAATGAAAGCAAACCAGATATTTGGTTAATTAAAGACCAAAGTAACAATCATTTGACAAGATGTATTGACAGAACATTAATGTACTCAAACCTTTGTGACTTACACACTTTGTCTTTATATATATTCTACACATTAGGTCTTACATGAACATTTAATCAACCATTTCACAACCTTTCTTGTATACCGAGTGCACATATTTTGGGAATGTTGAGCTAACTGTTGTATAATAATGCAATATATACCTAAAATAATATTGTGCCATGAAACTATTTGAACTATTTGAACATTGTCCTCTTGGGTCATAAGCTCATTAGCAGCATTGCGCCACACTTAAATGATACTGATTTTAAACAAATTAGTGCTAATTATATGTTGATAGTTTTTTGTCAATGATGTGAAGGTTTGGGTCCTGAAATAAACAATTACTACTCCTAACTGCTCTTCCAAATGATGCATCAAAATGATCTCATTCACCTCAATCAAAAAGTATGCTGCGGATCGTGAGCTCAATTTTGTCAAGAAATTCTGAAACTGAAGGCAACACGCCTTGCTAAGTACTTGATTCATGAACTACAGGAAAGGAAAGACACAAAGGTAATAACACAAGGTTCAGCAGGAGGCGTGTGTAACCTGTAGAGTGATGTTGTTGATGTTGGTGGTGTCGATGCCAGAGATCTGGACGTTGGGGCACACCAGGTTGGCAGGCGTCAACTGCAGGTGGATGCCGTCCAGGGTGGTGAGTCCATCTGGTAGAGACACTGTCAGGTCTCCTGCAGCTGCAGCACACACACACAGGCAAACTTAGAATTTTTTCACAGTTTGATATTAATATGCAACTGATTTTCTGCTAATGTTAAGACTAATTAACCTTCAAGGCAGCAGAGGTACAGAGTTTTCCAGCATCAATATTTTATCATTTATAAATAACCTACGCTTCTGCTCAATCAGCTGTTCATATCAGAAATGAATTGACTCGGCTAAGTGTAATATTCAAATCGCACGGAGCTGCAATTTTCTGATAAAGGTAAAATGTGTGACACAACAGCATTATAATGAAGTACTGCGCTGCTGCAGAGGTTCTGTGGCCTAAAATCAGGATCTCCAGATGTAAGAAAATGTGTTTCTATGATACAAAACCCAACCAATGTCACATCATTATGATTTTGATAGTTTTTTCAGAGTAAAAGGAAAACTGTGATGTAAAAATGATCATTCACTCTAATAGAATCATATCATAATTGCAATATCTGTCAAAATAATTGAAATATGATATTTTGACTGCCCTAATGTTCAGGTTATGGCACATAAATAAACAGAAGGACTTTTTAATAAAAAATAAATAAATAAATCCAAGATAAATTTATAGTACCAGACAAAAAGGACCCTGGAGGCAGATACATTATTAGATCTCATGTCAAATGCCAGATGTAAAGGCATGACATACAGTCCATTACACCCACTGCTACGCTTCTGAGCTACCAAAATGTGCTGCAGGTTTCTGACCAGTGCAAGGAAACCCCTGAAGTGAGGGCACTGAATATCTCATAAATAAGCACCTCCAGAAGACTGAGAGATGACAAAGATAATCTGGGAATGTATTCAATATTAGATGATGAAAGGGGAGAGGCTTTTGAACTATGGACATCTCTCAAAAATGCAGAAAACAGAGGGAGTAAGGAAGAAAGCAGTGAGTGGAAAACATTTTTGGTCACCTCCCCGTCTGTAATGCTCCAGGAGCCGTGTGGGAAAAGTAATTTCATGGCTGCCAGACTTCAGTCAATAAATTAAATTTATATATGTTTGGGAGAAAGTATGTGCATAGTGCTGTATTATGACATCACAGCTGCTGTGTAACATCCTTAATAGCATTTAAATAGCAACATAAACCTAATCCAATAAACTTTTATTATTAAATCTGTTCATTTCAAATTAGAAACCGCACATTACAGGATTTCTTAAGCAAACAAACATGAAGAAACAGATTCAATCTGACCATAAAACTAGCTTCACACATAGCCAACAGCTCACCTGCACTGAACGTCACATAAACTCATAAAAGGCTTAGTTGTGAATAGGAACCATAATCTTGAATTTTGCAAATCCTCTTTCCAAGTCAAGCCTATGCATCATTTCCTTTACCAATTTTATCATCATCGAGAAGCAATTTAATCAACATTTCACAAGTCACACAGCAAAACCTTCAATGCTCAGCTGTTGAAATGTGAAAGCCTGTTAGAGAGGCTTGAGAGAAATACCCCTTCTGTGATAACTAGATGTTTTATCTGAATCCAAAATGCAGCTAAGCTGAGTACAAACAACGTAAGTGAAGGTTTGGAAGCTCTATAAAGGATCTTCAGTACCATCATGAAAAACAGATTTCTGTTGAAAACCATCAAACAGTATCCTGTGATTGAAAGAAAGGGAGTGAACGAGAGGTGGCTTGTGGTGATAAAGCACCTTCCTCCTCCGAGCATGAGCCTCATCAGGCACTGTGATAAAATGTATTTCTTCGTGAGATTGAGTACTGGCTGATATTGTAAAGGATGATCCCCGCAGCATTTTAGTTACACTCACAAACATTGGTGCATTAATCATCACCCTGACATTACAATCATAGCGAAATGCCAATAAAATGTGTTGTTTGTGGGGATTGTATACCATCTCACAGTGAGTCTGTTAATAGAATTTACAGCCTGTGTTTTACTGTCTCAGGTCATTTCATCCTCTAAAATTGATGCCTGCAGACCACGGTGAACTATAACAGACTGCTGAAATCTTGCAAAGCTGCTCTACAGTACACCACTCCAAGTAAAATATGCTAATTTTCTTATCTTCCGCTTGGCATGATTAATTACAAGCTGTTTTTCTCCGTGTGTGTGTCTTTGGGTGTGCATATGTCGACCCATCCACAATCCCTACCTGACATGGAGGCAGGCAGGATGGCCTGTCCCACCAGCCCCTGTTGCAGTAGATTTTGGTCAAACTGCCCTGCCAGGACTTGGTTGGCCGGGAGGTAAATGTTGGGGTCAGAGTTGGGCGTTTGGAGCAGACCCACTGATTGAAGAGCCTCTGAAGTTGCCGTTTGCTGCCCATGGCCTGGTCCCACAGCCTGCCCAGTCGCCCCATGGTCCTGAACCTGACTGGCCTGACCACTCGACGACGCAGACCGTTTGGATTTGTTTCTGTCGCTGCTTGGCCGGAAGTGGCACTGGATGTGGGTTTTGCGGTGGCCTGAAGTTCTGAAGCGGAGCTCACAGAAGGGGCATTTGAAAGGCTTGGAGCCGGTGTGGAGGCGCATGTGCACCTTTAAGCTGCCTTTTGTGGAGAAGGAGGTGTTGCACATGTGACAGCTGAACAGTTTCTGACCTGCAAAGACGAGGAGACACAAGTCATGTTTAGCTGACTGCACCTTGGCAACTTGTCTCTTTGCAGTCAAAATGTTGCAAGTCTTGGGACAGCCCCATTTTATCAACTCCCCTTTTCCTTCCTGAACAACATGAATACAGTACAATATATTCCAATTTAAGAAATATTTTAACATTTTGGGAAATGTTGTTTGCTTGCCAGGAGCTAAATGCCAATATTGATACAAATCTCCTATCGATATGCTTAACATGGAGCCAGTTATCTTAGCTCAGCAAAAACCCTGAGAATGGGAAAACAGCTTAAAAGAAAAAACATCTCCCAGCGCCTCTAAAGCTCTCTTATTATTACCTTGTTTATTTGAGCTGTTCAAAATGTGATTTTATGTGCGGCTGGACAATTTCTGGGCCAGACTCTAACTTCCTGGAGTCTGATGCAAACCCCCATAAAACCACAGCATGTTCATTTTTACACTTGGTTTTCTATACAGATTAAAGACGCTACAAGGAAATTTAAGGTTTTTGTTTCTGGCAGCCCCTGTCGACAAAAGCAGTATGAGCACAACCGCCACATCTAATGAAGATTTTCTTTATTCTTGCTAGCATGAGCATTTGTTTTTAAAACGAGTGAAATAAAGAAAACATATTTGTAACTTAGTTATAATTCTGCTTTTCTTTTATAAGTACAGCTGTTTGCAAAATGAATCGCAATGAGGTAATGTATCTATTTGTGGCCAATCCTCTTCCTCGTGGTCTTATTTGGTTATGTAAGTTAAATAGAGGCACCAGTATTAAAATAAGACTGTTTTATAACCAGTTAATAGTTCTTTGTAGTACATTTAAACAAACAAGATATCACATGTTAATTAGTCAACTTTAGAAGTGCTAAAAGGTGAATTTGGTTGTCTATGGACAGAGGTGGGCTAACCATTTCATCCTGTTTCCAGTCTTTAGCTAAGGTAAGCTGACTGACTGCCGGTAATAGCTTTATATTTACCATACAATCATAAGGGCAGGATCAATCCTGTCATTTTGTGTGTATTTTTAAAATGCTAAAATGTACCTTCAGAAAATCTAAATATAAGTTTCTATTATGTTCTCTGATCTTTGCAGAGCCTGTATCAAATCTCCTGTCTTGTATCAAAAACTTCTTCAAATATGACTTTAATTCCACAACTAATAAGAACCCTGAAGAGTAAAATTAAAACAACTTTAAGAGACAAATTCTAGCAATAAAACTCCAACCTGTATGTGTCTTCACATGACAGTCCAGGGTAGATTTCACTGTGAAGCTCTTCCCACATTCATCACACTTGTAAGGTCTCTCTCCTGTATGGATCCGAATGTGCCTGACATTGAAGCGGATGGACACAGGGCACAAAGACAAAAAAGAGATTCATGGTTGGAACAAAGAGAGCAAGTAAATAATGGAAGCAGACGGCACAACATTCAGGCTCGCCAGTGTTTAATTGTTACTACCCATGAGCACTCTTCCATATCACGCCTTTAGCTCCCAGTGCTGTTGTTGTGCGGCCTCCAAGAACTTGCACTTTGACTTCAAATATGAACATTTAAATAATAAATGTGGCTCAATGTGGAGAATATGAGTTGCTTAGGAGAGAAAAACAAATCAAAGCTCAGTTTATAAAAGTGGTTGGAACAGGTCCAATAACATGGACCAGCTTCTGAAGAGTGTATTTATTTCTACCACATAAACAATTCTTATCCCAAAGCAAAGCGTTTTCACATTCTTTCAGTCATTTTCCAAATGTTATTATTTGTAACGTATTGTCATTTTTGCACTTTTCATCTTCAATTAGGAAATCTGGCACATTAATGCCTCTGTAAATTGCACAGAACAACCCACTCACCCATGACATGCTGTTATGGTGTGTTTTAGGGTTCAAATTAATGAACTGACAGAAAAGAAGACAGAACTTGGCTGCTTTGTTAAATCATGCAGAATTTTGGCTACATAGGAGTAAGGGAAAATAACTCCATTTAGACAGCAGAAAAACCTGGCTACACCTCTCCTCAGATTTAGTCTTTATGATGCAAAAAAGGAGGCCAAAGAAGGCAACTTCTTACCAATCATTTCATATTCCTGTATTTAAGTATGTTTGTAGTTTCTGCACACCTGGGGGTAAAAAGGCTAACATGTTGCTTATATGTGCATACCACCACCTACTTTATTGTGATCACCTTTACATGCTTTCTATCAAATAAGTTTTGCAATGAGACATTTTTATCTACTGCTTTTTACATAGCAGTGCTAATTAGATTAGTTTTCACACATTTGTGGGATCAACTGCTCATGTTACAGTTATTATCGTCATTACAGATCAGAATGTGTTGGTATTATGAGCCATATATATACTGAATGTCCACAATTATTAGAAAAGGCCAAAGTTGAAAAATTCTGGAATTTCTCTAAAGCAATCGTAAAACAATGTGTTTGGTATATGAAGTATTTGAATTGTATCTGAACTTTGCCTCATAAAGTTCATGGCCGTAGCTGACATGTTGCTCCTAAAAGACTATATGTGATATTTACCTGACAAGGTCGCTGGGCTTCTTGAAGCTCTTGGGGCAGAAACTACAGCAGTTGGCGAACTTGGGTTCTGTTTCCAGTTCCACGGCCTTGTCTTTGATTTCGCTGATTCGATCCCTCTCGGCCGCCGACTGGGCAAGGATCCGCTCCGACACCGAGGCCTCTTCGCCGGGATCCTTCGCCAGCTCGGCTGCCTGCTCCTCGGTGAAAGTGATGATTTCTAGGCCCCTCCTCTTTGCATTCTTTTGCTCCCCATCATCATCCTCATCCTCCTCCTCTTCCTCGACGTCTTGACTATCCAGACCTATAACTGTGAGATATGGGGCCTGTTATCACTGTGTGTCTTTCGGTTACACCTCGTGCTAGGCAGCTCAAGCTAAGGCGAAGATGTGTTTGAAATGAAACACTTTCATCTTGAGTCTTATCCCAGCAGCAGGAATTCTGCTCGAAAATTACACCAGATTTTCTGAACAGTAGTGAAGAAACAACTTCAAACCTTCTGTTCATTATTTAAAAAAACACAAAAAGCAATTTGTTTCATGCTGACAGACTGTATATGAGCGTTTTCCCTCATTCTAAAATCATTTTCATGTTCTTGTACATGTAATGAAACATCCGACAGTCATCTCGGCATCCTTACTTTGATCCTCCACGGCATGCTCCTTCTTCATATGCTTTTTACACAGCAGGCTGGTCCTGAAGCTCTCGTCACACATGGAGCATTTGAAAGACTTGATGTGAATTATCATGTGGCGGTTCAGGCTGCCGTTGGTGGTAAATGAGGCGTCACAAACATTGCACTTGAAGGGTTTTACTCCTGTCAGTGAGAGATGAGAGATTACATTTTAAACTCTTTGGGAGTTTTTAATGAAGAAAGTTCATTCAAAAACAACTTAAAAACCCCAAAATATAAAACTGGGTATCTTTTTGTATTCTTTCTCATTTACCTTGTGTCCTAAGTGCTAAAAGTCCCTAAAAAAGAACTTTAATGACATTTTGTTATATTTGCATTTTGATGTATCTTGAATTGCACAGCACACAGTAACAATTGTCTGGATTCCAATATAAATATGACATATTAAATCGTGTTCGCGACCGTTAAAGGCTTCATCCGTCAAATCAGATCAATTTAGGACGACAATTGGAGATTTCTCAGCACCTGGTACAAAGCGAGCTCACCTGTATGTGTATTGAGGTGGGACTTCAGCACTCCGGCTGATACAAATGCTCGTCCGCAGAGGTGACATCTGAATGGTTTCTCCCCAGTATGGGAGCGCACATGCTGCTTCAGATGGCTTGACTTTTTGAAGCCCTTATTACACCAATTGCACCTGTAAAGGAAAAGAAAAGAGCCCCGTAATTGTTGATGTTGTTTACACTACCACTCACAAGATGCCAAATTTGAGGATAAACTGACAGACCCGAAAAGGTAACTAGTCCGCATAGTCACTTGACACATTAGTCTGATGATGGGCTTGATTTATATTTAATGGAAATGAAAGGTTGAATACATTCCTAAAAATGTAATAAGGCAATGTTCTGTGCACACTATCTACCTTCTTTGCAGTTTATTTTGAATCTTAACTCTCTAGCTCTATCTGTTCAGCAGCTTGCAAAGCAGGGACACAGCGTGCATACACGTCTTTCTTTTACAAATGAGTATGTTTCCTTAATAATCTTCGAGCAAAACTGCATTTTCTACCAGGATTTATCATAGACACCACTGAAATCCCAGTGATGTGACTTAATGTCGCTTTGAGAGCGGCATTCAGCAAAAATGATAAGCCTTTTGCTGACAGCCAAGTGTCCACAGTCCCCAAAGCAGCTGGTAGGTGAAATAAAGGTTATGTTTGTTATTTGTCACATTGGCAGGTTTGAGATACTGTTAATTAAACTGTGTGATGTTCTGAAACACTGAATACACCTGGAATTATGTCCATGTCACAGGAAGTAAGGGAGTATAAATGCAACTTTTCTATTGAGTAGAAAACATAATTAATTTGGGTTTAAAAGTAAGCCATTGACTTCACTATCATATTTTCAGTTGAAGCTTTGGTTGATGTGTCTAATTACAGAGTGTCTCATTCCATTTAATGAACAAATATGAAACCGGACTGTATACACACTATGCCTGTATTCACTGATCAGCCACAACACTGAAACCACTGACAGGTGAAGTGAATAACATTGATCATTCCGCTACAATACAATGATCTGCTGGGAAATCTTGAGACCCTGTTTCCATGTGGGGCCACTCGAACACAGTTGCAGCAGGTCATAAAGAGCTCAAGGCATCAACAGGGTATTCCCCTGATCCCAATCTGATTGAATATCTTGAGACATATTGAAACAAGTCTGGTCCATGGAGCCCCACTTCATAAACCACAGGACTCAAACCCCTTTTTCAAGGTGGTTCGGGTGCTGGTTCAGAGCCAGTGCCCACTCTGGATTCAGTTCTTTGCATTTTGACAGCCAAAGGACTGCCAGAAAACTGGTTCCAAGGCAGCACCAGGACGTTGCTGGTCTAGAACAAAGACCTGCTTATGCCAGGTGCTGGGGGCAGGACTATTGTGACCAAGAACCAACTAAAAGCACTTATGACCACCATTTTTAAAAAACCAGAGCTAGTGTAGCGTGTTATGACTTATCCATCGAATAATCAAAAGATTTTCACTATGGATGCCCAGTCGGAGCAAAAGTGGCCTGAGGACTGGTCCTGTTTGAATGCAAAGTAGGCAAGCAAAGCCAGGAGCAACACTTGTAAAGAGTTTGATCCTGGCGAGAGTTACAGTAGTTTTTCCTAGCAATGCAGGGAAATTGGAGACGTATACAGTGACTGAATGACCGCTGCCAACGTCCTGGTGCCAGACACCACAGGACAACCCCAGAGTTTGGTTCCATGTCTCGACGGGTCAGAGCCAAGTTTGATTCATGATGCAGCTTTCTATGGGTAAACTAATAGAAAAAAATCAGTATGACGTAAACCTCCTGAAGTACTTATGCATACTGGTCCAAGTCTCAGTATTTGATTCTGTCCCGATCTGCAATGACACTCTAATTCATCTTGATCAATGACCAAGTAAGAGATAGATTTTGACCAGAAAATGCTGTACCAAGGGAAAATGCAAAGAGGAGACCAGCAGAAGATAATGCCCAGAGATGGAGAACCTGTCGGACAGAAAATGGTTGCTTTACCCACCACCGCTCATCGGGCCCAAGTGCTGCAGTGCAATCATGTGTAAATGCCAAAATGAATGGGCAAAAGCCACTCATGAGTTACATAGAGTTTGCCAAACTGCTCTCAAAAGTACTCTGACAGCACAAACAAAAAGATTTTTTGGTCGGATGGGACAAAAATTGTACTCTCTGGCATTTACTTTTCATTTTTTAATACAATTCCTTCTGTGACATGTGGCATTGGCAGCATGATGATTGGCGAGAACTGAGAGGGCATTGAACAGAGTGCAAACAGAAGCAGAATTGGCAAAGATTCACTTTCCAGCACGCATTGCTCAGCCAAGGCAACAGGAGTAGTTATGAAAAAGTCACTGAAGGACCTCAAATGGCACAGCCAAATAATGAACCACAACCATCTTGGCCTCCTCCTTCTCCGCCCACCAAGTACAGCTACAGCAGGAACTGAAGCTGTCCAGCATGAATCCCCTCTGGGATTTCAAACTTGTTTTATGAAATCTAACGAGAGTGTCTGTGGGGGTTTGCTCTTGCAAATTAAATTTAAAATCTGACCACCACTTGTCGCTTTTACGATTTGTGTTCTATTTTGTCTCTGCATTGGGTGTGCTGTCAGTCTGTAACACATTTCCTGTCTCCACCAGGTCTCTATGAAAAGGAGAGCCTGTGTTTTAATGAGATTAGCTGTCGAAATAAAGGGTAAACAAAAAAATACACGAATAAATAAAGTCTATTCTAAACATAGATTACACAGAAGGCAGAAATGATCTCAGATAAATACAGGTGTGCAAAAAGAGCGGAGGAAGACTTGAAGCTGTAATTACCACTACTGGTGCTTTTACAAAGGGATGGAATTTAAAATGTGAGAAGGTGAGTGCACTTTAAAATAAATAAGTCAGATTTAAACCTGTAGGCTCTCTTGCTGTTGTCCTCACTGTCATCCTGGTAGTCCTGTGTTTCAGTGGTCAGCTGAAGCTCACCCTGACTGCCCTGCTGAAGAAGTCCATTTGTCTAGATAAGAAAAGACAAATCAACAAAATGCACTCACTTTAACACAGATAAACATACTGTACATGTATCAAGTGTCTTTGATCTAATTTAGATATGTCTTCAATGGGAATAGTTTGACATTTTGGGTTCTAATTCACTCAGTCAAATGATAAATATTTCACGTTGGTGTTAGTATTTTTAAAATGGAGCTAAAACAGATTATGTTAGCATAAAGACAGGAAGCCTAGGAGTAAGAGATAGCTTGGCTCTCCAAAGTTCAAAACACAGCAAATCACTTGTAGTGTACTGTTTAATACCCTTTGCTCTACAAACTAATGATATTGTGTTATTCAAGACGGCTGTTAGAAATAAGCACAAAGTGAAAAATAGAAGATGAAAATGAATAAAAACACAACAGGCTACCCAGTGTCTTACATAATCGCTGATTAAGCCTTAAATCTTAAATATCATTAATAACAATAAGTCTGACAATGTTTTGTTCAAATGTGCTATTTAAATCTGAGATTTAAAAGGACAGGTGAATGTAGGTAGTGGATAAGGGCACTCCTGGAGCCCCGTAACTCACCACCTCAGCACTGGAAACATGGAGCAGATTTGGCGGATGATAGCTGGAAGACAGGGCCTGAGACTCCAGGGTGCTGGAATCCTGAAGCTGCTGGACAGTGGAGAACTGGGGCTGACTATAGCTCGAGTCAGTGATGGTGAAGCCTGAGGGGAGTCAAAGGAGAGGGATCAGTCTCTAAAGTTAATGATCTGATTTAAAGGAACTATCATCGACTGACTGCAATATTGGCTCTTCAAGGAATTAAAACAATACATTGGCTATTTGATTTTCTATTGAATAATTATTCAACAGTTTTTGACTTTGCAAGTACACATACACTATATAGATACTATAGTGCAGTTTTGTAAGCAATGGAAGAGTTTATAGTAAAAATGCTCACCAAAAGAAAAACCTAAAGATTGAAACACAATTTTGTCTCTGAGCAAAAATAATATTATTATTTGCACAACATAGCAAAATAACAGACAGAAAAATGGCCCATCAAGAGGATGGATGCCTTTTATAGATTTTGAATTATTGAACTTTGAGCAAAACAAATCAATCACTGAAATTGATGACACCTGACACAAAATTATTTTAAACCAAATACAAGCTCAGGGATTACAGCCTGCAGCAGCTATATGATAGATGATGAATAGCCTTGAGTCTGTTATTTCTAAGAGATCTGTTTGTAACCCATCCAAAACCCCTCAAAAACACTAGACAAGGAATGTTATGTGACCACAAATAGCTGTTGAAGTGCTCATATGTAACTAATTAATGCATTGAAAGAAACAGTGACGAGCATTAACCTCTGGCATACGTGTTACTGTAACCTAACATTGTGTTCATATATAGTTATCAATGTATTTATTTGTCATTTGCTGATGACTCTAAAGTAGGTAGCACAGATGCTATATTAAACAGTAACTAGTTATCAGATGGAGTGTGTATGAACAAAAGATAAATATTGTTCATTTTTTTGTTGTTTATTGTAACAATGTGCACAATGTTTGCACATTTTAGCAAGCAAGCAGAAATAATGCTGATTTTAATAACAGGCATGCATGACGAGGAGAGCAAGCTTGGTCTATGAAATTGATCCGTCAGAAAATGTTAATACTGCATTTAAAAAGGAACAATATTGGTTGGTTTCTAGGTCTATCACTTATGGTCTGATTTTTTATGAATTATTTGACTGTATTAATATATTGTTTCTTGTTTTTTTATTTATTTAGTGACCAGGTGGGCGCTGCGCTTCACTAATGTACTCTTGGAATATATGTTGGTATGTGTGTAAGTGTTATACTGTACTATTGTGTCAGTATATCATTCACCTGCTGTGTGCCATTTGACTTGTGTATCCCTTCTGGTGATTAAAGTTATTAAATAACGTAACATTAACTTGTCACCTGCCTTTGACTTACAAACACTCAGAAATGTGCGGTCAAAAAAGTATTCTAATTTATGGGTTGAAAATAATAAAACTGTTCATTGAAATTCTGTTTCACTATTCAGTCTACATTTGACTGAAAGACTGTTTTCTATACAGTTTAAATTTAGAAATTTGTATTCAACCAATTGCAATAGATTTCAAACTTGGTTCTTTAAAGGTTTTCAAATTGGACAAAACACAATAAACTACTGAACCCAAAAGGAAAAAAAGTTCAAAGCTCCTTTTTGTAATTTTTACCAATCCGGGTGCTCATTATTTATCCATGTGGCAGTTTAAGAGCCTCTCATTTGCTGCATAACCTCTACTGTATGTGAACCTCAAATGAGGCACAGCGCAGTCACCTGTGAACTTGGAGCTGTGGCAATTTACCAAATGAGACTCTGAGATAAATGAGATGGCTGTTTTGAGAAAGCGCTGTATTACAAAAAACAAGACAACACAGGGTTTCCCACATAAAACCCCAGGGATCAATGTCACAACCTAGACCAATCCCAACTACATTATACATGGGAGGGGAATACTGTGTCCTCATGCCCGGGCACATGAACCTTGTGCTCTTGAAAATGTAATGATACTCAAGGCCATACTGCCCTAAAATGATGAAATTCCAGGTCTGTTCTTGACAGATAAAGAGGTTGCAGTGCCTTCTGAGGGAACAGAACAGGTAGATCTGCCTGACAGATGTTTGCTGCCCAAAGTCCAATATTCTGCTTCCACAGCACCTAGGCCACCAAAACAGTCAGTTGGCATCGTGGCAACTTGGTGGAGTAAAGCAGCAACCATATGCTTGAGAGCACTACACTTGATTAAGATTTATACTATGGAGAGGGCGAGAATGGAGAGAGATGGAAAGACACTTTCACAGATGGTACGTGTAATATGGCCAAATTAACTGTTCAGTTCGTGGTGGGACTTGTAGAGTCTGGCTTTTTCTGACAACCAACAACTGCTGTCTTATTCGACAGACTGGTGAAGCTGAAAGAAAGTTTATTCTATCATTAATGTTTTTGTTTGATCGACTTCTTTTTAATGAAATCTAAAGTGAGAGATTTCATTACTAACTTACCAACTCGCTAAAGCTCGTGACAAAACTGTGTGTGTTTGTTGTGTGTTTGTACCTTGCGTTAGAGCTTGCTGGTCGAAGGAAGGCTGAGGGAGTGCTGGTGTCTCAAACTGGCTGATATTCTGAGGCAAAGCATGTTGGGTAGTCACATACGAATCTGTCCCCACAGAGAACGAGATGCACAGTAATACAACAGGTTAGTAGGCTGGTACTCACAAAGACAAAGACTGATAAAAAGGATATTTTAACTGTTAAGGCACAGAAAGCAGTCATTGTTCTAGTCTTGTTGTTATTTTTGTCTTCATGTTTGCTGTTCACACACTGTGTATGCTCAGGTCACCAATCAACACAAACAGTGTCTCGTGGAAATAATTAGTCTAAATAATTATATCAACTACACACAGTTCATCGTGGCGAGTCAAGTGAACTGTGAAAACTGACAATTGGTTCATTATAAAAATAATAATTGCAAAAATAAAAGAGAAACAAATTGGGGTTATACTGGGTCTAGCTCATTGCTGCATATAACTATGAAAACACTATGAACCCGTCTCCACCTTTAAATGTTAACAATGTAAGTCCTTTGCATGCAGCGTAAATGTCAGTCTATACGCCATTAAAATGTCATCAAATATACACAGCTGAGGTCAAGAGTACTGAATTTGACTACACGACATGCATTTTAAGACTGAGGCAGTTTGGTGTTTCAGGAGAATCCATATGAAATAGTTACAAAAAGTAAACTGTGAAAAACAACTTTTAGAAATTGAAGTAGATTGGTTGGTTTAATTCTGAAGTACTGGTCTTTACAGATGGATTTTAGGGTTAGCAATGCCATGTTATGTGTGGTTTGAGAGGTCTCCATAGTACCAAAATGACACATTCTCAACATATGCCTTAACTGGATCATTCTCAGTTTTTTTCTAAAATCTCGGACGAAAATCTGTGTTCTGAGGTTTAAATGTGAACCATTTATTAAAATTTCAAGCGGCAACTTAGTGATTTGAAGAATAATGTCATTGTTACAACAAATTCCAGGAATTTTGTGGTTACTTTGCGTCTCTCTGTAGACATTTGATTGACCTTCCAACAACAAACACACAAGACGCTGTCATCCAGGATCCCTGAGTCTGTACCCTGTGGTCCTGCTGCTAATCCATCCATGATGTGCAACCACTGGCAACACCTCTGCCCCTGCTTACCTTCTCCTTGGACAAGGGGTTGGTCAGTCAGGGGTGCCTCCAACGTCACTTGTTGACTTCCATTCACCACCTCTGACTGGCCCAGACCCAGCATGCTTTGCTGGTCTGCCGAGGAAGCAGGTGGTTGCTGGAGGGAATCTCCCTCTATTTCCACCTGCATATCGTGGGCCACAGTGCCTCCACCTAAGGGGTCGTCTGTTGACTGGGGCTGCAGCTGCTGCGCCAGTTCATACCTGATATGGCAGAACAAGAAATGCACAATCTTAAAATAATGATTGATGCACATTTGTGTTTTTATATTTAAAACCACAAAGTGTTTTTATATTTAAAACTACATATATAAAAACCATGACAAAGCCCAAACCTGTGTGTCTTCATGTGCTTCCTGCAGTTGGGTGATGACTTGAAGGTCTTCTGGCAGTAGGGGCACATGTAAGGTCGGAGGTCGCTGTGGGTTGTCATGTGGCGTCGCAGGCTACCGCTGGTGGTGAACGTGGTGTCGCACATCAGGCACTTGTACGCCTTCAGGCCGGAGTGGGTCCTGATGTGAGCCTTGAGGACTCCTGAGGAGGCAAAACCTCTACTGCACTGCACACACTTGAAGGGCCTTTCTCCTGTGTGAGACCTGAGGTGATAAAATGATGAAGTGATTTAAAATGTGGTCATATTTATACTGGAAACATCTTTCCAAGTTTTTTTAATGTTTTTTTTTTTTTTAATGTGTTGCCGTCCAAGCTTCATCAGTGAATCAAGGGAGCTGTCACAACTGGCAATTATGGATCCTGTTCGATCCTGCCACCAAAGAAGACAAATACAGGGACAGACTAATCCTGTGAGTCTGTCACAATGTGAAGGCTAGAAAGGTTAACAGAGATACACAGATCAAAAAATCTTAGTGCTTAGGCTACTGATCATTCTTAATGCTATTTAATGTTCTCTTTATGCACGTAGGAAAAGGCCATTTTAAATTTAGTCTAACTACGTGCACTGTTGGGGTATTAAAACAAAGTACATAACTCTAAATGACCTTGAAATACAGCATTAGATTTGCAATAATGGGAATGGGTATAGTATTCGGTTGATTTGATGATTCTTGTTTGATGGGAAATTGGGGGTGTTCCTGCCTTTTATCTATCTGTTTACTACTCAATTCTTTTTTCACACCCTCTTCTGGCTTGCATCAATTTCAAAACCTCACCTCCCATAGTACAAATTGATCAGATTTGTAAACATGTCTTCTCCTGTTCTGCTCTTTGAGTTTTGACTGTGTGCCGACAAGCTTAAGTCTTAAGCTAAAGTAAACTTACTAAGCTGAACACTATTCTCTGTAGTTCCCTGACATGATTTGAAAGTTCAGAAGAACCATTTCCAGAGAGTGAAGAGATCTGCTGCTCTGCCCTCCTAAACGGAAAGGGACAATGTAATGGTAAGTGAATAGTCAGTCAAGCAGTAGGGTTCATCCTCTGAGAAAGAGAAATACAAATAGTTGGCATCAGGGATACTTCCATCAAAGTATTTTCAGTTAAGTTCCCTTGGAACCCATACAGAGTTAATGTAGCTAAAATCAGGATCTGTTTTGTGTTTCCATTGCAGACAGTACTCGGGTGGTTGTTAAAAGCTGGGTGTTGGGGGCAACCTTTCACTTTTACAGATGTTGGAAAATATCAGGAGAGACTGGACACAAAACTCTCCCTTCAAATGTATAACGGACAGAACCACATTCCTTGGTGGAAATGTGGCTTTAAGTCATACTTGACGAACAGAGCCAGTAATTGTTGGTGATGCCCCTCTCTGATTTTCTCTCTGAAATTTGGATTTCCTGCAAAAATACAGTGTGAACGCTGACAGCTGAAGTGATTTTGGAAAAACTGCTGAATATGCAGAAATGTGAAAAATAATTGCCTGAAATGCATAAAACTATAATGCATTGCACTACACTGCTTATGTAGTAGTAGCAGAAGTAGAAGTAGTAGTACAAATAGTCGTAGTAGTAGTAGTAGTAGTAGTAGTAGTAGTAGTAGTAGCAGCAGCAGAAATCATAGTAGTACAAGTAGTCGTAGTAGCTGGACATATGCTGAAGTAGTAGCAGAAACAAATTTGAAAAAATCCCTTGATATCTGAACAGTTTCTGTATCTCCAAATTTGTAGGAGGAGAAGCCGGACGAAAAACATGCAGAAGGCGGAATAATAAAGGAGAAGAACAATAGTGTGAATGCCTATAGCAATGTATCAATTATCAGCAGATGAATCAATAAATATTTAAATAGTTATATAAGTGACATAGTGTTACCTGACATGCTGTTTCAAATGGCTCGATTTCTTGTAGGCCTTACTACAGAACTGGCACTTGTATGGCCGGTCATTGCCCACCACCTCCAGGTACTGTTGGAAAGCCAAGCGAGGGTTCTGGGATGGGATGAGGCCTGTTGAGCAGCATGTGAACAAGAGTCAGGCGGACAACTGAAGGATACATTCCACTTCAACCCAAGGACAACTGTCTACAATTGTGAACACAGATGCAACATCGGCCACATATGCCTGTGAACACGTGCTCTTACCAAAGTCAGTGATGAGGATGGGTTCCTGCAGGGGGATGTCAGGCAGAGGTAGGTTACTCTTGGACACTTTGGCTTTGTTGGTTTTTCGAGGGAACTTGTGCTTCTTCTGCTGTAAGCTTTTGAAGTGAGAAGCAATGTGTGTTTTCCTGTGGCCTGATGTGCGAAAGATCTTGTCACAGTGAGGGCAGGGGAAAGGACGGGCACCTGGGAAAAGTGGGGAAAAAATAACACTTTTGGAGAATTAGTATTTAGAGAATTACACTGAATCTGACATATGAACAAAAAGTGAAAGATTCCAAAAAGCTGCCCCTAAGCCAATCTAAATAAAATATGAAACTCACACATAAACCAAAAAGCAAGCTCATATAATTTTTATTAAATTTTTTCTACAAAATGTTACAAAGCCTTTCAAGTAGCAGGAGACGATATATATTTCTATAAAATCCAAATTACAGCACAAGGAAAAGTGACAAAGATAAGAAAGTGTATGAGCACATAGCAGCCGAGGACATATTTATCAAAAAAGACTTAGCTTAGAGCTAACACATAACCAGAACTAAAGTAAACACCTAACATAAACAGTGCCATTACATAGCAATTAGAGAGACAACACTACTGCACATTGCACAGATGCACATAATAATCAAACTGTTACACAGTTTTGTTTATTCACACTAATGCTGACATTTCATGTCCAGGGGAGGATCCTTTAAGGTAATCTCTCTAAGAGCATAAACAGAATGATTGCAAACACATGATGTCAATAAGGACTCTGTCTGTAGCAGCATATTTACACAGGTCTAGCTCTAGTTATATGCCGTATAATTTATAATAACATTTAGCTGAATACTAAATGATAGAGGCTGCCAGGAAACTGAAAACATTATGTTGACAGTTCATATATGTCACCTGAAACTTATGCAAATACTGAATATGTTGGCATACAGAATACTGTTCAACATGTGCATGATGCGACATGAGAAATAAGCCAATAAAGTGAAATAAGTGCATTCAAATGTTGATTTTACTTTGGTTTTAAATGTAACCGTTTCATGAAGTGGACCTGCTTCTCACCTGTATGCAGACGCATGTGTACTTTCATGCTGCCAGAAGTGGAGAAGCACTTCAAACAGCACTGACACTCAAAGGCCTTGATACCCGTGTGCGTTTTCATGTGTGCTGTGAGGGTGCTCTTGACAGCAAAAGCTCTGAAGCACTGTTTGCACTTGAAAGGCTTCTCGTGGGTGTGGATACGGATGTGGCGGACGAGGTCGCTGGGTTTCTTGAACTCCTTGGAGCAGTATGGGCAGCCATGCCAGCGGACGCCGTTCTCCTCCCTGATAGAGCCTAGAAAGGAAGGGAGAGTCACGCAGCTGTGGTGTTTCTTTCAGATGATGGCTAGGTGCTGCAACTGAAGGCTGTTATCACTGAATTAATCTGTTCTATACTGTTGCAAATCATTTATTGCAGACAAGCATGTATTTTTTAAGTTGCTAATATTTGGTGTATAACATTTACTTGGTGAACAATTAAAGTAATTCATTAGTTATTATCTGAAGATTTCTTTGTGATTAACTTCATAATCTTTTCTGCACCATGGTTTACATTCTGTGATATCACCCCTACCTGGCATTTGTATAGGTTTCTTGAAAATGCTCCTTTTCTTCTCCCTGACTGGTTTGTCAGGACCTTGTACTTTCTTGCTCTCTACAGCAGCGCCCTCAGTGGTCTGGTTCTGCGACTCTCTGGACGTGGCTTCACCCTGTGGCTGGACCACACTCAGCCCGCTGTTCTCCAGGGCTTGCTACAGAAACAGAAGAGTAAAGGCCACAGCTTAAAAAGCCTTCATGTACAAAACACTACAGTTATTTAAATTCCAGTCAAATCTTAGTACATTATGTTTGCCATGGTCCAAAGCTCAGTATTAATCACATCGTTTTGTGCTGGAGAGCAGATGCTCTATTCAACTCTCCAGCAGTATTGATTTATAAAGTTTCCTGGTCCAAAATCATTATCATTCTGTTTGGATCATGTTTCCACCACTGTGAAAAATCCTGACACTAAATCAGCAAAGGAAAGCAAATCATTTAGGTTCAAACAAACATTATTTCAGAGATCACTGACTGAGTTCTGAAATTCCTCTTTTCATCCATTTCTGTGTCCACATATATTCCCAGTGTGGGTCCTCCAATTTCCATCTCAATCATTTCCACATAAATGGTTCGACTTACGTTTTAAGATCCAAAGTGCTAGGTTCTGATGTGTGTGTGTGTGTGTGTGTGTGTGTGTGTGTGTGTGTGTGTGTGGAGCTGTATGTTTGTGTTTGTGTGCTCTTGTGCCTTATAGTTAGCACCTCACACAAACAGAGAGACACCAAGAATCTTCCAAATAATGAGTTTTTGTTTATCCACTTGTGCATGTCATGTGCAGTCCTTAAAAGATAATAATATCTCATTCGCATACTGCAGGTTAGGTTTGAAGACTGTGGTTCCCAATCAGTCTGCTGGACTGTGAGTACCACTGAGTTTTGATCTCATCGTCTAATTTATTTAGTGGGTGAATGTCCTTCGCTCACCTGCAGGATGTCCGGGTTGATGGCAGTTTCCATGGCAATCGCTGGCTCTGGAGGTTGGGGCTGAGGTGTCTCCCCACTGACCTGTTCAGAAAGCTCTAGAAGTTGCTGGATGACATCTGTAACTCCCTCGCCGCCCTCTGACCCTCCAGTGGCCTGACCTGTTGTCTCTGTCTCCTGAGGGAGAAGAAGAGGGGCAATGTACCGGGGGGACAGGCGGTAATTTGAGAGTGGACTTTATTAGGGGCTCTCTGGGACATGGAGTTAGCAGAGCATTGGGCAGTAAGTGTCAGCCTCTGTGTGACTCATTGACACTTGTATCATGCATCATGCCAACAATGAGAATGAAATCAATACACACAGTAGCTGTGGTTAAATCAGCAAGTATGGTTCGTCCATGGATATGAGGCATGTTGCATTTTAACATCACTAAACTGTAATGAATAATTACTCATTAATCACCTACTGATTACCAAATAATGTTGACACATTGTTAGCATTGTTGTAAACAATAGAGGCCATCACTTAGAAGACTGAAAGGCTTTGGCTGCATTGTAGACTGTATGCCATGGCAAATTTGTTTGATTTATGGCAGAGTGGAAATTGATGGTAAACAGCAGTTTTGTGCTGCTCTTTTAGTGCAAATGAAGCTGAAGTTTTTAGAGCTTTGACAGCATCATTATCTACAAACAAAGAGAAAGATTGAAAAAAAACATCATCTGAAAAAGAATCAGTGAATGTAAATAAATACGGTGAGACAGAGGATCCAAAGGATCTTTCTCCACGAATGAAGCACATTAAAAGTAATGTGTCAAAAATTAAGTGATTTTTTAAATTTTAATGAAGTATAGCTATATGAAACTAGATGCCTTCTGTTTATTTGCTAAACTATACCCATTGTACGATGTATCTGTCCCTGCTTCTAAGAATAAGCATGTGAATAGTATTGTTTTTGTCTCCCTTTTTGCATGAGATAGTGGCTTATCACTTAACACAGGAAAAAGAAAGTTGAATCACACAGGGGAAAATTAAAAGTCAACCAAGTAAGACATATTCAATCCACAGAAACAATGTTATATGGCAGAAAGTAATCAACATTACTTGAGAAGGGTTAGAACCTTCATTTATCTCTCTGTGATAGTAACACGCCATTCTAACATAAATGGCAACTAATGGCGTGGCAAGACCCCTACTATGTCTTATTAAATTCATTCACCAGGGTCAAAAGAGAAGAATGAATACATCTGAATACATTCAAAGAAGATGCTGGGCAGATGACGCATTACAACGTTTTGTGTCACGTTTTCTGTGTCCTGTTCTCTTACCGGAGTGCTGGAGGGCACTTCAATCACAGAGATGTGCATCTTGCTGATGTGGGCATTCAGACTGCCCAGCTTTTTGAATGCACAGCTGCAGTCCATGCACGGGAACAGCGGTACACCTTTAACCTGTAAGAGAACAGAAACATGTACGAGACGTTATCCCTGGCTTCTACAGTATGTGTATGTTTGAATGTTAAAGCTCCCTTCCAGGCACTGAAAATCTTTAAAAAAAAATGTATTTCAGGGAAAAATGTAAGATGATCATCAAGTGGTAAATACCAAATGAACAGAAACCATCATGATGAAGTTGAAGTTGCAAATACTGGATGCCAGACATAAACTTCACTGGGTGCTTGTTAGTGGCCATGACATGAAGGTTGCTCTATAGATGTTTGATGATGTTTGCAAAGAAATAAAGGTTACATTAATTAATTTGCCTCTGTCCTTGTATATTGTTCATAAATTGGCCTTTCAAATGTATTTGTCTCGAGAACTGCTCAAGAATGTGCACATTCAATTACAGGTATGAATTATGACTTACTATAGTGCTTCCACCCCTCATAGTAATTTATTATCTGCAATAACATACAGTATGTAGGAGTTCGGAACTGTTCTGGTGAATATCACCACCTGGCTCTTGATTTATCAGAGTATGGTGTAAACAATACAAAGCAGGCAGGGCCCATAACTTGCACTGGCCACCATCAGCAGGTAAAGTATGACTTGTTTCACTCAACAGCGAAAACATTTGTGGTAATCAATGCACTGACATGTGCAATTCATCTTAAATTATCATTTTATTGTATGTCAATCTTAGTTATAAGTATCAGTAAAATACAGTCCTTTGATCACCACGAGCAGTGTTGAATAGAAAACGGTGTTGATTGAGTTGGTTGAATTCTGGGGAGGCAAAGGAAACCAGAGCAGGTACAGGCCCATTTGATTGGGTTTGGTAGATTTCTTTTTGAGTTTCAAGTTAGGTTTGGAGAATCCTAGGAATTGAGCAATGATGGGTAAGACGCTGAAGTAAGGAAGCAGTAAAAATTGTTTGAAAATTGAACCACTGAGAAAACCTCAATAACTAAAACTAGAACTACAGCATCACGGCTGTATGCCTCCGCGCACCAGTTCCAGAGCTGTGTGTTCCAAACATTATGCCTCTGCGCCGACAATAGCAAGTGGAAAAAAGGGAATGTTAGAATGTTAGGATAGTAACTAAAAATCCACAAGGTGTGACTGTTGAGTGTGCACTGAGGTAAAAGCTTTCGGGAAGTTGATTGCTTTTCTAAGAGGATCAAATCGCCTCAGTGGACAGGGATCGCTTAAAGGAAGTGGAGATTTTGAGATAAAAGGCGGCTGAACTTGGGAGTTACCAGAAAGGATGCAGTGTGTGGCCATAGCTCCACTAAGATGTTATCGAGTCATGATGATAGGTATGTGGCAGCTGGGTTAAGGATGAGGACGTATAGGAAATATAGCTGGACACAGGAGGAGTATCATTTCTCGTGGGGCCAGCAGTGTGTTTTCACCGTAGTGGTAATCATTAAGTTGGAGCCAAGGACTGTGAAAGAATGGAGAGAGGTGGAATAGATGTCATGTAAGGGGGTGGTGAAGAGAGTGAAGATAGAGTTGGCGACAATGACAAAAAAACGGGCAGAAATCAGGTCTAGGAGAAGGAAGAGGGGGGAGATGATGGAAATCATTAATACAGGGAGGTAGAAGACCTCAGAGGTCGAAGACCTCAGAGGTCAAGTTCTGCGTGAGGCTGTAATATATTTGGTGGTCGATGCAGAAAGGGAGAACTGGGGATAAGGGATATTAGAAAAGAATGAAATTCATTATTGTTCATCAGTGGGGTTTTGTTCATGGGGTCACACATTATCCTAGTGGAAAGGTGGTTGGGAAGTTTTTCTTTTCAAACTTTTTGAAAGGTTAAAATTTTAAGCCATCTGTCTTGGTAGTGCTAATGCATTATTCTATTGTCAACAGCCATTAAATGTGCTTACTTAGGCTGAAAGCTGCATGTGCAAAAGCTGGTTAAATAGGCTTAAACGAGACATTTTTTTCCTTTCCGACAGTGTGTTATATAGGATCCTGCTCATGTTGAAAGTCAAAAAGCTTACAAAGTCAGCGCCAACGGGAGCGTTTTAGCGTTTTAAAGCATGCAAACCTATTCTAGTAGTAACCCAAAACAAAACTGGGAACCTGAAAATGAGCAAAATATGTCTCCTTTAAAATGTTAACTGTTTGAGAGTAGATGAACATCCATCACTTAAAGCATTGGAAGTATCAGTCAAATTTGAAGGACCAAAAGTGGGCTGAAAGTGTCTGTTGAAGTGTACTGACCAAAAGCAGACGAAATCAGTTTGCGTGTCATTGCAGCTTTAAAAGACTTTTGTTTTAGAAACTTAAATCAAAAATTCCAAACCCACACTGTTGGTTAGGGTGACAGACGTTTCTATTTTCAGGGGACAGTCCCTGTTTTTGGTGACCTTTTCATTTTACTACTCAATACTGGTATCAACATCAGCCTCAAAGATTGTAATTGGTAATACTAGATACACAACTGCACACTCTAACTCTAACCATTTGAACATCAGGTTCTGCTAGGCTTGGTTATTTTTAACTTTTAATATAGACAAATTCAAATGTAATACGTTTACCGAAGTGGGGCTTGAATATTGAGGATCCATACACCAGCCTAGTAAGAATAGCTCAATTTTTTCCCCCCTTGGTCCTGAATATGCATCTGCTTATGAAATCTATTGTGAATAGCCCCTGACCATAATTTAATCACAAAGTCATGCAATCATAAGGACAAACTCTACGTGGAACAGGGCAGCTGAAGAACACTTGTGAAAATTAGATGCATTATTCAAATGGTCCTGCTGTTTGGCTTTCCAGCAATAATTTAATCAGCTGGCCCCATCGCAGGCTTTTAGCAGGGAATACACAATCATGTGAGCAAGTGAGGGGGGAAAAATACACAATTTCAATTTGTTCAACCATATATTTTTTAAATATATTATATTAATATATATTACTTGACCAATAGAACCCCTGAAAGAGGGCAAAAACAGTCAAAGAATATGTCCTCAAAAAGCATTAACAAAACCTGCCTGCTCATCAGAATGAATTAACTGTGAGGCTTTTCATACACATTCAATTCATTCAAAAAGAAACACCAAACAGGGATATAGATATGTTTCTACAGTTGAACCTGTTTTCTGTGTATCTTTTGAAGACGTATTATCAAGTCAGTAGCTTGAAAATCTTTTTGTCCATTCCACACAGTATGTACGGATAATTATAAATTAATTGCAAATTTGCAAACCTTAATGAAAGATTCTTCTATAGTGTGCGATGAATGGTTAAAGCTTGTCAAGACAGGGAAATGACAGGCTTTATATACTCCTCTGAGGTGGAATCTCAACCCCGGATTGTAGGTCAGTAGTTTGAAATGTCTTTTGCTGCATTTTGCAGTAAGAGTCTCCATTCAGGTCCACACTGCCTAATGGATGTTATGTGGTGTTAATGCAGAGTGCCTCTTTGAGCAATGTAATGGACAGTATGTGAACTCTCTATTTTGATTTCTATTTACTGCCCATTACCCGGGACAATTCAGATGTACGTTAATTTTTTCGCACTGCCTACTTACAAAAAAAACCTAAATTTGGCAAAAATACATCAAGAGGATTCACAAGCAGCTCAAATGGCCTGAAAGATGAAAGACTGTAGTGAAGAAGCTCTATGTATGATAGACAGAAAGTAATAGTGAGGTACATCATCAGCCCTGGTTGCCACTGGTTTATTTTGTTGTAATAGGCTTTCCAAGTGTGGGAAACTGCTGCCTGTTTATAACAAGAAACCCCTGTGTTTTTGGGTCGTTTCCTGTAGCTCAGATTACGTTCTTAAATCTACCACAATATTGGTGCCATCCAATTTTGAAGGATATTGGTTTTACCTGCTAACACAATACAGACTAAATGAGTTATTCCTCCTGGGGTCAAATATTAACACCAAGTTCTGCCCTAAATGTTTGAATGAGGCCAAATCTCCTTGCTATAATCTATTCTTAGCTACCTCTCTTCAGTAGAGTAAAGTGTTTACCCTGGCTGTCAGATTGTGTGAATCTACAGCAGCAATGCCAAGATAGCAGCCACCCTTCATTCATGTGACATTTATTTACCTGAATAATGTAACTCTAAGATTTGTATGTGTTGCCTCAATGTATGTGAGAAAAAATACAATCACTACAAAAACGTACTCAATCATTTGAAATCACTTTTCTAAATATTCAGTCAATTATCAATATTATTTAAGCACGCAGAACCATGGACCACCATGACAGCATTTTAAGATTTTCTCAAAAGTTTAGAAGCTATAGCCTAACTTATAAAAAACACAGGCAAATGAATTTCTCATCTGGCACTGGCTTACCAATCAAATGGGTTTGGGGCTTGGTGTGCAAGCACAAAGCATCTTTTATACTTGAAGGCTTCATTACCTTTTTCATAAAATGCATCACCACTGAGGACTGTGGCATATCCACTGATGGGGAACCTGCTGTGATGGAGACTATTGTGTCTCTTTACAATCAGGCTGCCAAAAAGCTGACCCAGCCCAGACTTTGGCAGCATTATTGGAAGCAGTCATCAACTCGGAGCTACTGTTACATCTTTCACTCCACCCATTGATTGGTTTTATTCACAAACCTTACAAAAAGGACAACCACACAGAGGAGAAGTCAGTATCTGTCAAATGGCCATATGGGCACCTGGGGTGGACTTTGATGTGAGAACAATCTTTCGACCTCTCAACCACAGTTTGGCACTGAGAGGAAGTGACCTAGGAGACAAAGTGCAGCTAGGGACCAAAGTCCAGGCTAAATGAGGGTGGATAAATCAGGAGTTCTCTTTAAAATTGGCTGCTGTGAAGTGCTCACAAAAGAGAGGAACCTGATGATGAACAAAGAGCTGCAATTTCACCTCGATCCAAGTCCAGTGGACCAACAACATTGAAAGGTGTCCTGCTGCAATGAATGTAACAAAATGTGAGCAGGAGGGCTGGTAATTTAGTCTGTGAGTGAAGGAGGTGTACAAAGAGAGAGCGAAAAATCTTGGTCAACAACGAGAATAAAAAAAGGTCACTGAGTTTCCAAAATGTGCAAAACAGCATGAAAAGTCGAGTTAAAGTTTCTGATATTTCCTCTGTGTGATGAACAGCAGTGTGTCTGAGTCCATAACTTGAAACTATTTACCAGACTTTGTTCTATTAATGCCACTTAGTTTTGTGTTTGAATACAGGGAGCATCTTTGCAACTGAACAGCAAACACTGGACAATCAGTGATCATTTCAATTTAAAAGCTCGAGTCGCTTGAACTGCAGGCATTCACCCATTCAGGAGGCACAGCGGGTTGACAACTGATCGCATGTTTGGTGGCTCGATTCCAACCTCCTCCTGTCCAGTGTCAAAATGCCACTGGGCAACACACTGTACTCCGGGTTGCTCCACAGTTATTGGGGATTCAATAGCCACTGCATTCGTAACTGATCGTCCCAAACCCAGATAAATGGGGAGGGCTGTGTCAGGAAGGGCTTTTGGCATAAAAAAGAAAGCCTATGCCAAATCAAATATGTCTAGGTCTATATCTATTAGTGGTTTCACAGAACAATCGACTTGTCAATTAGTCGACACTGTGCATTGTTGTAGACTAATCATCCATCTGAGACAAAAGCATAATGCAGTAATAAATGACATCTTAACATTATAATAGCAGGCTGTTCAGAGTGTCTAAGATGCCTTCTAACAACAGATGGTGGACATAGATTATTATAACAATCATCTTCTACATTATGCCATTTTCAATTAAGGGAATTTCAGATATTTAGGGAAGGAAAGACTCCCTCCATGACTGCAAGAAAGCAGCCGCATTGTTACTTCAGTCAAACAGTATCTCCTGCTCAGACAAGCGTGCTCAGGGTTTAGTCCAATTAGATCGCAACTCATTTGTAAACAGCTTCTCAGAACCAGTCGAGGACTCTGCTATTCAGTAAATTAAAGCTGCTGTAAGCGTCGTCGTCGTTTCAGCTAACTTCCTGTCTGTTTTGGAGTAAGCAATCCCCTCCATCCTTTCTCTATCACCACATGAACACGGAGCAGTAATCACCAGACATAGCAGCAAACAGGAGGGTCCTGCTCTCTGTGTTCACAAGCAGACAGGACTGCCTCTTTATGGAGTTCTCTGTCCTTATTGGATAAAGTGGGCAGGGATACCAGAAAATGTATTTTCTCTTTCACTGCATGAGCAGGGGGAGGAGAGACATGTTACTGACCAAACTCTCTATAACACTGATTACTGTTGGAATATAGGAATATATTAATTGTTATGATGCTAATGTAAGAATGACTCATTCATTAAATTAAAATCATGATTTTCCTCAACTAATCCCTTAATTCACATTTCTTTCATCAGTTAACATTCACATGACTGACATAATCTAAATGATTCCACCTTGTTTGAGGATTTGAACGGGTATTATGGAGATTCACAAAAGAAATTAAACTGCATTCATAACAAAATCAATTCTCAATCTTTTAGGAGAACGTTTCACTTGTTTAACAAATCATGCTCTTTAAAAGCTACAAGAATTAAAGGCTGACAGAGAACATCATCTCTGTTGTTATTGATCTGAAAACCAAACAGTAAGATTTATTTCCATCCATATAGTGATATGTGTTTAACTTCTCTTTCCATTTTAGACATTTATGATCATTTATGACATGCAAATGAGAGAGGTGTTTTAAGGTCACTTCACTTCCTCTATTTCCAACCCTCCACACTGCAGGAACACTGACGGGAAGCGCGTCAATTAAAACCTGCACAAACAAACCCTTTACGCTATTATAAAAGCACTGGTTGCTGTTTGGTGGCTTCTTTTATTGCTGTAATACATAACTACCTAATAACAGATCGCATCACATCACACAGAGATATTTTCTATACAATATTTAAGGTAGTAAACATGAGTGTTTGCATATTTCACTTTCCCACCTGTAGCGATGTGCTCTTACCTCAGAGTGAACTCTCTGAACGTGGGAGTGCAGGTTCCCCTTCTGGGAGAAAGAAGCAGGGCAGAACATGCAGAGGTGAGGTTTCTCTCCAGTGTGTCTCACCATGTGAGTCTGCAGCACCACCTTCTGGTTGAAAGCCTTGCCGCAATGTGTGCACTTGTAGGGCCTCTCACCTGATGCGAAGGATCACAAACACAGATCACACAGCTGCCATTAGGAGGTTAGAAAACAGCACAACTTCAAAATAAAAAGTAAATATTTTAGTGTAAGGGGAAGATATCCTCGATCTCTACTCTACTATTGCTTGAATCACATTACTTACAGCATCATTTGCGGCTGGTTACAGCAGTGGATATTTTGACTTATTTTGACAGATGCATTTACTTTAAAAAGTTTTTAAAGCTTTTTTAAAAGAAAAAAACATTTTTTTCTCATCATTTCAACTAAATATGACAAAGAACTAATTTATTAAGATACTGCAAATCTTATATTTTACACACATCACATTTATATCATAATTTGGTTTTATTTTTCATCAATTTAATACATTTAGACAAAAGAACACGACACCCTAGTTAATCCACCAAGTCTGTTTGTACAGTAATTATCCTGCAGTATTAATGATATATGAAAATACCTTCTTTTGTACCAGCATGACTAAGCAATTTTGTCAGCAAGGCACCAACATAAGGCCCTCTCTGGTATTATTTGAAGGCATATATATCCACTCTTCTGTGCGTCAGAGGGAGAGAGCGAATAAGGTGTAACCTGTGTGTGTTTTTCTGTGTGTGTGTAGTCTCCCAAAGCGACATCAGCCTAAGAGCTGTTTGAGATTCAAGGCACAGAGGAATCAACTCCATCCACCATTAGTCATCCAGCCAACTAACCAACCAAACAAATAAATTAACATGTGGATGACGTGTAAACAGCATGTGGGTGGAAGCTGCTGGCTACATTACCTGCAACCGTAACAGCTGAACAAGCACACACAAACACACACACACACACACACACACACACACACACACACACACACACACACAACAATATTGGAACTTAAACAGCATATGAAGATTCTACCCTCACAACATCTGTATGATATCAGAGTGACGAACTGCGCTGAGGTGTACACTGGAGGGTTAATGCAGCCAATTTCTCAGGAGTTAGTGGTGTTATTATTACGTGGAGAGAACTTCAGAGGAAGTTCACTTTAAATTTTTTGTTCAAGACAAATGTGCAAAACTGCTAACTCTCCTGTTTGTGCCACCGCTGCCCACACACCCAGAGTCTCCAGCTGTGCTCACAACCTACGGCTGTGAAACGGCAGGCTACTGAGCTCCCACAAACTACAACTAGGCGCCAATGCCCACCCACAGCTTAGAAAACACCCGCTTGGAAAACAACATTGTCCACATCATTACATCGTCATTAGATGTACAGTATGTAACCTGAACATTCAACCTCCTCCTTTGTGTTTTTCACTCACCTGTGTGTATTCGTATGTGTCTGACAAGCTGGCTGGGCTTTTTGAAAGCTTTTCCACAGTGATGGCAGCTGTTTGTGAACCCGCTGCGGTCAATGTTTTTCTTGTAGTTTCTGGAACTAGAATTGAGCGGCCTGTGGAGAGAGTAAACACACGAAAATGTCAAATTGGTTTTAGGCAAGGAAAGGCAAGTTTATTTCAGCAGCACTTTTCAATAACACGGTAATTCAAACATAAGATGTCTAAAGCAGTAAAGCTAGGGTTGCTAAGTTATTTTAGAAGCATTTTTTTGTAACATTTGTAGAAAATCTCTTAACATCCTAACGAAATCAATAAATCCAATGCTCAGTTTTTCATTTTTATTTTTTTTCATTCTTCCTTGTGGATTTGAACTGAGCTGAAGGAACATCTGCTGGTGTGTCAACTACATTTCATTTACAATACAATCCATCTGCTGTTTCACGATGCACATAGCAGTGTTTATGTATTGCAGAATTCTGTGCACGTGATCATGTCAGTTGTTTTGGGTATTGTATGTTCACCTCACTTTCCCCTTATACAAACCGAAATTAAGTGCACATGGCTTTTGTAGTTACAGTTGTTGTTGCTAGGCTCTTTTTTGGCCTTGGTTCTCTAGCATCAGCCCATAGAGAGCCTGCACACAGCAGTGAAGCCTGTTGCCCTCGTATAGGCTTACTTTGGCCTTGTACTAATGAAAAACTGCCTGAAATGTGCATTCAATTCACTGTTCACTGAATGCTATAGCAGACTGTGCATGACTGTCCTCATGCAGTCGATAAAAGCCTTTTAAAAATATCAGATACTACATAAAATACACTAAAATGAGCAGAAATAAGGATTTCACTTTAACCTTCAGTATCATTCTGTAAAATCTGCATTGAAACCTGCTCTTACTCTGCCCTGCAGGACTGCTCACACACCAAAAAGAATTTCACAATAACACCTTTATTTGAAAGTGTTAACGTGTCTGAATAGCCTGACGTCTGCAGATGTCTATCTTCGTGACTCACTTACACTGTATTCTTTACCCTATAAATGGGTTAGAATTATATCCTCAAGGTTGCTTTCAGTAGCTGTTGGATTTCCTTTTAACATCCTCCTGACATGATCAAATGAAAAAAAACATCATCTGCGATCATGCTTGACCTCATCTTGGCGTGACTCTTCATGTGCTCCTTGAGGTGTGCAGACGTCTTGAACTCCTTGTCGCAGGTCTTGCAGGTGTAAACCTTGATGCCAGACAGCTCTTTGCGGTGCTCCTCCAAGTGCATTGACAGCTGGCTCTGAAGGATGAACTCATCTCCGCACTCTGAACAGATTAAATTCTGCAGTTTATGGTAGAAAGGAGATAAAACAGAGGAATTAAGTTCTTCCTAATGAGCAGTAAATGCAAATCATTGATGGTTTTATGTCTGATTGATCAGCTGACGAACCTCTTCCTTCTCGTGCAGCATGATATGTGATTTGAGGCTGGCGATGCGGGAGAACCTCTTATTGCAAACCGGGCAGGTGAAGTCCGAGGTCGTGTGCGTCGACTTGTGGAGTGTGAGGTTGAACTCCACGTTAAACGTCTGCGAGCACCGGTCACATCGATGAGGCTGCAAACAAGAGAGGACAAGTTAAAGGAAGTAGTGAATAATTTAAGTGTAAAGACTCTGCAATCCAGTGCTCGTTACTCTTAATTCTTAAAGATTGATTGATGTGCTACCTTAACTGACTTAAATAACCACATTTGCTGTGAACCTGGAAGCAGTCTCCGCATACTCTTACTCATCCTACCTGATAACAAGTGAGCCTTAGAATTGTTGATGGCCTTCTGCAAAGTTACAAGTTTCGTTACGCAAACGAAAGAGACAGAAACAGAGAACCGTGATATACAAGTACAGAAAATTACCAGACAACATATAAATGATTTCCCATGACGCAGAAATGGCCCCAATATTAAATTCTTTTTCTATTAGAGGAGCTGACTGACTTAATTTTCAGAGTACTCTTGTGAATGTGGTGAAGGACGAGAGCAACAGTGGCGCTGCTGATGCTTATTCAGAGTGGCAGACCCCGAGGCTACTGCTCTTCAGCCTGGAGAGAATGCCTACAAAAGTGAAGGTAGTGGCCCTGACAGTGAAATGGCCCACAATTACAGAAGCAGCTGCAAATGGTGCACACATATGGTCCTTTCAGGCCAGAAGAGATGGTCAAAAGAGGAGACCAAGGCCGAAATATGAAAGAAGTTAACACGTCTGTGATTATGGCCCAATCTCAATACAACCCCTGCCACTACCGCTTAGCCCTACCCCTCCGTGGGACACCCAACCTCCAGCCATGTCCTGATTCTTGATGGGATGGGGGAGGGTGAAGTGTTAGGGCTACATAGTCCTCCAAACTGAGGTTTTTCAGAGTAACACTTCAAACCAAAGGTTATTGGAAGTCGTTTAAATGTATTGTGTTCCTTTTCTTTATAGCAAGCGTAAAACAATCACTACTAATTTGCTGACGTTTCGGTAGCTAACTAGCGAGCTAAGTTAAATAGTTATTGCTGATTTGTGCTTGACAGTCACACGTTTTGACATATTTTCAATGTTGGGGGTCTTGCCCTCTGATGGCATACATCGCCCGAAATTTAACTTAAGTTGCAGTGAAGTTGCTGCACTTGGTATCGCTCCTCTAATATCACTGCAGCCTGGCAGGGTAGGAGCATGGTTTGCTAATGATAGCTTATGAAGCACCGCTAGTGTTCAGTGAATGATGCAGTGTTCTTTTTTAGATGATGAAGTGATTGATAGCCTCACCTTCCACAGTATCACAAGTTAAATCACCACAGCTGAAGACAGCATATTGGAAATGTCCATTTGCATCCGTTTACATAAATGCCATTGATGGCTACTGATTACGAAAAAAGCGTCTTGAGAGGTTGTCCCATTCAATAGGGGGAGATTTCCACCACTAAGGGGGCACTTGAAAAACGATTGGTAGGGAAACTGGAAATGGTTTTGAGCCGACGTGTTTAATCTGTCTGTTTGTGTGTGAGAGAGGGAATAAGACAGGGCGAGACTGAGAAACAGAGTGATTGTAGATTGATCTGAAGAGGAGAGGGTAACGATCTGAATTTTATATGCTAATGCTACTGCTATAAGCAACTGATAAACGGGGGCACATTAAAGAACTAATATTCACACATTAATTACTAACTACAAAAACCTGCATTACTCAACAGAAATTAATGCACAGTTGTTCTGTATGTATACGTTTACAATCATGCATTATTTATTAAAAATATAATTCAAAAATAACAACAATAATAAAACAAAAAACATCTGTTGTATCTTGGACGAAGAATAAGTTCTCACATAAATCATACAAAACAAGCAGAAGGCAGAAGCCTCTGACTCATCAGGTGACTCAGTGGACTCCAACTGCGAACATTAACATGTTTGAGCAACATTTATTTTTGGATGTTCCCAAGTAGGACCACAAATATGCAAGTGGAAATTTAACAAAACAAGTAGCCACTGAAACCAATTTACTATTATTAGCCAGTGATTACTGCAGCAGGGGAAATTGCGGCTGTGATTCAACATCTTCGAGGACGGTAGGGGGGTGTGACATTTACTGTGCTATTTAAGAATGTTACTGGGCACCGCAGCCAGCGGGTGGGGGTTGGATTAAGCAACTTTAGTCCTTCCTAGCACAATTTCACTTAGAGTTCTGATAAAACTGCGCTGTATGACCACAACACAAAACAGACCTGCAGTGCAATGGAACAGAAGTGGCTGTATGCATTTTTCCCTGGATTGACTCACAGCAAATTCACTGAAGCGGTCATGCACACATACTGTACATTGGCTTATCAAAGAAACACTTAAGAGCTCCCAAAAATCTAACACACCGATTTGTTCATTCACCAAGGAGCCAGACTGTACCAATGCAGTTCAACAATAGCTGCCACTGATTAAAGTTCAGGAGCTGAGTAGTGCTTGTGCGCTCCGCTGCTTTCCAGACACGACACAAAAGACACGTCGCGCACAGCCGAGCATCAGGGCCAAATTTAGCAGTTTATGCGTTATCAATTCACTGTGCTCATCTTCAGACATTATTAACAAACAAACACCTGTTAACTGAAAACATGTGGTGTCACAAAGTTCTGTGCCTCTAAAGTCACTTTTCATATTTGGGATTTTGGAGAAAGGATCGGTCAACAGACAAACATAACATTTCACTGAGCAGTCAGCTGACTTGTTGCTCGCGCTCCGGCAATATCAGCTGCTCTGTTTTTACAATGTCAGGCTGAAATGTGCATGCGTTCGTGCAGGATGAAATTCAATAGTGGTGTTCTGTTGGGTGATTCAGTGAATTAAACCAACAGTGAGTACAAAAAAGTATAAATAATACATGTAATTTGTTCAGCTGTGAGAAGAGGAAAAGTCAGCTAGCTGCTAGGCTAACAAAGTAAAATTTCATTTGCTAAAGCTAAAAAAGGGGACCAGCAAAAAAATAGTTTTGTCAAAATCATTTCAGGGCAGATGTCAAATATCAACTCATTGTCCAAAGAATCAATATATCGAAACTGGTGATTTACACCCCCAATGTGTTCTGTTTAAAGAAAATACAGACAGCCCACCAGGCTGCTGGTAATAACACATTTCAGATGCTTTGGAAGCTGCTGGCACCTGATTGGTTGGCAGACTAAGTTCAGACCTGTGCTGAGTCTGCCAAACAAACAATGGCATCTACATACAGCTGCAGATTTTCACATTGTAAAAACTCGTTGAAGCTGAACAATCCAGGACACCTCCAGCTTGGATGGTAAGCCACAAGCTTGGCCCAAATCCAACCTGTAGCTGGTATATCATCATCCACTACAGCAGGTGAGCTATGCTCTCGACCTGCACTAAATTCGAGTGAGATGTCAGCTGGAGAGTTTTCTCTTTTCCTACAAAGTGCTTTTGTTGTGCTTTGTGGAGGTAATCAACAACAGGTCAACTGCCTCACAGATGGAGGTTACTGCTCCATTAAAGGCTTTATACTGCCATTACATCGCTCTGCTCTGGTACATACTGTGCTGCTTGGCCTGGCATTATATGACAGCATCTCCTTGAACTTTCCGCGCGCTGGACACATTTAAGCCTTTTCAACCAAACTCAATGTGAAAAATTTGAAATCCTGAAAACATCCCTCATTGGTACTGGAAATGCTATCAAGCATTTAGTCAATAAATATCAATATATAGATACATATCGATTGTGAATATCTAAAACTGTTTCAATACTCATTTTCTGCAGTATCAATAAACCCGTTCCAGCTACGCTCTCTCCGATAGCGAGTTGACACACACACACACAACGCTTCAGTGCTCAGATAACGTGTTTGACAGCATTACAGAAATGTTTCGACTGAGATAGGCCTTGTCGTTAAAGAGTAAAATCGTTTTTTTTTCCAAGTCCTGTTCAAGAAGAAGTCTTGCTCTGAAATGAATTCACACAGAGGAACTGATAGCAAGAATTTATTTTCAAAGTCATGGCTGAATATTTAGCTGATTCCAACAATCCAGAGCAGGCAACAACTATAACAACTCACCCTGTGAGATGTCAGAGCGAGACCTCTCCTCGTTTAAGACTTTATGGTTATAAAAAGGAGCTTACTATGTGACAAAAAGTGTTAAAAACAAACATGCTTGCTATCAAGACTGTCAAAGTTGCCCAAAAGGATTACTTTGCAGCCGTGTTGTGACTGACTCCACTTGCCAGATGTGAACAACTACCTAAGTTCCCCTTTAAATCTCAACTGCTCGAGTCGAGCTGTTTACATGCCAATAATAGCGTGATTAAACTGGGCAGCTACCAGTGACCGGCAACAGCTGGATGTGGTTATACTAGTCAAAACCAAGATCTGAATGTGTGAAACTGTAAAAAGAATACAAATACAAGTGCTGATGATAGAGTGAGCATGCTCTTCTCACTGTGTGTGGATAAATAATTGTGACACTTAAGAGTAGGTGACGTACGAACCTTATCGTTGACCTCATGTTCACGGAGATGCTTCTGCAGCTGGCTCTCAGTGGTGAAGATCTGGGAGCATATTGTGCACTTCTTGTCCTTGAGCTCTCCATCACTGAGACTTTCCCCTTTAGTGTCACTGGGATCTGCATCTGATTAAATACAAGAGAGAACACTTCAATATCAGAATGCTTCAAGGCATATGCTACTGAACAGATTAGCTGAAGTAGATATTCAGTTGAACAGATGCTGTGCTCAGTGGCTTTATATTTCAAAAAACAGTCTAAAACAACAAACAATATTTTTAAATACACCCAATCATATGACCATCCTCTCTTCAAAAAGTCAGAGTAGTGGTATATATAGGGATGCACCAATTGTGAATTTCTGGGCCAATAGTGCTATTGATGTTTAAAATAACAATTTGGCCAATAGCCACAACCGATTTCTTTAAATTGTTGTTGTTTGTTTTTATTTATTCCCCTTTTGTGCCAAGGAAACAGAGAAATATTAATTATGAAAAAATAACTGAACTTTCATCATTCAGCCCTTCATTACACTATCTTCGAAATACAAATTAGATCATACACATTCAAACAACCTTTAATTAAACATTCTTTCATATAAAAAAAAACATGCTTTTTATAAAAACTGCTTCAAAGGCCTTTTACAGCTAGACACCTGCCTACTCAATGATATTAATTTTTCCGTAAAAATTACAGCCTTATAAAGGGATGTCACAAGCCAGTGGCTCATCAATGTGCCAGCGCAAAATGGATGTGACACATCAGATAAACATCGGCCACTGCCATCTGTGAACGTCATCTTATTTGCGGATAGGCCAATATCAGTCAGCAAGGCCAATACTGGCCAATACATCTGTGCACCCACAGGTAGATTTTGATGTGGTAGCATACGGAGGACGTGCAGGTTTAGATACTTAAGCCAGGGGCTTCAGAATAAAGTACAATAAGTTAGTTTGACTACAAACTAAAAGAAGTAATTTGAAAGAGCGGGTGAGAATGAAGAACTTGACCTCTTACTGAAGGCTGACCATCATCAAGCACAACAAAGACAGCAGTTCTAAATTGAGCCTCTTGTATTTTTTTCTGCATTCAGTATTTTTAAATTTGATTTTAAATTTTTTGTAACATTTGTAGAAAATCTCTTAACATCCTAACGAAATCAATAAATCCAATGCTCAGTTTTTCACTACAAATATAGTGACATCCCTCAAATGTTTATTTCCCGTCAGGATGGAAACAATAATTGTAGATTATCAGACCCACTGAAACAGCAATGTGTTACAGTTTTAATAGTGCATTAGTTCAGACTCAACACTTTTGAAGGTGCTATTTGTAAGAAAAGTTGATTTTTGAGTCTCAGTCCCAACTTGTCAAAAAGTGACACCATGGGATGGCAGCCGACCCGTCCTACAATCCCAAAGCAACAGTTTTTGACAAGTTGGGAGTGACACTCAAAAATCAACGTTTCTTGCAAGTAGCACCTTTAAGGTCTGTGTGCATGCTTGAGCTGCAACTATTAATTGATAAGTAGATCAAAAACTGCTGAACTGTTTTATTTTTAGGCAAAAATGTAAATCTTCTGCTGGTTCCAGATAGTAAAATGTAAAGATTTGCTGTGTTTCTTTGCCATTTTTGGTGATGAGCATTCATGAGGACAATTTTTGACAATTCAAAGACTAAAGATTAATCATGAAATGAATCAGCAGATGAATCGATGCTGGAAATAATCATAGCCTTAGTGCAGATGGGAGGATTGCAAGTAAAATAAAGTTACTAAAATGAGCCTTATTTGTGTATTTGAAGTCTTGTGCAAAGAAAAGATCATTTATATCACCTGATGTTTGTCTGTGACCCTGTTTGGATGTTTATGATACAACTTCTGACAATGATACTCAACAGTTTGGCTCCACACGCCCATCTTGGCTGTCACAGTCACGGGCATCACCAAGACAGTATGTGGCTGATATGTATGTATTTATCCCAATCTTTACATTTCAGCGTGACGACGGTGTGTGCTTAGTGTCTGTTGTCAACACGTTAAGTTCACCCAGCAGCTGAAACATGTGTTAACGCACGTTAGCTCTCAGACTAACGTGTCATCACCACTAAGCTAACCTAAATATTGTAATCCGACGATGACACCAAAAATGCTAGCGCACTGAGCACATCCCGACCGCATATTTTAACACTCCTTTAGCTCGTGTCTGTTTGCGAATGTGACCAGCAGCTTCTGGTTCTGACCGCACACAACCGATCCATCAGCGGCTGGGCAGCCTCGCTACAGTGCCTCACTGGATAAAAATAACAATGGCTAACATTTTGGCGTGTTAGCCTCGAAGCTAGCGGTAGCAAAAAGCGCGCTAGTTAGCAACAACAAGCTAACGACGAATTATGAATAAACAAATATTAAGTGTAAAAGGCGCACATTGACTAACAGCATGCACAGCACCGCGGTTCTTCCCCTCACGGACACCAATTTAGACTGGAAGCCAATAAGAAGAGGCACCGAGATGTTATTAATATCATTCCGCCTCAATCACTCCTTCGCCGCACAAAGCAAAGCCCACCCGCAATACTATATCCGGGGACTATATACACTACATTGAAGTGTTATTATAAGAGATGCAGAGATGTTTGCCCATATAATAGCAGGTTATTTGGATAGCCCTGGATCTGTATTTTTTATTCGTTGCATTTTGGTACTTGTTACCTGTGTCGTCGTTGCTTTTAACTCTCAGTTTGCGAGGCCGGCCCCGCGGCATAGTTCCAGTACTCCGGGTGGGTGTGCTGTGAACGATTTGCTTTTCAAAATGGCGACTCGGTCATCTGTAGACAGCAGCATCGTACCCGTGGAGACACGCAGCTGCACGGAGTAGGGAGACATCTAGAGTCTGCTTCAGTGTACATGCACCTCCAGGTACACACCACAGCAGCAGCTGAGAAGGGAGTGAGTGAGCTGCCATCATTACTTTTACTATAATTATGAATAATTCATTCAGGAAATATTAATAGAAGCTATTTACAGTAAGTGCCAGTTTAGTTGTTCTCAAATGATGTGGCTGCATCCATTATAGATGCCTTCAAAATAGGCTGTAAGTTAGGAATAACTTATATGTAAGTATAAATATAGTTTCAAAATCAATTTACCAGAAATACAAAAACATTATTTATTTATTTATTTTTTTGTTGACATTGTTTGAAAGAATAATATATGTATACACACACACACAGACACACATATATGTATTTATGATATAGTAGTGGGTGGTGGTGTTGTACTGGAGTGCATTATATTATAATGTGTTCCCATTCTGCCCCTCTCATGTGGGCCTACGTGGCCTAAATAGAGTAGACAAAATATTGGAAACACCTCTTGATATAATGTAGTCCAGTTCAACGCCACTGCAAACCTCAATAATAAACATGAAGTTTAATAATAGGCTACTTTTTTGACAGTGCCAATCAAAACTGAGCATCGTCCTCTTTGTAAAGGCAGAATTTATGGCAGAGCAGTAGCTATATATATTAAAATAATATATGGATGTTTTTTAGACTATATCATGATACACAACATACTGTTTATTTGATATTTTGAAATCTCCTGAAAAGCACTTCATAAATGCTGGGAATGGGTGACAAAAACAAATACCACAATATTTTTGACCAAATACCTTGATATTGGTATTGCGACAATATTTTAAAGGTAAAGGCAATTATTAAAACAGGTAGAACAGTCTGATAAGTCCAGAAAATCACATCACTTTACTGTAATACAGCCTTTAAAACGAGGAAAAGACAACAGTAATGCCATATCACAATAGTCTCACATCACGATAATGATATAATATGGATATATTGCCCAGCTCTCGTAGATAGAGATTGTAGCTGTAGCCTGTAACTATTCGTTAACTATATTGTTAGTAGACCCTCAGGGGCCCACAAAACGCTGTTGTTTGTTGGTTTGTGGTAATAAGACTTACAGTAAATCTTTTGGCAATATGCAACACTAATTTATTTTAATAGCTAACATAATTAGGCCCTACAGGCGGGTACTGCATTATTACCCTCGCTGTGTACCATATGTCAAAATGTATGCTGTGCATATTTCTGAATATATTTCTGTTTAACTACGGACTTAAAATGGGTCCATACCTCATTTAATCACCAACATACAACCACAAATTAGCTGTCAAAAGCAAATAATGTTTAAGTGTGAACATGAAAAAGTAAAAAAAAAAACAAGTCTCACTCAAAAAATAGCAATCATCAGGCAAGCTATACATATTGACAAAGGATGGTTTGATCCTGTAGATCTTGTTTTTACCCAGAAACCCACCACCCTCTCCAGTCCAAACCTAATTCAACCCTGAGAGCTAAATAACCATAGTTGTAACCCTAACCCTAAAACCAAGTCTTAACCCTCAAAAAGCCTGTTGGAGTTGCGAAGACCAGCCAAAATGTCCACACAAAGCTTGTTAAGAGCAAATTTTCTTCCACACAAAGATAGAAATACATGCACATACGCACACATACAAAGTCAATAAACCGGATTAAAGACAAATGTCACAAGTATGAGAATAATAAAGTAATTAAATTAAATTATTTCATGAGGGAGAAAGTAACTTTTCTGAGTATAATAAACACTACTGTCATCCCCAAGAAAAAAATTAATGGAAAGTGATACTAAAGTAGAGAATACACCACAAAGTATATGAAACCCAGATTGATTTCCAGTGACACATAGTACATGTAGAGATGTTACTGGATTATTATTGATACCAAAAAACAAAAACAATACCATAAAATACTGTATGAAGAGGTGACTCTAAACTCTCCCATGACATGGTTGAAGTCATTTTGGAGTATCAGACATAAACATATCATAAAGTGTGATGTGGTAGTTTTGCGCTCACATAGAGTGTCATGGACATGGATAATATCATATTGATTTTTCAGGAGAGTTTGAGGCATGTCGTAAAATGACTTTATTGTCTATTAACACCAGCAGAGGGAGGCAGTGAGTTATGAATGGCTTCGGTCATTTCTGGCCAATAATCCTGGAGATGCCAACAAGCTGACTGTGCTGTCTGTTTAGGACTGTGCTTACTGATCTCAACTTCCTGAAAGACTGCTTTTTTCACTCAGACCTCCTCACGATCTGAATGTGCCAACTATGTGGTGAATACATGTGAAACGATCCAACCGTCTCGTTTTAGATGCTTGTCCCTTGTTTTGTAATCTGGTGCTGGTATCGCTAACATCTCTTTCATGCATGCACAATGACAGGAAGTCAAAAGAATTTATGTCTTCCAGTGACACGAATAGGAACTCTATATATGGAATACAGTGCGTTATGAAGGCAGAGCTGTATGTTCAAATAAAGGACTAATGACAGAGTATGGATGTCTAATACTGTTGTGTATAGGTTCATTGATTGCACAGGTTCCATCTGGTCGTGACACTTGTGTAATATCATGAGCTTTTAGATCTTATAAATAGAAAAGTAAGGAAAATGTCTCATTAGAAGGACACTTAAAAACAGAACTACAGGAAGTGTAGTAGATAATGGAAAAGTCCTGGACTTTATTCCATTATTAGTCTACTCTAAGTTTTAATGCTTTTCAGACGGGCTACAGTGTCTGCATGTTTGAGAGAGAGCTGAATTATCATTTAGTCCTCGCTCATTACCATAAAATGACATTTGTTGAGACCTTTATATTCCATCTAATGGACCACTGGTTACTGTTTGTACTATTATCAATTTATACACAGGTGCATTGGAAAAACATTTTTCCATTTCACATTATTCTACAACTTAAACTGCTGATACAATTTCTTGGTGAACTAGTAGATAATTGACACCAAATACTCCATTCAGACACATATTGGATACAACTTGCTAAACAGGTGTTTACTTAGTATTGTTTTATAGTTGCATACATTATGTAGTGTAGTGTAATGCTTAGAATAGTGAGAAATATCTGTAACATAATAATAACCATCATTCACCAGATGCAACTTTATAATGTCCATCGAAATAATGTTTGCAGATAAACTGCACAGTATTCATTAAGCATTTACAAAGTATTATAAACATCAGCTGCATTTTTTTAATAAACAATTGTTTAATAAATGGTTTATAAAGCATTTCATGGTTTGTTAACAGTGAAGTAATCGTTACCTAAAGTCAGAGGTCCTAAATGTATGCACATACAGTACATACAAGTGCAGGCTCTGTGATGTACTCAAAGTATTAAAACAAAAAGTATTCCTCTGGAGGACATTTCTACCAGCCATTTCTGTGCAAAGGTAACTGAACCTCACATCATATTAATATAATTTAAAAACTATTAAACTTAAAGGTAGAATCAGTAGGATTTGTCCGATACAGATACCTGAAATATTTGATATGTAAAGTGTCTGATGCATCTGGTGTGTTTGGAGGGGCTTTCTCTACTTCTCTACTTCAGATACCTGAAGTATTTGTACTGTGCAACTTTACCATGTTATCATGCCCATAAATAGACGCCCATCTGTTGTATGGACGTATCTTTAGCAGGACGTAAATCATGCTGCATCAGAGCCTGATTACCTCAGCAACATTTTTCCCTGATACAGGCCTACAGGTGGAAAGCCACGACTCTTCGCTCTGTCTTTCTTTGTTTCCAAAAAGAGGAAGTCAGCCCCTTGACTTTTAGTGAATAAGCAACCAACCAAGTGCATGTTCATTGTGTAAGAACATCTGTTCCTGCCAGGCCACCGGCTACTCTGCCTGTCCCCTCGCGGCTGCACAGGCCACTGATCTCACCACTGAAAACAAAAGACTGGACATCACTCTGACCTTGTGGGATTGTCCACGCCCCTCTTTCCTCCCTCTTCTTCTTTCTTTTTTTTTTTTTTGTCTCTGTGGTCTTCTCTCTTCCCTCTCACCGCAGTCAAGAGTGGAGCAATCAATCATTAAAATTGTCACGGGCTCTGGGAGTGGGATTGTCAGGAAGCCCACCTCTATAGGAGACATGCTAAACTCATTTTGCGAAAAAAAAAAAATGTAGTGAGAGGGAGCTGCTGTTGTTGAGTCACATCCCGAGCCTTGTCATTCATGCTAACAAGCCTCACCAACAACACTGACATCAATGCTACTGGCGTTTCCACAGAGCCGGCTAGACATGAGTCAGACTTGAAAATGCGGTGCTTGTTTGCAGCACTTTGCAGGTGAGGTATCTGGTGAAAAACTCCCGCGTGATTAAAGATTTATTCTTTGATTTCTTAGCAATCTGAAGCTTCAGTTGCCATTTTTAATGAGACAGAGAAGAAGCACCCATTGACTAAAAGGTGTCCTTGCTGTTTTGGCTTTTCCCTTTTCAAACCAGGACATTGTTGTCTGCAGATCCACTTCACGCAGAGGCAGACAAAGCCCAAGTCAGACTCCAAACAAAGGATAAATTCAGACACGATATTCTTCATAAGTAGCACGAGGCCGGGCTGTGAATTCCTCGATGACGAGCGGGGGGGTGGGGGGGTTGATGGGGTCTTACAGTGACCCTCGCAATGACCTTGTTCACTAACATTTCACATCCTGCCAGCGTTTCTTCTCCCAGGTGTGGCAGAGTCTCCCCCTGCGCTGTCAGAGAGCACCGTCCGGATCCATGAAACCAATCATTCTCTGGCATCATGGAAACAGCATCTGACAGCCGTGGTCGCCATGGGCGTCCTCCCCTGTGACCATCCTCGACGGGGGGACCGGGGAGGTAAGGCCACACTCAGCAACACTCTCCGGTCTGCTGGGTCTCTGCTTTTGACCATGCAAAGGATTTGTATATTTCATTGCAAAAATTGAAGCTATAATACACATAAAGCTCAATAAACCTTTTGTTGAATATAAAATGTTGCAGCTACAGAAGTGGAGACAGGAGAAATTTAGAATATAAATAGGAAGTGAGCGAATGAATATTTAACATCTCACAGTCGGTAATTGACACGCTTTAATACATCGCTAGAATTAATAAGAATAACAATGAGATGTTGTTGACAGCATGCAGGTTGTGCGAAATAACATAAGTAGAGCATAGTGAGACAAAGAGATCAGGGAACAATAAGCAGAGCTTTAGAATATACAAAATGTAGGCAGAGAGGTGTGAATATGTAGCACATACACAGATGTGTGCTGTAACACAAAGGTTAAACATAAAGTCAAATATCTGCTGTTAGGTGTGACAGAGTCGGTGTTAGAACCATTAGATTGCATTTCACCCTCCCATTGTTCCACGTCGGTTTGTCTCTGCCTACCTTTTGTCTTTTGTCTTGCGCAATTCTCTGTCAGCGTACAGTGCAGAGGGATGTGGAGATAAGGGAGTTGTTTCTGCATATCTACCGTTTAGCCTCCCACCGGGTGTTACAGTGAAGAGAAGGTGAGAGAGGGGGCAAACAAGTAAAGCATTACACACACACACACACACACACAAAAAGGTGCACACTGAATCTGGGATAAAAAAAATAAAATAAATAAAGCCTCAGTTCCTGGTCAGCTGTGCTATAGAGATGAAATAGCATTGCAGGAGTGTTTTGTAATCAATAATGCATGGCTGTCCATCTTCGGAAAAGAGAAAGCCCCTCCAAACACACCAGAGGCATCAGACACTTTTCATTTCATGCTGAAGGTCAGCGGAGCAGCATGGACGTCCCTACAGTACACAACACGAGGAAGTAAACACATACACCATCATTTTTACATCCGCTGCTTCCATACATACATTCATGTTCATCATACCGTCATGAAGGGTTTTTAAATAGATGAGAGCTTTCTAATTCAGTTACCAGTGCGATCAAAGCTGTCAATAACAAGCGTTAGATCAAGTTGCATTAGAATACAGGGGACCAAGGAAATACTACAAGGAATCGGCCATTAATATTTTTAAAAACATAAAATGGAATCAGCCTGAAATAACCATTTCTGCAGATATGAAAGGACAACAAGGTGATGCTTTAATTATGCCCAATCAATTAATCAATTAAGCTTATTTTGCCCAGTAAATATCTACATTTTAAAAAGCATTGTATGTTTGCATCTGCCAGTGGGTCTATATGATAATAGTGGGCAAAATAATATGTTGATTCCACAACAGGAGGTTTTCTGCAATAAGGTGGAAAAATATGTGCAGTATGTCCCAAAGTGAGTTGGTAAATATTGGCATATTGGATATCAGCAAAAATCCAATATGGCACATCCTTGCATACTGGCCACTGATAGGTCCAAGTGATATACAGGAAACAACATATGTGTGTGTATGGGGGACCTAGAGCTAAATTACCCTGTAGGTGCTTTTTGAAAATTACTCTGCAGATATTAAATATAAGCAGAATTACAACAATTATGTCATGCAAAGGAACAAAAATGACGGGGCTTTTAAATTAGTTAACAAAAACAACTTGAAAAGATTAAGAAACAACTAAAATTACCAACCAAATGTGAAGAAAATAACATTTTTAGTGATATGACGTCTTTGTATTTTTGCTGAGATATCGACTGAAGATAGCTAACCAGCTTGCCCCGACCCGTCACAGTCCAAAGCTCCTGTGCTGGTGGTGTAAACATAACACTTCCCCACTGCTCCAAGCTCCCAGTCCAGACCACGAGCTGCATGGCTAACTGAGCTAACTAGCTAATGGCAGCTTCAGTTAGCAGTTACCCTGGTTATATGCTGCCCCCTATTGGTTTGGAGTATGAATTTGCAAGGTGGCCAAATCTTACATATTGCATCTTTTAAATATGTATCCAGTCATTTAAAAATGTTTAATTAAAATGCTCTATTTAACTCCCTCTCAAACACAAAATTGTGACCACCCTTATTCCCTAACATTTTGTCTTCTTCCCTTCCCTAAAGTGTTACTAAAATATGTCATTATCATCTCCTCCTAATTATTATCTCAGCTTATTTTATTACCGTTTACTGTGGTTACAAGGCTTTGATGTAAATTCTTTCTCGCACTCTTCAACGTTTTTATCAACAGCCATCTGCTCGGTCCAGATTACTGTTAAATATTAATCCCTCTCCATCCTCACTGCATTATGACAGTATGCTCATCACCTGCTTCGTCTGTATCGATTTCCCTCAAGCTTCCGCACATCTGGATGTTAAATTATTCTGACCGCGGCACAGCCTCTCCTCAGCCACTATAAATACCGAACATGCATACGCACTCGTAAAAATACCCTCAGCATATACGCACAGCAATACAGTGCATACTAATCTGTGACTGCCTGAATGCCATGCACATATAGACATAAGCACAAACAGGATCCCAACCCCCTCCTGTTAGTCACACTGATGCAGAGTATATAAAGATTGGAGTTGCATTTGCCTGCACACACACCTGTATGCGCCCACCTTATCAGACTGTAAAAGCCAGAGCGCTGAGCTAATGCTTGTGCACTGAGGATGACACATAAGGATAATCAGCTTCCTACCACATGAAGCCATGGCCCCATGACAGCTCAGATCAATTAGACACCATTAAAGGCTGGTCCCAGAACAGCCACGGAGACTTCCTAATGTCTTCTTTTCCCTCTGCAGGGTGCTGGCAAAATCCATCTTCTCCCTCGCCCCAAACCTAATTACAGGTGGAGATGCGCTGTGTGAGATGAAAAGCTGGGAGACGCTTTGATGGATGGTGGGCTCCTGCAAAAAAGAGCAAACAGGTAATTAACATGACAATAGGGAGGAGGCAGGGGTCTCATACAGAGACACAAGGGTGGCGGTGGTGGGTGGGTGTGGTGGTGGGTGCAGAGGTGTGCAAATGTGTATTATGTGTGTGCGTTTTACCAAAGATACCAAAGTGCAGAAATAAAGGGAGCTGCGTTCAAGAGCTGGAAACTTTGATGCGTTGTGAAATCCTTTCACTGTGTGAGCTGTGCTGAAGTGGAGTAGATAACAGTCCTGTAGGGAGTGACCAGACGCTTAATGGAGGTGTTGAAATCTTGTGCAGAGATAAATAATTGATCCTTGGACAAAGTATACCTCATTAATTTTTCATTGCGGCATATTTATGGGTGGATTGTGAAGATCTGATGGCTGCATCGGTTTAAATTGTCAGGTGTGATAGCGTGAGAGGTGCCGCCCCTCTTCAAACAGTTTATAGATCTGACCAGATGATCCCAGTCTCTCGTTTCCCTGTCAGTTTGCAAGCTCATATCGAGGAGTATTTGACTCGTTTTACACACAAACCATTAGCATCGCGTGTTTGAAGGTCTCATTAAGATAGAGATAACACTAAAAGAGGTGAAGTGAAAGCAGCAGCACAGACCCTCAGTATTTTATGGCTCATGAGAGTAACGAGCACATCTCATGTGCTTGGGGAGTTCATGCAGTAGTGATTGGCTGTATAACATGATTCCTCTATGGGCAATGTGTTAGTCCTTTGTCAGGGTTTCTATGTGAGGATGGCAACAATCGCTTGGCAGCCAGTTTGTTAGGTAACCAATACTTTTGTTATTATTTCATATGGTTGTAAATCCCTTAAAATGTAACAAACTACAAGAGCCATAATTCACTCGCATGGTCATAGACAGATGGACCAACAAAGAAATATTAAAACGGTTTGGCAAACACATAGTTAAGGTTGCTATGTCAAGAATGTCAAGTATTTACAACAGCAGGCTGGACACTAAATGTACACTGTAAAGAGTTTTGGGCTGTTTCAACTCTTAAAATGGAAGTTAAACTGCTTAAACATTTGGGTTAACTTAAGTTAAATAGTTAATAATTAGTTTAGATTAGATTAGTTCAGAGAGAATATTTACTTTTCTGGGAAACAACTAACAACTGTTAGCTACAATTGAGAAAACATGTTCAATAACCTCAAGATATTAAGTTGCATCAACCACTGTTTTGTCACACATGTAAACAAATGTGATTTCCTTGAACCTTCTCTCAGTTTGAAGAGTCAGTTCTTCATTTCACACAAAGAGCAGCTGCAGCTGCTCCTGTGGAGCTACTGTGTTCAAGCACTGGTACAAAGACATTATGTGAAACTGCTGCTAGTAAATTACAATACACTGTAAAAAGTCAAAGGGAATCAACTAATCCTTTCTCATTAACTGAATGTAAATATACAAGTTGTATTTATTTCAAGTTGATTAAACATACAATTTTTGTTTTCAGACCACTAAAAACATGATCAGCATATTAGCAGACTTCCCAGCATGTTAACTCTCCTGACACCCTGCTTTTTCATAGGTTGAGGAAAATAGGTGATGGAAACTATGTGTCTTTCATACATTTTGAGATGAGTCATAGTTGTTTTTACATTAATAAAAAACATTGCTGACCATAATTAAGTTTATATGACAAAAAAAGTTTATTGTTTTTAATCTTTACAAAATTATCTTATATTTTCTCCTCAAACTCAGTCAACTTAACATTTTAAGGCAGCCAGTACACAAACTTTTCAGTTTGTATTTTTTTCGGTAGTATTTTGTTTTTACAGTTTAATAATCTGTTCAAGGTTGACAGTATTTTGATGAAGGTAAAAATAAACAATCATGTTTTCCTCAAACTGAAAACAAGAAAGGTCTCAGGAGAGTTTAGACAATAAATCAACAACAATGCATGCTGAAAAGTCTGCTTATATGCTGATATTGTTTTTTATAGAAACATACTTTAATGAGTGAATTGAACTCTGTACAGCACATCCATCCAACTTATCATTTTAAGCCAAAAGATTTAAAGTTATAGGAACATGTTTAGGTTCTGAAGAAGACAGTTTTGTTTTCTAAGTAAAACTTATATTTAAAAGATTAGTTGATTCCACTGAAGTGCTGCATGCTTTTTACAGTGTAACTTCCTGTGAGAGCAGCAACTTTAAAGACCTCTGACAATAAACTGTAGGCAGACATTAAAGACTTGAACATAAGTTCCGCTCTCAGTAACAATGAAACACATAACAGATATGAAAGACCATCTATGACTAAAACCTTAAAGGGTAAATCAGCTTTTTTTAACAGTTTGTCTCTCTGGTTGACTCGCTCAGCATGCTGTCTCTGAAGCGAGGACCAAAATCCAGTCTCATGTCTGTAATAACTGTCTAGTCTCTAGACAGACGGTAATACATCCAGTCATTGTTGACAAGTGGCATTGTTCTGAAAGTGGTTGTTACATATTTTTAATCATATAATTACATTTATGAGGCTTGTCTACCAGCCCAGCAGTTGAAAGTTTTGACAAAGCCACAGTCAATGCAAGATCTGTCTTCCTGCAAGACATGTACCATGAGCAACAGTGGTGGGAGGAAGTACTCAGATCCTTCACTACAGTACACTGTAAAGAACTGTAAAGAAGACTATTAATTTTAAGTCCTATGGGCTTATTAGTCTACTAATTTTGAAGTAATCGGTTTTCCTCAGTTTTTTTAAGTAAAGTCACTTTGTCAGATTTTAGAGTGTACTGAAGTACTGATACATTGATATATAAAAGTAAAAGTATTGGTTCTGCAGTAAACTGGTCCCTGTGACTATATAGTATTATAATATATTATTCATTTCTGATCCTGATATATCAGTGCATAAGTACTGTTGGTGGAGCTAGAGCTTGTTTGATTTCCTTTACGTACAGTTAGGTTAGTCCAGTATTTCCTGTCATTTGTTATTTGCTAACTGTTATTTTACAGTTTGAGGCCTGTGAAAAGTTCAAATATTGATAAATCGGGTGATATACACACATTTTTTGCAATGATCTGTCACATGTGGTGATCAAACACTTGTGACAGATATGTAATGGAGGCAGGATATTTTACAGCTTAACAGTAAACTTTATTGTCTGAAATTACCCCAAGCATCTTTTTCTGCATAATAATGCGCTCCCTAAAAAGTTTTCATATTGGACTACAAATACAGATATCAAAATACATCTGTGATAGACCAACACTGGCCCATAATATTTTTTGGAGGTTAGGAGTTAAAAAAGTTTCCCTGACATCTTAAGATTTTGCATTGTTGATATTAAATGACATGGCTTGTTGATACTGCTGTTGCTAATGTAATCAGTGTTCAATCAGTACATGTCCATCTCTTGATATTTGGATCGTTGTGCCGGTCGGTGGAGCTGTGAAGAACCTTTAGAGATGTTTTGACCTTGATTTCTTTTCATTGTGGACCGACACATTTGTTTGCCTCGGGGGAGATTGCAGTGAGAGATAATCTACTTAATGTTGGTTACATTCTTTTTTTTATTAGTGACCCCTTTGTGAACCGTTCAAAATCTTGCCACTGGTGCCCCTCCCTTTCCTTTCCCCACATGTTTGGATAAATGAGATGAACTACAGTACGTTTCATCCACAGCCCAAATTGTAAAACGCTGTCGTGGCGATGTTAAATTCCTCGCCGTTGCCCATCAGCTTAGACTACATTCAGACCCAAACACACAAGGAAACGCTGTAACCCCCCTGCCTGATGGCCCATCACATGATTGAAACACTGAGTAATTCCTAGTATACGGCAGAAAATGCTCCTGTGGGATTAGTGTTGTGGACAAGACTCCTTTGTTTTGGATTTCAGTCGAACATTCTCCGTGCGCTCAAATCATTTCGCAAGTGCAAAACTCCTTTCAGTGCAGCTTCGAGAAAACGCCGAATGTAATCAGCCACATCACACTGACCTGCCGCCATCATTTTAAACTGGAGTGAAACAAAGACAACGCTAATGCACGCTGCAAATTACCTTCAGTGTTTCTGCTCCGGACTGATAGCAATTAAGCGACAATTAGCATGCGCCTAACGCCAAGCTATATGTCCAGTCAGTACAATGCAGTTGTGTAACGGAGGAGCGGTGTGAATGAGAGACTTGCAAACGCTCTCAAAGGGGGACGCTCTGAAACTTTCCAATGCACATTTGTCATGCTTTTTAAGTGATTTACAAATGAGAGGCATGCAGGCTTTGTGAGGGCGAGAGAGAGAGAGAGAGAGAGGGGAGCTTTGTGTGTCCCTGCCTACCCACAGCATATAGATGGAGTTTGAAATTGTGTTTGTGCGTCATGAGTGGTCATTAAAACCAGGAGATACGCCAGAGCCAGTTGTATGGTGATGGATAGGAGAAGGAAAACGGGGAGATGATGGTGATGATTAATGCCTTCCTGAGTCTTTTTGATGATTTATCATTCGTACCGGAAAGGAAGTTAAACAGCATGAATGATGACGTTTTTTGTCAAAGTTTTGCTTGTTGATCTTCAGTTAAATGTGTGAATATTCCAACTAAGTGACAAAAGTGAGACAAGTATATTTAATTATTCATGTTCACGTTCCTGCCACTCCTTTGACACCAAACCCGCTCATTCCCGTGCACACACACATTCTCTTTCACCCTCTCTCACCACCACCATCACCACCATCACCACACAATAGTCATACACAATTTGTCAAGTAAACACACCAACTCCCAGTCAGTGACAATGTCTTGCCGACTTCTTTTTCTTTTTCATTTTTTCCATCAACCACTTTTGACTCATTTATTATGACTTTGGTTTCGGCGTGCAGGGGCGTCTTGTTTTAGCCAGGCAGCCCTTGAACAAAGATGAGAGGGAAGAGGAAAAAAGACAGAGGAAGAGGGAGGAGGGACAATCTAAAAAGCCACCCATCCCCCCTCTCGCTTAAAAAAAAAAAAAGAAATGCATGCCTTGCCGTGATTTCCTCCCTCACCTTCCTATACAAGGCCTGTGTTTTTCAACTTTAACTTTCCTATTCAAGTCTTCAAAATAGTGCAAAACACTCTAATTTATCCCGATTAATGTGACTTTATTGACTCTAGCATTGGTTTAAGGAGATTTGTTGGTGAGCTTGCTGCTTGATTCAACAGGTTTCTCTGTGTGTGTAAACAAGTAGACTTTGATAAATACTGTTTTGGTGTGATCCCGTGCGAACATACGCTCCATATGCGCTCACTTCTTTTGGAATGAGGTCATAAACGAACACTTTTCAATGTCAGCTGTTTTGAACATGGCTTCTGTGTTGGAGCTATTGTTGCTGACTGGGGCTGTGTGTGTGCTTGTGTGTGCGTGTGTGTGTGTGTGTGTGTGTTTGTGTGGATGAAGGGAAGGGATTGGGGGTGGGTAGGGTGTTCAGAATTGGAATAGCGGTGCCGCACCACCACCATCACACACACACACACCCACACACTCATCACTTCAGTAAAGTAAAACACAGATAGAGCTAATTACAAAGTGGGTTCGAGCACTTGGGGCAATACAAACAACAGCTGTCTGTGGCATAAGTAGGAAAGTCAAACACACTGTTGCGTACACAGGCACACACACGCAAACACACGCACCTCGGATATAATTAGCAAGATCGAGATAAGTGGAGGGCAACTCAAGACGTCTGTGTGTGTTTTGTGGAAAACAACTATTTGTCAGGTTTCACAGTTGAACTTTGGGGCGAATGTTCATGCGACTAGCAAATTGTCACTTCTCACAACATGTTTATTTGTGTAGTAGTTCACACTGATCAGCTCATCACACCTGAGGATGATGAATACTAGAGTGTGGAAAAAGTAAGGCAGCCCAGCCATGTATGCAGGTTTCCAACCAACAACTGACCCTCAGCCAGAGAGGAGCTGATGACTGAAATCACCTGCTGCAGTCTTGAATGACAGCTTCTAAACACTCGGCCCCACATCACACATGAAAAGGGCTGCAACATGTTTTACTCCTGTGTTAGTGGTGAGTGGGATGAATGAGGATATTCCTTTTGAAAAGATAACTCACGGAGGATGAACAATGCCTAAAAGCTGCACTTGAACACACCGCAAACACTACAGCTGACAACCAACTATCTTGTACGTTCTGCTCTTGCGTGGGAGGAAATATCTCTCCATATCACAAGGCGGTGGCGATCTTTATTCAAAAAGGGAGACAGGAAGATATACAAACCGTTGTCATGATAACACAGCAGTTTCACACCCCTTTTGCTAATATAGCCACATAAAAAGTTGCAGAAGGCACTGGCAAAGAGGTGGAGGTGAAATTAAGGAGGAGCCGCGGTGAAAACATGGATAGTAAAGTGACAAGCTCAAGTTCTTTTTCTGTGTTTTCCTCTTGTTAATTGAGAGAGATTTCTCTCCCTGATGGGCTCTGCCGGCGATTCAGTGTACTCAGTCAACGTATAAGCCGCCGACAAGGGCTGACTAGTGGCAACAGTGTGGGAAATTTGTGCCACAGACGCTTATCAACAGTCCACCATCAACCTGGTGTGTCAGGACCCTAAGGGGGTTAATAACTAGTGATTGGAAATCTAGTTCAGTTTGATAGTAGGGGATTTGACTGATTTGAAGAACAATCTTTGTCTTTTCTTTTATATTCAGTTCAATCTTGTAATTCACTGACTTTGAAGCAAAATGTGCAGTAATTACTAGCAGACAGTAGATCTTAAAGCTGCTGTAAGCATTGTTGTCATTTTAGCTGACTTCCTGTCCGTTCTGCAGTTAACGATCCCCTCCCTCCTGCTCTCCGCGTGCCCACGAGCAGACAGGACCGCCTCCTTAATGAGTTCTCTGTCCTGATTGGATAAAGTGGGCAGGGATACCAGAAAACGTCTTCTCATTTGCTGCATGAGCATGGGGAGGAGAGACATGAGTTACTGGACCAAACACTGTAACAGTGAGTACAGTTGGAATACAGAGATATTTAACACTTCTTTTCATTTTAAACTACTTTCAGCAGCTTTAAGATTGAAAATCTCGAGTGAACAAAGGAAATGACACAAATTTGACATTTTACACACAAAGATCAATTTACTCATAACAGTTACTTAACTAGCGCTAGTAAATTCGTGCCAAGCCTGAATAACCCTGATGATGTCACAGTGATGTAATCAAGGTTATCTCAGTTTCGGCCTATACACTAGAGTTTTACAAAAGAAAGACTGTGATTCAAACAGGGTGTGTCATCTCAATGACACCAGTGTTTACTCCTCTGCTCCTTTGATGACCTCTTTAAATTAGTTAGTCTGGACAGTGTGACTGCTGTCAGTTTCAACAGTACTGATAGCAGTAACATCAGTAGTACTACAAGTTGTAGTGGCAATATCAATTTCAACTTTACAGTGCTGACTGGGAGGGAGTGTGTGTGGAGGTGGGTATGATGGTGAGAGAGTGTGAGTGTTTGAGACGAGGGTTAGGTGAGTGGGTGTGTAAGCAGGTTTTAGATATAGTACTATTTCAGATTTTGTAAGTGTCTGCAAAGCAGTTAATACAGGGCCTGAACTCTATAGCTCCTCCAGCTCTAATCATGTTTCATGGACTCTCGATAGCGCCGCGCGTTAAACCGGAAAGTGGTGACACTGGGAGTCACCTGAATTTACTCATGTCAGTGTGTTTGCTCAAAAGCTTTTTTCAGGTACTTTTGAAATGTCAACAAAAAACTACATCCTGCTCTTAATGGGACACATGCTCTTCTTCATTCTGCCCTACTGTATCTTTATTTCATGCACAGCACGATGAGCAGAAATGCTAATGCTGCAGTAGTTTAGCATATTTAAAACTTTCTTTACTTTTTATCACATTGTTTAATGCAGCCTTATAACGTTATGAAGCCTCAATTGTAAAAGAGTTGTTAAAGAGTTAAATACAGTATATAAAAGTAAAGTGATTTTGTCTTTTGTGTCTTGGGGTTTAGACAAGTTGTAAACAAAGCTTACTTTGAGGCTCTGGCTGGATTTATTAAATCAAATACTGAAATCCACTCGTGACAACAAAAAGGGATATAAACATTCAATATGTTGGAGTACATTTCAATGCATTGTTAGCATGGGATGTGGTTCCTGTTTGCATTTTGTGGAACTCAGCAATGTGTGAAATTGACTACAGACTTACTGTTATAGCTGTAGCTGCACTGTAACTGTAACTGCTTAATGAGCTTGTTGGCATCACTAAATGATCTCAGTCAGTCTGGGCCAGTATCCAAAATCTTTCTTTTTCTTTTTCAAGTTGTTATCTACAGTTTCAAGTAATGGAAATGAATGAAAGGAGACATATTAAGCTCATTTACAGGTTCATAATTTTATATTGGGTTACCACGAGAATAGGTTTACATCCTCTAATGCTTAAAAAACACATCCATTTTCTCATACTGTCCAGTGCTGCAGCTTTGTATTCCCCCTCTGTCTGTCTGTTCTAGTTCCTGTCTCTTTAAGGCCGAATACCTAGTCTGCTGTGACTGGTTAGCCCTCAAATGCCTGAGCCAGCACCGCTAACAACAAAAGAGCAGCTGTTCAGTTCATTCAGTTCAATTAATTCTTATGTGCCAAACCAGTAGGGCTGGGCCGATACGCTTTTGTGCCGATTCGATTCTCTAACGATTTTTGGGTCCCGATTCGATTTAAATTGTGATTCTGATTAAACAAGTATTGCGATTTTATATTTCAATTGTGATTTTCTTTCCTTAAACAAGAACAGGTTGAACCAAACACTTGATAATACATCATAAGTCATATTTACAAAAAACAATACACACATCACATCAGTTTGTGAGATTTATTTTGACAACTGTGCACCTGCCCTCCCAAAAAACATTCTCATCCGCCAACATCTTACAATAAACTAAACTGCTACATTTTAGCTGGTCTTTAGAAAATAAATTAAATAAAAAAATAAGTCAAAAAAAACTTTCTTTAATATAAAAAATTATATAATATAAAATATAAAAATCGATTTTTTGGCCCAGGCCTACAAACCAGGCACAAATTATGCAAATGATTGACATGGTGATGTAGTGTGATGTCACAAAGTCATGGAATCAAAGGTGGGGCTACTGACGAGGCGTTTCTGGAGTAGTGTTTTCTGTGGGAGAGAGGAGCTTCTGTTGGTGTGGACTTTGAGCTTTTTAACTTTCAAGGCTTTCTACATGTGCAAGAAAGTATATAAAACACTTGAGAAAAGGAAAAAATGAAAAAGCATAATAGGTCTCCTTTAAAATAAAACGTTTGAAAGAGTACAATTTTACAACCACTTTAAAATGTTTGTTTTTTTTCCAATGCAGAGACTTGCATGCAAAATGGGTCATCTGAAAAAACAAAAAACAAAAAAACAACTGGTCTAAGTAGGACTTCCTTCTCTGTCATCAACTCAAACACACACAGAAACACGCACTCATACATACAGTATATCACTCATTTATGGGCCGCTGTGTTGAATTAACAGATTTGCGCATTGGGCCTGGTTGAACTTTTGCACTATTAGCTGAGATGACGAGACCAGGAAGTGAAAGAATATAAAGCATGGCAGCTACATGCTTAAACAGAAACAGCTTTTATGTGCTTATTTTTATCACTATCAAGTGTTGCACTTTGCAGCAGGTGCCCAAATAAAACACTGCATAACGCAAAGACTTAACTGAATACTGACTGAAGCAGAGGAGAAGCAAGAAAAATACATGCTTTTTACTGCCTAGTCTACTTATTAGTTATCTGCCTAACCAGCTGACCTACTAAGATTAATAACGCATGGTTAAGTTTAAGAAGAAGTCATTTATTTTTATCTAAATGATCTTTTATATTCATATTACTAACAGTAGATCTCCTGTTCAAACATCCTTGTGTTTTTATGATACTATTTATGATACTAAGAAGGCACATTTGACATTTAACTCAATCAATTCAGATTATTTCTCCTAAAAAAGTTTTTGTAGCTGAAACCTGTGAGTGAACAGAGTGAAATGCTCAGCCGCCTCGTTATGGGATCTCGCGGACACATTTCAACAGCAGCGCATTCAGCAGCGGCGCTTGGAGAGCTCGCTAAATTGGAGTAATAGAGCCTCATGCCAGACAATAATGTTAGTTAAGTCCTTCAGGGCAAGGAGCTGCAGAGATAGCCAAACAAAAGATAATCAATATCATATGGTGTGTCGCCTGGAGTCTAGACCAGCCTCTCCAGCCGGCAAACTCATCACATGCCTCTGAGCAGTTGTCTACCGCCAGATTCAATGTCAGACACAATGTCAAACAGGCAACACGTCCGGGGCAGCGTGTTAATTACAACATCATCACGCAAGCAAACACGGTGGTGATATGACAGCTTTCAACGCCAGGTATCATTGGGGGGGCGTTTCTAGCAACTTGGCTCGATTAACAAAGAGGAGATGACATAAACACTCAGCTGCAATTTAAAGGGGCATTACGTAGTTTTTGAGAAGGAATTCAAACTCAGAATTATAATATTTACAGTATTAATGAGGTAATAATACAAACTCGAAATACAAAATAGAAATATTTATTTTTTCCAAAAGTGAAAATAAGGTCCCCAGATCACTGTTTAAAGCTAGAAAGGTGGCAGGGTCTGACAAATATAAACAAAGTAAATGCATGAAATTGTGTTGTCCTTTAAGATCAGTTTGTTTATTTAGTTTGTTTATGCATGAGAAATCAGTCAAGGTCAGTTTTTTTTTGCTTCTGGTTCTTTCTTCCCCAAAACTACAAAGTGCACCTTTAATACCTCCATACACAAAACATCATAATTTAGGAATTTTGAAGAGCATTTATTAACCTCACATCTAATTCTGATGTTTCTAAATCCCAACACACACTACAGTATATATAAAAAAAGAAACTAAAGAAAAGTAATGACACATGCATCCTGTGTAAGTATAAAGAAATGTTGGCAGGCTTGTTTTACCTGTTAAGAAAAGTGGAAGTGATACTGTGAGAAGGCAGTAAAAAGTGTTTTGTTTTTTTAAAATAGCAGCATTGGACACCACATATGCATGAGCGCAAGCAGCATTGGTTACAAAGCCAATGGCTGACACAATGTAGAGCACAATGGTGGCGGCTTCAAATTGCAGTGTGTGCCAACGTATAGAACGAGGCTGATACACAAGCAGGCCGGCATTTATACAACATACGCAAGCTTAAGGCACCTTTTCCTGCCCCCCTACCACACACACACACACACACACACACACACACACACTAACATATGGCCAACACCCTCTCCCTCCCCTCTATCTCTTTTTGAACCTGAGGACAGACAGAGGCGGCTCTGTGTTTGAATTAAAGGGCTACAACAGGAGCAGGTACTTCCTTTCCCTCTGTGTGAAACAGGGTCGCTGTCACCGGTAAAACAAACCATGCGTGCGTGCGTGGCGAAGTATGACAACAAGCTCCCTGCCTGACTTCCTGTTTGCCTTGTGTAAAAGTCAGACATGGGATCCTTGTTAGAGCGCTGCAACACACTCGCAGAATGACACAAGATTAAATGATGAAATCCCATGCTGTGATATTCTCGGTGTATCCCTGGTGGCTGTTTTTGTCTTATTGTTTGCTCCCGCAGCACCTTGTCTCAGAACATGCATGGCTGCCTTTGAATGAGGTGGGGAGTGTGAGTGTGTGTGTGTGTGTGTGTGTGTGTGTGTGTGCGTACTGTATGTGAGCAAAGGAGGGAGGGAGAGGACAGTAGTTTTGCTGTAGGGAATATGTAGCTGCCTTTTGAGTGTGTGTTTGCCTGCGTGCACTCTTGGGACATTAGTTCTCGAGCAATCACACGCTGCACTTTTTTTTGGCGCGTGTCATGTTTTTCATGCAGAGAATGTGCATATGCTTGCATGTGGCTGCACTTGCTTCGGCATCTGTGTGTGTTCAGGGGTGGTGTGTGTGTGTGCGTGTGTGTTTTTAGAGTGATAATTCTGCTGAGAGGCAGGCAGACAGTAGGGGAGGGTGAAGGAGGACGAGGAGGAGGAGGAGGAGGAGGACCGAAGACAATGTAAGCGCTGCAGTATGATCCTGTATCCATCAGGCTGCCTCCTGCAGTCACCGCTGCTTAAAATGCACTGCCACAGACACACACACACTCTCACTCTCCTTCTCTCTCTCACACACGCACAGGAAATGGCCTCAATCACTGTAGCACACAGGCCACAGTTTCTCATTCCAGATGGGATTATGATGTTATTACTGCACGATTACACCACATAACTATATTAGCAACAGAACACAACCTGGGACTTCTCAATCAGTCACCTTCCCTTTGTACTGAGAGGACTTTTCAACAACCCCTCCCACCCTCACGCACACACACATATACACAAGGTACACACCCAGAACTAACAACAGCAGGAGTCAGCCATTTACCTTAATCTTTATCCTCCCTGCTGCTGGTGAATTAGCTATTATAAGCATGATTTAACGATGTTTATGCCGTGATGTATTGCCATTTTTATGTCTCTCTGACTTTATGTTGATCCGGTGACGCAACAAGATTTGTGTTGTGTTTGGGAGCTCTTTCTTTTTTCTTTTCTTTTTTTTTTTTTTGCAGGTGGATGTTTTGCAGCCCAGCTGAGAGCAACGCCGCTAAAATAGCATGAACGATTACTCATGTGGGTGGATCCACCCTCACTTCCCCTCCCCACCCTATGGAATTTGATAAGATGGAAAAGAAAAGGTGGTCAAAAGAGGAGAGGAGGAGGGAGAGAGCGAGAGAGAGAGATGTGAAATTTTTTAAAGAGGGAGGAGTGTAACCAGGAAATAGATGAGATCCAAAAGCTGTTTCAGATTGAGTCAACAAGATAGAGAAAAGACAGCGAGAGAGAGCGAGTGAGAGTGAGAGTGAGAGTGAGAGTGAGGGAGCAGCACTTCTTCCTGTAAAAGAAAACCAGTACTTCTTAATTCTAAAGCATACACAGTCATTCTGGAAACCTTTGTCCCTATTGAAACATCACCTGGAGACACAGAAAGGGACATTTCACACAACATGTGCACAAAGCTAACACCAGAGGGAAGATCTCAAAGCACATTCGACTTGAGCTTGAATTCTCCTCTGTTCAGCTGAGCCTGAGAGAGGTGTGGCACCAGACTCCAAAAAGGCCCTTATTTGCCTTATTCAAAAGAGGTAACGCGATATCCCATGAATATTTCACGTTGTACGGCAAGACGTGGGCTTCCTCCTGCTGCTCCCAGATACTGTATTTGCTCATGGGCTGGTAAGGCAACAAAAGCACACACACACACACACACACACACACACCTCCCAACCCCACACCCTCCCCGAGGTATCTCCTTGAGGGTTCTCCTTGCACTCCTTTGCCAGCTGACAATTAGCATGCGGTCGCTAATGCACTACAAGCTAATTGCGCACAGGGGGGCTGAAGGTGTCAGTCACTGGAGAAGGCTTGTGTGCAGCCGCGTATCCAAGTAGCGAACGCCGTAGTGCCATTTTAAGACGAGGGGGGGATGAAGTTTATTGAGCCGGTTGAGAGAAGTGGGTCACAGCATGAGCAAAGGTGAAGTCAGTGTAAAAAAAAAAGAAATGTTACTCAAATGTTAATATGGAAAATGAACAACCTTATGGTCTCATTTCCATTGGGTGGCTCCGGTGCGCCTAATATTCAGCAGGTCAGGTAAAAAAAAACAGCAATACTTCCACAAGTTACAGCCGGTATCCAAGTCAGACAGGGGAAAAAATTATAGTCTTGACACTTGACGTGTTGAAACTTTTTGAGTGATTTATTTATTTGAGTTTGTCAAGCACCTCGTAACTTTCTTCTAAAATTGAGGTTATCGCTATTTCTTGCTGCGTGTGCTGTGATTCCATTGAAGAAAAACATGCATCTGCACCTTTCCTCCTGTTTACAAGAAATTATATTAGAACGTGAGCTACTATTGGGTGCATAGAAATAATGTGCTGGTGCCTCTAAATGAAAGGTTTGGCACACCAGTGCAGCCAGTGTAAAAAGTAAGTCTGGAGCCCTGCACAGTGCAAAAACTCAAAGTCTTACCAAGTGTATTTGCCTAATTTCTAGTAAAAAATATCTCATTAGACATAAAATAAGATATATAACCTACAAAGTACCATTTCTGTCAGATAAATGGGAGTTGTTTTTAGACAATTTTCACTTGTTCCATTGGCTTTTTGTCCAAATTACAAGCCAGAAACATTATTATTTTTGACATGGCATTTTTTTCCACTGCAAAACAAAACAACATTTTCATATCAGCTAATTTTCTTCATTTATTAAGTGTAGTTTATAACCTGTAGTCAGGTCACCCAAACACGCACAGACAACATATACACAAATGTAAATCAATGGTGCCTCGAACAGTGCACATCATTACGTTGGATATCACGGGTAGCTATTATAAGAGCCGCCCCGAGGTGTGCGTTTGTGTCTGCCACGCATGCACAAGCAGCTGTGCATGCGATAGTGTGCAAATGCAAGCTTGCATTGTTGTCTGCATGTACCACCGGGTACGGTGGGAAGATTTTCAAACCCCTGTTTTTTTTTTAAAGGTGAAGGTTCACCGAGATATGTTTTAAAATGCTGAGTGGGTGACCTGCATGCACACTGAAGGGCGTTCGACAGGGAGGCTTCTCTGGTTCAGAGAGAAGAGAAGGGAGAGAGGGAGAGAGGGAGAAGAGGGGGAGGTGGGGGGGGGGACACCTTGGTGTGTGTTTGGCCTGACATTCCCTCCGACTTGGAAAGCAGGAGTGGAGAGAGAGGAGGCTGTTTTAAAGACTGCTCTCTTATAACAGGAAGTATCTGAACAGTGACTCACACACTACAGGGAGAGAGAAAGAGAGAGAGAGAGAGAGAGAGCAAGGAGGCTTTGTTCATTGTGTTATAACCATGTATCACTGATGTGCATGTGTGCTCGTCATTACATTCATGGGTGTGAGGACATTTTTTTTCCCCCATGCATGTAATAACGAGCGTCAGCAGTGACAATGTGTGCACCCTTTGGGAGTGTCACATTTTTTGCATTTTTTTTTCGTCATTATGCATTTCAGGAGCCATGTTGCATATATGTTAGTGTGTGTTTGTGTGTGTGTGTGTTTGTGTACATGTGTGTAAGGAAGTCCACATGCATGGGTGTGGGTGTTTGTATTTTTTTGTGTGCCAGTAGCTCACATTTCAAGAATGCATCACTGCATTTTAGTAGATGTGTGTATGTGTGTGTGTGTGTGTGTGTGCTGGAGGGGCTATCAGTGTCTTTTAATGTGTGTGTTTCTCATGAGTACATCTGATCATATTTCATCAGGGACATGATGACTTACTTAACAGCCTTATACGTTCATCTGTATGTGCATGTATTTAGCGACACATCTTACGCTACTCATCTGCCAGCGTGTGTGTGTGTGTGTGTGTTTGTGTGTGTGCACATACTCAGCGAGCCCCCACGGAGCTGCACTGTGCCTGCCGTTACAATTCAAGGGCTCGTGGCTGATAAGATGTCTGTGCGTCTTAACTCGCTGGTACATCAGCAGTCAGCAACATGGCTCCCTCTCACTGCACTCATGCTGAGCAAACAAGCCTGACCTCTGCACAACACCCACAACTACACTGTGAAGTGACAGTTATTACACATGACTTCAGCGTACGATAATCTGGAGTACATTTAAAGAGCAGTTTGTATAGTCTGGGAAAGATGTATAAAGTTTGGGAGTGATATGTGCCGGTGTAGACGAGGAACTCTCACCAAACACACTGATAGATTGAGACTGAATAACACTATTGTCCTAACATTTCCTACGCCGCTTCACATTTATGCTTTTCTAGATTTTCCAGTTCTGCGAGGAAGTTAATTGTAAACCTCTTGTCTGGCATTTACTTGGCTTGTGTGAAACAGTCTAATTAATTTTTGAGCGCAGATTGACCTCAGACCGTTGCTGTGTTATTTTGTTTGTCATTGGAACCGGATTGAGAACCTGCTTGACTGAAAACTAAATGATTAGACCACAGTCACATGTTGGAACAGCCTCCAAATGACAAGAAAACAATAGGTATAATAAAGATACTGAACATGACATATCTTATCAATTTTGTTCAAAATCTTAAAAAACATCAAACAAAACCAAAACAGGGGAACCTCTGCCAGTGAAAGTAGGACGGATGTACAGGCTTGATTGTAGTTTCATTACTTTCAGGACTTTTCCAAATGAGTCACAAAAAGTGGGGTTTCCACATGCCTCAACCAGGGAATCAAGTTATTCAGAGTTTCATTGTCATATTTTTCTTGGAATTCTACGTCAGCCTATTGCTGCCAGACCACAAAAAGAAAAATGGATCAGTATCATTCTACAACGTGTAAAGATAAGTGTTATAATGAGATGCTTTACGCGATTGCAATATATTTTCACAGTATTACATAAAACACTCACAAAACATTTCTTGTTTTAACAATATGCCATTTATCTTGTTATAACTTGAAAGGTTTCATGTTATAATGTGATAACTAATGGATACAACATAAAACATAACATCTTCTTTTCCCTTTTTTCGTTTTTTAATTGATCCAGTTTATTTCTCAGGGACAGTACATACTAATACACTTAATAAATAAACTAGTGTAAATATGCCAGATTTAGCCAAGAGGCTAGTTTCATCTGTAGTACCTGGTCAGGGGTAAAGTTGGCAACCTCAAATCAAGGAACAAGTTTAAAACAACAATCACACATATCACATGTTGTCACGTGAAATGTGATAATACATTGTCACAAGATAAATAGTGTATTGTTTCAATAAGAAATCTTTATTCTTGTAATGTGATAAATGTGTATAGTGTAATAAAGTGAAAATATCTCTTCATAATGCGAAAATGTCTTGTTATAACAATAAACCTTCAGGTTATGACTTAACGGATGACTGTGAAGTTGTATGTTTCCTTTTTTTTGTAAAGGCGGCAATAAACTTCAGTAGACTTCTCTTTATTACAATGAGATAAGCTTTCACTTCATTCCTTCATATTATTTTTTCTCCTCACACACAGCTGTCTGGGTGTTGCAACAGGGTGGATCAGGCAGGATGACTCTCTGGCCATCTAATATACTGACACTCCACTGGCAAAGAGTTAAATGACATCATATCCATCAGTGTGGCCCTTCGCTTTACCCTGACATCATTTAAAATGGTCTGATTTACAGGGTAAGACTGACACTCTCACACTCTCCAGCCACTTTCTGAGTCCATAGCAGTATCAACAACTTTTCGCTGATGAGACAATAGCAGATAGTTCCATTTAATGCGGGAGGGACCATTCAGCCGCGTGGGAGGGGTGTCGGGAAACTGTCAGAGCACACACACAGCCGCCAAGGTGACATTTACATGATGGCTGTCCCCGTGCTCACAATCCACCACGTGACTTTATATGTTTGATTAAAAAGAAAACGAAACCGATCGAGGATATGCAAAGATTCCCGGAGTGGGATCCCCGTGCACCCCCGCGGGACGGGAATGGACTCGACCTACTCAATCATGCACTTCAGCATACACTGCAAAGAGCATGCTTTCACCTTTAGGATTGTCTGCGCTTCTTGAAGTCACCCTGGATTATTCTTTTGGATAACGCAGGTACGCACATCTCTCATATTCTCTCTTTTACTCGCATGTGGGGCGTCCCGGAGCAGCCCATGTGCTCTGAATGGGGCTGTAGGTGGAAGGCGATTGTCTGATCTTGATTTATAAATAGGTTACAGGCAAGGGTGTAGTGGTTGATTTGAAAAAAAAAAAAAAAAATACAGATGCTGTCGGTGATCATGGCGAGGAAACAGAGCCTGAAGTGTGTGAGGAATAATGTTTAATATCCACTTTTCACACACTGTGACAACTTGGGGCAGTTGTGTGATACTTGCGAGTCATCATGGGTAATGTCAGGGTTTAAAAAGCTGCAAAAAGTCAGTTATTCAGATACAGAAATGTAGGAATATACTGAGAATCACCGGAGTCATTTCCTCCCCCGACATCCCTGAGGTTAACAAACTTTCCACCACACACACACTCATCTCTTCCTTGAGTCATTTTTGTTTCTTTTCTGAGGGACAACACACTTGAATCACAGCAGCATCAAACACAGATTTGTGGCAACAATAAAAGTGCAAGAAGATGTATTTATTTATTTAATAAAAGACAGCTCAGAGCAGGAAGCATCTACATGATGGAGGAACACTTTCTCCTCTTTTTTTTTTTGGTTTGAAAGATTGTTTTATTCGGACACACAGGGTGGAGGTGGACTTTAGGGAGGGGTGGGGAGGGGGGTATCCATATTAGGAAGTCGTGTCCTACATAATAGACAGACACGGGCACAACTGCCACTGAGCAAGGCACAGGTGCTAGCCAGCCGGAACAGCTCTTTCTTGTCACTGATATGAGGATGTGAAACCGCTGGAACATCTCTGCTGTGTCGCATTTTCTTCTGCTTTCAATCTCTGCGCCAGTTCAGGCTCTCCACAACTCATCTGCATGTGTGTGTGTGTGTGTGTGTTTGAGGAGGGGGGGTGCGGAAACATGTGGCGAGGGAGGAGGGGTGGGGTGTTTCATGTGTGTGTATGTGTGTGTATGTGTGTGTGATGGGGGGGGGTCCGTGCATGTAACTTTTCCCCCCCTCCTCTCAAATAACGATGCACCTACAGGATGTGAGCTCGCTGTTATGGTAAAGGGACACAATGGCACTAAAAGGCTGCGGGGGTGGAGGAGGTGGTGGAGGTGGGGGCTCAGACAGGACGAATTAATGACGTGCTCTCCTGGTTACACACACAGGTGAACGTGCCCCTAAATGCGGGCACATGTGGGTGACAGTGCGCATGCAGCCCCGGTCACAGATAACGCTGTGGCACCAACGTGTCTTTCTTTACGCACGGAGCCGATTGCGCATGTATGTGGCGCTGGGGACAATCGTTCACTGTCGCCTCTTCTCTTGTCTGGACACTTTAGACTAAACACACACACACACACACATGAACACACCAGCTGATCCTGCTGATAGGAAGCGATGGAGACATAAATGAGACAAAGACACGGTGACATGTGTGCGCGCATGCGTGTGTGGACTTCCAGTGACAGGGACAACACCGCGGGGACAAACTTTTCTGCTTCTCCTTTTTTCGCCCTCGATCTTGTCCTCGGTGTTTCGCACACACACACACACACACACGGGTTTTTTTTTCCATTCACGGTGCGTTCAAGTACTCCCATAGGCTCCGTCATTTCCGTGATTGTGATCAAAAATTCCCTTTTTATTTTGGATGGGGAAGACAGCTGGAACTCTGGGGGATGTCTGATGATCTCATGTATTTCATCACAAGACCATTTATGAGGTTTTTTTTTGTTCCAGTATACGTCCTTATAGATGAGTGAATTCTGGGAAATGAAGTGGAAGTTGATCTGACTTCACCAACAAATCATGTCATGCAGTTGGACATATATGATCATGTGTTACCTGTAAACGGTAGGCTATTAGTTACATGAATGAAGGTCGAAGCAAACAATTAGGGCTGTTACTGACAATTATTTCATATTAATTTGGTTCAGTCCCAAATTCACTTTGGTCAGGTTTTAAAATCAGGACATGTAGATGGGCCAGACATCTGAATCAGCAGCTTGTTCAAAACTTTATTGATAAATGAATATAATAGAAATAGCAAAAAAAATAAAAAAATAGCAGTGTGTATGTACATGGTGACTTATATGAACATTGCATCAATAAGTAAATATATCCGAGACATACACGGACATTTAATCTGTCTGTAGTTTACATGTTTTCTTACATATTAGATTCTCAGAGGTTGCTCCTGTACCTAGAGGTAGTCTCTAAATTGTCAGAAACATTTCCCAGAGTTAAAAGTTAGTGTCTTGTTCTGTCATGAACAGTCCAAAACCAATGGTTGTACTAGGCTATATATGAAAAAGAAAAGCAGTTCGTCCTCACTCTTAGAGAAGCTGAAATCAACAAATGTTGAAAATCAATGAATCACTCATAAACTTATTGCTGAGTCAATTTAATTCAATCGACTAATCAACCAATTGAGTGATCTTTGAAAAACTATTATCAGCGTGAAGTACCAGTTTCTTAAATGAGCTAATCATCAACACACCTATCCCACAAGTCAATGCCTCCACCTTGGACCCCTTATAAATGAACACACATATAATAAAAAAATAAAAGAATCAGTGAGCTACCTACTGTTATTTACCGCTTCAATTTACTGTGGAATTCCCACGTTTTGCCAATTTCACCTCTTGAGTCGCGGCATTTCCGACGACAAGTGAAGGCAGCGCCAGTGAAACGACAAGAGACGAGTAGAGAGAGAGAGAGAGAGAGAGAGAGAGAGAGAGAGAGAGGAACCTGTACTGCTCCACAACACAAGGAGAGAGAGAGAGAGGGAGAGAGAGAGAAATATTCGCCTCAGATAATAATAATTGTTGACGGTCTGTGCAGAGTTGAGAGCTCGGGTCGCGATTGTCAGCCGCTGCACTGGAAGATATCGTGACAGAGAGTGTCTCCTCTCATCTCTGCTGGATCTGGACTCTTTACATTTGTTTTTTTTGGAGGGGGAGAGCTGCACCGGTCTTCTTCTTCTCTTCTTTTTAACTGGTAAGGAAGTGAAGTGAATATCACTATTATTGTTTGTTGTGTTGAGGGTGCGTTCGTCGGACTGAAGCTGCTGCTGCTGCTGCTGCTGCCAGTAGTACAATCTTTGTCTATCACAGACTCTTTGGGTTTTTTTTTTTTAATTTTAACCCGGTCGTTTCCTTTAAGAGTGAAGAGAGGACTGATTAAGAAACGGGCAGCAGGCAGAAGTAGTACATGTGCTGCAGCGGAGATAGGGGGTCATTTTGAGGAATGCCTGGCTGATAAGAGAGTGGGAGACAGAGCTCACCGTGATCCCGTGGTGGTGCGTTTAGGAAGGCTGCCACGCAAATAACAGGCAAAATAAGTTGTTGAATTAAAAATGATAGTGATGTTACAAGTTGCACGAGAGAGCTGTGAACTTATCAGCAGCCTCCGCGTGAGAATTATAGCTACAGCATAGGTGATAAAAAGCCATAAAGGTAAACAATTATAGCTGTTAGACATTAAAGTTACCTTTTATGGGAGTATAATTGGATTGTCACAGGGATTCTCCCTCAGGGGCAGGCAGGCAGGAGTAGTTATCAGAGGAGATAGTTATGTAAAGGCACATAGTTTGCAGTAGAGAGACACAGAGAGAGAGAGAATACAGCGCGCGTGCATGTGTGCGCGCGTGCACGCGTGTCCACACAGCCTCATTTCCATGTTTATAGTTTTGGGAATACAAATGATGAAGGAGGGGGAAAAAAAAAACCTAGGTGTTGTCTCATCTGGTGTAATTTTGACTTTGCATAGTCACCTGCTGACACACACACACACACGCACACACACACACACACACACACACTATAATAACCCTGTTGTCACTTGTGTGTGGTGCCTTCAGTGTGTTTGGTGACACACACTTTGTATTTTTGATTGTTTTCCCTCATATGCATGCGATCATCAGCTGTGAGTTTCCTCTTCTTGACAGCATTTCCTCCTCCTCCTCTCTCCTCTGATATCGACTTTCTGCGGTGTACTGCTTTTTTCTCCCTAGTTGTTTAAAGATATTTTCCCCCGTGTCAGGTCGCACACACACACACACACACACACACATACAGAAAGAGAGGGAGGGAGGGAGGGAGGGAGAGACAGAGTGTTGTTTTGCAGACAGGATTACATTGTCTCCCCCATGTCAGATTTCAGACATTATGTTAAACATTTCTTCTACAGCCTGCAGCTCTCACTGTGTGGTTGCACTGCTGGATACGACGCCTGGCAACGAGGCGCAAACAACAATAAATGATCTAACTTCCCCAAATTGACTGTTAGATAAAAAATAGTCCTTAAGAGCGCCACCTGTTATCCAACCCAGGAATAGATTTTTTTCTCAGGTAAACACATTTAGTCAGTGGAGCTGCAGGGGAAAATGTAAAGAATTGCCTTTTCTGAGCATTTAATTGTCTTCTGTGTTAATGACAGTACTGGCAGACTTTATGTCATGCTTGTTTGTTCACGTGTGTTCGAGGGAAAGCCACTAACCAAAGATTTCAGTGTGGGAGTGTCTTTTTCTTAGCCGCTTATGTCACGTCAGTGTCTCAACACTGTCACGTCTGAGATCACTTGTTGAGCGCTGTCAAAAGAGGAACATGAGCCACGTTTAAATGTGACATACTTGTGGCTATCAGCGGGCTATTACAAATGTGATTCATGCTGAACCAAGCTAGCGTGGCTGAAATATGACAGTCTGCAGAGGAGAACGAGATTTTTTTTTTTTTTGGAGAGCCCGTCGCAGATGCCCCATACTCACAAACTGATCCCTGGAGAGCTCACACATGACTCGAGTGAAGCTTTTTTGTATCTGACTGCCTTCCACCATTGTGCCTCTTTTCATACGCTGAATAAATGCTGCATACATCGGGCTTTTGTCAATAGGACTGTTTGTCTGTTGTAAGCTGCCTGTGTGCTTACTTTTCCATCCCCGCTCTTATCACGATCAAACTTTCAACTCTACCACGACTCTTTATCTCGTCCAAAGACTTGACTGTTTTGCAAAGTTCACCCCACGCCTCCCACACCCTCCACCCCACCCCACATCCCCAAACCACCACCCCATTCCCGTTCCTGTATCTGTGGGAGTAAAATTAGCAATTTCATTTTTTGTCCTCTCCCCTCAGAATGTGGAAGTGTTTTATTGGTGTGGCGAAAAACAATGAGGACAAGGCAGGGCTTTGTGGTGGCAGAAATGCATTTTTAACCCATGTGAATGAATGGTGCCTCACATTCCACAGCAGCAGGCCCTTTACTGAATGGCAGCACTAACTCGGCTGTTTTCATTACTCATTACTGCCTTGTGCCTTTTCACCATGGACATAGTCATTTACCTTCACCAACTGAGAGGGGGGTTCCACACTATAAAGACTCTGTCATAGGAGTTTTGCTTAGAAATATCAATGTTTGTTTATGGGGCAGACCTTTGTTTTTAACTGTTCTTTGCTGATAAAAAGTATTGAATTAAACTTGATGAATTTTGTCCTACTCGGTAAGAGTTAGTTAATATTAAAGGGGCTATAATCAAAACATAAATATTAACAATGTGTCAAATAACTATGTTTAATGACAAAAGTGTTGCTCAAAGAGATGATTTCTAAAATTTTAGCTAATTGTCTTTGTTTTCTGGCCTGCAACTTTGCTGTTCTGATTCACTCTCAGAACTAGCCTAAACTCTAAAGTTAGCAACTAGCTAACTTTGTCTAGAGCAATGGTTTTGTCTTGAACAAATAGGCCTCGCTCAAAACAAAATTAGCAACTAACAAATTGGAGCATTTAGCAGAGATTTAAAGCGATTTAAGCTAATTGTTTTGGTTTTCTGGCCCACACATTAACTGTTTTGATTCACTCTCAACACTCTCGTAAAATGCTCTAGAAATCCAAACTCTAAACTCTAAAACTACAGTTAGCGACTAGCTAACTTTGTATTGAGCGATTAGCTTTCAATTGAGCAACTAGCTCAAGACAAAAAAAGCGACTAATAAAATTGAAGCATTTAGCAGCAGATATTTCCATCAGGTGTTTAAGTAAACCTCACCAGAGCTAAAAGAGAGCAAATATTGGACTTACATTCATCAGGTGGCTAGAAACATGACCCCAAATGAATGCCTATGTTGCTCCGTAACAGCTGGATGTGTAAATGAGCCACTGTCTGCCAGCATGTTTACCATATCAACTAAAGAGTTGATGATAAAGTCAGTGCTGTTAGCTTGTTACTGAATCACTTAATGCAGGTTTGAGACTGATATACTGGTTTATGAACTCAGTCCATCTTTCTGGTTGATATAATGCAAGACATAGATGGTATTTACTCTTGTTATCAGGTGTTGTTAGCCTACATCTGGACTGGAATACTGACAAGTGTTAGCGTGGGTCGAGCTCTCTGTGGGTGGTTACCAGCACCTTTGCGGAATTCACGTCTGGAAGCGTTCCAGTCGGGTTGCACACGTGCAGAGATGTGTCAGAGGATCGAGTCCATTCAATCTACGACCCGTGCACCTGCTCTGTAGAGTGTAATTGCTCCCCATGCTTTGACTCCACTTCTTCATCTCTGTCCAAACTGCTCATGTTGATGTTGGCTTTGAACTAGAATTAATGTGAAAAAAAGTGAAGACATCAAGTCACAAGACGGCGTGTTTTTCCTACCGAGCCAGTTATTCTGAAGTCTTAAAGCATCCTGTTCTTTCTCTCAGCTCCTCCTTGTTATGCTTTAGATTGTATCAATCCTGTCTACATGAAAGTGAAGATGTATCTGCCTGCGCCGGCTTAAATAACTCTCTGTGGCATATTGAGGTTGGATTATGGAAAGCAAACAAGTGCAAACCTATTTTAGCAGCTGTTCCTTTTTAGGTTGGGTATGAAACAGAAAATAAAAGAAGCGCGGCTGTCTTTGCTGGTGGTCCAGACACTCGCATCATTTTAATATGAGGTCTAGTGTCTGTTCTGTGGTGACGGCATTGATTCCCTGCTGCATGGTGGGGGTTTCCACTCTGAAAGGGCAATCTCTCTGTGTTAGCCTAGAAACACCAAGCTCCTGGATTAAATTATAAATGAGCCCCTCCATGGGAAACACACTGCTTACTCAGAAGGATACACATGATGTGTCCGAAAAACATTCTTGGTTGCTCATTTTCTTAAAAACTTTGCTAACAGGTGGGTGGTTAATCCCTTTATTTGGGTCACACCTCCATCATCCCCACCCTGTGGATCAATAGGGTCTCTGTTAAGCCAAGCAGCACTGTCCAGGTAGTAAAGTGCGAAGCCTGATAGCTGTTTAAATTAGACCTGAAGAAAATGATGTAGTAATCGGAGGATTAAGATAGGAGAGGGGTTAGAGCTGGCGGGGGGTTAGGGGAGCCGCTGGCGGGGGATTTAGGCACAGGGCCATTTTGGGTGGTGAGGAGGTGGGGGAGGAACGTGGTGGTGGGGTTGCGTAGGGCTCAACTGTTGCGCATACTGATATTTCTTTCACCAAAGCTGCCGATGGTTGAAACTTTGCATTGAGATTGTAATCATCAAACATCGCAATCATGAGAAAAGATTCCGTTTTTCACCAGAAGGTCATTGTTGCTCTGGTGGGAAAAACCCTCTGAGACAACAGAGGACTCCAGAAACTTCCCAGTGAAAGCCACAAGACACGGATACATACTGAATCATAGAAAGTACAAAGTGAGTTATTGAGAAAAAAAACAACTTATGAACAATTGATGTTTTAGAAGAAATAAGGAGATATTTAGAAATGGAATCAAGTCAACAAAAAAAAGTGAACAAGAAAACTTGACACATCTTGTTTCCTGCGGTTATTCAACATGGCTTCATGCTGATGTTTCAGCGCACTCTGCCTTTGTCAGGGTTTCTATAAAGATAACAGTGTTATTCACACAGGTCCTGTCATTACCCAAAGTAACAACAGCTGAATGTGGGTGTGGAAACAACCCACACTAATTAGTCTGAGCTGAATTCCAAGTTCTTTTTAATTTCCATTAAATACTCCTAAAGGCTACAGTGTAAGTGTTATCACCGCAGTTGTTTAACATTTCAAGCTTAACGCAGTCAATTGAAATGAAAACAAAAAAAACACACAAAACAATTAGGAGCTACTGTACGTGACCAAAGTAGAGCAGACACTAAATAAAGTCCACACTGAGGTAAAAACAAAGTGAAACACCTGACACCTGCAGTGATTATAGGAAACATGTCGAGTCACTGGATGTTGAGATCACCTCCAGTGACGAGCACGATTCTTAAATATCTTCAGTGACGAAAGAAGATGATTATAGTTGTACTGTGATGTGCAGCTATTTTTATCAGTGTGAGCTGCAGTTATCAAGTGTTTATCAAGTGGTTTAACAAAAAACTACCTTAAAGGTGCAGCATGTCGTGATGAGGAAGAAGAGAAAGATCAAGATCTTCATTTTCATGACTGAATAAACAAATTGAATTAAAGGACAACACAGTTTCATACTGTTTCACTTTGTTTATATGTGGCGGACCCTGCCACCTTTCTAGCTTCAAACAGTGTTCTCGGACCTTATTTACTTGTTCTAGCTATTTTAAATCACTGCAATTGTGTGATAGTGTTTGTGCTGAAGTTTTGAAGTCTACGTCGTCTTCATCTCACACACGTGTGTTAGGGGTGGGCAGTGTATCAGTATTATATCATTATCGTGATATGAGACTTAGATTTTGGATATCTTCATAAGTATGTTGTTTCCTGGTGTTGAAGGCTGCATTACAGTAAAGTGACACGCATTTTGACAACTGAGTCATTATACCCACATTACTGATGATTACTTTGTGAAAGTACCTTTAGTCATCCCTGCAATATTGTCACAATATCAGTATCGAGGTATTTGGTCAGAAATGTTGATGTTGACATTTGATTTTGTTGCCCGGCCCTACACTGTAAAATCTGACTCGAGGAAGCCAATTCCCTTAAAGTTACCAAGTAAAGTAAAATAATAGATTTAAGTTGTTTTTAGCTTGTTCAACTTCAATTTAACAGCCCACTTTGCTTGGTAATTCTGAGGTAATCGGCCTTCTGAAAGACAACTTTTCAAATTTACAGTTTAGCATTTGTGCTTTTGAGGAAAATATGGAGATGTATATCTTGTATCGTGTGTGTCTTTGCTGTTTTTCCATTCAGCTAATAACCCCACTGACAATTTGCCTGGTTAGACTATAACTACTACACGCTGCACTAATAAATATTAATTTCATCAACTGTGCAGAGGCTGAAGCCATCACTTCAATCAGAGGTGGACCACACTGAGTGGCTGGTAATCTGATAATCAGGGTTGGCTATCGACCAGATTTATCAGTGCAGCTCTGTTTGTATTAACTGAGGACGCTCACAGCGGCCGGGCCTGCAGTGATGCAAGCAGCTTCAGAGCTCCTCGGCAGTGACTAGATTTCACCAGTTGAGTTGAATCGGATGTGCTGGTGTTTTTTTACATAAAGAAGAGGAGAATCTCGCTTCTTCGGTTCAAACAGAAGCTGCGTTATCCATCACCGTCACTCATGTTGATTTTCCATCTTACACATTATTGATGATCCGATGAAATAACACTCACGAGCGCCGAGCGGCCCGAGCTGAATGCGCCGGATTCATTAGCAGCGCTTATCAGGTTTAGCTGACATAGTGATCATAGTTAATAGATTTCTGCCCGCGTCCGTGAACCGACGCTTGGCATTGTTGCCGTGATTGCTGCGGGATTAAAGAAGAGAAATAAGCTTAGCTGGGAGAAATAGCCCAGAGAACCACGTGGCTGTGATCAGGGATTGAGAGAGAGGGAAGGGGAGAGCTGCCGGGGGAAGGAACAGCACTCTTTGTCCAGCCCAGATGTCACTGTAGTAGACTACCATTATCGATCCACTGCTTCACACACACACACACACACACACACACACATGCACACGCACTCATACCTTTGTTAGATTGCATTAAAATGAGGATTTATGAAGGATACTATCAGATCTGTTCTGTTCACTTTTACAAAATGGATGTCTCAGTATAAAGAATTATTTTTTAACCAACATCACACAAAGCACCTGCTGCTTTGTCGTTTGTCAAATAAAGCAGCAAACCATGGACTTGTAATATAGATCCCTTTAAGAAGTACAGAGAACTATAACATCATTTATAAAAACCTGCTTTTTTCCTTGCCTCTGCATTCTTTCCACCCAGTCTATCTAATCTGTTTATCTCCCTGCGAGACTGTGGCCTTCCTAATGGCCTTCTTCATATTTGATGGGCCACACAGGCCGGTGTTTTGCAGGGGTGACGGCCAGGCTCGGCAGGGAGGGGACGTGGCACCCAAACTTAATCCAAACTCACAGCAGCCCAGAGGGCATTAAGGGTGGGTGGGGGTTGGGTGGACTGTTTCCTAAAGCAGGAGAGGCTCCTTTTTAAGCATTCACCATTCTGTTCCAGTTAATAAACACACACTGAAAAGTCAGTCTTAGATTCTAGAAAATGAAGGGTCCTCTGACTCCTCTAATGTACAGGAAGTGCTGTCTTTGTTGGCAGTGTTTTTAGAAACAAAGAGAAGAAGAAGTTAGCACAGAGAGCTCGAGCGAACAGAATAATCCATGATTTGTTTGCCAAGAAGTTTCTTAGAAGCTGAAATACGACAGTCGGAAACTGTACATGGAAAAAAAAAACTTTAAAAGGTATTTTGCAACCTTTCTTTCTCGCTTTGGTTTCACTTTGATGCAAATATGTAACTGCTACCTGCTCCACCCCTTTAAACAGACACACAAACACACACACACACACACACACACACTAATCGCCCTCGAGGAACCACCGTTGCTTGTCTATTTAAGTATGAAAACAACTTTAAATACATCAAACTCATACGTCTGTCCTCTACTTTCCTATCCCTCATTACTGCCCCGCATTCACTGCATCGTCATCGTCTGTAAAAGTCTCTTTACTCTTTTTTTTTTTGGACAAAGAGTGGAAGAGAGTGGATGTAGTTAGTGCAGATTGAAGGCCAGTGATGTCGCATGTCTGACCAACTCAGGGAAACAAGCTGGAAATGTCTCCAGGCTACTGCAGCTAATCATTCAGCGCACAGAGGAACTGATCGTTAGTCGCTGATGTCAGCCTAACCTTGCCGCGATGCGTTTGAGTGAATGTGTGTGTGTGTGGGAGAGGGGCGTACGGACGGACGGAAGTTTTGACTTCATCCTGTCAATGTTTGTTTTTCTGATCATTATAGACGAGAACAATACGATTCCTTTTCTCCAATTATGGGATTATACAAATGCAGCAATCATTATAACAAATTCATGCTCGCAAAGAACTATATAAAAAGGGATTTCATTGCTTTTTAAATGAGCAGGGCTTCTGTACAAGGCTGTTATTGACGTGCCTGCATGTCACTATTGTTTTGTCCTCTTGCTGTGGGAAAGAAAAGAAACCCTGCTCGGGCAGGGCAGACCCACTCATATGGAAATATAGAGGGCAGTTTGACCACTCCTGTCGGCCGTCTCAAGAAGAGTCAAAAGAACGAATAGCAAGTGAACACATTTGTGCAATTTTAAAAGCTTTATCACCACCTGAATGGAAGAGCAAGGAAATCCAAATGAGGGCAATACTTGCGATAATAACACTCGTCTTACTACCTTTGTTTTTATACTTAAAGTGGCACTATGTAGTTTCGGAGAAGAAATTCAAACTGAATCTTAATATTTACAATATTAATGAGGTGATAATAGAAACTCAGAAATATTTTTTTCCCATAACTGAATAAACAAGCTGTTCTCAGAGGAAAATAAGGTCCTAGAACACTGTTTGAGGCTAGAAAAGTGGCAGGGTCCGCCACATATAAACAAAGTAAAACAGTATGAAATTGTGTTGTCCTTTAAGGTCAGTTTGTTTATTCAGTTTATTCAGTCATGAAAACAAAGAAGGTTTGTTTATCTAGTTTGTTTAGACATAATAAAGACCATCTTTCTCTTCTGATTAAAATTCTTCCCCAAAACTACAAAATGCACCTTTAACTCTGCATCGAGGGGATTGAAGAGGCATTAGGAAACAGGCTATTGGGAGCAGTATAGAGGAGCTTAGGCAGTGTGAAGCGGAGCTTTAGGGTCACTGAGGACAGAGGTGAGGAGGGGGAGGAGAGGGGGGAGGGTCGCCCAGGGGCTAATGAGCTCACCCCAAATCCACATGTGGATCAGAGGTAGAGTTCAACTCCAAGCATGCGTGCAAGATGAACGTGAGTTGGATGCGAGCGCAGGTTGCAGGCGTCATGAGGAAAGAGGAACAATAAGCAAAAAGCCTCGTCTTCCTCCCTTTTTCATTCCTTCATCCCCCTTCACCTCGATCATATACATGCAAGAAATAGCAAAGAAAACCTCTCACGGATATAAATAGCACAAACACTCGCCTCTCAATCACTTCAGCCTTGTTATGACTGTGAGTGATGTTCATAACATTATTCACTCAAGCAAGACCCTTGTTGTAGCCCGGGCTTTGTTCATGTTGGGAAATCAGATCGCAGAGATTTTCTTTTTCCACAAGATGGATGTATTACATAATATTAAAGGGAAAGTGTGCAGATTTTACACAACAAAGTCTGTTGACAAGCGAAAACAAGTTGTATAAACCCTTTAGCGGCCCCAGAGAGAGGTGCACAGTCTGTTAAGTTGCCTCGAGTGACACAACTTGACGTCGAACGGGGCCAAAGAGTTTGAAATGAGGAAGTAGCTCACTCCTCATCATCGCTTGAGGCCGCCAGCTCGAGGCTACCGCGCTTCTAGCTTAACGCACCCAAACCTCCGGCCGACATGACGAAGCCTAATGTGAATAAATCTTTACCTCATCTGTGAACACTTCTGGCCAAGTCATGTAGATAGATTTTCATCGAAAAGCGATGAAGACAACAACGCCCATGATCCCACGCTACTTTCGTCCTTTGTTTTGTTTTGATTGAGAGACCGCTACTGGCTGAAATTACATACTTTTTTTGTTTGGCGTTTTTGGAAGCCTGAAGAAACCATGATTGTGGGTGATGTAGGCGCCAGTGTTAGGCAAGAAAGAAGAACACGAGGAAACAAAAAAGATGATATCTCTGGTTCTGCTACATCGATTTTTTACAATCTTACTGTAAATCTGCGTTTTTTTTTGTGCACCGCGACTAAATGTCTTCCTCTGACTCCTGTGCTTCACATTAAAAGTGGAACTCAATAACCGTGTTTTAAAAGTGTACGTGGCAGTCTAAACATGGAGTGATGACTTATTATATCCAGGATATTTAAGAGCAGAAACAGCAGATTTTTCTACCTCGTCTGGGTTTGTGCTCCCACATTGTGTTTCCTGGGCTGCTGTTCGCTACCTCAGTTCCCAGCTGCCTCGCTGTCTGTCTATTGCTCGGGGGCCTTGCAGTCAACTACACAGGGAAGAAGAGACCAAAGACAGGGAGCTTTTTAGTACTCCTGCCCTCCCCACCATCCCACCACCACAACACACACAACCCCACAGCCCCACATCTACCACCACCAGCAGCAGCACCACCACCTTTTTCCACTGGCTCTTGATGTTGTGTAAAGAATCCCCCAGCACACTCACACCCTCCCTTTAGCTATCCCCCTGGCCTCAGTGCCCTGTTCCCACATTGTATCCAGATGTGAGGAGGATAGTTGAGGGGAGGAAGGTAGGGGCCCCTGGTAGTGCCCTCCTCCACCCCCCAGCCTCAAACGCACCATCCCCAGCTAAACACATCCCAAGACTGGAGCTTTTTCCAGTATTATCAGCTCAGAACTAGAAACAAATGAGTGAGATATCTCACTTTAATCTTCAGACTTTCATTTCAATATTCCGTGAGGTTTTGAGTTGTGCACGCAGGCACAAACATCTATATAAAGAATCATCAGCTACTGCATCATCCCAGTGACTGCTTCTGTTTTTTCCCCTAAACTAAAACCATCGAGATGAAAATCTGTTGCTCTTGAGGCCGACTGGCTGTGATCATCTAATCCCCGGCCGTAGAACTCTATTTAAAGAGCGTAGCCGCTAATCCCATCAGATTATACCTGACCAACCCCACAAAATCACCCAATTAATAGTCTTAAGTGTGGCCACAAAAGACCGTCTTCCCTAAAAAACACAAAGCCCCAATAAATCACATCGACCAATCTGACCCATTTATGGAGTCATAATCTCACACTTAGTCTGAAACAGAGAGGCAGAGGACAGGAGGATGGGAGCTTCAGAACCATTTCTGCATTTTTGTTGAGTCAGATTACTTTGAAATGTAGTCAGTTACTGAATACAAATTACATGACAATTTTTGGAAATGATTGGATTACTAGTGAAACTAGTGACCCTTATACTAAAAAAGTAATCGCAGCCACTAAAATTTGAGCTCTTAAAATGTTTCTGTAGCGGTGCAATATGTAAGAATTTTAGTTGGAAACATTTGGGAATGAAGTAAAATTACCAACAGAATGTGAAGAAATAACAGTTTTGACATTCTGTCATTTATGTTTTGTTTTGCAGGGATATCTACTGAAGTTAGCATGCTAACCTGCTAGCCAGGACTGCACTGGTCCAAAGATACCTCGCTAGTGTTCGTCCCCCAGTGTTCTGAGTTCACGGTTCGGACCGATAGCTGACCCGCCCACTGAGCTAACTAGCTAATTAGCGGTTACCCTGGTGATATGCTGCCCCCTGTTTGTTACGTACTGCACCTTTAAGGATCTCAAAACATTTTCAATGCCAAAAAAAAAAAAAATGCATTTAAACATCCACTTACATCATGTAAAATCATATTACCATTAACTGTAACACACTCTTCTGAATTAAATTTGCCATTTTTAAAAATGTAATCTGATTACATAATCCAAATTTCATGTAATCAGTTACTTCCCAACCCCACAGCTGGCTACTGTACATACTCTGATATGAGTTCTTATAAATGCATATTGATTTTCACAACTAGGTTTGAGGCTGGAGCCCCACACGCAGTCGCTGTGCTGAGGTTTAAATACCTGGACAGCTGGCTCCACAGGCATCGTTGTCCCAGATAGATCTGATACATACTTGTATGTATTGGGACTTCGGAAAGCGGCTACTGCCAAGTCCTTAGTTAAAGCAGCACAGAATTTGGTGCCAAGTATCAGTATCTTTTAAAAAGCGCCATTTTGCATGTTAATTCCAGATAGTTAGTGTGGAAAAGCCCCAAAAACAGCTTTTCATACAACATCATTAAACAACCTCTTCTGCTGCTGCTAATGTGGGAGCAGTTCAGAATATCTCAGAGTGATTTCTATTAGTGAGGTTTTGATTAATGCTAAAATCTGTAATCAACAATATCAGATTCATAACATTGAGTGGGCCCTGTCTGATCTGCATTAAAGGGCCATTATCATCTTGTTGTACCAATCAATCTCATGTGTAAACTGTTTGGCACAAGTTCAGCTCACATTCATTGCTGTTGATGATCTCAAACCATTTTTTTTTTCATCACTCTATTTTTGTTCTTTCATACCCGCAGCATTATTCGATTGGCTTATCTTAGATTCATACTTAAACAAACGAGTGAACCAGAAGACTCCATCTCTTTATGTTTGTGTCTCTAGGAATGAGTTGTCTCCATTTTTAGTAACCCATCTCGCGGTCTTTGAGTCTGGGCTCGGCGCGGTGTGTTGTGTAAAGCTGTCCACTGGTGCGATGTGGAGAGAATGACAGTGTGTGTGTGTGTGTGTGTGTAATCTGCGGTCGCTTATTTCTTGTGTAACAGGCCTGCCGGTTTGTAGCAGTGGCCAGTTGGCTGGTTGGCTGGCTTAATGGCTGATTTGCTGCCTGGCTGGTGCAGGTAACTCCCATTAGAGGCGTCTGATCTCTCTGGGGGGAGAGCAGCGCAAACACGGCTGCTTGATGCAACATTTGCTTTCTCCTCAGTCGCTGGTGCTGGTTTAATAGTTCAACATTAAGTGCGGTGCAGAGTGGAGCTGATGTTCTTGGATGTTTTGCACAGTTTTGAAAAGGAATGATACTCTTAACTACAATTATCTTTAATTTCTCCTCACACTTTCATTCTTGTCAAAAAGCCTCTCATAAATGGTGCAGCTAGTGTTATGCTTGTACTTTAACAAATGCAACGACTACTTTTAATGACAGCCTATTTCACATTTCCTGAGCTGGCCTGATTTAATAATATTAACTTCTTGCACGACTCCTTGTTTAGAGACTATAGATGTCTTTGTGTCACATATAGGCTTACAAACTGAGGCACATGCTGTACGTTACACCAGTTGTTGTCTCAGTGAAGAGTGAAGCAAGGCTCACAGCTGCCAGCCAGCATTTTACACTACAGTTGTCCTCAATATCAGGGTCAGTCCCATTAGCAATTGATTATTCGTGTCTAACAGTGACAAACACAGAGCCGCCACAGGCTTGGTGCTATATTGTACATGTCATAATAAGGGCTGTAAATAGAATCCCTGGCTAGATGATGGTTTGACTTTTGAGCTTCACACAAGATTGATTGATGGACAAAACACACGGTCGGCTAATGTAGCTTCATAAACACACTGTAAGAGCTAAAGGAAAGGAACCATTTTTTTTTAACTTATTTCAATCAAGAAACACCTTGTATTTGTTGGTATTTTACTTATTTAAAGTAGCTTTTTAGTAAGAGCTTTGCAGCCACGCTACATGCTAATGCTCTGTTACGCTGCAACAAGGCACAGCCCTGCTTAAAGCTGAATGCTAACATGAGCATGCTAGCACGCTCGCTCACAATAAGTTATGATGCCGATAATAGCAGATATCTTTTGTTCACCACCAGATGTTCACCATCTTTGTTAAGTAACATGCTAACGATTGCTAATTAGCACAAAATTATGGAACAAACAGACATGTTGCCTAATTGGGTAAGAAAGCAGCTAAATGAAAAGTGTCGGGATCTTCAATGTTATTACAGTTCATCCGGAGGGGGACAACAATGTCTGCACCAAATTTCATGGCAATTTGATAGTTGTTAAAGCTTATCGCTCAAAACCACGAATGTTACAGTGGCACTAAATGATGTGTTTTCAGGAAGTAAAAAAAAAAAATCGTCCAGTCATAAATATACAAACAAAAACCGATAAAGGACAGTTTACTTCATTTAAAATATAAATTCAGGAAGTCGAAAACTTTTATCAAGTTGCTATAAAGTTTTCACTTGATAGCAATCTGTCACTATTATTATCCCACTGACGTTATGTATCTTATTGCCAGGCAGGTTGTCAGCCTGACAATCATGCCACTGTAGGTGCTGTGTGCTTCCAGATGTTGATCTGATAAATCCACTACTGTCTAAACACAGCAACTGGTGCAGATCAGGTTGTGCCAGTGGGTTTATTGCAAACAGGCGGGTTGAGGAATGCTGCTTGTTTACCGACAGGATGCTGCGATCTGGTTTTCTTTAACCCACCTGCACCAGAGAGGAGAGTGAAGCAGAGAAATGGCTGCTTCGGCTACATAATGGAGTTTTTGCCACTTATTGTTGCATTTACGACCCTTCGAAACATCATTTACAGTCATTTGTCTTGAATGTAATCACTTACTAATATTTTCCTATTTTGAACTTATACACGCCATCTATGTAGGTGTGTTTCACATCGCAACCAATGCCTTTTTCTTGAAATTCCTTTTCCAGTCAAACCTCTGACACAGTTGGTTTCAGCCGTTACAGACACTGAGAGTTAGCGTCCTTTTTTTTAGTGGTTAAAACGTCCAGCTCTTTAGTGGGAGATTTCTTTGACTTTTAATGTCTTTAAACCAAAACATCTGTCAAAACAGAGGAAAAAGTAAGTCAAATCATCTCGAGAACTCACCATTTCCCACACACAGCCACCCACAGGCCCGAGTACACACATGTGCTGTGCATACCTCTGCACACAAACCTACTTTTTTGCACTGTACAGCTTAGGTTGACTGGGGGCTGAGGGGGTTAGAGTTTAACTATACTAGCAGATTGTCTCTGTAGGACGATTGGATGACTGTTAAGAGAGAGAGAGTGGATCCCGGCCAATTTCCTGTGCTGTGGTTACACTGCAGAGAATATCTGTCATAGCAAGCCGTGTAGTCTGGTATTGACTCTTTTCAATCATTCCTCCTTAAAGAAAAGTTGCACTGAGAAAACACCAGACAGAGCTAATAACCATAAAGACACATTTGTTTGTTGTAGCCATCTTGTCATCAGACAGTGGTTAATCAATAGTGCTCAAAAGTACTCCTGTATGATGGACACTATCTGCAGTGTGCAGCCCGTGGCCTGCATTTCTCTCTCTTTCTTGCTCCCCGTCTGCCTCGATCTCTCACATCTCCCTCTCTCCCTCCTTCTCAGTCAGCTCTTATTATCCCAATCTATCTCCTGCCGTGACTTTACATCACTATTTACCACTTACCGTCCCTCTGCTGCCCTCCCTCTCTCATTATTTGCTCTGCCTTTTTCTTGCTCTCCTTGACATGCATCTCTCTCGCTCTCTCCGCAGACGCTGCCTTGTTTTTCCTCGGTATTAGTTTAGAGTTTTTCCACTGGGTGGGTTAACAAGCCGGCATGATTTCATCAATGTGAATCAGTCAGCCTGATAAGACGTGACCCAGATGGGCTCTCCGGCTCTTTTTATACAGCCATCCATCACGACCACGTAGCCGCATAAGCTCTCACTCACGGTAATGCCTGTCAGCCCGCGTATGAAAGAAATGTGTCATGTAGCTTCAGCGCACTCCGTAGAAAAACTCTGTGTCCTGTATAGAAGACTAACAGCGTTTGTTATTCTCATCTAGCAGCCCCAGTTCCTGTGTGGTGCTTCTTTTTTATTATTTTTGGCTATGAAGTCTTGGGCAGATGTTTCAGCACACACACACAAACAAAAACACTCGAATATTCCTTTAGGGACTCATGATGGTCAATAATGAGTTTATGGTGACCTTATTGAACTGTGTGGTATTTTTTATTTCCAGTTGTATCGCTTTCATATTCCTGCAAAAATCCCACGGGGGACTTAAAGTATGTCTGTCGAACATAATAGTGAATTTAGTGAATTGTAAAATATTTTATTTTGTTTTCTCTTTTAATGGAATAGTTTGACATTTTGGGAACTGAACGTAGCTTTCTTGCTGAGAGTTCGATGAAAAGCGCAATACCCCTCACATATCTGCACAGTAAATAAGCAGCCTGATAGCTTAGATTAGCATAAACGCTGGAAACAGCTAGCCTGGCTCTATCCAGAGGTAACAAAATCCACCTACCAAACTCCGTAGTTAACATGCTATGGCTCATGATTCTTTTTTTTAAAACCAGGTTGTAGAAACTTATTTTTTAAAGAATTAATCTTTTTGCTTTTAGGTCAATTTTACAGAGCAAGGCTAGCCGAACCCCCTATTTCCAGTCTTTGTGCAAAGCTAACCGAATTCGCTACCGGCAGTAGCTTCATAATTACCATACAGGCATATTTTCCCATACAAATCTTGCAAAAAAGTGGATTAGAATAGTTCCTAAAATGTAGAACATGTGCACCAAAGTTTATTTATGATCCTCCTGTAGTTTTAATTTAGGGCTAACATTATACACAATGTGCAACAAGGTGTGGCCTGACAGAAAGTAACATAATTTTTTGCCTCACGTCATTCACACAAATTTGATCTCTTTAGGTTTATTTGCCCCAAACAGCCAAAAGACCCTTTTCATGGCAGACCATTTTGACCTGTTAAAGCATGGCAAGCACAGGTGGTATTTATAACAAAAATATGGCTGCATTCTATTTAGATAAGCTAGTTCAAGGGCGCTGGTAATGTGCATGCTCACTCACTGACATAACTTACTGGTACACTTGATGGAATGGGGCCAAAGTTAACGTTATCGGTCACGTCTGTGCCTGATCTGCTTCGACAAGTCACTGCCTGTGTGTGTATGAGTGTGCCTGTTTGTGTGTTTGTGTTCACTTCAGCCTGAATGAACTCAGAACTCACCAGAAACTCCGGTTCTTTGACATTTCGCTCCGGCCTCGCTCCTTTTTGTCTCTTTACATTCTTAGCAGATCCGTAATGCTCTGGAATACTCACAGGTTGAAACGCCTTCAGTTTGAATTCATTGTCTGATTTCATTTTTCTCTCGATTTTGTATACAATCGTGCCACTTTTTGTTAGACTTTTTGTATCATCCTTATGGTGCTCAGAAGGGATCTTTGTATGTTTATTAACTTAATTATTCAAAGCAATTTGTCTTGAAAAACTGACAAAATTAGGCTTGTTGGTTAAGTTTCATCCATTATAATTTATTCCGTTTATTTTGGCCTTATTACCCAGCAATATTATCACGAAAACACTACCAAAATTATTGTTAACACTTAGTAGCGTGTCTGTTACTAAGTTCAGCATATCATGTTCTACGCTCGTCATAATAATTTCACCATAATGTTTCTATGATAATCCTTCAGGGATTCAGAGTGAATCCATAATGCACTCCATCTTCTTTTTCTGTGGCATCACACATTCACACACACTGTACGAACACACCGAGAGGGTTCAATACTCTACACCTTGCTGTGCACAACAACACTTTTTCCAGGGGATGGAATTTGATTTTACCCACAGGTTACTTTGTTTGGAGTTGTCCTTCTTTATAACGTCTATGTGTTTTTTCTTTCTTTTTCTTTTTTTTTATTTGTTGGCGTGTGTGTTTGTACTTCAGAGCCGTGTGTGAACCACCTCGCAACAACAACAACTGCCTGTTGGAGCCCACACATTCTCTCTGTAGTAGAGCCATCAGGAGATTTCTGTGGAAACCCTCCCATCCTGCCTGCCAGTTTGTGTGCGTTTGTGTGTGTTTGTGTAAGTGTGTGTGTGTGTGTGTGTGTGTGCAGGCGGTAAGGAAGAGTCAAAAGCAGATCTGTTGCCCTGTTATGTTCTCATATCTCCCCTTGACAACTCTTTCAGGATGTGTTCTTCAGATTTTGCCGCAAGGTTGAAAACAAGGCACACAGCAAATAACAAGGAACCAAGTAAATGAGTAGTCAAAGAAAATTTAAATAGACGCACTGTATGTATTCATGCACAGAAAAAAAGCTAATGCACATGCAACACCTCGGGGTAGACTTTTATTCCCTAAAAGCATGCACTGATGCTCAATTTAGCTATAAAGGAATGGGATGACAGAAGATTGGCCGATAAAAACGGATCCATGCCGACACATTCTGAGTGCTGTGTTGAACTGCATGCAACTTGCATGGGAGATTATGCCAGTGGTACAGTTGTGAAGCTGAATATCAGATAGCAAAATGTGGTGTAGGTGATTTTGGTATCAGTTCTCTTGGGGTGACTGACACTTCAGTTTTTTCTGTAAACCGACGCAAAGGTTGAGATTGTCTTCTTTCCTTCTGGTAGCCAGCTGGTGCAGTGAGAGAGCGTTGGATGCATGCTTCTCGGATCAGTGTTGCTGTGTGAAATGACAACTGTCTGCGGTTGATTTTATCAGCTCTTGCTTATTAATGCTCATTTTGTGAGTCAGCCAAATTACAAAATGAAACTCTTGGCTGTTGTTTTGCATCAAAAGATGCCCATTTACACAAAACAGTATGATTAGATTGAGAATGATTGCTCTTGTCTCGCTAAAGAACACGTTGGCAGGTAATACCGCAACACTGGATCCATTCCATCGTGGTGTTTGCGTGCCTGAGTGATGTGTGTGCGTGGACCATCTTGCCACAGCGAGCGGCAGAATAAAAGGGTTATATCAGAAAGTGTGACAGTGTGAAAGACTGGTGGCCAGCTTTGAGGTCAGCGGTCTAATTACACTTCAGAGAGACTGATTTAGGTTCAGTTGCAGAGGTTGTGCGGGGCTGCAGAGATGGATGGAGGAGCGCCGAGGAAGAGGAGGGAGAAGGCAGGGAGAGGTGGGAGAGGAGTGGACAACTGGGCACGGAGCGAGAAAGGGATGGAGGAGTTTCAATTTAGATTTAAATCGAACACTATTACCACGAGTGCCTCTTCTGCTTTCGCAACTGTGACACCAACAGGTTGCTGTGGAGCTGTTTTTTACCTCTCCTCATGTTCTGGTTCTGCTCCGGCCCCTCTGTGCCTTTAGCTACAGTAAAAGAACAAGCAGAAGGCAACAGCCATTTCCACGGATCTAGACAGAAGATAATGAAGCATCTGATCTTTGATTGAGCGCAGTTGTTACTTTCTAAATGACTTTTTTGTGCATGTTTGAGTTTACTTAAATGTCAACCCTTGAAAGGAAAATGAGCAAGAACCTGTTACATAAGCACATTTTGATCATCCTTACATCCACTTTAGTGGTTCAGGATTAAAGGTTGATTCCAATATTTTTAAACCTGGGTTCTATTTTTACTTATTTTGGTGTATAAATGAGTAATAGGTACAAATATTTTGGAATTGGTGCAGGAGATCAGCCCAGAAACCGGCTGCAATGTAATCCTTGGGGGCAACTGCGCCCATCGAGATGTGTTTGTTTTGTTTTTCTTGCCACTGACAAGCTCAGATTGTTACTCTAATTGTCTGGCAGTATTATGAGAAGGATTCCTACAGAGATAGACACTTTTTAAAGAGCAATTTCCTTTTTGTTTAGCCAGAAGCAGTTGTTAAATTGCTCTCTTAAAAGCCGCCAGACTCCATTGAAAAAAACAGTAATTTTACCCCGCAGAACACAGAAGATGTCCCCTACAGCTGCCTTGATCGATTAGCTTGTTTGTGTTATTGTGTGACTTTGATGTTTGAAAGGTGCACTATGTAGTTTCTTCAAACTCAGAAAGTTAATATTTACAATAAGTAAATCAGTTTCTTCCTCAGATCTACATACTGCACCTTTAAAGGGTTAGTTTGTATCCAAACTGACATGTCACGGTGAGGTTAAAGTCTAGATCAGGGTAAAGTTGGGTTTAGGGACTTGTCGATGAATGATTCAAACCAGAAATCCCGCTCAAGAGGAGCTTGTGCAGTAAGCATGTATATATTGTCTGTGAACTCCAAGGCGGTTTAGATCATGTAATGATAGTTTAGTCTGCGCTGCACAGTGACACTAGATCTCAGTGTGTGTTTGTGTGTGTGAGGAATGCTGCTGTGGTGCAGGAGGGATGAGAAAGGAGGGGTGGGCTCTATGGGCAGGAGCACCCAGGGGTTAACGAGCGGTGTGAGAAAAACAGGCCGAGTTCGAGAAGTAGGGGGGAGGGAAGCATGCACGCACACACACACACACACACACACACACACAAGCGCGTACACACATGCACACTGATTCCCAGAGGAAGCTGGAGGAGATGGTCGGGGCCCATGAGAGCAGGCAGCTCTCGTTAGCTTTAAACAGAGCTAAATTATAGCAGCAGGTATCACTCCATGTTGATCAGCTTAGCATTCTTCTTAAGAGAAAACAGTGCAAAAAAGGAAATCCTAATTTGTTACCAGTTAGTTCTGGAAATGGTGACAGATTGTGTTTTTTGAAACTCATGTAGACTCATTGGTCAAAAGAAAAAAAAAAGATTTCAAGAAAATACACAACAGTCACTTAACAGGTACAAACCAATCATATTGAAAACCAATCAGTCTGAATATGAATATATATTTCCATCATTTACTCCATAGTGTAATCCATAGCTGTTAGTGTGTAGTGTACTCTGTAGGGCTGAGAACAATCCCCTTCTCCTCCCGATCCGTCCAGTAATCCCACTAGCATGGACCGGTCACCGAAATGTGACATGACAGTATTGACCCAAACACCTGCCACTTCGCCACTTCCTACACACACACACATACACACACACACACACACACCCAGTGGACTCTTTTCTATCCAAAAGCTCTTCTCACGCAAATAGAGTAGGCAGGCAGGATCGCCTCTCAGCCTATTTATCAGAAGGGGGGGTTTGAGAAGGGACAGACAGCGTGGACCCCCTCTATTGTTCTGGCTGGGTTTAAGAGATGGGGGGGCAGGGATGGAACTAGGGATAGGATGGGAATTGGAGACCCCAACAATGCCACCGAGCCCCCCACTGCTCTTCCTGCTTATGAGCATGACCCGCTCTGACAGACCAGAGACAGACCCCGACTAGAGGGAAACTAGAGCGAAACTATAACACAACTCAGCCCAAAGTGCATCCAAATTGATTGTAGATTGAGGCGAAACTGGTCCTAGCTCAGACCTAAATTGGAGTCCAATTGGAGTCGACAGGAGTCTCACCAATCCAACTCGAGCCGAACTACCAAACCTCAGTCAAACTATGATGAATATCTTCATGATATTGGGATGTCTCAATTGTGTTGTTTGGGAAAACAGTCGTGATCAGATCCAGTGATGTGTTTACTATGTGTATGCTTAAAAAAAAAAAAGAGAAACAATGAGCTAAAATCAGTCAAACTAGTGCCAAAACTGGAGTTAAAGAAAGAGCCCAACTTGATGAGCTGTCAGTGAGTCACTTTTGGACACAATCTAGAGTCAGAATACACTTAAATCAGGAAACATTCACTATAAAACTGGACCCAAACTGACATAAAATGCTGAGCTGCAGCACGTCCATCTGCATTAAGTCTCTAAAGGATTGTCCCATCACACCAATCACCAGTGCATACATGGCCAGAGATGGTAATGTGCAAGTAATGTACACAAATGAAACCTGGAACAAGCACATACATTTTAACAATTTAGTAATAACAATGCAGGAGTCATGAACACAGTAAAGTTCTTAGAAAATACAGTATTTTAGTGTATTTAGTATACATAAATATATGTATTGTATTGATATAACTTGTGCACTTAAAAGAATAGAAGAACTTTCTTATGTGTGTCTCCACTCTCAGCTGCACACTGACTTCATGTCTATGGGATGTAACTGAATCTACAGTACGTAACAGCAGTTGAAGCAGAACCTTCTCCGGCAACCACAAAGTTCACATAAACCTTTTTCTTTTTTTGTCCCACAGCTGACACGTTTGTCACCTTAAAAAAGTCCATAAGCTCCAGCTTGTGTGTGTGTGTGTGTGTGTGTGTGTGTTTAGCAAACAGCCTGTAGGTGTGTGTGGGTGTGCATCCAGCTGTGCTTCACCCCCCTCTCCCTCTCTTCATCATGGAGCTCGCAGCAGACCTCTTTGTCTGCCGGTTTAGAGCAGGGTGTGAGGTGAAGAGCAGTTTGTTCATAATGGATTATTGATTGGTCTGAGAATACACTGCCTCTGCACTGTGCGTGTGTTTGTGTGTGTGTGTGTGTGTGTGCGCGCGTGTGTGTGTTTAAGACTCCATACCATCCCCTCTGTCCCACTCTGAGCACTGAATGTCTCCACTTTATGAGCAACTGTACAGAGGATAGCAAGGTTTTTTTGTAAAGTGCTCTCTGTATGTTATGCTCCGTGAAGCAGTGTGTGTGTGTGTGTGTGTGTGTGTGTGTGTGAGCAGTTCTCTGTATGGGTCGTTAAGCTCTCAATGCTGCCTGTATGAAACAGTGTTAAAAGCCCACAGTGTCCACATATAGACTTTGAAAAGATGTGTGTGGACAACATTAAAAGCCCCCTCTGTTTTGCTTCTTGATTCCTCAGTTCCCCCTGCGTGTGTGCGTGAGTGTGTGTATGCATTTAAACAAGAGGTCCACTCTTTATTTTTCCCCCACTGTGTATTTTTTGTAAAACTCAAACGCTCGTCTCTGTGCTGCCGTGTGGGAGGGAAACATGCCCCATCACGGCTGAAGGATGTCCCACACCAGGACGACCTACAGTCATTATCAGTGATAAGGTGACAGTGTGAGTGAGTCAGTGTGTTATGAAAGCCAATCTCTGCACCCTTGGGTGCAGGAGATTTGTGTCATGGCTGCCTCTGAGATGATTGCTATGATGAAGGTGCTTCCTGGCTGGGTGACAGTGTTTTCTATCACAGAGGAGGAACGCAGTGAGGCTCAGCACCTCCTGCTTAACCTTTGTGTTGATGTGACTCTTTGTTTAAATGCAGTGCCCTTTAAATAGCAGACTGCAGTAGATCTGTTTTGTAACCAAATTTGACATTTTATAGTACCAAATGTGTTCTGCAAGCTGGATTTGTGGCCTCTAGAGGGAGCAACTGAGCTGATTGCAGTAATGACTGGCAAAGAAGAAATCAGACTTTGTTAAGAACTGGACTCTTTTCTTTTAGGTATTGAGTTGTTGCATTAAAAAAGTAAGAAAGAAACTCTGATAAACACCAAACGTTCCTACTGACCTGGCCTAGTCATTGTATCATGGGAGTATTGATATTAAACTTAAAATTACATTTTTAAAGGAGACATTATGTTCATTTTCAGGGTCATCATTTTAGTTTGGGTTACTACTAACATAGGTTTACATGCTTTAATGCTCAAAAAACACATCGGTTTTCTCCCTCTGTCTGAAACACTCTGTTTTAGCTCCTGTCTCTTTAAGGCCCCCCCTCTCCCAAATACCTAGTCTGCTCTGATTGGTCAGCTCACACACACCTGAGCCAGCACCACTAACAACAGAGAATCAGTTCTTATGTGCCAAACTAGCTTCTAGGCATTAATTATGTGAATGTGTGACATGGTGACACAGTGTGATGTCACAAAGTCACGGGTTTAAAGGTGGGACTACTGATGAGGCGTTTCAGGAGCAGTGTTTTCTGTGGGAGAGAGGAGTTTTTGTAGGTGTGGACTTTTGCCTTTTTAACTTTCAAGGTCTTTTACATGCACACAAACCTATATTAAACACTGAAAGAAAGGGGGAAAACGAAAAAGTACAAGTGAAACTTTTGTGAGTACTAATGTGTGAAAACAAACATAAAACAGAAAGCCTTGCAGCTGTAAGCAGGTTCTCAGCTGGCCTGTGTGCACAGTTTGACACTGTTTGTTTCGAGATTCTCACCAGATGTGAACCTCAGGAGTCTCGGGAACAGAAATAGCCAGGCTGCTCTGAGAAGGTTGTGAACGGATGGGAAAATAAGAGTGGATTTCCTCCTCTTGCCGGACCTTAACCTCTATGGTTCAGCGTTCAGAAAGCAGAACAGCAGAGGTTGAGTGTGCAGGGAAGGAGGCAAAAAAAGAGAACAGTTAGTTTTTGTTTGACACTGCAGTCATTATCAGCTGAGTGTAGGCCTACACACACTCCCAGTGACTCATGGTAGGGAAGCTAAAGTGGCATGGCTAATGTCAGACTAATGACGTTCCCAGTTAGGGTGAGACTTTCTTTGCGAGAAAAAATAGACAATTTTTAAGTGTTTCCAATCGAAAACAATATTCAAACACATCAAACTAAGAAATTAAACACCAATTTCAGTTCCTGTTTCAGCTACACACTATCTCCAGTCTGATTAATCCTTGAGTGTGTGTGTGTGTGTGTGAGTTAGAAAGAGAGGTTAATTAGCTGGAGGATGTCAATGACAGCCAGGACTTACAAAGTGGACTGTTTCCTGCAATAGCTTCAGGACGACACCGCATCCTTTTATCACCACATTGGCCTTTAACAGCGCTTTGATGCATCTTGTCTGTTTTTTGATGACTTCGATGATCAGTAATCTCGTCTGTCTCTTCTAGACAATTTCTCCCTCCTTAAGCCAATTTGTCATTTTTTTCCCCCCTCTGTGCTTCTATGGCAAGGAGCCTGCATTGTTTCCCTTCTGGGGGCTAATCTCATTACATTTCAATTTGCACATGCGACGGTCTGGTGGATGACAGGCTTACTGTTGAATAGCCCCAACCCCTCCCCAGCCCTCCTGACCCCCAATCAGCAAGGCCATTTAATAGGAAATAAGATTATTATCCTCTGTTTTTAGCGCCAGAACTGTAGGAAACTGGTAAGTATTAATGAGTAACATTAGGATGTGGAGACAGGGAGCAGATGGAACAGATGGAGGGGAAAACTACCTAGGATGGATGGATGGGGTTTGACGGCTTTGTGTTCCTTATTTTGCTGGTTCATGTCCATCATCACCTGACTATCTATCATGTCATGTGTTGGATGTGATTCCCTCAAGCTTTGTTGGTCCTTTTTGTATTGGTTTGTCAAGTTTATGTTTTTTTTTTCTTTATCTTTATTCTTTTAAATCGAAAGCATGGTGCAAGATTAACTTTTAGTACACTGGCCAAATGGCAAGTGTATGTTCAAATTTAACCAGCCACTCAATAGATTACCACTGTTTTTGTGGCTGGTGAGTGAAGCAAATCTACTAAGCACTTGTGCTTGTTACCAAAGTTTGGCCGATGGCTGGTACTCCAAAATATTGGATGATTGACCCGATGATTGTCTTGAGAACATTTTTTTAGGAGAACACAGGCAATCCATCCAAGCGTGTCTGAGATATTTCACTTAAAACCACAAATGTGAACCCAGAAGAGGCACCAGAGGATAAGTCAAGCATCACCAAAGTCATTAGGCTTCATCCTGTGGGACCTATGAATGTCCCTGCCAAATTCTGTGCCAATCCATCAAGTAGATGTTAAGATATGTCACAGAATAAATGAAAACTTAGAGCCACTTGCTGGTAACAATAAAAAAAAAAAGAGTCAAGGGATTGCCAAAGTCATTAGTGTTGATCCACTGGGGAACAAGAATGTATGTAGAAAATCTTATGGCAAAACCGAAAAATGCAAACCTCATAGTGGCGCTAGAGGATAAACCAGGCATCGCCAAGTGTTCTTAGGCGTCATCCTGTGGGACCTATTTGGGTCTCTAACAAATTTGATACTTAACTTTGACTTGCTTATGACAATAGAAGAAAAGTCAGAGGATCGCCAGAGTCATCATAATTCATCCACTGGGGAATATGAATATATGTAGAAAATCTTAAGGCAATCCATGCAGTAGCTAGTATGGCTAAAAATGTAAAAGATAAGAGTTATCAACCACAAGCAGGAATAGTGATCCATTTTTTAGATCAACACTGATAAAGACATTATATTATAGACTGGATCCCAAAGTACATTTGGTGTCAAAATAATGTCAGCCACAGCTGCACTTTTGGCTGGAACAGTGCTGTGCTTGTTAGCTGGAAGCCTTAGCTTAGTAAGCACTCCAGAAAGAAGCTCGGGGAACCATTGAGGCCGCTCTGATTTCAATAGCATAAATCATCGCAGATAGATAGGTGGCTCTGGCGCAGGGTAGTCATTTTCAGTGCGAGAGTTTAAGACATATGATTGTTCTTGTGCTAACTTCCCTCCTCCACCACCTTATCCTCTTGTGATTATGATCAATTATCCACTTATAATTAGAGGCTGGCAGTAACTCAGCTTATGGGCTCTGGCACTTTATATAATAGCCTGTAATAATGCTGTCAGTCACATTTCATACAGTCCACACTTGCTGGCTCCAGCATCTGCTGAAATTAATACCCCAGTAAAAACTGTGTCAGTTTGATCAACAAAGTTACAGCAGACAGGGGTCTCGTTTCATGATGTTATCAATGAGCACAGCGGGGGAGAAAAGAATAAATATGTGATTAACCTTGATTGATTGATTCTTGAAAGATTTGGACTTTTCATCAAGATATAATAACAGGTCATAAAAGAAATGTTTTGAATTTAATGTGTGCACACACGTTGCAGCAGGATTTTAAGGTTTCCAAACAACAGCAACCAAGCACAAAATATGTTAAATGTGCAACTAAGAAACTAAGCAGTATGAAATTGGCCAACATTGTTTGAAAGTCTTTATCTTTCTTTTGCTATCACCCTCTCTCTTTCTCTTTCTGTTTGACTCTATCCCTGACCCCGTTCAACTCCAGTTCGAGAAATAGAGCAAAGCAAACTGTCTGAAGAGCCACTTCCTGTTGTGTACTTAAGATCCCTGTCATGTGATAGTGTCAGTTGAGGCGGGTGCGTGAGGCCCGTACGGGGAGGGAATATGGTGGCACTGCTGATCTTGCTGATGTGAACACAGGCACCAGCCAGCCCCCCCACCCCCACCCCCTCCCACCACCCACCCTGATTGTGTAAAGTGTCGACTCAGCCAGTGTGGCGTCAGAGCCCCCGAGCCCTGCACGACTCATGCACAACCACAACACACACGCATGCACATACATAGCGGTGCCACAGACACATAATGGACCGTATACATGATAATAACCCACCTGCACTTAATTTATAGTGATGTAGGTCAGTTCAAACTCAGATAAGTCACGAGGGATTTGTGGGTGGGTAAATATAACTATACGTACTGGTGTCAGACTTGATTCTCTTTTTCACGTATCAGCTTAACACTTTTAATCAGTTCAGTTCAGTTCATCACTTTTAATCATAAATTGCTTAAAGGACTGCAAATGTCTGCAGATTAGTTTCATGAATCATCATTTCATCAGTTAGTCTATAAAATGTGAAAAATGCTCATCACACTTTCCCAGAGCCCAAAGTGATGCCTTCAGATTGCTTCTTTTATCCAACCACCAGTTCAACATGAAAAATGACTGCAATGGTTAATTGATTATCAGAATAGTTGCCAATTGGTTTTCTTTCCATCAACTAATTGATTCATTGACAAATCATTGCTCTGTTTGCTTGTGTGTCAGCTACTGCACAAACATTGTCCAGAGCTACCTTTTGACATAGGCCTACACTTATTACAGTACCTTCTGTAGCTAGCTTAGCTGTGTATGCTAACGGTAACTGAGTGTTTCTGAAAACTGAGAGTACCTTTGAAATACTTACATGTTCCTTTTCTCTTTTCTCTTTGCTCACCCTCGTCCCCACTTCCTCTCCCTCAAATTCTCTCTGTCTTTCATTCTCAGGTGAATGGTATACAGTGCACGGAGGCCAGAGCCAATGCTATATGACCTGGAAGCTGCTAATGTGCTTAAAAACGGAAGAGAATGGAGAGACGCCAGTAAAATGAAGAAAGGAAGTGTGGTGGATTAGCTACCCTGATGAAAAGACCTCTCAAAACTTCTGTCCACTGACACTACGGTGACCTGGAATTGAGTGTAAACCTACACATCATCAAGAGACTCTTAAATCTCAGCCTGAATGAGCATACATTTTACTACATGTGTCTAAATAAATGATAAAGCAACATACATTGCTTTCTACAGTGCCAGCGGCAGGCAGATAGTTTGAGCCACTGATTCATTGACAGTGCTAGATGAAGATGGATAGGTGGTGTTGCACCCAGTAACTGGAGAGTGCTAAATGAGCTGCTGTGTAAGCAGCTTGATCTCTGGATGATTGAAGACAGATAGCATTTTAACTGACCAACAAAGGCACACTAGACTTCCCTAGATGTGCAGCTGCAGATAGCACTAGTTTCAAGTTTTATTGAGCTTGCGAAAGGCCAGATAGACCGGGTAGTTCAGTTCGTACAATGAATCCTAGAGACGGTGTGGAGATGATGGAAACCCAGGCGGGAGGTCAGAAGGAAAAGCTAATTGGAGACGAGGTCAACCCTGGAAATGAGGTTGAGGGTGAGGATGATAAAATCCCCGGGGCATTTGACTGCAACATCTGTGGACGCAGCTTCCCATTCCTCAGCTCTTTCTCGCAGCATATGAGACGCCACACAGGTGCACGTCCATACAAATGCCCCTATTGTGACCACAGGGCTTCTCAGAAGGGCAATCTCAAAGTTCACATTCGCAGCCACAAACTTGGCACGCTCTCTAGCCATCACTCCAATGATGATGAAGAGGGTGGGGCAGAGGAGGAGGAGATGAGTGTTTCGGAGGGTCTCGATGGAGGTACGAGTCCAACCAAGAGCAGCTCAGCCTGTAACCGGGTGATCAATGGGGATAGTGGTGAGGAGAGTCGGAGGAAAGTGCCTGGGAGGAGCATGAAGAGAGAGAAGTCGTTTACTGACCAGAGGCCTTACTGTTGCCGTCTGTGTGGTTACGAGGCTCTGCGAGAGGACCAGCTCCTCAGCCACATTGAAAAGGTCCACATAACAGCAGACACAGAGGATGACACCGCTGTTAAGGAAGAGGCTGTCACCGAAGCTGAAGCCCCCCAACCCCAGAATGATGGGACCTTCCCATGTGAGACCTGTGGCCAGGTCTTTACCCAGGCCTGGTTTCTGAAGTCACACATGAAGAAACACGCAGGGATCTTAGACCACTGCTGTCGTATCTGTGGACGACGGTTCCGTGAAGCTTGGTTTCTCAAATCGCACATGAAAACACACAACACCAAATCCAGGTCAAGATCAAAAGCAGAATCAGCTGAGCCTCCAGCCACCATCAATGATGTAGCCCAGGATCCTGAGACTGTCGCTTGCTCTCCTACATCCACCTATCAAATGTGTTCCAAATGTGGGAACCTGTTCCACAGCAGAGAGAGTCTGAGGGCCCATGAAAAAGTCCACAGTGTCAGCTTTGGCAGGAAATCCCAGAGCCAATCTAGACTCTGTGATGATGAGGACTCACCTGCTGCTAAGAGACGTTACCTTGACTACTTAAACCTCCAACCTGTTGGAGAAAAGACACTGGACGAAGAGGAGGAGATCGAGAAGAAGATGCAAGGTCAAAGAATCCCAGAGCTAGATCCAGTTTGCAGCTACCAGGCCTGGCAATTAGCTACTAAAGGAAGGGTTGTGGAGCCAGTGGAGCCAAGTTACAAGGCCTCCTATGGGGGAGGAAGTATGGGGGAGGAGGCCCTAGCTGAGGCAGCTGTGGTTTTTGAGAAGGAGAGCAGCCGTTATGTTCTGCAAGGTCAAGAGAAACGCAGCTCAGGGCGACGCAGTAGCTCGGGTTTGGGAAGCCAGGCTTCTTCAGGGGACCGGACACCAGAGAGCCTCAGCGACTCAGAGTACCGGCCTTCGTCTCGCCAGGAAAGACGGCGATCGTCGCAGTCGCAAGCTTCCTCCAAGTCCAACGAGTGCTTCGAGTGCGGGAAGGTGTTCCGCAGTCGTCACCAGATGATCGTCCACCAGCGGGTCCACAGAAAGGATGGAGGTAGGGCATCTGTGGGAGACAAGGAGAGAAATCCAAGAGAGGAACGATGGGGCTCCACCAGTGATCCAGAGTCAGGCTCCCCTAGCCGGCCCAGCACCCCAGGGTATGGAGACTCTCCACCAGCCTCAACCCTTGGAGACCAGGCCTCAGAGATGGGTACCGCAAACTCTGGAGAGATATCAGGTTAGTCAGAAACTTTGGTCTCTTTCTAAATGTTTTATCTTGTTTGTTTGTTTTTTTCTTGTACTTTGATTTTAAATGATCATCTATACTTAAAGGAACAATCAATGGGCACTGAAGAACTTTCCAGTTCAGTTTGATTGGTAGTAAATCTTAGTGATCCCGAAATCTACTGTTGCATATTCAGCAAAAATTAAGTTAAAATTGTTCTAGTGATTACGGTCAAAGGTCCAATTGTAAGATAGATGATTGTTGAGTCTAATGCCCGACTCGTCAAATACTGACGCTTTGGGTTGGTAGGTTGGGCCGGCCTAAGCCAAAGTGTCAGTATTTGACAGGTCTTAGAAATTGAAACTTTAGACCACAAAAAAGTGCTTGTCATCGTGCTAAAGATTAAGACTGCAGCTAATGATTATTTTCAAATATCCATTAATCTGCATGCTGTTTTCTCGATTAATCGATTTAGATTTGTAGTCCAAAAAATTTTAGAAAATGGTGAAAAATGTTGATAACAAAAACCACAATGGTGTCCTCAAATGCTGTTTTGTCCACAAACATAGACTGCCATAGAAGTCTAAAGGAACCAATTTGGCCATTTTACTTATCAAAATAGTTGGCGAATGAAATACAGTTGACAACTAATAAATGAATTGTTTCTTTGTTACTGCTTCGGTATGTTCCTGTGACCACCATTGCCACTCCAGTATCCTATTTGTCTATTTTAAGATACTGGCTTAACTTTCCAGCATATAGGAAAATGTAACCGCTATAAAAGTAAATGAACAGTATTCACATAAGTTCGCCACACTCTGAAGGTTTTTTAGTGGCAGAAATGACTGCAGCCCTTTTCAAGCCACCCACTCGAGGCCTCTGACTCTGTCACTCTGTAGTAAACATCTGTTGATGAAATGTGCTTTGTGTAGGTGTAGCTCCTCGGCTCATCAGGCTCTTTGGAGCGGGAGCTGGAGCCCCCATGTGGAAAAATGTCAAAATTACATCAGACTCCAGCTTTTTTATGGAGTGTTGCACAAACATACTATCAACTATAGTCAATAAACTTTAACTGCCATTGAAAATTCTGTTTACAAGAGTGCAATTAATTTGCATCACAGAGCAATAAAGCTAACGTTAAGTGAAACGTTGTTCTTTTCACTGGCATGTCAGCAGAGGAGAGGGCATTTTTGGAATGCCTATCATTTTTTCACCTCCACAACCAATAAACACTGCAGAGCAAAAAAAGGAAAACTCCCCATGCAAGGGCAAAACACCCATAATCACAAGTGAAATATGGTAAAGGAAGGATTCCTGCTCCAGAGCTCTCTGGTCTTTGTCTTTTAACTGTTCAAACTCCCTGAAAACACTATTTGTACAGGTTAGGATCATGGATAGCTAAGAATTGTAGTGATTGCTTCCATCCCTCCCTGTTAGTACAGACATTCAAAAATAGCTGCAACATTTCTTCAGGCCGATCGAGCTGTGTGCTATTTCAGGTCTTCCTGTCTCAGGAAACTCCCCTCACCCCCCTTATCTGTGTGTGAATATGTTCTTCGCTCTCCTTTTCATGTCTTTCTCATGAAAATCTGTCTGCATGTTTCCTCTCACTCCTCACTCGTGTTTGTTGTTGTATAACAGGTAATTATTGGTTATGAAACATCCTAACAGGGCTGTGCTCCAGCAGTTAAAGGTGTGGTTGGCTTCCTTCAGAGCAATAAATGCACTGTATAGCATTCACTCTCTCCCAAAACATTTGCATCCTGGTGTCTGGTTTCAGGAATTGCATGTGGGATACAAGATCGTCTCAGCTGAATACATGCATTATATGCAAATGTATGTAATGCATCCAATATAAAACCTGAAAGAGATACGATCAATGTGGCGTTTGTTTTTCTGATATTTGATGGACGTTATTCAAATTTTTGACAAAGCCAACTTAAAAAACAAAACATTTTACAGATTGAGCATTTAGGTTGGCTTAAGTCCATCCATCCACCCATCATTTTGCTCTATACCTTTCCACTCAGTCCCCTCTGACTCTTTCCTAATCTCTAAGGTTGCCTCCTGTGACACTCCCACTGTCTCTCATCCACTCTTCTTACCATTGAGCCAGCCAGGCTGCCTGATGTCTGAGGGATTGGTTATTTATAGAGTCACCTCCTGATGGAGAGGGATGCAGGCAATGGGGAAAAAGACACTCAGAGGACAGCCTAGTCGCAAACACCGACGTCCTTTACAGACATTTAGCTACTTTTTGGGAATGCAAATGAGAGGTGACGGTCTACGTGCACATACTAACATGACAGGTGTATAATGTATATATAGTAAAGGTAGTTAGGGATTGATAGCATTTTCCTTTGTGGTCATTATTGTGCAAGCGTAGGTACGAATAAAAACATTCACACAGCTGGTATTAAACCTTGCACTCTGCATTTTTCAGTTCAGTTTCGCTCCTGGTGAGAGCTGACGTCTGTGCATTCTTTTCAACAGCTCAATGCAAGTGTGAAATTGAGGTTGCTTTTGTAGGTTTCAGTGGCCTGGCTTCATGGATAGTTTAGAGAGTGGCTGTGTTAGTTTCAAGGATACATTCCGTATCTTGTTTACTCCTCCTTCCTTTACAGAACAAGGTTTGCTGCAGTGACAGTCTGTCAGTACAATGGCATCATTTGTCTTAATCGCCTTAGATTTTAGGGGAATAAGAATATTTTGCATGAAAAGCTACTGACAATTGCGATAGTTAATTACTTACATTCATTTCATTTGACCCTAACTGGTCAATAATTGATTAATGAAAGACCAATAAAGAAGATACATCATTCTTTCCACCTTCTCTACTGAGCTGCCCAGCCCCGAGGCTTCACCCTGGCAGAGTCTGAGCTGTGTGTGTTGGCCAGTGTTGCCAACAGGAAGCCAAATGAAAAACAGATGGCAGGTTACTGGTGTTATTGTGAAAAAGAGGAGGGGTAGTGGAGAGTACCATAATGTGCTTCTTACCGAATGTAATGTGCTGGACTTTAGTGTGTGTATGTACTGCATGTGCGTCTAATGTCATGGTTTATGAATTCCAATATTGGGATTTTCCCTTTTTGATTCCTTTACTCTTAATAACCTTCTACATCCAGTGTGAATACAACTAGCTACTTCTACAACCGTAATTCAAATTTTTATTCGTATTCTTATTTTGTACAATCCTGACATTGAACACTGAAGATATAATGTTTTCCAGTGACAATAGTAAAATGCACTTCAAGAGAAAGACAGGTCACAAACGCCACCTTGTGGGGAATCCATAGAGCTGCACTTAAGGAATCAGTAATATTGACTCAGTACAGTAAACACAGTGCAATCACAGCACAATAGCCTTACAAAAACAAACCATGTTCAGTCTTAAAGTATCTGATAATAAACGTACTTAGGTATCAAAATTATTCTTCTTGTTTCAATGTACTCAACTCTACTTACAATAAACTTAAATATACTGTAATTTAGTGTATGCTAATTACACATGTATTCTATAAAGCTCTTTATTCAGCTCTGTGGTAATTTGTGACACAACATCATTTTTCTTCACATCATATGGACCCGAACACATCCCAACAATTACCACAGAGATGAATCAAAACCTCTTTTGACATCATTTTAACGTCTGAACATCATAACCTGCAGAGATCTATTACAGGGTCACAGTGTATCCTTGGACAAATATCAACTCCATGAAACCACATCTGATATGATGTCATTATGTATTGTTTAAATTTGTCTTACTATTAGAAGTAATAGTTTTATTAAAGGATACGTTTGCTTGTGAAATATAAAGAGGAGATGTGGGAAACACTGCCCAACACTGCAGCCTGGTGGCCGTTCACCAAAACTACATCTGGATGGAACAATACAAGTCTGGAACAGGTGTAATGAGCTCAGACTCACAGCTGGTAGTGGAGAAGAGTGTAATCTAGATGATTTCTAGGCAGTGATTGACCTTTATGTTGTCGTTTCTTTTCCCCACAGATGACAAACCCTACATCTGCAGCCTTTGCGACTTTGTCACCACAGAGTTGAAGACCTATTTGACTCATGTACGTGTCCAACACCCGGCTGCCCCTGAAGATAGACCCAGCCCCATTCCCAGCCCCAGCTCCAGCTCCAGCGCAGACAGAGGCACCCCCAGTGGTTATCCCAAGTTGAAGAAAGCCCTTCTCCAGGGGTTGAACAGCTCTGCTTCCCCTCCTGCTTACCGTTCGGCTCGCTCCTCCCCACTCGATCCAAGCATGACCCCTGTGGATCTGTGTGTTAGATCTGAGGGCTGCAGGGGTGTAGCCTCCTTCAGCCAGGACAGGAAGAGCCTCCCCAGCCACAAGTGCTCCTTTTGCTCTCACTCCACCCGCTACCCAGAGGTGCTCTGGATGCACCAGACTGTGGCTCACCGCATCAACAGCAGTAGCTCCAATCTTGCTCCTAAATGGGCCCTGAAGAACAGCTCCAAGAGCTCCAGGGACAACTTATTATCCTCCAGGAGACGCACTGGTCCCCCGCCGGTTCTTGAGGGAAAGGAGTGTCCACCGCTGCCTCCACTGATGCGTGCCCAACGTACCCGGCCCCCGACCAACTCCAGCGAGGTTATTAAGAAGAGCAAGCTAGCTAGCCATGCAGCCGTGCCATCATCATCGTCCTCTACTCCCTCCTCGTCGTTCTCCAGGGGCTCTTCATCAACCTCAGGCAACCAAGCTGGGAGAGTCCCTGTCCGGCCTAGCAGCAGCAGCACCAGCAGCAGCGGAAGCAGCAGCAGCAGCAGCAGCATCAGGCACGTGGAGGACCAGAGTCAGCAGCCCCGCTTCAGACCCAAAGCGGATATTTACCCCCGGGGAGGCTCATTGTCTTCCTCCAGCTCCTTGGAGAAGAGCAGTGCCCTCTCACGTTCCTCAGCCCCAAGCCCCAGCTCTGCTACAGCATCCCGGATGGCTGACCGCTACTTGATGCCTCAAGAGGGCCTGGGCTTCATGCTGTCCAGCAAACACGGCCTCGCAGAGTACAGCCGAGCTCGGGGTTCCCCTCATCAGCCGCTCCCCAACTCCCAAAGCCAGAGCCGGGCTAACGCTACGAGGCCCAGCGCCATCACCCACAGCTCCACAGCAGGACTCAACTACGGAGCCTCCCAGGCACATGGAGGCACTCTGCTGAATTCCTCTCCCTCCTCTTCTTCTTTGCCTTCAGAGGCCCGTGGAGATGCGAAGCAGGAGCCAATCGCAGAGACGCCGGAGATGCCGTCAGACATCCTCAGCTTCCTCAAAAACTACAGCCCCCATGAACTGGCTAACCTCTATCATCGCTGGGGTGCTGCCAATGCAATGCTGGATCCCACAGGTAGGGAGCAATCCTTGATCCATTTTTTGACTGATTGACAAGCACTTGTTTTTTTTTTTTTTTGTTGGTTTAAATCTTTTAATGCCATTTCTTGGAAAATGTCCTCTGAAGTCCCTCATCAGCTCACATACAAAATGCCCAGAGGGTCTTTGCTTTGGAGCAAATGCCAAATGTCAGGAGTTGAGGAGGAATGTTTTCCAGTGACTGAGCACTGTGTGTTCTGAGCTGTTATGGGTTGAATTAAACCAGGGAAAAGACACCCACAGTCACATAAATCCACACTTAAAGGGTAACTCCACCAGTTTTACATCTAATAATAATCTGATAAATTGCATCCAGTGATGTCCCTCAATTGCTATGTTGCATTGTGGGAAATGTAGGCGCCAGGTTGAGAGAAGGAAGAAGAATGTGTAGAATACAAAAAGGGATTTCTCTGGTTCTGTTGTATTGATTTTGATCATGTGTTTTTTAAAACCTGGTATCAATATTACCCACAATGCAACTTAGCCACTGAGTGACATCACTGAAGGCAATTTAACAGAGTACATGCAGCTTCCTCTACAGCCACAAAAGACTTTATACTACTTTTTTCACAAATGCAGTAGTACTCCCCAAGACCTGTAAACACACTGCACTAATGTGTAAAACGTGTGGACTTTAACCATTTAACTAAACAGTTGCAAATGAACAGTTTACAGAAAGTGTTCTTGAGCCTTGGAAGGATGCCCCTTTCATGCCCAATCATGATACTATCGCCTACCAATGAACTTGTTTGCCTGTCGAGTACAAACAGGTGTTTTTTGGAGCATTCCCCATCTTTCCCAGTCTTTTGTTGCCCCTATCCAAAGTTGTTTAAAACTAGTTGCTGGCATTCAATCCAGAATAAGCAAATATTTACAAAAATCTAAGTAGATGAGGTAAAACATTAAATATATTGTCTTTGTACAGTTTTTAATTGAGTATATGTAAAAAAGGATTAGCAAATTATCACATCCCAAATTTAATGGAATCAGAGTTTTATGAACCATATTCAGTCAGGTGGACATATTTACCCTCTCTAACACACACCAACTCTCTCTCTCTCGCTCTCTCTCTCTCTCTCTCTCTGAAACTAACTTGCCATCTGGCAGAAAATGATTGACAGACACATATTCTGAATGACTCTGACAAGGTTGTGAATAATGAAGAGGAGATCCATTAAATGGGCACACACACACGTGGGCTCGCATGTTTGTGCGATATGATAAAAGGCTGTATCTGGGGCAGCGTGTGTGTCTGTGCATGTGTGTCCATATGTGCTCATGTTTTTAAATGCAAAAGGAGAGTGTGTGCATGTGTATGTGTACTCGTGTTTTTTCTTTTTTTTTTATACTATGAAAGACGTGAGAGAACCTTTGCTACTCTCAGGTCTGCGAGGCATGCCTGGTCTCCGGCTCCACTCTCCCAGAAAGCTGTCACAAACTGTTTAGGTCACAGCTCTGCCTGACGAGAGGCTCGCACAGATGCGAACGGAGCGAGGCAAAACAGAGAGAGAGGGAACATAAGAGGCAAAGAGAGAGATGAGACAGAATAATTACCCCACCAGCTGCTTTGGAAATGGTCATTACCGAACATCCGCATTATTTGCCCATTTTCAGTTGTGTCTCTAAGGTCAAGTGGGGCTGTACGGAGCCAGGGGTCAAAGACAACAGCCCCAGAGCAGACGCATGACATCGCTGTCACCCGTCCAGGCGCATATCGTCACGATCTGCCTTAGCCCTTTGAGTCACATGCTATAAAGTGACCTTTTTTGAGCAACTGAGTCTTTCTCCCATTTCTCTCTGTAATATGTGTGTCTGCTTGTGCTCTCCGTCCAGCTCTGTCTTGTCTTTCATTAGTGCATCAGTGAGAAGGGCTGGCGGCCCACAGTAGAAGTAGAGTATCCAGAGGCCAGCAGTCGGGCTGCCAGAGACACTCTCTGTCACCTCCTCCGCCTCCCTGTCCTCCTTGTCCTACCGCGTCCCTCCAACACCCCCCCCCCACACTCCCTCATTTGCCACATGCACACGCATACACAAACTTACACACAACTGTTGGGCACTGCCCAGGTATGTACCAGCCTCAGTGTCATGTTGATGCGTCTACTGGGGGCTTGTGCACCAAATGTCCCCCTCATCGAAAGTACCCCCAGACCCCCAGGCCTGTTATCTGTCAGCAAGAGAGGTCACAGGAGTGCATGTGTTTGTGTGCATGTGCGTGTAGTGGTCAAAGTGTCGTCGGATCCAGCCATCTTTAAATGCTTTTTACCTCTCGCTGCACCTTTACACACACCAGAACATAAAAAACATGATTATAACGTGACTGATAGTTTAAATTAATGTAATATATGTTATTCCAGTGTTCTTCAACTTATAACCACAGGTTTCTTTATGCTGAGAGGCCACTTATTTAACCACTCAGTATGCATTTGGTCTACATTGCTAAGATGCAGTTGGGCTTCATGTCCCTTAACAATTAATTTCCTGGTGGCATTTTTCTTATACTGCCTCATTATAGTTTCAGAACTCTCATTAAGTGTGTTAGAAATTGCCCGGTTTTGCCAGGGTTTCATTTTGTTTTTAAAGTGGTCTCGCAATAAAATCCATGTAGCATTAAAGAATTAAAGCCCAACTGGAAATAGGTGTTTGAGGGAGTTACTGATATTCGTACAGTATTTGGGAAAATCTGATGAGGTTATATCAAAAGATAGTGAATTTTTTTACTTAGATCAGGTCGACATCAACCGTTTTAGTCGCACATGGGCATGGAAATCTTGCAAGTGCGACTTAACATTTTCATTGGTCGTCTTAAATTTAGCAGGTCAGATCAAAAACAACAAAAAACAAAGCAGTTCTACAAATACTTCCACAAGTACTACACATATAAGTAAGACACTTTGGAAAACACTTTAGTCTGAAGACTATGTTGAAACTTTTTGAGTTTGATTCATTTATTTGAGTTTGTCAAACACTTTGAACATCAGCATGTTGTAACTTTTTTGAAACAATTGAGGTTATTTGCGATTTCTTGTTGCATGTGCTTAAATGATGTGGTTTAAATGAAGACAAACATTTTTCTGCAACTTTCCTCCTGTTTACAATCATTTACACAATGTATTATGAAATGTAATTAAACTGTAGGCTATTATTAGGCTTACCAGTGCAACAAGTGTAAAAGTAAGTCTGGAGCCCTGTATATGTATGTATATCAGACAGTCTTGATTCGGGTCATTTTGACTTATATAGTTACTATTTACTTGTCAGTGCTGGCCTGACTGATTAATTGGTCTAGCTCTATCAATAACAACAACAGAAAGTTTAAAATATATAATTATTTTGCTTACCTGCAGGCAACTCAGTTATGCTCTTATTAGGATATGTTTTATAGCATTAGAACAAGACGCACAAGATGTGTTGTCCAGGAATGATGAGGTGGCTTTAAAATCACGCGAGTCAGGATTTTTATGTAAAGTTCAACTATTTTATGTCAGGCTCTTTAGTGAAATGTTGTGTAATACTGTACATTATTCATTCAGTTCTCCTTAACCCAGATGTTGTTTTACTAAGTTGTTGTACTGACAACAAAATCTTCGGACAGGACTTAGGAGTTTTGAAGTCATCAAGAGTCAACACATTCCTTCTTTTTGAAGACATTAACATGTCTTGTGCATGTTGTGTGTGTGTGTGTGTGTATATGTGTGTGTTAACGTAGCCAGTGTGCGGCGCAGCCTGTGCCTCACTTTCCTCCCTTGGACCAAACACACATACGTACAACTCTTGAAACACATACACATGCAGCCACACACACCTGACATGTGACACACGGGCAGCGGAGCGGGCACATCACAGCCGGGGCGTTTTAATTGCCTGTAATTTATGCGGTGTGTGTGTGTGCTGTGTGTGTCTGGCTGTCAGCCTCTGAGATGATGCTGTGTGACAGCTGCAGTCCAGCCCCTGGAGCTAGCCGCTCATAATGACACATTAGACATACTAATGATGCCTGCGCGAGTCCACTACTGACGCTACCTACCTCCACCGCTCCAGCCACGCACTGTGCTTATGTACTCCCACTCCCTCTCTGCCCATTACTGACCTTTACGTCTTCATTCAATCGCCGCTAACACTCCCACGTGAAAATGTCTTCTGCCTTGGAATAAACTGATGTTGATGTCCACCTTTTCCACCATTCCTCTCAGAAAAAGTCACATGTGTAATCTCACATAGGAATTGAAAGCATCTTAGATTTTAGGACACATTGGCCTTTGAACATGTAACTAAATACATTTAAGAAATGGTTCAAACCGGGAACTGTCTTTTGGTATATGAAATGCCAAAAGTGCTTATGTTTCAGTCGACTTTTCTCAAGAGAGTTGTTCAGAAATAAAAAACTGCTAACACCTGTTCAAGATCAGTTTCACAAAACACTATAAATGATAGAAATTGGTTTAGCCAGAAAGTCATACAAAGTTTAGGAATTAATATGAAAAAGTTGGAAAGTATGACTGACAGCGGAAAATACTGTACATGAAGTGTCATTTTGGGACTTCCTGTTAATAAACTGAAAAAGCTTATTTGAAGGATTAAGTTGTCAAAGCAGGGGTACAATATCAAAATCACGGGATGTACTGTTAGCAGATAGAGCTGTGTTAAAGGATAAGTTCACTCCAACATGAAGATTCAGTCATTATCGACTCATCCCCCATGTCAATGGAAAGTTGGGTTTTTCAAAGTTTCATAGTCCACAAAACATTTTTTTTTTTGTCGCCGCATTCTCCTTAACAACTGAAGTAGATGGGGACTTGTTTTAAAATGGAATAAAAGAAGAAAACACAAAATGGCCAATCCAAAATTGATCTGAAATTAAGTTGTTTACACTCTTTACACATGGTAGAGCTCAAGCACCCACTTCAGACAGGTTGCACTAACACTTATAGCTCAGCAGCTATAGTGAATATTTCGGCTTTAAAGGGGTTTTAATGACATATTTTCAAATCAAGTTGGGATCACTGGGCTTCTGGAGACTTGGATTATGCCCGATGAGCTGCATGGTACCATTAATTTTTTTTTTGTTTGTTTCTTTACGTTTTAAAACAAGTCCCCATCTATTTCAGTTGTTTAGGAGAATGCTGCCACACTGTTTCGCTGTGAGGCTCCAGAAACGTTTTGTGGACTTCACCTGACTGTCCATCAGCGTGTGGCTGAATAATGGCTGAATTTTCATTTTTGGATGAACTTATCCTTTAACACAGCTTTATCTGCTGACAGCACATCCCATAATTATGATATTGTCCCCCTGTCTGTCCACCGTTATATGAACCTTAATTGAACTTGTGATGTTTTGTTGCTTTGCTCTTCGGTGCTGTGTGTGCTAATTGTGTGTGTCTCTCTGTCTCCTGTGTGTGATCAGCGATGCTGAGGTCTCTCATGCGGCATGGACTGTATTTCTGTCATGAGTGCGGGAAGAGTTTCAATCAGCCCAGCCACCTGCGCACTCATATGAGATCCCATACAGGTAAATACAGCCGTAACTCCCACTGGCTCGACCAATGAAAAAACATTTTTAAAGTAATTAAAAAACAATTATAATCTTGAAAACTATCTGTATGTCAGCTTTTAACCCCTGTGTACTGAAATTGGCTGTACTTTCTTATTGTCGGGGTCCCACAGTCTCTGCTGCTGTATGTGTAAAAATGATTGCAATAATCGCACAATTAACAATTTTCCCTTTAAATGTTCTTTTCTTCTGACCTTATATGAAGAAAAGTTTCAACGCTTTTATTAACCACAAACTGAGCTTGCAAATTTGATTATGTTGACAAAATATGAAATTGAGCATGGTGCTTTGGTACTTATGAAACATGTCAAATGTTCAAAATTAGGAGAAGTCACAAAGTATGAAGGTGATAAAACAATGTTGGTAACACTTTACGGTACACTAGTTAACATTAGTTCATGCAGTAATACACATTAACTAACTATTCATTAACAGTTATTAATGTGTCTAGTACTCATTTACTAACGCTGTTCATGTTTAGGTATTAATTTATACATTATTCAACATTTCACAGTTAACATGATAATTAGACACATGAATTAACTGTGAGTTAATGTTTATTACTGCATTAACTAATGTTAATTAATTTACCCTTATTGTAAAGTGATACCACAGTGTTAGGTATGTTTTTTTGTGCAATTAAATATGGCTGCCAGTATCCAAATACCCCAGAGTTTTAAAGTTGAAAGTCAAGTTCAAAGAGCAGAACAGGAAAGAAATAGACTTGAAGAAGAAGCAGCAATGAAAAGTTATTGTACTGTGGCCTGTGTAAGAAAAGTCCAGAATTCAGCCTTTACGGGTAAAACAGCCTTTCAGCTACTGTCTATCCATGTATCACAAGATGTTTCCAGTTTTTTGGCCACTCCTCCAGCCGTCACTCAGTCTCGTGCCACCTGTGCACACATATCATCAGCTCGCAGCTATTTATTCACCCAGAAAACCCCTCACATGAGATATGGAGAATATATGCACGGGGATTCACATTCCCGACGATATTTCATCTTCTGACTCTCCATACGTCCGCCACGTTCCTGCTTTCTCCAAAATAAATCAAAACTGATCTTCTTGTTCAGTTGAGTGTGACAGCCAGTCTGTGAGTCCGTCCCCGCCCTGGGCTGGACAGCTGTCTCTATTTTTTAAACTGAAACATGATTTGCTCCGGATACTGACCTGTGACAAATTGTATACATTATTAATCACATGTCAATTAGAGAGATGGAATTGCGCATTCTAATGAGGCAGACCAGCATTTGTCCACGGCAGCCTTATGAATCTATTTGCATGCGTCCTGATGCCATTCACTAAACAGCTTGATTTAGACGTACTGCCATTTTCTCTGGAGTTTCCTCCTCCCCCCGCTTTTCTTTAGTGCCCTTTCTTTTCCTAGTCCTTTTTATTTTCTTCTCTTGGTTCCCCTTATTTCCCCTTTCTTTCCTTCCATTTCCTGTTTTCTCTCATCATTTCTACTCTCCTTATTCTCTGTCCTTTCCTGGCATGCCCCGATCTCTAGTCTCTTCTCCATTCTTCATCTTTCCTCCTTTCCTTTCCTTTCCTTTCCTTTCCTTTCCTTTCCTTTCCTTTCCTTTCTTGTCCTGTCCTGTCCTGTCCTGTCCTCACCTTTTCTCATCTCCCTGCCCTTTTCCATTTCTCTTCCTCTTGTTTCCCCTTATCTACCTTTTCTTTTCTTACCTTACCTCTCGTGTTTCCTCTCACCCTTTCTCCTTGCCATTTCCTCTTTCCTCCCCTCTCTTGTTTTCTCTTATGGTTTCTAATGCTATTCTCTGTCCTTTCCTCTAGTTTCCTCGATCACTAGTGTCTTTTCCTCTCTTCTCCTCTCCTCTCCTCTCCCCCCTCCTCTCTTATTTGTCTCCCTCTTTATTTCTCCCTTGCCGCCTCTCCTCCTCTCTCCTCTCCTCTCCTGTCCTGTCATGTCCATCACCCGGGCCGGCAGTGATCGCAGTAGACACTGAGATAAGTAGCTTCTTTATAGAGAGTGTGAATGATATGTGGCACGGCCAGTGATTCTAAGTGACAGAGGCCAAATGGTAAGTGATGCAGCGCTCAGCTTCCCCCCAAGCCGTATTGTAAATACACACACACACACACAGTGTATTAACACACACTCACACACCCATGCATAGGGTCTGTAAACACTCGCCGAGGCTGTAATTAATGTTGTCACCGATGGTTGTCTTCAGCATGGACGTGCACATGCAGAAAAGGCCAGCCACCCCGAGGCCTCTATTAACATGCGTCATATTAAATCACTGACTTGCCTCCACCAGGTTCCATCACCATCATCACCACCATCATCACCATCATCATCACTGCCATCTCCCCTCTATTAGCAAGGGTGCTGGTGGCAAACACTACTGTGTGCGGGTGGTGGTGGGAAAAAAAAAATGCTTGTGTGGATCTGGTGGAGCTTTTAACCGAATGCCCTCCCTCCCCCCTTCCCCCTCCTCCTCCTCCTCCTCCTCCTCCTCCTCCTCCTCTTCCTCCCCCCACCCACCCTCCTTCTCCCCCCACAGTTGGGTTTGATTTTAACGGACTCCACAGAGGTACTGACGCTCACACCACCGCTTCTGAAGCTCCCAAACAAGTATGTGGCACGATGGCTAACCACTGGGCTCCCTCATCGCTTCTGCATGTTTCTTCTTATTGTTGTCTCACCTCCGCACGTGTGTGTTTGTGTGTCTGTCTGTGTCACCCGCATCCTTTTTGTGAGTGCTTTTTTTTTTCTTTTTTTTTCATGTGTTAACAGTCACATGTGGCACCCTCTGCACCTGGCATTAACACCTGGCATTCTCACACGCTGCTGGATCACACCTGACGTCAGCGTGTGCATCCAGTGTACACATCACAGTTGTCTCATTGAAAAGCTTTTATTTACACGTTTTAATTACACTTGAAGGGTTGATGGTTCTTTTATTAATTGAGAGTCAACACCTAATTGGATAAATACAGAAGCACATGCTGTTTTTTTGTACGTTTACAGTTAACACTGATATCGTCAGATTTCCCTCTGCTTTGCCAAATTGCAGGTTCTTTCAAAACATGATTGAGGTTTTTATCTTCACCTGCACTGAATTAACACTTTGAAATACATGCCATCAAATGTGTATGTATATGTTCAAAGGAAATTTAGGCTGACCAGTTTTCGAGCGCACTATTGCTAAACTTTTTTGATCAATTTCCACATTAAACTTTCTTCTTTCTGTTGCAAATTGATATAACACAACAAATGATTCAGCCTGTAGCCGCTTCATAACTTCATTAAAGCTGTTAAAAAATTCAAACAATCTTCAATCTGTCAGCCAATCAATCCGCTTAGATGGTGGAATTTAATTTCAGTACAGTGTCCTCAGATATCTAACAACAAATATTCCAAGTAGCAGCAACAGGAGTGGTTCTCCGTGCAGATGTGTGCAGCTGCAATGTACTGCAGACTACAGTCAGTGTTTAACTGTCAGCTGATAACAATTACGCCGTGATGCACCACAGGGGGGAAAAGGGCAGGGTCTTACTTTTCAGCCACAAGCAGCAACTTAGCTAGCCCTTAGTGCGTGTAGTTTTTAAATTCCAAACTCCACCTTTACATGCCGTCTGCAACATGTTTCAGCTGGAACTGTGTGCATTTTTAGATAAAGATGCATGGCTTAGCAAACAGAGGAGCTCCAACTAAAGGAAGTCAAACTTTATCAACAAATAACAAGGAAATGCAGTGGAAAAGATCACAGCATTGATGACAGAGAATCAAAAATAGCAACCCAGTTGCCAGAACAAATGTTACCAGTGTACGTTTCTGCAAACCACAGATATATTAAAACATTTCCTTCATTTGCAACTTTATGTTCTGTGTCTTGTACCAACACTGTGCTATGATCTGCTTAGGTTTAGGCACAAAAAACACCTTGTTAGGTTCAGGAAAATATCATGTTTTGGCTTAGAATACCTGCGTTGGTTGCCACAAACGTGTGCCGAGGCCTCCATAGAAAAATTATGTTTCACACTTACAAATGTTGAAACGCGTCTCCAACTGAGGTCATTGGCTGGGAGGATGGAGGGGATGCCAGGGCCTGTAACCACCACCATCCCCTCCACCGCCCAATTTGAAGTAGTAGTGTGGAATTGTCAATATGGTATGTAGCCTTTGACACATACAAATGTGAATGTATCAGTGGTTTGCAAAAACGTGACGCCATTTTATGCTGGGCTAAACATAGAGAGTAGTTTAAAGGATTGGTTGGTTTGTTATTTTTTATTTAATTGTTTATTTTTGGAAACTATTGACAATCCATAATCAATTAGGTTGCTTACCAAGCAAAAATGGCAAAAATTCACTGGCTCCAGCTTCTCAAATGTGAGAATTTTCTGCTTCTCTTTGTCTTAAATCAGATAAATTGAAGATATTAGTGATTTGGATTGCTGGTCAGACTAAATAACGCAGTTGATTACATCATCCTGTGGTTTAGGAAATTGTGATGACATTTTATAGATCTATCAATCAATCAATGAAATTTGAAAACAAATGGCAGGTTAACCAACAATAAAAATAATTACAAGTTGTCGCTGTTCGAAAAACAAGAATAAAGATGGTTTAGAATTACCACTTTGGTGGCGAGCGTAAATGGCTTTTCACACAAACATGACAAACTTAAAGGATTGCGAGTACGTTCCTCTGTAATTTGTTTAATGTCTTTCCAGAGTTAGTCATAGAGACGAGCGTTGAGGCAGAGGGAACAGAGGAGTAAATCTGCTCCGCTTTGACATTCGGAGAGAGCTGGCTTCTACACGCCGCGCCTCCATCTTAATTAATCACACACTCACACACACCCACACCGACTCAAGATTTACCGCACACTATGAATGATGGGAGCAGGCGCAGGCAGAGGGGTCCAATTAGATGTAGTGTTGACGCTGCTTTACGGTGACGATAACCTTTAGTATAATGTAGTGCACCGGTTTCCGTCAGCGATGTTTCCTCGCAGGACGATGTCATGGAGGTTTCTCGCTTTCCTCTCACGTCTCTCCAGCTGTTTTTTTTTTTTTCCTTCTCTTTTTTTAAAGTTTTTTTTGTGCGTGTGATTAATTATACCTTTTTTTGTTTTTATCTTTCTCTCTCTCTTCCTCACCCCCCTTCCTTTCCCTCCGTTGTGTTTCTGATGATGTATGATAACAGCTATATTTCCTTGTTTCTTCTTTAGGGAGAGGGGTGCGGGAGGGGCACGGGGAGTCATTTGTTTTCCCGCTTTGATACTCTTCCATTTATCAAAATGATAATTAGGTGCAATTAAATGGCAATCTCATTTGTTTTGTTCAGGTGTGTGTTGCTTATTCGTCTGTTATTCATTTATTTATTTATCTATTTTTTTTTACATTTTTGCCGAGGTGTGTGTGCCATTGTAGGTCAGTCTAATTAGTAGAGAGTGTAGGGTGTGTGTGGGGTGTGTTTGGGCATGTGTGTGTGTGTGTGTGTGGGGGGGGGGGGGGGGGGGGGGGGCATAGGGTGGTGATTGAGAGAAATACGTGGAGACAAAAGTAGGACTGTTCAGACAGCGGATGGCAGATGGCAGGAAAAATGAAAGGAAGTTTGTCCATCTGGGTCAGAAGCAGAGTTCACTTTTTAAGTGAAATTAGGTGTAAAAAATTAAATGTGAATGCTGCATAATGTTTCCCTTTTTCTAGCTGAATGCCACCATGTGTCTTGGTTTATGTTTGTCTCTGTGTTTGCTTGTTTCTCCCCCTTTTTTTGCTCCCACCGCAGCGAGTCTCGTCCCTGGTTTACATCGTTGTGTCTCATTGTGTTTATCAAAATTCTCCAAAACGTCTTCTCCTCTAATAATCCTGTGCATGGCCTCTGCCTGACCTTTCAACTGTAACGCGTGTATTGTGTGTGTGTATGTGTGTGTGTTCCTCAGGGGAGAGGCCATTCTGCTGCCAGCTCTGCCCATACCGAGCCTCTCAGAAAGGGAACCTAAAGACGCACGTCCAGAGCGTCCACCATATGCCTTTTGACAACAGCCAGTACCCAGACACGAGGAGCTTGTTCCTGAGCCAGGAGGAGCAAGGAGCACTGGCTGCCAAACACCCACCGACGCCACAACAACAGTAGACCCGGATCTGGTCTTGGGACCAGACTAGTCAGGGAATCAGACAAACCTGAAAAAAACTCCATGAAAATCAAGAGGACTGGAAGCAGGACTCACGCTCCACCTTTTGAGCCTCTCCTCTCCACCTATCATCCTTTAATGAAAAAACATTGTACGTTGAAGGCTCCTGTTGTTGTTTTTTTTTCTAAATAAGAAGCTGGTAAAGCTGTGCTAGGCAATTTGAACATCACAATATGGAGGCTGCGGCAGAAAAGAGTCTTATGTATAAATAGAAAGAAGATTCAGGTGAAATTCAGGTGTCCATGAGAAGCTGGACTCACTGATGATCGCTCTTGCTTCTCTTGTCTCCTTAATCACGAGGATCGGCGGAAAATATTAGCAGATTTAGTTTACATCACCTTAAATGATCTGGGAAGCCCCTCAAAATTCAAAGAGTTGCCTCTTGCTGCCATTTTGGAGGTACCGACAAGTGAAGTTGCCTAGTGCAGCTTTGCGAGAAAAGCAAAGTTTTTAATGAAAAGAAACGGACGAACTGAACTTGAATGCTCGCGTTTGAATCAAGGACTGTGGCATTGCATGGCTGCTGTAGTCCCCCCCCCCCCTTTCCCTTTTATTTGGAGCTTTAGTGTATAAGAGTTTGTGCATTCCTCAGGACACCAATCATCAGAGACGAGATGAGAGAGAAGACGCTCTGCAATTCATCAACAGTCAGCTGACAGGCTGCGAGTTTGTTTCCTCTGGGTCGCGAAGATGAAGACTTGCATCTGTCTGTGCGAGTGTGTGTGTGTGTGTGTGTGTGTGTGTGCGTGTTTGTGTGCGTGTGTGTGTGTGCGTGCTAAACTCACTTCCCTCCACTCCAGAGTGTAATGTTAGCAGTGCAGTGACCACTCTGAGGCTGTGTAGCTGATGATTAGAAGGAGAGAGCGAGAGAGGTAGGATTGAAAGGAGAGAGAGAGAGAGACGGCTAATGGGGGTGTCTGCTTTAGTGCTCATTAAAAAGAGTGCACGTTTTTAATAGCCAATATAAACGAGCGTACCGTTTTTATGGCCATTCAATTATTGTCCATTTAAGAGGAAGGGACTGAGTGGAGGCAGTTTCCCTCCATAACTCCTTCATATTAGGGAGTGTTTCCGACACCTCTGACTTTGAATCAGACTGACTCCAAAACAGTGGGAATGAGGGAAAGGCGGTCGCTCTGCAGATGAAACTCCAACTTGTGTACTTGCAAAAGAGAATACGGTACTGCAGCAAAGATGCATCTTACTTTATATTGCTGAGGGACAACACTGTCTGAGTATGTGATGAAAACTTTGGTACCATACTTAACCAGATAAGAGAGAATCCTGCTTCTTCTATCCACCCCTATCTAGCCCCCTTGATACCTTGCACACATTATGGGCGCAAATTATGGGCGTGACTTCTGGAACCAGCGTTTACCATGGTACCAGGACGCTAATGCTCCTTTTTTAGAGCAATTAGTACGGTGTATCATTCATTTGTGAGGATCTGTCTAGCAACGTTAGCGAGTGAATACAACTAACACTGTTATTATTGCTTAACACACTTAGCTAATGCTTCGAAAGCCTTGAAAGTGCTGCCAATACATCATTTATTATGATAATTTGTCGCCGAACTCCGGGTTAGGTAAGTAGAAAAAAATGTTGTACCTGTTGGGCCTCTAAAGATCACCCAAATTAGACCATTCTAGAAGTGGTGTCTAGAGCCAGGCTTATTGTTTTACCCCAGCTTCCACTCTTTGTGCTAAGCTAAGCTAACAAGCGGCTAGCTGTAGCTTCATATTTAACATACAGACATGAGAGTGGTATCAATCATCTCATCTAACTCTCTGCAAGAAAGTGAAAAAAAATTCCCCAAATTTCCTGAACTACTCCTTTAAAACTGGCGGGAAATTCAGAGCCAGGCTAGCTGTATTCCCATGTTTCTGGTCTTTGTGCTAAGCTAAGCTAACTGGTGCTAGCTCTAGCCTCATGAAAAACTTAATTGCCCAAATTTCCCAAACTTTAAAACTTGCAGGTTTGAAACAGACATATAGTTCAACATGTCCAACTAAGTTTAGCATGCATGTCCCAAACATAACAGAACAAACAAACAAGAGATGCAGCGCTGATTTTGTTTCCAAAACATTTAAGCAGACTAATGAGCCAAACTCCCATGCTGTCAGTCTAAATTCTTGAATGATGATGGTGGAGATTTGCATTCTGGGAGTGCAGGGTGAGGAGGTCAGAGAGAGAAAGGAAGAGAGAGCAGCCAGAGGTCAGGAGGTCAGGCTTCCAGAGAGTTCAGGCCTGAATACATGAGATGGAGACATTTAGAGGCCTATTGAATTTGCAGAGCCGTCACAGCCTTAACACAGGTGTGTGTGTGTGAGAGAGCGTGCATTCATTCGTGTGTGTGTGTGCATTCATTACAAACCTCTCCATACTGCATTTGAGGTTGACTAACTTCTGTGTGCTCCGGCCTCCTCCTGTATGCTTTGTATACTGGCCTACCTCCTTTGCAATGAAAGCCTGATTGAAGTTTATTGGCTGGTGTGAAGCAGGGACTGTTCCTTGCTGGGAGGGGATGTTTTCTTTGTGTCCTGGCCTTGGTTTTGTCTTCTCTGTGATTGAAAAAAGCCACGTTGGGGAAAAGAAGAAAAAAAGGAAAAGGTAGTTCAAAGCAGCTCCGGCTGTGGATTTTTGCGGAGACACTTTTGTACGCATAAAATCAGAATCCAAACCAGTTAAAGACTACGGAGCATTCAGAGTACTGTACTTCCCATCTATTTTGAGACCTCAGTAGTTTTAACATGATGATGATGAAATGGTTGTTACACCAGTGGGTTGTTGAGTTGTGCATACAATACTGTGTGCTTGAATATGCCTAATATTACACCAACGTGTATATTGAAGGTGTGGGTAGTGAAAATACTTGAAACGGATACTCTAGCCTTCGAGGTAGTGTAGTACTAATACCAATGTTGTACAGAATTCCCTTTAAGATTAACTCCTCAGTTATGAATTTGTACTCCGAAGTGTGACTTAGAAAAAACTATGAAGCAGGAGTGAGTGTATGTAATATAAAGTGTATATCTGTAATCCACTCTTACCAAACCCTTATATACAGCGGTAGAAACCAAATGGCATTACTAGTGCACTTAGACTAGGTTACTGCTTTAACTGTTCTCATTTTGTCCAGTTCTAGCTAAGGTTTCTTTGAGAATGTCTTTTTAACGGTGCCGGCTAACACACTTCAATGTCAGCTCTGGTGTAGAGGCTTTTCTGTTAGCATAATTCCATAGGTTTTAATGACAAATGATTTGTTCTGTGGCCGCTGTGTTTTCCTCACGGGAAAGTTTGATAATGCTAGGTGCAGCAGTGCTTTTTTTTTTCATAAAGATGTAAGAGTGTGTTTTTAGTCTTTCTCTTTGCTAAACTGTAGGATTTGTTCAGTAGCTAGTCATGGCTGCCCTCCCAGAGGGGCTGGCAGGTGTTTTTCTCTTTGGTTGGGTTTTTATCATGCCTCTTAAGTTGTATTATTTGTGTCCGTATTGTTTTTTTTTTTTTCTTGTTCTGAACTTCATGATTAATTTACCTTAGAAGACATTATTATTCCAAATGTATTTGGTTGATATCTGTATTTATTATCACTTCAAAAAGGATAAGAGGACAGAGGCAGACAGGAGCGTTTGTTTAATTTGATTTTTCTGGGTTGTTTTTGTTTTTATACTGTGTAGTTTTCATGCCAGCAAGCCGATGTGAAAGCTCTACCTCGTCTGAGCCATTCTCAGTTCTGTTACACTTTTGTACATCATTTCAAAAAGATGTAATGTCATGTCCACAATAAAGACACACAAAATGGCACCTGTTGGCGCCGTTTCATCTGGTTTTTGCTTGTTTGTTTTTAAATTTTTCCTCAGCGGCTGCGACTGAACACGTCCAAGTTTAGATGAAAAAGCTTCCCAGATTCACAGTTTTTCAAATTGCCTTTTTGCTTGTTACTCAAACTGCTGGTGTGAAATTTTCAAAGAACCACGCAGGGACACTGTCTCTGAGTATTGACAGGATCATAAAACTGAGCGTATTTTGTATTATTTTGTGTCTCTCACATGACTTTTTCTTGACGTGGTCACCTACTGTCATCAGATGTTACTGTCAGCGCTGTACACTCTACTGTATATCACTCCTGAATAATGAACAGGGCCAGTCAGTCATGTATTATTGCCTCCCCTGCTACTGTATACAGGAACCCTGTGAAACCTACAATACAGCTTTATTTTGTTATAATTTAGATTTCCAAAGGTGGAACATCCCTCAGTAAAACAACCTCATCTACATTCACTGTATAACTTTTGGCTTATCTGAAGGTGATAACAAAATTAGTATAAACCAGGGGTGCCCAAACTTTATCCCTGGGAGGGCCAAAACTGAAACGTAATGGAGGGCCAAAAGCAAACACCTAGCTATTGTATTGTTAAAAGGCAAAACAGTAGGCTTACTAGTTATCTTTTTAAGATGTATTGTGTACTCCTGGGAGCAGTTGAAACAAGTAAAGAACACAGCATTGACAGTTCATCACCGTCTGAGCTGATATGGTGAATATATTAGCAAATATTTTCAGCACTTACAAAGAAACTTAATAATTCCATTGGAATCACATTCCCTGCCGCTTAGATGAATACAAACCATAAGCCACAACATTATAGTGACTAACAGGTGAAGTGAATAACTACTGGGCAGCGTTGGGCCCTGGCATTCCTGGGGTGCCATCCATCCAAACATTGTCACAGACCCAGCAATCCCCCTGCACCCTGCAACACCACAAGAAACATTCAGGAATGGCCCAAGGAACGTGACAAAGAGCTCAGTGTGTCGCCCTGGCCTCCAAATTCCCCAGATCTAAATCCAATCAGGATCTGCGGGACATGCAGGAGCAAGTCCAATCCACAGAGACCCCGTCCAGCAACCCACAGGACCGAAAGGACCCACTGCCAATGCCCCCATGCCAGACACTGCATGAAACCCCAGAGGTCTTGTGTCCATGCCTCAACGGGTCAGAACTGTTGAGCCAGCATAGTTGCCTAAAAATGACACTATGGGCCCAACAACTGAAATGTTCTTTAAAGCTCTGTAAAGCTGACAATAAAATATGCTCGGACAGGCATCAGCTTAGTTGGATGGATGAAACGGTGGGTGTGATCGCTCTTCGGGCGCTGTTCACTCTAATATATTTCCCCTATCTGCCGTTTTAGTCTCTCATTATGTTGTACAGGCTCCCTAAGAAGTATTTCCACCCTAACAACATAGTTGTCATCTGTGTAGAAGTGCTTTTCTCTTCTCAGACCACAGATGTAGTCGTATCTTCCACTTCACTCACATAACAAGAATCTTACACACTCTTTGTCCCTCGCAGTCAAATTTACTGCAAATGATCCGACCCACACTCATGCACCTGCTTGATAGAACTCTCCGATCCGAACCTTTTTGATTACAGTCTGCTGTTTCTGATGCCGTCTATTTTCTAAGACGTCGTGGCTCTGATTTGGTTCCATTACCTGCAGAAGAAAGAGAGTGTGGTCATGATTCATGGAGATGAGGTGAAAACAGATCAGACCTAAGCCACACTGCAAGCTGTTCTCTTTCATAGCATGTGACATGTTTGATGGATAGCGACTTTGATGTTGGTCCGGGCCCGTTGGCACCTTGATGTCCATGTGTGGCCGTGCGGTTGAAGTCGAGCTGCCAAGCAACGGTGATGAGAAACCCTCACCCTTCAACTACGAGGGACCACCTAGGGATTCGTTGCTACTTTGCCAGTCTCTTTCATGTTCCGTGTCTATGTGCACCATCTGTCTGTCGGCTTGAGCGACGGCTGAGTGACAGGTTCCCTCTGAGAACATGGCACATAACGTTAATGCCAGGCAGGCCCGCGGGCTGAGAAAAGACTGCAGCTGCCCGTCACTCTTCCCAACCTCATCAGTCACTGCGAAGGCAGACGTGACGGCCCTGAGCTCCCTGAAAAACCTGTTCGCTGACATCTCTTCTTTCTGTCACACAGCGGAGAAGCTGACTGACTGACTGACTGAATGACTGACTGAGGTGGAAAATACGCTGAATGTCAGGCTGACTCACATTTGATGGATAGGTGTGGTGGAGAACACAGTATAATACCCTTTTTTTTATTTCACATCTTTATGTCGCAGTGGAAAGCTGTTGTTGTTCTCTTTGGAAGTCTTTGACAGAGGTGTAACCACAGGGGGATCTAAGCGTGACTTTTTTTACCATTGCACAGAGAATTTATAGGGTTTTACCTTTTTGAACGCATGTTTATAGCTCATCTATGTGCGACTGCAAGTCGATACGAGTCTCCGAGGCAGAACTTTTTGAACTGAAACTCATTTTGTGACCATTTTAATGATTCTGATAAGGTGTTTCACTCAGAATCATATTTTTAACACGGTTTTGAATGTCTAAAGCAACATTTATACTTCCATGGAACAATAAATTTATCAGTATGCTTCAAAAGAAATGCTTTTTTTAATTGTTGAACAGCTTTTGACGTTGGAACCGAGGGGCCTACGTCTGACAATTTTTGTAACTTAACAAAACCGAATCTGACAAGCGAGCCCACTTCACGCAGCACTGAGGTGAGGAAGCAGGCAGCATTTAAACTCTCCAGCTCCGTTCTTTTATTCTTTGCACAAATACTTTCATCACTTTTCATGTTGTTCAAATCAGTGCAGCACGCAAGAGTAACTCATGGAGAGACTGTACAAAAATTTGAACTGTTATCTCCGTTTTAATAACTGATGTGTCTCGACCGACTTTCTATGACTGCTTCTCACCTCGCCTTTGAATGGGGCCATTTCTCATAGTTAAAAACATCCTGTGTTTAGGTGTAGCTGCACAATAACATTTTGCATGACCTTTTTAATTAAAAGTCCAATTTGTAAGAAAGTTGATTTTTGCGTTTCATTCCAAACTCATCACATGCCGATGCTTTGGGATCTCAGGTCGGGTTGGCTGGCATCAGTGGTTGACGAGTTCAGCGGGGTCAGCGGTTCTTTAAAGGTCCAGTGTGTAGGATTTAGTTGTATCCAGTGGATTTCAGATTGCAACCAACTGAACACCCCTCATTTCACCCTCCCCTATGGTGCCTGCTAAAAAGCCAAAAAATGCTAAAGGCCCTCTCAGGAGCCGGTGTTTGTCCTTTCTGGGCTACTGTAGAAACATGGCGGTGAAACAAGGTGGACTCAGTGGAAGAGAACCAGCTCCCTCTGCAGATATAAGAAGCTCATTCTAAGCTAACAATAACACAATGATTCTTAGTTTCATGTGATAATACACTAATGAAAACATGATTATGAATGTAAGATTTCTTCCTCCTACACACTGGACCTATAAGACAGTGTGAGGTTCAGAATAAGAGTCTACAGCTGTGGTCGGATCAAGCAGTCGTCAAAGCACAATACTGCCCCTCCCCTCAGGGACCTGACCCTTGGCAACAGAGTAAAGGAGCTTACAGAGACACATGGATTATTATTTTTATTATTTATTATTAAAAAGTTGTTGTCAGAGGGGAATCAGGTCTGTTTGAAGGCATGAAGACAACTACTTAGAAGGGTCCCGTACATATAAGCAAAGTAAAACAGTATGAAATTGTGTTCTTCTGCTTATTCTGTCATGAAAATCAATCATGACTGCTGTCAAATTTCTTTCCCAAAACTTCATAGTGCACCTTTAAGCCATCAACATAATTCAAAAGAAAAAATCCATCCAGGTCATTTTACCCCTGTTATACAACACTGTAAAGTGTGGCTCTGAACCTTGCCTTTCATTCATGTCTCCCTGCTATCTCTTGTTCTATTCCTGCATGTAAGACTGAACTGTGGTCATCCCTCTGGAGTAGCTTCCTCAGTTCCTCTTTGCTTGTACCCCTCTGTAGCTCTGCTGTGCAGTGTCCGAGTCAGAGGGCATGATCTATATCTGCCACTAGGGAGCACTATCCCTCTCTAATGGCTGCTAAACGGCCTTCCTCAGGAGGACAAGGGCCAAATCACAGACCAAATGGCACTTGTACATGTGCAACGGCTGCGGCAGTGTGGGCGGCGGAGGGGGTAAATATACTTAAAACACACTACGGCGCATATCAGCGCGGCAGCCTTGACTACAGTTACCACCAGAGAGTCCGACTCCTCCGCATTTCCCAGGCAAAAGGCCAAACGCATTTACAACACTTCAAGTGTCTGCGACACAAGAACGCCCTCTCCACTGTGAAATATGTAAATATTGCACTAATCAAAGGGTTGTGGAATCGCAAAATGCCACGAAAAGGTTATGACCTGGAGCCTGTGCTAATAGGGGAGTGAGGGAGGGGGGGAGAGGAAGAGGAGGTGATGGAGGGAGGGCTGGGGGTTGAGTTGTGGTGGTGGTAGAGGAGGGGTGGTGGTGGTAGAGGAGTGACAGCTACCACAGGCGTTTCTCCTGCCTGAGGAGGACCTTCACATGCTGACCTCCGCCTCCTGCACTCCAACGCTCTGACAGTAATGAATAGGAAGGGGCTGTTTATGCATATCAAATGTTATTTACTCTCCCACAGTCAACTGTAGCCACAGAGGAAAGAAAGAGAGAGCAGCAAAAAAGCAGGATATTCCCAAAGACCGTGGGCTGCCATTAGAACAATGTGGACAAGAATGCAGAGGCCTCTGCGGTGCACTGAGGTTAATCTATCTATCGCAATGAATTACATGACATGGTTTTTGTGGGGCTTTGGCTCGACTTGCTTCTAAACTGCCGCATTGTTCGCTGCCTTGATTTTTTTTCCACGATCGGAGCTCTTGACAGATACAGAGTACCTACATGAAAACAAGCCCCAGTAAGCATCTAAACGAACTTGACAATGAACTCCTCTTGATATCTCGCCCGCATGATTATTTACTTCAACTATCTCCTGCTCCGACAAACTAAAGTCTATATCCAGAGACAGAATCAGGGGGATGTTAACATACATTCTAGTCATGTAATATATTTTTTAAGCAGGATTAATCCTTTTCCACATTGACATGATTGGTCTTAAATAGCGCAAACCTTAAAAGCCAGAGGGAGGAAAAGCCTGAGCGGAATTATTCAAGGGAATGACGTTCGACGACAAGCTCAAGAAAATAACCTTGAGCGCGAACAATGAAGAATCAGCCGCCAGAAAAGGTTTGTGTTTTTGCCCGCGCCTGCGTGTCATCGGCGTCGGTTTACGGCTTCGGCTTCATTTTCCATCACCCCTTGTGAGAATTAAGTTGGATCTTAAGTATGTAAATGAGAACCTATTCTGTGGCCCCCACCCTCTCTTATATGAATCCCAGGACAGACCATGACATTTAACATCGCCTTCACTAATTTGTGCTTAATAGCCAAAAAGTGATTAGAATTAACATTAATGACATTTCATATGTCTCCCCTTCTACATTCATTACCTCTCCTCTGCTGCTGATACTTAACCAGCTAATGCTGGTGGCTGCAGCTTAAATTTCACGTTACACTTTTGGCAGAAATCTTTCAGTCGCCCTTTTTTACACTTTACTTTTTTCTGCTCCTTTGCGAGAAGACAACAAGGAAGGAGAATTAAAGAAGGGGAGGGAGGGAGCGGGGGTGTGCTATAAAGCCTTTAAGTTGGGAATCTATTCTATCGGTCACACCCTCTTTACCAATTGACACGAGCATCGCGGCAGATTAAGAAAAAGGGGGGGTCATCTCTTTTCTGGCTCAACGCCTGCTCTATCACCCTCAGCCCCTCTTGTTGAAACAAATGCTGTCCGATACCCTTCATCTCTTCTTCTCCCCTCAGACGCTTGAATCTCTATAGTTTTCCTCCAGCAAAGCCAAATCACGGAGGATAACAGGCTCTGAAGAAATGCTGGCATTTTTATTGTCATTGCTTTGCTTAGATCTGTACATGGAAGGAGATTATTGCATGAAAAATGAGCATTGTGTTTCTATCAAACGACAGTCTCCGCCAGGCCTCCGCCCTCCTCGCTGGTAATTAGTGACGGCCCCCAACCTTGTTCAAGGGCACTGAGCTTTTCCCATGTGTTTCTACGGGGAGGTCAACTGATCCTATGGCGGGCGTGCGATGAAGGTGGTTCAAAAATCAGCCCCTCCAGCTGAGAATGTTTAGAATTTGATGGTGACTTAATAGCAAAAAATTACTTTTTAGGGTGAAATGGAACAAATGGAGGGACGTGATGGGAGTTAACATCATAAACTCATGTCACATCACCTTTACCTTTACAGACTGAATTTGTAGATTCATAATATAAACACTGTAAAAACTATTAGTTTGATATGACTTCCCTTCAGACCATCACTCTGATGAGATGAGCAGTTGAATCAGTCAGAGAATGTCAATAAGCCTCCAACACCGAAACAACCCACTTACTATAGGTCAATGGGTTTACATGTAACAGAAGTTACAGACTTATTTTAACCCAAACCCTGGTGTTTTCCTAAACCTAACCAATTATTTTTCTTGCCTGAACATTACCAAACTGTGACCGTAAGTGTGTACGTGTGTCGCTGGTAAGCTGCAACAGTCTGTTTCGGGAACGTGAGATGTGTCCTTTTGGGAGACCCTGACAAACAATCTATTCAGTCATTTAGGTATGAGGATGTGACAGATCATCATGCACTGTCTCTGCCAATATTTATCCTGCTCACTGTATATGATGCATAGGTCAAACGCGCTGTAACTTGGGAAAACACATGTAAATAGACAAAAAACGAAATGTTCATGCAGCATTCAGGTAACATGCTGCAAATACACACAACACGACCGAATCCAAGAACACGCTTCCAAAAGGAAAGACTGTACAGATTAAAGCCCTCGTTCTTGCAGTGGGCGGAGAGCGCTCCCCCTACAGGCCTGGAGCAACTCTGAGTGGATAAGCAGCATTTTTCTGTAACATTTGTTTTCGGGGTTTGTTTGTTTTTGACTTTGCGTTGTTTCTGTATTATGCACACATATATATCCATTATTTATTCTTTATGTCTTTGCACTACTTTGCGGAACAGTTGACTTGTATAGAGACATACGGTGAATACTTTTACAGTGTTTTTAACATGCTATATATACACCTACTTTCTTTGCACGTTACTGTACAATAAGTCCTGAACCATGCAGCATTCTTTAGTTTGACCTTTTACTTATTTGTTCAGTGCCTGTTGTCCTTGTTTATTGCTGTATGTCTGTTTATGTGGAAATACACTGACGCTGAGAGCAACGTAAAAACCAAAGTCATGTTCCTTGTATGTGCACACGTACTTGGCCAAAAGTCGATTCTGTTTAAGAGTTAAGTGAGCTTTAGCTTTTTCTTTTGGAGAAACTCACTTATATGTATGTGTTTTATTTTATGCTACAATGTCCAGAATGAGAAAGAGATGTGACATTGAGTTTACTGTAACTAATGTAAAGTCAAATTTAAAATGAAAAATAAGAAATTGAGTTGATATATATATACATATATTCAAATTTTTTCCCCATTTTGACTAACTCAATAAATTGAATAGTATCGTTAGCATTGGCACATAACATATTTCACAAAAAAGGACAGACAGGTATTTGTTTAACATGTTAACATTACTTCTGAATGACCCAGAGGAGCAGCTCAACGCTGCCCCATTAGTCGTGTCATTTGTGACCAGTATTGTAACATATAAACGTTACGTGTAAACCCAAAGAAACGGTGTTAAATGTTGTTCGAGCAATTAAAGTCTCATGAGGAGGCATCTTCAAAAAGGCAAATAGCCCATTAATTAATCCTTTTCTGCATGTTTATCTGATTTTTATTTAGTTGGTTGTTTTGTCTCATTAGGATCATCGACTGGAGGGCAGAGTTTAAACACCTTCCTTTGTTTACAACACGGCTGTAATACAAGTATGGAGGACAGAGGTGGCGGCAACAGAGGGAAACAAGGTAGACTGTTGTGGACAAAGGGAGAAGAGAGGGTATTTTAGTGCAGGGGTGGGGGGTTAAAAGGGTAAGAAGAGCTGGGGGTGATCATGGGTAATGGCAGGGACCTGGCCGCTGACAGACAGGCCAATCTCCCGCCTGGACAGACTCAAGAGAGATGTGTCAGTCTCCACCGGCACCCCGGGCCAGCCGCACCACCACACCGCTAAATGTGTATTGGCAAAGTGTCGGTGCCAATGCCATTAGGCAGCATACTTAAATTCCCCTGTAATTTTCTATGGCGCTGCTCGTTATTGGCACCTCTGATGGGTCGAGTATTTGAATCCTGGTTCAGCTTTAATGGATGACCGGTGGTGGTGAGCGGCCGGGGCGATCTGTTATCACTCTTACAAGACACGTCCACATGCACACACTCATACACGTGCACACTCATTGGTGTTACTGTCATGACACCAAATACATTTCATCCCCTATTGTCTCACCCTCGCCGCTGTATGGTTAACACAAGCTATCCCTCCTCTAACCTACAGTGTAGACGAAGGTTTCAATCTGGAGTTCCATTAAAAGTCCAGGATGTGTGATCCTGATAGTTATTGTCTTCGCTACACACATTATAATGACCATCATTAATAAATGGTAAATTCATTATCAGTTTCACTTCAGTTGATAGTTACTTCACTGTTAACAAACAATAAAAATGCTTTACAAACCATTTATGAAGTAATGTTTTATTGTAAAGTTGCAACTGATGTTTATTAACCTTTCCATAATAAATGGTTTATAAAGCATTTCATTGTTTATTAAGAGTGAAAAAACTATTAACTAAAGTTTAATCAACTATACATTTACCATTTATTAATCATAGTTATTACAATCACAATAAATGCTAAAATATTAATAAAATGTCTCCTCAGTATATCGGTTCTGAGTGTACTTGACTGTACTTGCAAAATTTCAGTATGATTGTTTGTTAAATTGAAGCTGTTTTATTACAGTCAACTTTCATTCACAAAAAGAGCAGGAAGGTAACGAGTACCAGTCAGATAATACTAGTGTACAGTAGTTTTTGGCTATAGTTATACTTTATTAATCCCTAATCTCTGTTATTACACTGTGAAATCTGACAGAGTGACTTTACTTAAAAAAGATCAAGGACTCAGATTTACCAAGTAAAGTAGACTAATAAATTTAAGTTGTGTGAGCTAAAAAGTTTTAACAACTCATAATGATTATTATTAATCATTTTTTCAAAGTAAAGTCAGCTGTTAAAATTTACAGTGCACTTAGAATCAAACATGAAAGGGTAATAAAGAAAAGGCAGAGTAATGTATCACAACTCACTATTAGACATTATTCTAAAAACAAAAAACAATAATAAAATAAAACGATTCATATTCAATCCTATATGTAAGCTCATTTTTTAATATTTAAAGAGGAAACTTTGGCAGAGAATGAGTTGGCAATGTAGACTCCACGACTACGACCTCGTCTCAGTTAGTTTCATTTAAATAACTGTTCCAGACCCACAGAGGTGAAAGTATCCAATATTTCACTAAAAAGTGATCAGAAGATTAGAATAAAATCCAAAAATTAACACAAAACTCGCATTGTAGTTCTTTGTTTCTTCTTCTCCCCTACCTGTTGATCATCTCACGACTCTTCTTGGCATTACCTTGTGACCCTCTGAAGGGGGTCCCACCCCTAATTTGAACAATACTGGATTAAACTACTAAACTGCTGACTAAAATAATCAAAGGTGGCTCCATTGCCACCAGCTACAGCTCTAAAAATGACCCGTACACATTGGTGCATTAGTATTAACTATTACTTCACTCGTGGGGGCCATTTTTCTGTACTTTTGACACTTTAAGTTATCGTTGCTGATAAAACTTTCAGGTTGTAAATTCTACTTTTCCTTATATTGTTTTATTTTTACTCTTACTCAAGCAAAACATTGAAGTACCTCTTCTACCACTGAAAAATCCAAAGTCACACAATAATCCTCACACTGTAGAGCAGAGACACCTTAATACCTCTCATTGCCCCTCCAGGACAGATCAAATGAAGAAGTGTAGTCCGGAGACGTTCAGTGCTGATCTGAGATCAGGCCTTTGCCAATCAAACCTCAGCCATTAACTTAATGGGTCAACAAGGACGAACTTGCATGTGAACTGACTGTGATTAGCATTTAATTAAATTTTTAATTTTTCATCTTAATCCTCTCCGGATCGTGATACAATGAGTGCAAAGAAATGAGATATTTTTACTGTCTCTCACCATCTGTGACCCAAAAACACATTAAAACTGCTAGAATTTTCATGAGCAAACGATTGTTGAAGTTGTTTTGGACTCTTGTGGGATTTGCAGCTTTGAACGTCGCTTTTGCAATTTTACAAATCTGCTCGCTCCCCTCCCAGCGACATTGCCCGTCAGTGTGTCGAGGGAATACAGCCTTCATCAGGCCAAGACAAACACGCGCGCTCAGAAAACACACATGAGCCGCCACAAAAGTTAAATAACTATATACAGGAGCAATTTAGCTCGGCTGTAATTTGTATATAGTGTTTGACAACCTTGCTGGAGAAGTTTTCACCCCAGAAATGCTAAGTAGTCCCAGCAGGAGTCAGTCAGGAAGAGGAGAGGGGCTCTTTGCTGTTTAATGTATTCTTCAGCAGCCCAGAGGCCTCCAAAACGCTGCATGTCTTCACCATCCAGTGTACACACACGCACACACACACGCACACACACACACACACACACACACACACACACACACACACACACACACACACACACACACACACACACACACACATTCACACACGCATATCTGTCGGCAGTCAGGCTCTGAAGGAACACTGCTAATGGGGCTGTTTTTAATGAGCCAGGAAGAGGAGAGTGACCCTTCGAAGGTGAATATCTCTATCTCTCTCCCTCTCCCTGTTTTTTTGCTGTGTGTATGCATGCACGCCATTCACACACACGTGTGCGCACGCAAGTCCTCGTGATTTTATACCAAGTTGTAATATTTATGTCTAATTGTTTTTAACCGCCATAATTACTTTCAGCTCTCGGCTCATTCATTCATCCAATCCTCTCATCAGGAGCGAGCGTGTGAGACATCAGAAGGCAGAAATGTGTGTTTTTACGGCTGGAGAGCCTGCATAAATTGTAAGGGTTCGTGGAAAAAAAAAAAAGAGGCCCCGCAGCAACAGTCCTCCGCAAAGCTGCAGGAGATCCGTCGATTTCCTCAAGTTCCACTTCACGTTGCAAGGGACATATCCATCCCCAGACAACCATTTCACTTTATTTCACTGATTTTATGATCTTTTTTCCCTGCAAAGAGAAAAAGCAAAGAGAGGAGAGGGGAGGCAAAGGGGGAGCAGTTCTGCGAGCGGCCAAAAGATGGCACACTATGTATGGCGGGAAGAAGGTGGGTGACGAGCGTTGTGGCGGGCTGTGGTGTCTGTATTTAACCTAGAACCTGGAGAGCGTCTGTGTCCCCTCTGCTGGGAATCTTCTAGGATTCATACAGGAGGAGGAGGGAGAAGAAGGAGCTAGGTAGGTGCACGGGTGTCATGCTTCTGCTCGCGTAGCTCAACAGGCCCGTCCGTGGCTGCTTTTTACACCAAAATGAGCCTGAGGATATATGGCTGTGACATTTCATCTGAGAGAGAGAACCCCCCCTCCTCCCCACCTCAGGTTCATTTTGTCTGCAGAAACATGTGGAGTTACAGTGCAACGTGAGGAAAAATAATGGCCACTCTGATGATTTGTGTTTTTTAAACGTCTCACGCAGGAAATAAATGCACTAACTAAGCAGGTGGGACGTATTGTGCAGGTTAATATTTTCGGTTCCTGAAACAAATGAGAGGGGAATGAGAAAGGCCCGTTCATGCATCATTTTTTAAACAAATTTGTCATGAAGCGTGCTCATTAATCCCAGCGAAATTGTCTTTTTATGGGTGTTGCTGATTTCTTTTAATCATTCTTTTCCTCACGCCGGTGCTCGCAGAGACAGTTTTAAATCTGCACCAAAAAATTTCTTTCTGTCTTTCTTCCTTTTCTTTTTTCCCTTCTTGCCAGACATGAGTGATTGGATTGTCCCTTTTTTGGGAAGGTTAATTGGGAATCATCACATTATCATCATCACGAAAAAAATACAACATGGTGGAAATGTGGAAATTTGCTCTCTCAGAATGGATTATGATTCATGAACTGCCTATATTACGATTTACGCTCACGCACGTCATGAGCACCAGCTGATATGGATTACTCAGATATCAAATACATTCGTTTTTCTATTTGTTTTTAACTGTTCTTTCACTTCCGCGTGCAGCTGGGTATTAACACTGTAACAGTGTGTTCCTCATTTGCTCTGTTACCACACAAACACTTAAAATCCCCCCTTTGAACATGGACATGCTCCTCAAACACACACACACACACACACACACACACACACACACACATACGCCCATGCTACGAGACCACTGAAAATCAATGTGACAGGTTTCAGTCGTCCCTCAGTGTACACATCCCCTCTCAGACTCTCTCCTGACATCTGCTCGATTACCTCCTACAGCCACACACACACACACACACACACACACACACACACACACACACACACACAGAGAGAGAGAGAGAAAGAGAGAGACACCCTCCCCATGGCCGCTCTAAGCCCCTCTGAGCCATATGAAATGTAGTCGGTGCAGGAGAAACCAGATACTGCTGGCTGTGTCACATTGCGTTTGCCGCCACCCGTCAGGAGCGGGTCTGTTTGACTGCCAGACGTTATGACAGCGTCAGTCATCCTCCAGCCCAGCAGCAGGCTGTGGGACGGAGAAGAAGAAGAAGAAGAGGAGGAGGAGGAGGAGGAGGAGGAGGAGGAGAAGGAGGAGGGGGGAGCAAGACCTCCACCATAGGCTGAGTAGGAGGTGGTGAGAAAGGGTCCTGCGTTTACAAGGAACATGTGAACGTATCATGTGTCCTGGATTTGATTTTTGTAACATGCAGACATGTAAGAAGGTGACGGCAGCACCACGCTCCACATTCACACGGTCACACTTTAACAAAGAGAGGGTGATACCTGTTTTTTCAGCTGGTCCAAAGAGCCTCCAGTGGCTCTCTAACCTCTCGCATTATGCTTGTGTGTGTGCGTGAGTGTGTGTTTGTGTCTGGCTTGGGGATTTGACAGCTGGCAAGTTGGTGATTGAGCTGCTTATCCTGTCAGACCTGACGGCTAGACTTGCATTTTTATTCCATTTTTATGCTGCTTTATATATTTTTTAGGCTAAGCTGCGGGAGGGCGCAATATGTCACCCCAGAAGGAGCGCAGATAACAAACACTCATGACAGTCAAGGACACACAAACACAGGTGTGCACTCCGAAGCAAACCTGCACTTCATACTTCCCACAAACAAACACACACACACACACACACACACACACAAGAAGATGTGACGGCAGTGCGGTTTGTCAGGTCGTCCGACAGCGCAGACAGCGCCGTGAGCTCCCATGTGGCCTGGAGAGTTTCCAGACAGCAGGACAGGAGGCCTGGACAGCAGCACCTCATGCCCTCGCCTCTTCCTTGCTAACCCCTCCACCCCTCCCGGCCTCACCTCCAGCCTCACCCACTGCCTCTCACCGTGCAGGACAGCAACCCTCAGAAGAGCCCGGCAGGATGAGAGGTGATGGACAGGCCGTCTCTGGTGTGAACTCTCGTCCTCTCCGGTCGACGTCATGGACAGGCAGCTCGCTGTGACATAAAGCAACAGAAGTGGAAACAGAGTTATGGTGGTAATCCTCAAAATGCTCACGTTTGTCTCTGTACATCGCTGTGATGTCTTTGCTTTGTGGTTTCACGTGTCAATCAAGGAGCGTCTGTGGGGTCTTTGCTCTCCTTCTGACAGCAGTTAGGTTTCTATAGGTTGTGCTCCTGTCTTTGTCTGCTGAGCCACAGAGGGTACCACTGCTCACGCTAACACTTTTTCTTCTATTTATTTAATCTGAAATGTCAAATGTGTCACCTCCTGCGTGCCCCACGCTTGGTTTACAGAGAAGCAAATGCCAAAGCCTTTGTTATAGATCAAATTGATTCACTGCTGTGTTATATTAGTGATTGACAGATGTGAAATGAACATTCATTCACATCCTTTACTCCAATAAAAGTACCAATAAACTTAGAATAAACTTAAAACACAGTCAAATTGCCCTTACATAATTACATCATTAGATTGACTTTTTCAAACTATTTTATTTAGTTGAGTTGTAGCTAGTTTTAACTACTTTACAAACATTTTGAAAGTTTATTTCGTTGGTTCCTATGGAGGTCGGCCGCCTCCAAAGGATCAAGACGATTCTCTGGGTAGATGAGATTAATAACTTAGTTGTAGTATATAGTAGTAAATACAAAAAGATACTTAAAAACAAAAAGTTATTTTTGATATTTTGTGAAAAACGGGAATGAAACTGCCAACAGCTCATGATAGGCCAAAACTGTTGGCCAATTTAATAATGCATTGTATTGTATTATGCTTATCACATGTTTTTAAATGCAAGAATGAATCTTAAAAATAACTCTAGATGACAAAGGGATGTACAAAAAAGTACAAAATTCCTCTTCTGTCAGTGGTATAAATAAGCACAACATAGAAATACTAGTGGTACTAGAATACTAGAAATGCTAAAAGTACAAATACCTTCAAATTGTATGAGAAAATCCTCTCAACAAATGAAAGAGATCGTACAAAGAATTCTCCAGTGTTGTATAAAGTACCAAAAACTTAAACTCAGACAGACGAAGATATCGTGTTATAGTGTTACTTTGGTAAAAGTGAAAGTCAATTATACAAATAGTGCTTCAGTAAAAGTCTAAAAGTATCTGATATTAAGTGTACTTAAAGCACCAAGAGTACAAGTAAAAGTAAATTATACGTATGCATATACTGTACACTCCGGGTCGATTGATCATCAGCCTGGCCAATTATCAGATCTGATATTCAACATTTTTCTGTGGTTTTTTTTTTGTTTATCTGATTGTCGATATAATAAGTTAATTTAAACATGCAGTGATTTGGCTCTGATGCAGCATGTAATATGAAAAGTAACTTAAGTTATTAAATTAATGTAGTGAGTAAAAAGTGCAATATCTGCTTCCAAAATGTAGTGGAGTGGAGTATAAAGTACCAGAAAATGGAAATAGTACCTCGATATTGTACTTAAGTACAGTGCTTGAGTAAATGTACTCAGTTACATTCCATTACTGGAATTCTCTTATGTGAGTCCGTCAAGGTTTTGCAATTAGCACATTAGAATCATTAAAATGGTGCCTACTCCTGTCCCTTATTAAAAATCTGAGAATATGTTAAAATGTTTAACTGTTGGACACAAAGATGTCTTCCACTTCATTGTAAAGTCGATTGTTAGTGTGTATTTGTCAGTTTAAGTTTCATCATCACACTTGTGTATGCTGAATATTGCACCAGGATCAGCTTCAAAACTATTTGTGATGTCACAGGCCACGCTCATAGGCCCCGCCTCTTGAAATCCGATTTTCAGTGTGCAAGGAGAAAATGTACATATCAGCAATGGATGTTAAACTCTGCACATAGATCACTCTAGACAGTAAAGCTCAAACATTCAACTGTAGGAACAAGAACAAAAACATATAATTGCGTGGAGGGGGACTTTAAATACTTAGTTACTTTCCACCGCTGCATATGCTCGCTTGAAACTGTTCAAAATACTTCAAATGCACACGGTGTGCATTAGCAGACACACGCTTGCATTCTGCACATACCTCACTCAGTGCTGCTGTCAGTCTCCTTCATAGCCATTCTATGTATCACTACCTCAGAAATGAAGGCCCTCTGCTATGAATGATTAATAAACAAACCTATTAACAATGCAGCAGACATTTCACAAAAGGTTCATTTTCGGAAATACAATCTCCCTTTTGTTAATAATGTCCATTAATCATGTGAGGATGTCACTTAACGCAAGGTTAATGAAACACTGCTAATGCCCGGCTAATCTATCCCCAGTCAGAAAGCCTGTAGCTGTAACTGTAATTCCTAACCCTCGAAACTATTTTCTCGGGGATCCTCGCCCTGTGATTGATGGATGCGGGACAGGGGATGTCCATTATTTTTAAGTGGAACACAGAGGCAGAATGTGGGGTCAGCTGTGGGCCGAACTCAGAAAGCTTTACCTGTCCAAACGGCTAATGAACCACTGACAAGATATATGGGAACACTTTGGGGGAGAATTTAAGTATGACATAACAACTTGATAATGGATTTATTGTGGCGCTCTGAACCATTCATTCACAATCAAGCATAATGTTCATGGCCTTTCTTCCTCCATAATCCTCTGGCGAAGTAGCGCCGGCGAGCGCGGCTCCAACTAGCGCCGATCTTCGCTTGTCGGCACGCGTGTTGTCTTGTGCGCAGCGTCTTCTGACTTTCATTTTCCAGCTGTCAGGCCGACCTATTAAGCAGAGTATTATTTTTTTTTATGTCTGTGTGCATTGTGTCTGTGTAAGCATGGCGTGGTGTAAGCACAACATTAGGAGGGAATGTTTATTGTAATGTGAGTGTCTGGTGCCAGCTGAGCTGAGCTGCAAGCTGTTTGGAGAAGCGGATGACTGTTTGATTGTGTGATGACAATGTGAGCCTTGCATCTCTCTTCCTTTCGTCTGTGTCTCTGAAGAATGCTGACATTAAATGTTTGATGTTGGCATGCACAACTGATGTACAAATAAAAACCTCACCGGTGAGACGTGTTTTTTTTCTTCTTCTTGTATTTTGACAATACATTTGTTGTTGCTGCTGTTTCCAGATTCGATTCAAGTTTACCTTTTCCCCCTTTTTAAAAGTTTGGATTGTTTTATCTCTTCCTGTGTTCCCTCTTGAACCAGAAAGTCGCCAGAATTGAGGAGCAAAAGCAGAAAATTCACTCATATGACTTTAGGAATAAATGTTTTCCAGTCGAACACCTCTCGGTTTTCAATGGGGGGGTTGGGGTGTTTACAGCGTGACGCTGCGAGGGTGGAGGTGGTGCTGCTGGAGGAGAGGCAGGTCAATATGAGTCCTAATAAAGCGTGAGTTCATTTCCCCGCTGCGCTCCCCCCTGGCCACCAACCGCTCCATATACAAGTCAAATCGGCTTTTTGCCTCCCAAAGCCCTGTGATTTATGACCCGGCTCCATTGACCAGACCAGCTAGTTTTCATTTTTGTTAAATCACGCGGCCTCTTAAATGAAACTATTGATTTAAAGTCAGCTTACTGAGGATTTAATTTGTATTTGGAAAATTAAAGCAGGTAACGCTTTATAATTTCACACTACACTGGAGTGGAACCAGTTATCCCCTATCCCAGGACCCACTGCGTCCCCCCTCCCCCACCCACCTACCCACCCAACACCACCTATTCCCCTCTCATTTCTCCCTCCATCTGGTTTCACCGGCCACTTTGTGTGGCCATTAATGAATTTTGGACAGGGAGAGGAGGGATTTATAGCCCTGGGACTCCAGCCTGGACCGTCCCGTACTTAGTGCCCCTCTGCTCAGGGCTGCTGCCACAGCACATCAGCACTTAACTGCTGTCTTTTCCCTGATTTCCTGTGACCTTGACTCGCTCCGGTGTTGTCTCAACTTGACTTTCCGCTGGTCAACACCTCTCCTGTTTGCTGTCAGGATGCTGCTGTCATTTCATCACAGAGAGAGACTGAAAAATCAGGTTAACTCATTCTTTCATCCACGTATCAAAGAACGGGCTCTGTGTCAGTTTATTTGTTTGTTCACTGGTTTGTCACCACTGTTCCACTTTCCATGAAAACTTGGGGGAATGATAAATCACAGACAGGAGAGAAAAAAACATCATCCCACATCGACGGCATTCTGGTATTTTCAAAATGGCAAGGCATGCGAAGCCACTTTGTTACTCTCTCCATCACGTGTGATTCCTCAGACACCTCTGTGTCCCATTTTGACAAAAACCTGGAGAAATGATGCATCTCACCTTTTCAAAAATTACACTTCCTGGCCAAAAGGAGGAAGCTACAATTACAGCTCAAAACACAGTGACATGTTTGTTACTGATTGTCCCTCATTTGTGGGGGAGATGACACGCTCACTGTCGCCTCGTCTCAGCTTTGTCTCCAGGTCTGCTTCCGCCGTCTCCTCCGCTGACACCATGGCAGCCAGGCATCCCTTTCCCGCTACCCCTCTCCCCACTCCCTCACCCCTCACCCTGCCATAAGCTCCTTCACCAAGCCCCTCATTAACCCCTCCCCATTCCCCTGGCATTGAAAAGGCGCTGTCTTTAAACCTGTCCCCGCATCTTCAACAGAGTTTTCAACAGTGAGGCATGTGGGCGGATGGGTGGATCCGATCCCCCGTGCCCCCGCACTGACTGTTTTATATTATATTTAGTAATAATAATCACAGTTATCGCGCCTCCTCCTCCTCCTTCCTTTTTGTTAGAGCCTCCCGCTAGCGGGGCGGTGGGACGGCATGGCTGTCTCCCTGGCCTCCTCACCTCCGAAAGGGCTGTGTGTGTCGCTCACCCTCCATAAAGGAGAGGGAGGAGCGGCGGGTGGGGGTGGGAAGCTCTAGGGTGTCATTAACTCCTTTCTTCTCCCCAGGAGGAAACAGCGGTTTGACTACCATGATCCTGACCCCCCACCCCCACCCCATCCAGCGCACCCTCTCCCCTCTCGCCCTCCCCAAACCCTTCACCCTTTCTCGCTTCCTTTCCATCCTCACGACCCCCCAAGCAACCCCCACCCCCGGGGCTCTCCATAACTGTTTATTAACACGTCTTTGACTTCACTAGACTCTTTAAACCGAGCTCACCCCTCCACCCACCACCTTCACTCAGACGTCACTTGAAGCCTGCGCTTTCCCTTTCATTATCAGGGACCTGTTAGAGCTTGGGATTCTTAACCTTTTAGCTCAGTTCATGTCAGGGAATTTCCCTTCACTTGCTTTTGTTGTCCTCATTCCTGCCTCTACTTCCTGCGGAGGCAGCCATGTCTTTGCTGTATTGAATAAAGAGAAAATAGCAGGCCCAGCAGCAGGTTGTAAAGCAGAGACAACTTTTTCCACATAGCATAGAATAGAGTCACCACATCACATATTTTTAGCATATTGTGTTAGCACTTTCTAATTATTGTTATTAAAGGGGCACTATGTAGTTTCAGAGAAGAAATTCAAACTCAGAATTTTGATATTTACAATTGTAATGAGGCGATAATACAAACTTTTTCCATAACTGAATAAACAAGCTGTTCTCAGAGGAACATAAGGTCTCCAGAACACTGTTTGAAGCTAGAAAGGTGGCAGGGTCCGCCAAATGTAAAAAAGTAAAACAGTATGAAACTGTAAAAACAACGAGTTTGTTTGTTTAGTTTGTTTAGGCATGAAAAATCCATCAATGAAGATCCTTCGCTTCTGATTAAAATGTCTTCCCCAAAACTACGTAATGCACCTTTAAGTGAAGGGTTTGATTGCCATACGTTTTGTAGGATTGCGGTCTTCTGATAATGTACAGTATCAATCAAAAATAAATGAGGGGTTGTTTTGCAGAATCTCTGTTTGTATCTATTATGATAAATCATGTCTGCTCACTCCTCAGAGTATCAACCCAACAACTGTAGGGTCGTTCCCATAATTTTCCAAAATTTTCCAAAATCATGCATTTGTATTGTGTACTTCAGAATGGCTTATTTGTCTTTGCAAATTAAACTTTTTTATATATCTATTTTACTTCAAGCAGGGCGACAATGTGTCACATGTTTAAATGTAAATTACACGTTTTTCCCCAACAACTTATCATGATGTGAATTTAATTAGTCAAATTTATGTGACCCTTATCTTTGTCGAGTTGTTCCCACCAACATTTGTGTTTCTCACGGTGAGCTGAACTTTTCACCCACTGCAGCTCATCGCCTCATTCAACACAAACGCGTCATCGGCTATTACAACATGTATAAAAATGAAATATGTATAACTGGGAGGGTGTGAGAGTCAGAACACCTTCTGTTGCCTCCAGGCGATGATATGCAGTCGAGAGTTTGTGATTATAATTTTTTAAAATGCACCGACTTAAGTTCAGTTAAAGGTGTGATAGAGGGCATTGTTGAGCGAGTGAACTTAAGTGTGTAAAAAGTTTTTTTCATTCAGCACAATTTTTTCCCACAAATGAGCCTGAACTGGTGAATTACTATAATTAAAAAGCATCAAATGTATCTATTTCTGAAACCATCTCAATCACACCAGTAAGTCTAGTTTAAACTGTTTTACAGTAAATTAACCACGCTCTGAAATAGAAAAATAAAAAAAAAGTTTCAAATACACAGCAGAACATATGTGTGTGGGACTGTCTTCAAATACAAAACAGGATCAATCAGAAATGAGCACATCTGTCAGTCAGCTCTGGCTTTTTATTGTCTCTGTCCCCGGTGGAGGAAGTTTGACTGTGCTTGGGACGATCCAGGACAGTAGTAGCTGCCTGACTGTATGAGCGTCCCACAGGGAGATTGCACAAGGGTCTTTGGGCTGGGCTGCCAAGCTCATATCTCTCTCCTCCCATAAACATCACAGAGCGCTGATGTCTTTAAAAGGCCCTGAATGACATCTGGGAGTGGAGGAACGCTGTGATTAATCGCCACGTTGATTCTCATGGAAATCACCCCGGGTCGACGCAGAAAGAGAGGAGGAGGAGCCGAGAAAGCGTGTGAAACCGACTCTGGCCACATACACAAAGATGATTGCTCACAAGGGGATTTTTATGTTATCAAAAAGGGGATTGTGTCTTAGTACAATGGCCTTCCTCTTGTGCCAATGTGCTCGTCCATATTTCAAATCTATAGCTTATAAATTGGCATTTGGGATCGTTTGGAAAGGGAGTGTCTCGCATTGAACTTGACGAAAAGACATTTAAATCATTTCTGAACCATGAATCAATCTATAGAATTACAGCGAGGAGGGAGAAGAGCAGAGGTGAAAGGGTTTTTTTTCTATTTAAAAGTGTAAGAATCAGTCTTGCCAAAAACATGTACATTATGATTGAGTGAGCAACATCAATTAATGACACAAGTGTTGTACTTGTGGGTGAGTGTTAGGCGGTAAACATAGGATTATACTTGACTTAATGGGGATGTTGGGTACTGAGTCAGTGACTCTGATTTCCCACAGGAAAACTCCTCTATCTCTTGTAAATGCTGTGCATGTAGCGGCTTAGGTAATTCATCCAGGGGATCATTCAAATCAACTGATCTCAATGATAAATGCAGGCTTTGGAACAGACATAGACAGATGTGTGTTCTGGAAGAAAAAAAGGTGTGCCGGTTTTGAGGAAGTGTGGGATCCACAACACTACTTCTTCATAACAAAGCCTTGGAAAGTTGAGGCTGACACCACCAGAAATGAATGAAAGTTCAATGGCGTTCTGAATGTTTGTCAGGAGGTGTAGTTTATACTGTTTGGCATAACTGCCTTCCCCAGGCCATAAGTCTATGCCAGCATTAAAAACAAATAGCTGGACTGAAAAAAAAAAAGCAGGGAAGGAGGAAATTTGCCCGAGTGAGGAATTGATTTTGTCTGGCCCAAGAGAGTACTTCATTCTTGGTCACGGCAGCAGGAGGGCTCCGAGACGTGTTTTACTAACAGGAGAGCAAAGGCACCCATGCAAAACTATTTTTTAACAGCGCCTGGAAAAATCACCCACTCCTCTGCACCATTTTTTTCTTCTTTACAGATGACACAATACTTTCCAGTCGCTCGTCACCGGGAGCACCTCGCGACCACTTTTCAGATTTAAAGCTGCAGCGGTGCAACATGCCACCTTTTGCTATGCAAGCAGGAGGAAACACATGCTCGGTTTCTCTTAGATTTACAGTAAAAGTGAGCATAGGACTCTCATGGAAACACAGGGGATTTCCCACTGGAGGCATACTATGTGTCAAACTTATCACACTTCTTCCCCCCTCACACTTCATGAACTGCGCTGCATAGTCTGCATGCATCTCATGGATAATCCTTATATTTTGAAGTTAGATATTATTTGCAACAGGCTATCGATTTTGATTCCAAGCGATTATGGCGGATGATAATACAATTCTCCTCGTATAATTGAATATCTCTTTTCTTACTCTATCAAAACACAGGATACAGATAGAGTGTAGGCTGCGGCTGTCGCCGTTTCTGTCCACCTCAGCAGAAGCGGCTGGTTTTATAGGGCCGGTAAGGAGCGGAAAATGTGAATAAGCGAATTTGGAAAGCCTGACTCTCCTCTGCAGTGCTATGCAATTTGCAATTTAGTGCGAGAGCTAAGTGGCTCATTTTTATGTGAACACCATTGTGCTCCTAACTGTGCAGCAAACAATCGCTGTTCCAAGGCAAAGAATGACACAATGTGAACAATGGAACAATGAGGGCCTTTTTTTCTCTCTCTGTTGCTGCCTGGAGGTAAAAAAAAGAAAAAAGAAAAAAAAAAAATCCTTACAAAACAAAAAAACGGGCTGGTATAATTGTTTTCTAAGGCTGTGATTCGGAGATGTTAAGTAGTTTTTTATTTTTCCAGGGAGGAGACGAGATGATGCTCCGCACAAAAGAACTCGAGTGCGCACTCGCGCAAACGCGCCGAGGTCGTGCACACATGAAAACACCCACATGTACACGACGCGTACGAGCCGGCGCCGCCTGATGTCATGTGTGTTAGTGTGTATGTTGACAGGGATCAGCGATGGGTGTTAAAACATTTCAGGCCCCTGCTCTCCCCACAGCCATAGCATTGACAGTGTGAGACCTGCCACTGAGCAGCCTAACCTGACACTATCTATCACTGGGAGCATGCAGGAGTCAATGCTACACTGCACACACCGACACACAATCTCCCTCACTGTCTACTGCACTCTGTCTCACTTCCGCTGCTTGGCTATTTCATTCCCTCTCCCTGTATTTATGTATGTCTCTTTGTCCCTTTGCCTCTGCTCCTCTCAAAGACACTAAAATACACACACATAACCCCGTGTGCACACAGTCTCAGGGATTCCTGGAAGTCTTGCATGCATGTCATAAATCAAAATGATCATATCAGTCTTGCGCACAAAGCCTTATTTATAGCGAGGAATGATGATACAATAGATTCCATCCTCCCTCGTGCTCCATGTGGTAACACACTATCAGCTGGTGTATCAAACTTTTTTCATGTGTGCGAGTCTAGCTCTCAGTCCCACCCACCAAACACTTGACTCCTTCCAAAAACCACCCCCGGGCGGCTCGTAGGCCTACATCTGTTTGTGATATACAATGTAATACAACACCTCACCCACACGCTGCAATGTCACAGATTCACGGTACGACAAGGAATCAACACAGTGTACTTTCCCAGAAGGTCTTGCTCTTAACGGCTGCAGCCGCCCCCCCCTACCAACAACCAACCCAACCAACAAGCCCCCCCTCCCTCTTTCAAATTCTCACCCCGGTAACATGGACAGCCCATAATAGCAGACATGAATCTGTGTCTCCCCTTGCTCCAAACAGATGCTGGCTGTCCATAAATCACATGCCTCCATTTTGTTGAGGAGAACAAAAAGCGTTGCTTCCGTGGGCCTGGTAATAATCCCTGTGCCCCATGTTGTGTTTTGTCTCTGGGCCGGCTCTCGTCTCCCCTCTCCTCTGTCACGCTCCGGCTTCTCCACATGCATTACAATAGGGGCAGCCAGGTGATGAATATTTGTGTCTGGCCTGCCGTTAAGATTTCATTAATCACCCCAAGACTTGAGAGCAAAGCAGCGTACCTGGCCGGCCAGCAGGCAGCGGGCCTCCGTATACAACCTCCTGGGGATGACGCGCAGCCATGTTGCGTTGTGTTATGGCAAGGCTTATTTGTTGTATTTGTCTCTCTTTTCTCTTTCTGTCTCGCTGTTTATGGCTCCAAGTAGCACAGTTTCTCCAAAAAAGAATGAATCTGCTGAAAGGAGCAAAAAGAAAAGTTTTTTACTGTCCAGTAGCACAAAGTAACCATGATATGTCAGCAGGGGCTTGTTACGGCTGTTGATCAATATCAACTGAGTCGACAATTATTTGGCCAGGTGTTGAGATTTCTGGCTTTCAAGACACTATATTTATAACTGTGCAATGACGGAGGAGAGCGCCACAAGTAGGTGACTGGAGCTTCAGCACATTTTGGCATAAAAAGTAAAAAAAAAAAAAAACAAGCTCATTCTGATGCTAAAAATAAAAGTTGCCTTCAGATTTAGCATTTTACCTCCTCTTTATTCAGTTTAGTCAGATTTATACTCTAACTGCTCGCTGTAGAGGAGGTCCCCATGGGGGTGAAGGCAACAGGTCATAATTATTTTACCTAATTGGCCAATCAACTAATAGGTTTATAATGATGTTGTGTCTTTATGATGTGTGTGTTTTTATTGTAAGTGGGAAAATGGTAAAGGAGTAGGGTTATGGTGTGATGGTATGTATCTTAAAAGTGTTCCTGTCTCCTTTTCTTGCTCATACTGTATAAAGAACTGTGTGTAATATAAAGCAGGAGGATGGAGCTTTTGTTTTAACACCGATTTAAGTGTTGGGACAGAGCATTTTGTGCTATTTGGCGCCCCCCACAGCATCCGAGTGCAACACCACTGTCCTAAATACAAATCCCAGGTCCGTTACAATTAGTCAGATGTAATGTAGGTGCTAACTACACACAAAACTCATGTCATCACAATGTGATGTGTTGAAAACTTGTATGTTGAAGTAAACATGTATGTAATGCTGTGATCCTACCCTCTCACTGAAGTTACATAGTGCAGAAACAAGTGATGGGGGATGGAGTGGCTGAGACAGAGACACCATTCACCATACTTTCAAGGTCAAAAAGTTACATAATGATGCTTTAAGTTCAGGTTTTAGCTCCCCCTGGTTGCCATCTTGTATGGGTCACAGGTCACTACCATTTGAGTAAAGTAGGCAGACACTTTCTCAGCATTTCTTCCGCTTTACTGTGCACATACAAACATGTTGAGGCATTTTTTTCCCTTACTTCTTTGTATTCTTTAAGCCCTGCTAGTGGTGTGGCAATGTCGTTTTTGTTTTTTACAATTTATTTATTGGTTTATAAAATGGATGAATTTTTATAATTTTGGTCATTCCCTGACTTTTCTTCAAGACATTATCAGGTGACTTTTAAGAAATCATGAGCATCAGCTTCAGCTACTTTGTGTTTAGTGGTGATTAGCAAACGTCAGCAAGCTAACGCACGAAACTAAGAGTGTTAACACACAGTTATACCTGTTAAACATCAACGTGTTTATGTTGTCATTGTAAGCATCCCCACATTAGCATTCAGCTTGAAGCGCCACTGTCTTAGTGCTGTTGAGTTGCATGTGTTACAGTTAACCATCTTATTAGCACCATTCACACAGATCTGACTGCTGGACTGGTTGTGCAATCTGTGTCTATTAACTCCAAACAAGCCAATGTACCCACTGCACAGACAGCTAGCAAGCAACAGACGCACTGACTGTGAGTTGGGAGTGTCTCTGTGTGTGTGTTTGCTTTGAGATCAGCCTGACTGAACTCAGAAGTCACCAGAGAGACACCCTGGGTGAGTGTGGCTGCTCCCATATTAAAGTTTCACATTGTTCTGTTGTCTGACCAAGGCCAGACTTACACATGAACTTGTTGATGCATCACATCATAAAAAAACATTTTCACAAACAGCACTTCTGTTCTTGTGTTCCCCTGCATTAGAAATCAGCCGCAGATCAAACCGGAGATGTTTCACCCTCCTGCAATGAGAACTAATAGCAGGGATTCAAAGGTTTATAGGTTAATCTGAGTGAAACTTTTACCAACACATGACTGCAGGCGCACAACATCTTTCCTCTCTCTTTCTTCTTCTTCTTTCTGGTCCTCTCTTCTTTTTTTTTACGGCGCTGGTGAGGGAGTAACAGATGGAGAGACAGAGTGCAGGGATGATGAGGACGTAAAATGTGCAACGTTTACTCATTTGCTTCTTTATTGTCTTTCGCTGCAGGAGCGGAGTGAGGGAGCGAGCAGGAAAACAAACCGGTGGGTACAAGGACACGGGCCTCCCGAGCCTCATTCACCAACCAATCGGCCTTGATAGGATCCACCAGCTGCCAAGGATACGCCGGCTCCCTCTCTCTCGCCCTACCTCTCTCTATCCACCCTTTGCCTCCCCACCTGTTCTCTCACTGTCAGTCAATTTTTACTCTCCTTTTGCTGTCTATTTGCACCCCCCTCCCCTCCGCTGCCCCCCCCTTCCTCTCCTTTCTTCCTGTCTGTAATGCGGAGCGGTGATGGATAGACATGTGCCGGCGTACAGAGGAACCTATTTGGACTGGTGTGTCAGCCCATCTTTATCAAATGTTGCAGAGGTATATTCTCTTGCTATGCTTCATTACTCTGGAATGGCGGGCCCTGAAATGTTTGACTGCTCTGTCTTCTCTCCTCAGACCCCCTCACCCCCCACCTCCCTCCCTCCCTCCCCCCCCTCTCCCACTCATTTAGCGGCTGTGAGCTGTAGTATTGGAGCTGTGGAGTGAGTGTGAGCATTGCTGTCTTCCCCTCTCCTCTCTGCCGGCTGGCCGAGGGAACACAGCGATGCCTCAGGGGCTCGATATCGATTCCATTGCATGGCTGAGGCGCTAACGAAGCCCCTCCCCTGCCTACCCATTCTCATGACAACCAGCTGCCACACCGCGCCGCCATTGGCCGAGCCTCGACGGTGCCTCTGCCAATCAAAACGCCACTGACAAGCCCCAGTGTCTGAGCATGACCTCAGGATGACATCACTGGAAAGGCATTAAAGTAATAAAGAGCTTGGTAGTACACTACTGTAAAGGGCAGTGCAACATAAAGACTCATCGATCAGCGCATACGGAATCTAAATTGAGGTGTCTCACTCTTAGTTGAATGAGGGGTCAGCTCTCCCACAGTGGCCTCTCAGGGAGAAACTTTTCTCTCACAGTCTATCTGCTCTGTCATAATATTCTCTGTATATCTGCGCCGCACACCTTGTCGGTGAGCTCGAGACTAAAATGTGTGCGCGGATGAAGGTATATCACCCCGCAGGAAGTGGGGATCAATAGTAAATCCTCCTGAGCTGGGGGTATTTCTCCAGAGAGGTGGGGACTCTAAGCCAAATCAATGAGGAGCACAGACAGCATCTTGGACTTGATGGAAGTTTGGAGCGATGGGAATCAGGCCAGGGCCGAATTATAGCGACCATCATAACGGACAGGATGACACTTGTCCGAAGCCAAAACAGAACTTTAGTTCCAAAACAAAAATGTCTCCTCGTAGGTCATCATTAGACCCGAGTACATTGTGTTATTTTCAACATTATTTCAGTGAATGACGCTGAGCGTCAACCGGGTTGGAGCCAAACTGGAGGGCAGCCAGTTCAACTGTTAGATTTGTTGCAGTCATGTCGAAGCCCTCCCCGAGGCCAGTGGTGCCTGTGTTCCTCCACCAGCCCCATTTGGACCTGACTGGCCTTTCCCCAAATAGCCCGTTTGGCCCTATAATCCACGACAGGAGACGGGGGCACTACGGGATCAAAGGGAAAGCGTGGAACCCTAAAGAAGCCATAACTCTGGGGTTTAATTGTGTTTCGAGTAAATGTCAGAGCACCCCAGACGTCTGGGAATCATCTGCCTCCCTTTAATACCAGTTATTGTCATTCTATCAAACAAAATCACATTTAGACCAAAATATTTGGAGAAGTAGCATGTGGGAGATTCGCTCCACGCAGAGCAGTAAATTAGAGAACAAATGTAAACGGGGAGCTGTTTTATGACACACACAGTAAACATGCTGTAAATTGGATTGTCATTGGTTCATTTCTTTTAAAAAGGCAGCAGAGAAATGTGCGCTGGTTGTTAAAGGGAGACGTTGTGTTGATCATCGGCGGTGAGATTGCTTCATAACTAGAGTGAAACAGAGCTGCTCGTGTGTTGTGATAATTAGGACTATATTCTGTTTTGCATAATCGCCCAGAAAGATAAAAAAAAAAAAAAAGTTGAGATGAAGCATTATCAAAACAACGATAACTGCACGAGGGGGACGTTATCAATATATCTGTTTCACATCCTGAATCCTCTCTCATATTTTGACAACCTATACAGCACATTTAACCTTCGGTGCCTGTTTCTCAAAATGAAATTGTGCTGTGAGAAAAAAAAAAGAAAAAAAGAAAAGGAAAAAGAAAGACTCATATTACCGTGAAAAAAGATGGCTTTTCTCTGGAACAATAAGCAGTCCTTGAACTCCACGTCATTAAAGTGAATGCCATCATTTCCTTTCATTAAGATGACTGTGTGCAGACACATATTGCAGTTGGAAGGCGAAGCTGCGGCAGGAGACTCATTTAAAAACCGCCCTAATCTGGAAAATGATTCTAATGTTTCTCAAATGTTATATCCTCCCAACCTAGCATGTGAAACGCTTAAGAGAGCTGTAACATTTTCAGGCGTTTAAACGAGTCTCGGCTTTAAAAAATGCACCCTGAGAGCTGCTTTGCCTGCTTTCACATATATTGCCAATATTTTTGACAATAAATATTGAAAAACTGAATAAAATCCATATCTCTTCCCCCCTCGTAGATTATGGTTATCGCGTGAAAAAGGCCTCTCATAAATTGTGAGTCTCTTCCAAAGCGTAGAAATAGTCATGCCCTCTCCTGTTTTCCCTCATTTGACTCAATGGGTGTAAAACAGTCCCTCATATCCTTGTCTTGTCCATAAGAGATGAAATGGCTTTAAGACTGTGCAGTGTTGCCACAGGCAGACCAGCTGAAAGGCTATTTCAGGAGAAATGGACATGGACATAAATATCCTCACGGGGTGCTTTGTAATAAAAGGGAGAAAAAAAAACACAATGTTATGAAACGCAGTGAAACATAAAGAAAGAAAGAAGGAGGGGTGTGTGTGTGTGTGTGTGTGTGTGTGTGAGAGAGAGAGAGAGAGAGAGAGAGGTGGCGGAGGGGAAATATCCATCAAATTAACACATCAGTGGCTTTGATTGTAATCTCTCCGCCCTGGCTCTTGCTCTGCCACGCTAGACAAGCAGCCAAACGTGATTTATCAATGCAAAGCTAATGGCATCAATATGAATCTAACTAAAAATCAATATTTCATTACCAAATTGTTAGCGAGAATGAAGAAAAATGGCCACGGCCGGAGCGTTCTCCAGGGTAGGAGCATCTGGAGTTCAATGTGACAAGATGAGCGATGCGTGACTCGGGGCTCGAGGAAGGACACGGCGAGGACAGGACTCAGTCTAGGCACACTTTGAACTCTCTCTCTCTCTCCGTCTCCCTCCTCCGTGCTTCAGCCGGGGCCCAACAATGTTCCCTCCACTTTATTATGTTTTCGCCGTTCACTTCCTCTCCCCCTCTCTCTCTCCCTCTCTCTCTTTCCCCCTTTCATATCTTTATCACGCCGTTTCCTCTATCAATCTCCCCTTGTGTGTCAGCGAGGGTGTCGGCGGAGGACCACACAGTGTTTCACATTCCTCCTCAATTAATGACCAACTCGAACATGGAGCCACTCAATCTCCCCCCGCCACCTCACCCCACCTCACCCAACCCCTCCCGCACACACACACACACCCCATTTCAATTATTTTTGCCTCCTTTGAAGACAAGTCAGCATTTTTTTATCTATTCCCCTTCCCCTTCAGTCTCTCTCTACCTCTCTCCCTCCCAGTGGATATATCTCCCAAGGCTCATCACACGTTCTCCTAACCAGCGCTGCATGGCTTCTCCTGTAATGAGCGCGAGAGAGAAAGAGCAAGAAAGAGAGACGGAGTATGGGAAGGAGAGAGAGAGAGAGGGAGGAAGGGAGGTTGGGTTGATGGGTAAGACACCTACCTCTGGACTAGATCACGCCTCCCTCAGATGTGACCTTCACTTTATTTATATTCGAGTTTTTAGTAACGAGTATTTATTAGGAAGGGCCTGTGATTGTGGCGCTCTGTCAGGTAAGTAATGATGCACCTTTGTGCTTGTGCAGCAGCCCCGGTTGCAATTAAAAACAAACACTCTTTCTCTTTCTCTCTCTTCCCTTTCTGCATCACCCCATCAACTCCCCCAAACATACTCACACACACACGCACACACACGTATATATAACTCCCTCCCTCCTCCGGTGTTTGGACACACTCCAGTTCTACCTTCTTCTTCTTCTTCTTCTTCTTCTTCTTCTTCTTCTTCTTCCTATAGTCTCCTCCTATTGCCACTCGCTCATTTATGTGTCCCCTGGGAGGAGGTGGTAATGTCCGAGAGGCCCATTTCTCTCCAGCAGGAGTGGACAGGTCCACTCCTCCGAATGAAAAGGGGAAGGGGGTGATTGTAAAACATGTGTCATTACGGTGTCAAAACACCACACAAGCACAATGACTCCATCCTCCATCCTTCGCCTTCGATGTTTCGGAGGGAATTCATCCCCTAATTTATGGCTCATGAGATAAGCATCCCTGAACTGTGTTGGTGTGCTAAAGGGCTGGCAATGACGAATATCATACATGGGCAGAGCGGCTAATATGAATGCTAATATCGCCCCTGACATACAGTAAATCGACCCCGGGTGTGAAACATATGCGGCTTTGGATAAAGTGTTCATGTTTCCATTGGTGGGAGATTAACCTGCGATGGATTTTATTGACATTTGCGCACTGTGGAGCAGGAGTGTGGGAACAGGAGTGTGTGGAGGGGTGTGGGTTATGGGGGCTCTCACACAAACACAGCATATGTGGGAAAAAAGGAAGAAGATACCTCCCACTTCTATAGAAACAGGTGTACACACACATCCAGTATCACCAGCGCCTTTGTCTTCTAGCTGTACCATCATCAACAGTCCAACAGAGGTGGAAGAACTCAGATGTTTTACTTTAATGCACAGTATATAAATTCTGCAAATCAAAACACTGACAACAAGAGATGGAGGTTGATGATGTTTTGAAGTAGCAAAGCATCATGTTTTCATTGTTAAAGGTGCAATATGCAAGAAAACATTCAAAACATTACATTTTTGACATTAGGATGTCAATGTATTGTGTTGCTGCGATAACTGCTGAAGTTAGCATGCTAGCCATCTAGCAACAGCCCGTTGCAGTTCGAACCTTCCTTGGCTATTAGCAGTCGTTAGCGGTTACTCTGGTGATATGCTGCCCCGTTTGTTTTGAGTATGAATTTGACAGGTGGTCAATTCCCAATTATCTGATGTGACTCAAGTAGAAAAGTTTAAGTTTTGATTATATTATGTTTAGTCACGTTCGCCAACTTCCTTCCTCGCTCTGAGACATCTCACATCATCTGGTGTTTCCCTGGAAGTTATAGCAACAGGTGACCGAATGAAACGCATCGTTACCTTTAATGAAATTACAGAGTACACAACTCAACATTGACAAATGTCATTTTAAAGACATTTAATGCAGAAGCGTCATCTATTACATCTTCAAGTAAAAACATTATAAGTAAAGGTTTTGAAAAAAAATCAAAAATTAGCTTTAAAAATATGCAACTATCAGCAATATATGTACATTAAGTATAAAAAGTACTCTTTTAGACTGTTATAGGCCTAATACATACATAAAGACCTGGATCAGTACTGCAGAATCAACATGCGATCAGCATTTTAATGTGTTATCACATCAGGATGGAGTTTCTTGGATACTTTAATTAATAATCAAATAATTATTTTTAATGAACAGAGCATGTGTTGTGGATGTAAAAAATAATAATCTAAAAAAGTAACCAGAGACTTTTTCTGTTTTTTACTTTTTCTTTTGAGTAAAAAGTATGTTCTCCTCTGGATGAAGTGGAGTAGAAGTGTTGAGTAGCATGAATTTAAATACTGATGTACAATAATTTCATAAATGAATGCAGTGACTTTCCACTACCGATATGTGCTGATATACATATATATTTTTTAATTGAACATAATGCTAAAAATTAAGCTTGGGGTAGGTTATAACTATTAAATTCCCAGGCTTAGGGTTAGTCATGTCATTTTGGACGATAAAGTTTGTTGTTAAACTGTAAAATATCTCATTTCCAAATGTGCTTCTGTATGTGTGCTTCTGTATGTGTGCTCCAATAAATCAAAGATCCGGTATCAGGCGGGCTGCAAACTAACCCTGTACTCAACCTTAACTACCTCAACTGCACAACGCCTCTCACAGGGTGTCAAGAACACAATATAATACCAATAACATTAATATTTATGCATGTATAACATTATAGATTCTGTATGCTAAGCAGTAAATATATAATTCACTCATTAAGTAAATTTTAAAAATTAAAAAAGTGCTTCTCCAAACCTGCAAATGTTACAGTTAACTAGCCTTCACAGGCAGGTTATTCCTCATGCTTGTCTTCCTGACTGTAAAAAACACAACCGTGCCTTAAATAAAAAGAGCATCACCAAATAAATTAATTACTGCTTTTTTTATTCACATATTTCCATTAATCACCCGTGGACTTGTCGCTCATGCTGCAAACAGCCTTGTAGTCCTGTGTGGCTGTGTATAAATAGGGGTGTATCAGCGTGAGGTGTAGCATGGCTTGGGCTCATGTCTAAGAAATGAGGCTAACAAGACTTTCGTTTTGTCTTAATGAATAAATTAGAGAAGGTAATGCATAATACATAGATGATCCCATGTTGGATGGAGTGATAGATAATACATATCTTTCATTATTTATTTAATGACATTAACTTGGTTGGGAGGTTCGGAGCCAAGAGTCCGGCATATATAAAGCCTGATTAGAATAGCAATCAGGCTGAATCACCTTACTTCTGTCTGCCCAACACAACCAGCAACCTGAGCATTAAGGAGAAGACTGTAAGCAAGGCACACGGCTGTCAGTGACCTCGGGAGAGACTGGCCAATCACATCCTGTTGAGGGGTGTGACGTTTGAATACCTGCTGTGTTTCTCAGAGGAAGCGTGATTAAAGTGGCAGTGTTAATCATGGCAAAAAGACCTCTATCATGCTGCTAACACATTCATCTCTGTGATATCTGACTCTTGACCCTTCTTCTTTCTCCCTGGACAGAAAGACACAGATCAAGCTGAGGTCAGAGGGCGAACTGGCTCAGAGCTTCAAAATGGGCAAGACAACTCAGACTAAGTTACTTACGGTCCAAGAGTCAGTGAGTCAAGAGTAGGAATTATCTCTAATCGCATTATCCTGCATCATGATTGGATAGATTTTACTTTCACGAGAAACATAGACATAGATGTACGTTGTTGTAAATCATGTAAATTCACACATTTAAAGGTGCGTTAAGAGATGTTTGGCCACTTGGGGGCAGCAGAAACAATCTGTAAACACAACATTGACATATCATTTTAATAAAGTTGTTAGCATTAATTTGCGAGCGTTGATTTCGAGTTGTGCGGTAACAAAATGACCTGTTTGAGTTGTATCCGAGCATGTGTGTTGAATTATAGCGGTTAATTCATCAATCGGTCCACAGTTGATACATTTAATTAGGAAGGAGTGAGCTCCGACTTACTATTCATGAAAACAACCAAAAACATTAAAGCTGTGAATGAATGATATATCTGTACTAAAATAAGTGTTAAGTAGCTCTATATTCCAACAGTAATCACTGTTACAGAGTGTTTGGTCAGTAACTCATGTCTCTACTCCCCCCGCTCATGCAGTACAAGAGAAAAGACATTTTCTGGTATCCCTGCCCACTTTATCCAATCAGGACAGAGAGCTCCATAAAGAGGCGGTCCTCTCTGCTCATGAACTTGCAGAGAGCAGGATCCTCCTGTTTGCTGCTATGTCTGAGGATTACCGCTGAACGTATTATCTAAAACAACAACAACACTTACAGCAGCTTTAATTAGTGCAGGCTTAAAAAAAAAAAAATCAATGATTTTGTTTTTGTGCCGTATTTTCAGAGGAACTTGAATTACTGAACTAACACAAGAAGCTACAAAAATACTATCCAGTGGCACTGTTTCCTAAACTGTGTAAATAATGAACAGCCAATAACAGTATAAAATTTGCCGTTTATCAACAGATGTACAAATAAAGATTGAAAGCCTCACCTCATCTCCGAGATCTGGCCGGACAGTCTAATAGAGTCATTTGGTTAGCAGCAGTACCCCAACCCCCCGTCTCCTTCTTTCCCCCTGTAAGCGATTACAGGTTTTAATCAGCCATACAGCCCGAGACCAATTAATCGTGGAATAAATTAGCCAGTTTGGCTTAGACCTCGGCACTCAACAATAGAAACAGAGCAGGGAGACGAGGGGACTTATGGTGTGGGAAGGAGCAGGGCTGAGAGACATAAGGTGGAGCACATAAGGCTTCGGCAGGGTAATGGGACTGGTGTGTTGCTCCTGGCTCAGTTGGTCCATAACTTGTAATTTAAGGCTCTGTGACTGTGAATCAGCACTCACAAGAAAGTCAATAGTTATGGTGATCAATAGACAGTGGTTCAAGGGTACATTTTGATTCCTGATTTCCCAATCTGCTGTTCGGTCATATATTTGTCACTTTTTATGACACTGTTACATACAGTCAGTGATTTTTTATGGGGAACTTTACAATAAAAACAAGTTAAGTAAATTTAGATTGGGAGCCGAAAGACAAGCGTCCTTACGTAGAGGTATTTTGTTCACAGATATTATCAATTTGCCCATATCAGAAAATTCCTGACATCAGCATTCAAGTGTCCCATTAGAGTTTCCACCATTTACCTGGGGTATCTAACCAATCAGCCGCTCTGTGGTCCTGAAGGTGGGGGTGGTAGAGGGGTAGGATGGGCCTCTGGGGTTTATCTGTGGAACATTCGAGGGATCTTCATGGAGGCAGGCAGGGTTTGATGGGCGAGGCACACTTTAGTGCACGGTGAAGGCAGTATGACTAATGTGTGGAATGGGACATTTACATAGGAGAGGCAGGCTGTGCTTGCAGCCTCCCAGAGGTATGTATGGCTGGCCCAGCGCTGTGTCTGCTGCCTGTCCTCAGGGCTCCCTCTGCCACTTCATTTCCATGCTCCATTTTAGATCAAGGCTTCTCTAATATTTCCACATTATCCAAGGAGGCAATCTAAGATTGGAATTTGATCCACTTTGAAGGGACGAGCCTTCACCCCCCCCCTTTCTTTCCCTGGTTTTTAAGGGTATTTTTTCTTGTGTACCTGTGATGAGACTCAACGACTCAGTAATTGTTGTAAAACTCAAAATAACGTAATTAAATAAGAGTCATTACAAATGTAGAATTCAGTGCCCATTTTAAATTCTAGCGTAAATCTAAGATGACACATATCTGCATTAATGTTTTTGTTTTTCCTCTCCTCATTGTCACCTGTGGCAAATTTCACACACACAAAAACAAAATGATTTACTTAGCACCAGGAGACAATCACATTGCATTGGAAATTGAAAATTAGGCAGAGCAACAGTAGGTACTTATACACATCTTGTGACTACTATAACTCATTCTGCAGGAAGTAATTATTACTGACAAACCTTCTCAGCTTGAACATTATTAGTGCGCATTAACTAGCACTCCCCTTTGTAATTGTACATGGCAAAAGCAGCGGGTTGGAGGGTAAATTAGCGGAGGGGAGAGCCAAAGGGAGAGACAGAAAGGATTGGAAAGTTAATCTCGAACAGAAGATGGAGAACTTGCGGGTGCAGACAACGAGAGGAAGGAGCATTGTGGGAACAATGGATGTGAATATGATAAACAACAATGTGGGTGAAACTGCATGTTTTGCAGGCCGTCTCCCTTTGGACCCGGTTCTCTCCTCTATACCATATTGCTGTTGTTTTAATTAGCTGTGAGGAGTGTGTGTGTGTGTGTAGCATATATGACCATGTGTGTACTTATGAAAGATTGTTTCAGGTGAGATGGATGAGGAGAGAGATGTAATGAGAGTTCCCCTGTGCGTCTCTAACACCCAGCCAACGTTAGCATGCATTTTCCAGATATCCTGATGTTGTACAAAGAGGAGACTTAACAATATTTTGATTCACCCCAAAATGCAATATGTCCTCTAAGTGTTAAAAAACAGAGTTACCACACAGACAGGAGGGGGATTACTTTCCGAACAAATAAAACAGGCAGTTTTTTTGTTCAGGATTTACCAATACATGTCATGTAAATGAGGCTGGTGCAATTTCAGTTGTCCCTGGGGCTTGGATTGTGTTAGAAAAACGGCATGTAAAATAAAGACAGAGGGATAATGTTTTTGCTGGCAAATTCAAAGCAGTTTAGCAGCAAAGTCTATTGTGACAGTGGACCAAAGAGAATAGCACCTTCTCTCAGCATTTGTCTTCATATTTTTTTTTCTGTATGATAGCTTTTTAATTGGTGTTTCATTTAGTTTTACACTTTAAACTTTTTAAACAAAAATAATAATAAAACAACAATCCTGGTGAAATAGTGAAAAAAGAAACCCACTGTATGCCAAAGCAATGGAAAACGGGAAGCTTTCCACTTTGGATCCTGTTTGTTTTTTCAGTAAAAGTTCTTTTACAAAGAAGTCAGTTGAACTGCAACCTGATTTCATTCATTTAACCCTAATTTTAATGTTACAGACTGAATGATTGGGGACAGGGTCAAGACAAGACAAGTCCCCAGATTGGTAGAGAAGGCCGAGTTATCTACAGTTCACTCTGATGTAACCATCGTAGCTCCAGGAATAGTCACCATACTACCGTATTTATAATGTCACAAAATGAAAAACAATTGAATTCAGCTCGTTTCCGTCAAATGATTTGGAGCAATAAACTAGAATACCCAAAGCACAGATCCATCGAAGTTGGTGGTCTAGGCTACATTATGCATGGTTTTAACAAACAGAGGAGAAAAAGTAGACGTCACCCACCACCAATAATCCTCGAAGAAGAAACAAAAGAAACAAAAGTAATCACCTCGGCCATCCCGGAGAAATAATTTGGTACCCTCATCAGTCGGCACATATCTGTAGCCACGTTTTTCGCACGTTATGGGAATATCCGGGAAGAAACCTATAGCGAAAATTGTTTCTTCTTCTCTCAAGCTGATCAATTATGTTAGTTAACTGTGTTAGTTCCATGTCAGAGCTTTTTCTTTTCTATTCATTAACTCTTTTTGAGGAAGTGTTTGAAGTTTTGTTTCCGTCAGACTTTTCTAATATGGTACTTCAAACCAATGTTTTTCATTTGAAAATCCGGAGCAGCTTTTATATAAATAATGACTATCATCCAGGACAGGAAAGATTTTCGACTGAATTATTGTTGCCCATCTGAAAAAAAAATGTTTTGTCTCTGTACAGAAAGTTTAACATTTGTTATTTCATGAGTTCCTCAACATGTAATTTGCGAGATAGCTCATCATCTACTGAGAGACTAAGGTGTTTGAGGGATGTCACCTGCTAATTACATTACATCACATATTTGTGGTATTCATTGGCTACATTCTGAACAGAGTTTTGAATCTGCTGTGAAAGATGTGTAGAGTTTCTGCTGTCTTGATATGAATGGAGAATTTGTTCCGCCATTATGGTGCTAGGACAGCGAACAATCTTGATTTTGATCAGCGGTAGTTAAGCCCTCTTCGTAGAGAGGTAGTAGCAAGCTTTTTGGCTGTAGCAGAGCATAGGGGATGGGTTGGGCTGTATGGCTTGACCATGCCCTAAATGTAGCGTGGGCCATTTGCCGAACAATTGGTAAGTCAAGCTGCGGCATTCTGGATGAGCCACAAAGGCTGGTGCATGCAGACATACCAGCCAGGTGCAAGATGCAAGGTGGCGCGAGATGACACGAGCCTGGAAGGGAACCTTCTGGGTGAGGAATGGGCGTATCGTCCTGATGTTGTTGCGCATGAATCAGCACGTGTTGTTGCGACGATGTTGGCAGCACAGGACAGCTGGTGGTTGAAGGTCACATCCAGGTTTCTTGCAATCCGACCAGGGGACACCACAGTTCCCAATGTCAGTGGAGAGATCATGGAATCGAGAAGCATTCCCTTGTAGTGGGAGCAGCTCGGTCTAGACATTCACTGAGAGATTTTATCCAGAAATGCAGAGATCCATGCTGCCAGACTGGGGAAACAACAGAATTGTCAATTACTCAATTGGTGTGCGATCCATGGAAAACATGGCCTTGACATTTTTAACTTACATTTAAGCAGAACAAACCCTTTGTTTAAGTCAAGGGTAATCTTGCACAAAAGTACTCAGTGCTGTCCCTTTCATCTTCTCATCCAAGCTCCTTGAGTTTGATAATGATCCTAAATTAGTAAGCCTAAACACACACACGGAGGGGGCCAGAATGCCATCTTGTTGTGCAATCAGCAATCTTAAGCTTAATACCATCCAGATGGTGGAGGTGAGGACTGACATCCACGAGAACCCACAGGCCCAAATGGCGCTACTGTGAACACAGTGGAGTCATTCAAGTTCCTGGGGGACTTCCATCTGCAACACCATTAAATAGGATGCAAACATCTCCAATGTAATTAACAAGACCCAACACAGGATGTTCTTCCTACGTCTACTTCGGCGAACATGTCAGCATGTCACTGCTGAGTGTGGTCTAACTACATCAACTATAAGGCATCTGCCTTTCGTCAACACTGCAGGATGTCATTTGAGGAGTTGAGAGGTTAGTGTGCTGCCCACCCTCCATCAAAGAACTGTAGGATGGCAGATAAAAGAGAAGGACAGAGAAAAGGTGGCTGCTGGCCCTCTCCAGCTAGACAAGCACCTATTTGACATCTTATCCTCTGGAAGACAGTTGTGGTGCATCAGTGCAGTACCACCTGCCACAACAATAGTTACTTCCCAACGGCAATCACCACCCTCAATCTGCCCTTCTCCGTCAGCAGATCCCCCCCACACATCCCACACTGAAGCTAACAAGTCTACACATAGTACCTGACCCAACTGCATAAGTAAAAGATGAAAGGTTCACATTTTTGATGGAGAATTGAGATTTGTTTTGTATGCATTCACTCTTGTACATTTGCTATTTATCCATCCAGGTTGGCTTTGCAAATCTGATACTACTCCAAGACTTTCACCAAACTTGTGATTTTTGGTTTTGGATGTTAAAGGTATTTCTTTTGTGTAGTGGATCAAAGCCACTGATGTTTTGTATGGGGGCTAAGGACATTTCCTAGTACTCTTTCTTCTTTCAGAAAACTTCCCTGAATGAACAAGTTCTGCCTTGCATAAAGGCTCTCTGTGCCTATTTCACACTATGTTACACAATTCACAAAATTCTCCATGCTAGCTAACATGGTCACAATAGTGGGCTACATTTTACCATTGCAAGCTACACAGAAGCCTTGCTTTGGCATTTTGGGAAGTACATATTTGATTTCTTTGTTGCCAAGAGTGAGATGAGAGGATCAATACCAATTTCATGTTTGTACGGTAAATATGAAGCTACAGCAGGCAGCTGGTTAGCTTATCTTAGCATAAAGACTGGAAACCAAGAAACAACTAGCCTGGCTTCTACAAAAGTAACAACATCCACCTACCAGCACCATCTAAAACTCACTAGTTAACCCAGTAGCCTATATCTCCTTTATTTACATACTGTGAGTTGTAGAAAAGTGTAAAAATGAATTATTTGCAATCTTAGACTTTCAAAGTAAAAGGTCCATGGTTAGGTTAGCAACAATATATAATATACAACATGTAGTTAGACTTTCAAAATAAAGCATGCTGACCAACAGTTTACATAATTTTACATATTGTGATGATGTAATTTATGTCATGGTTTGGTTAGTGTAAGGCAAAAAGACTGGTTGGTTAGGGTTAAATAAAGATCATACTTACGTACATACTACTACTATTGTGATTTGTAAGTGCCCTTCAAGTAGTGACACTATAGACGGTACCTACAGCGTCAAACTTAGGCCCTAACTAAGCGTAGGGCCACTGTCCAAGCAGTAATTGACACGTCAGGAGTCAGAGCGGGTTGAAAAATGACATGTTTTGTTTTTCTGGGCACAGTAACTTCCTTGCATATCTTCTGGTTGCCTGGCAAAACCACTGTGATGACAGCACCATTGTTTCCAGTGTTTGTGCTAAGTTAAGCTAAATGACTGATAGCTTCAGCTTCATCTTCATAGTGACCGCACCGACTTGACAATGGTATCAATCTTCTCATCAACCTCTGCAAAAAGCAAATATGCGTATTTCCCAAAATCTTTACCTACTAAAAATTAAGAAAAAAATTTAGATATGTATTAAAATTAGCTCCAAAATGTAAAACAATAAATAAAAAATAAATAGATTCTTTCTCTCTTGATTAAAATGAACGGCACATTGTAAAAGCACAGAAAGTAAAAGGAGGGAAGAAAATGCAAAGCCTTCTAGGAAAAAAAGAGGGAACATAGTCAGACAAAGCAAAACACAGAGTAAGAGTTTGTCAAATAAAATAAATGCTAAACTTCCTGTCAAAACACTTAACATCCCCCTACAGAGTGTATGAATTCTACATGAGAACATATTTAGAGGACTTATCCATTCACTCTTCATGATTTAGCACAATAATACACACTACTACACCGTATGCAAGTTGCCTTATAACAGCACTCGTCAGTCTCAGTTTTGTGTAACTGTCTTGTAATACACAGTGCCAATTAACCAGGTCAAATTCCTCATGAAACCATCCTGCTTGCTCAAAGTGATTGATTGCAATTTTGATGGGGAATGAAATCCACAAAGCTGCAGCTATTACCGAGACGAGAAGAAAAACAGAGCGTGTTTCTTCACTTTACTTTTTTTTTTTTTTTTAAATAAAGGGGTCATGAGAAAAACTGGCCACATCCTCTTGTTTGCTTGCATTCCCAGGGTGGATATCTGTCTTTTCATCTCAGTCCTGGTCCCCATTCATGTCTCTTCTTTTCAGCGGCGGGCCTTCTTCTCAGCAATGCGGTGCTGCACAGCATGCAGCGCACAGCAACAACAGGCTAATTTAGCGCAGAGGGAGAAGTGGAGGAATTCTTTCTCGAGGAAATAAATACCGCCGTTAACGTGATGAATTCTGGCTTGAATTACCACACAAACAGATTAATTTGATTACTTTTTTGTACAGTAAAACACACACGTAGTAACCAAAACATAAAGCCATAATATTTTTCTTGTGCTTGTTGGGTCTTGATCCTCTAAAATGTTAATGACATCAATATGTTGACTTAAAATGAAAATCTAAAGATGTTGATGTATCTATCGTGCTGCTGTACACCATAAAAATCCACTGTAAAGAGTAAAACAACACAGATGAGACGAGAAGCTGCAGGAAGTAACCTCTTACAAATGTAGCAGTTAAAACTGAGCAGCTTAGAGAACGTGGGCTGTCGAGCCGGTGCGCGGGTGACACCGGGCGATGCTTGGCAGAGAGGGAACGGGAGCGTGGGTGAAGCCTCCTTGACCCTGAGTAACACAGTGGGTGTGGATGGGTGGGGGTGAGGGTGGCCTTTCTGGGGCGCTAAGTGCTCTGCTTGTCCAGCCCTGGCAGGTGAACTGGCAGGGGCTTCACCCCGAGGTTGGAGGGCTCAGCACTGAACACTGGCACTGGATAGGGGTTCTGGGATACATCCTGACTGAGCATGTGTGTTTGTGTGTATGTGTGTGTGCTTTTGTAAGTGGGTGTGTTTGTTTGGTTGTACAAGCTCATATACATAAGAACACATGCTCTTATGTGGCTCCGTTGTGTGTGCGGTTGTGCCTCTAGGTGTTTAGCCCCTAAATGATGAACACCCTGGTAGTACCAGTTGGCAGATGGGGACCCCCGGCCCTTTCGTGGAGTGGGGTAACATGCCGGCGAGTGTTTCAGAGGAGGCTCGACAGGCTCTACACCAGCTCATCCTAGGGGCCCTCTAACCTCTCTGTCGTCTCTGAGGGGCCCTACCAACCCTCCGCTGTGGCCTTTTCCAGCCGAAGGGGCGTACAGCCTCTGCCCTCTGGGACCCTGCTTCTCTACCTGGCAAACAGGTGACAAAGAGGGCAGGAGGAGTCAGCGGATACGAGGGTTCACCCGGACAGGACGGAGAGGAGTTACATGCCAAGCTACATCGCCCTGCCTCCCAAGCTGACATGATAAGAGCTGTTCCTGTGAGCCACTTTGACCTGTTTTGCCTTTATGAGGAGAAGATAATCCGTGCCTACTGAAACACGTTTGATGCTGAAGTGTGTAACACCTTCTGCGCCACATTACAAACGGATCCTGTCATTGCAGAGCTACACATGAGCAATTTTCTCCTCGCTTTGATTGCATCTTTTATATTCTTTTGCTCAAAGTCGTGCACTTTTATGCTTCCACCTCACCATAAACACGTGTATGACAAGTTTATAATTGTAGCTCCAAATCGGCGTGTTGGTGTGTGCCACATGGAGGCAGAGGAGGCCATAATTGGCATTCCTACCTCTGTGTGCCAGCCGGCTCTCTCTCCTCTCGTCAGAGTGAGAGTTGACAAAGAGAGCGCCAAGCGTTTCCAATCCCACATCCCTCACTTTTTTTTTTCCCTTTCGCGGCCTGTGACGAGAAGAAGGCGAGATGTGTGTGTGTGTGTGTGTGTGTGTGTGTGTGTGTGTGTGTGTGTGAGTGTGTGTGTGTGTGTGTGTGTGTTTTGGATTAGTGTCTTGCTGCACAATAAATCTTTGTTAAACAAATGCAAAGCAGATGGCACCGTGGTGTCTCCTCCGTGTGGAGAGAAAGAAAGAGAGAAGGAGAGAGAGAAAAGGAGAAAGAAAGAGAAAAAAACACACGCCTACTCCTTATTCTCATCCTCCACAGACACACTGATCATGCACATTACACAGACGGTGACTGTGTTGAGCTGCAAAAACACTTAATCCTGGAGTGGAAGCTAAAGGTGGTGTCTGAATACTGACGGACACCCAAACACATTCTGTTCATGAGAGAGAACATTTTGTTTATCAGGAGGGACTGTCAGCGCGCCTGTTGATACTAATGATAGAGCCGGCATTTCTTGCCCCAGCGCTCATGAAAAAGACATGACCGGGCCACGCACCGCATTAAAGCAAGGTAAGGGAAGGTAGAGGACTCTGCTATGTCTCTACCTTTTCATGTAGAAGTGGCCTTTTCTGCATGAGGCCGGCCACGCTCGGCCCCGGCTGTCGCTGATAGTTATGGATCCTTTTCAAGAGCTTGCGTGTTCCCTGACACAAAAGAACGAGGAGGCCCCTGGGCGATATTGTGCACAGGAGCAGCATTACAAGATGGCCGGAGACGGTCGCGTGGTGAGACTGATTTGCTCGTCAGGAGGAGACACGGAGGACTCGGGTGACCATTGTCCAGATCAGACAAGTCTCACAGACAGCGGGAGGGCCGCTATTGGATTCAGGGCAAATACAAAAATTCCTCTGTTTATGCTTCTCGATGAGTTATTTATTTTTGGCTCATTATAATATTCAACCTGACATCATGTCCAGTCGGCCCTGCGTAACCCCTGTGAGGAATCATGGGATACACATTTAAAAATAAGAATAACAGAGTGCGCAGTCATAATTATGATGATAGGTGACAGTGCTAGTGAGCCAAACATCATTGCAAATGACAGTGGCCTGTGTGTTTATATTTGTACGCAGCTGCATAATACTGCACAAAGTGGAAATGTGCTCCTTTGAATTACCACAACTATTGCTCACAGATATGAGACTCGGACTGATTTTAACTATTCTACTTTGTACATCCATAGTATTCTACCTTCATTGACTGTGCATTGTGATTAATGAACTTATTATGCAGCATACACCAGGGAATTGATTATTTACATATATTCAGGAAGTAGCCAGTCTAATGGAAAGAGCCATTATCCATGCTGATGATCCTAACATCAAGGTGCTCTTCTCCTCCACTCAAAAAGGCTGAGACTCATCTGTGGCATATATTTTTAGACTCGACGTCTGACTGGGAGGCCGGATTGAACAACGTATTTCAGCACTGCAGTCTTTACTCCTTTCATCTCGCCTGAAAATGGAGGGAAAGCATCACTTAACATTGCAGCTTACCACACAATTACCTGAGTACCTGTTCTCACTGCAATTACAAGCCCAAGACAAATAATTAGTCTGACAAATGACTCCTGGGCACATCGCCCTTGTTGTGGTTGAGCCGTGTAATTTGGAGCCCCGGCTCCGAATGCCGGCTCCGTGGCGGTAATTAGCGATAGGCGATGTAACTTTACTCCCGCCGAGTGTGTGTGTGCGCGAGCGCGTGTGTGCCACTGTGAGTTCATGTGTCACCGCGGCCTCTGCTGCAATCATAAGCCTCAGAACCTGGAGTCTGGGTTGCGGGAGTCTCTGCATGTCGGCCCTGATCTCCCAGTCAGTGACACAGGCAGCAACAGCCCACCTGCCAGCCTGTCACATCTCCCCAGCGAGGGGCTGACACCATATTGTCAATGCCGCAGATTGAACGGCGATCTTTTTTACAATCCCCCCTTCACTCCATCTGCCATCATCCGTGGTCTGTCGGCACATGTGTGCGTCTGCTCCTTCCTACCTTCCTTCCTTCATTCACTCAGTCCCGGTTGTCACAGCTGACAGCGGCTTGTCAAATGTTCCTGCAGCTGCAGGTTCATCCATCATTAAGCGGCTGAGAAGAATTGAAATCATCTCTATCGGAGCCCTGAGGTAGTGTTAGCGCCTTTGGAGACGCGGGTCTGCAGACTGCGAGGCCTCGCTTGTAGAAGGCATCATTACTTGCACATCTGTCAGATTTGAGTAAAAGGTTACACGGTTAGAGGAAAAAAGAAGACTCGCGCTGGCAAATTCAGGATGATAGAGTAAAGTCATGAAAGTAATTTGAACTGTCTGCTGCGATTCGTCAAGTCTCTCTTTCTCTGCTGCTGAAATGTACAGTCATGTGCACACACATATGGCTCAGCCCTTTCTTTTATTATAAATATAGACAAACACAAACAAACAGTTTCTCCCCCACACATGTTTTGGGGCTCCCGCGGGGCCTCTTTAAGAACATTGGTTCTCAGAAGTAAATGGATCGCAGGTGTTTGCGTCCACACAAGGGAGGAGTTTTCGCAGGAACAGAGACCTGACCTCTCCATGGGGATTAAGTGCAGGTAAATCCGGGGCGTGTTCCCTGCTCGGCCCCGACAGCCTGGGAGGCCTCATCTGACTCCCCTTAGTGAGTCACGGAGGCCCTGGAGCTGAGAGCACACACCAGGCAGGTGGACGGCCACCCTGGAGGCCAGGACACACACGCACACACACACACACACACGCACACACACACTAACCACTCATACAGACTCAGACACACATGCAGACTGCAGCGCAGGTGTGGAGCCAAGCAAAACAATAATATTCCTAATTAGGTTATTTTTTAATCTATGGAGGCAAGGAGCCTAATTACTACAAGGTGTAAATACAGACGTTTCCATATTTACCACTCATGAAATAGCAGGATGTAAGGTAAAACAAAAGGGGAGGATCAGGGAAATGTTAAACACAACATAGAAGAAAAAAAAAAAACACAATGAGAATGAACAAACAAAGGCCTCCGTTATTCTTATCGTGCTATCTGATCAATCTATTTTTGTTCCTCAACAGCTCTAATCTCTCTCCCACTCCCTCCCGTGTTGCGCCGAGAAACATTTTTGCACTTCAGAGATAAAAATCACAGTCTTCTCATCCACTCCTCTTCTTTTGTCTCCATTTCACACAACAAAGAGATAACACCCACGTGTGACAAGTCCACCCACATCCATCAAACTTCGCTCAAATCCGCCAGCGATGGAAAACAAAAGGATGACTCTTTCATCACAGAGTGGGCCAGAGAGCATCGATCACTCTCAGAGAGGCTAAACAGCGAGAGACTGAGTGGTATGGAGAGCAAATGTACAGACTTGTTATACATTTTAGATTGGCTTTAAACCACTTATGTGCACCACTTGTGGCAGTTGTTTTACATGCGGCTAAACACTGTGTAAGATTTGTGTTGTTTCCGGTTGTTTGTTTTCATCATCATTTATACGATAATATGACATATTATTTGCAGCACTTCAAAGAGATCACTTCAGTCAAACAGTGTGGCCTGAGTCCAACAATGTGATGTCTTCTTTCTGGGATTTTCTGTGGACAAAGTTTGTGTTTTTGTTGGTGGAGCTCTTTCCATTATCTGATCAGCCACAGCTGCTGTAGCTGCTTTCTACCCAGCTCCTCCTCTGTTTCTGGTCTGTCTTCCTCTATTACAAACCACAGATGATACTTCCATAAATGTAAAACAGAAAACCTCCTCTGCACTGGAGAATTTTCCCGAGGAAATTGACAGCAGGCATTTATCATGGGAAATGTAAAAGCTTTCATGTACTGGATGTGGATTGATTGATTAATTCAGTGATTGACGGGAGTGAAGCTGACTTATTTTACTGCTGTTTACAGATTATTGCTGACTCATTGGCACTGGTTTCTTTTGAAGAAATAGCCATCATGCAAACTGTTGAAACCAATGTTGATTATCCAGGTCAGCGGTTCCCAACCTCAGGATCGGGACCCCTCAGTGGGTCGCGTGATGGATCTGAGCGGTCGTGAGATAATTGATAGTTTTGAAAAGCAGAAAATTATATACCTGCTACACAGAAATGGATTCTTTGTAAACATTTAATTTTACGTCTTCTGGCTAAGATATAATCTGTGACCAGAGGTGGCAAGGAGAAAAAAAAAGATTTGTCTTAAGGAAGCCAATGAAGTTGGATGTAGATGGAGTAACAGCTTTCTGGTGAGAGATTTAACCGTTTACATATTTTAATATCAATGCTTTTTTTCAGGTTTCAGCAAATAATTAGGTTAGGTTTAGGAAAACATTATGGTTTCGACTGGATTCACCATATTGCTACAAACATACTTCACTCCCTCCTTTACAGCTGTAATAATTACTATCGCCACTAGGGGTCGCCACCTAACAGCAAATATGGGTCGTAATAAGCTGGTTGTATTTCTGAGGAGGACAGGCTCTGTTTTTTTTAAACGGGACAGTAGACAAGTTTTCCTTTCTTTCTTTTTTTTGTGTGTGTCACCATGAACGTGCTGGAAAAACTGATCAGATCATGTACCTCATCAGACCACATCCAGAAAACATGTTCAGCACTGACTGAACAATGGTCAAGCGTAGCTTGATCAGAGATGGATGGAAAAGTATTAACATTATTGTACACATTCACATTGCAGACAAAAGGCAGATTTCAATGGGTGTTAGTGTAAAGTGTAAAGTGCCCAGTGTAAAAGGGGTATAAGAGTCAGATACCTCAAACCCTGGACATATAAAAAAAGATGTATTTACATACCAATAAAGATAGGTGGCAAAAACAGTTTTGATGGACCGAACCTGCAGCTGAAACTCTCCAGTATAGCAACACTTCCTGTAAAAGGAACAGGCCAGATTGTAAAATAAGTCATACTTTTATTTCTGTAAAAATAGCCCGTCTATTACATAAATCTCACAGTTAAGATCCAAGTGACGACCACAGTGAAACACAGACACTAATATTCCACAACAGATGAGCTACCAGCAATGTGATACAACAGAAGAGAAGAAGGAAAAAGGTCAAGGTAAACTGGACCGGAGATTTAAAATGTTCATCACAATCACAGCTTGCCATCAGCTATTAAGCGTCCGGCAGCGGACAGCCTCACAAATCCAGGCCTGACTGCCTCTCACAAAACCTCCTTATCTCACCTGTCCACCTGTCCCGCTCACTCGTCCATCTTCCACCCACCGACCGCCGTGATTGCATCTTTAGTGTTACTACCCAAGCGACAGCTCTGCTGCAAAAGCAACATAAAGTCAGCCATTAAAAAAAAGTGTATTTATTATTTCTGAGACACAAGGAGACAGCAAAGAGGATTGCCTCTTCCATTGGCCACAGAAGGGTACAGTGATGGAGATGATGGGGAAATCAACAGTTTATCAGCAGTCTGGGGTGGAGAGGTAACTACTGTAAGTCTGCGTTTACTCACATCTTCATTTGATTCACATTTTGTCTGCTGGCATTTAATATGCTGAGTGTTATGCTGCATGTCATGACAAATTTCCAGTGGTTCAGAAAGTAGATAGATAATTTACTGAAAAGTAAATAACCCATTATAAAAATACTAAAGTAAAAGTTACCTAATGGTCCAGTATGCAGGATTTAGTAAGATCTAGCAGATTGTAACCAACTGAACACCCCTCACTCTCCTACGGTGAAAAAAAATGCAGAGCCAATCTTTGGTTTGTCCATTCTGAGCTACCTTAGACACATTTCAACATGGCGGACTCTGTGGAAGCAACACTCAATAACAGCACTGGGCTTTGACATAGTGGCCAAACCTTGTAATTATAAGTTTGTTTGTTGCGCACTGGCCCAAAGAGACTTTTTCCCATAAGCTTACATTGTGAAAGTAGTGGCTATAAAACGCTGGATACCGGGAATTTTAGCCATTTGGTTCAACAACATTTGGAAAGTCTAGAAAGAGTGCTAATATTAAATTGGTTTATTCCAATTCAAGTCAGCAGAGTGCTAAACATTCACAGCTCTGCTGGCGAAAAACTCTAGAGCTTTGTGGAAGTGACATGGAAGATCTGGGTAATTTTACACCCAGGAAATGAAACTTTTTCGGCTTCATATACCAAAAAAATATAAAGGGCTTATTCTAAGGTAACAAAACACAATTCTTATTATTCTTATTATTCTAAATGATTGATTATTATGAATAGTATTTTACATTTTTGTCCATTATCAAAGAAATCATACACACTGGATCTTTAAATAGACAGCAACAATATTTACTTTAATATCAAAATACTATTAAAAGTAATTTTGCAGAACAGCCCCTGTCAATGTTATATTATTCTCTTACAGCATTATTATTTAACCGCTGTCTACGTTAGGTTAAATCTATGAAATGGGACCTATTTTATACACTGATCATGTGTTTTGTGGGTAAAAGAAAAAAATATATTGTTGCTGTGAAATAAATGTATGTGGAGTAAAAATATAAAATAGCATAAAAAAGAAAATGCTCCATACAAAAGTATAAATTGTGAAAATGTGTATTCAAGTATTTACTTTCCACTACTGTAATTTTCTAAAAATGCAATATTTCTATTAGAAAGGCCTTTTAAATATGCAACACTAAACTATATTGCAAAATGCATACATGGAATATCAGAGCATGCGAGTATAGGTGCAGATCAATAAGCACAGAACACTACATGCAGTATCTATATGTTAATGTCTTGTGTTATCTATAATTGGTCGACAAGACACTTTCTGTGCTATGAGGCAGGGCCCCTCTTTCCACAGAACAATAGTTCACTGCTCTTAAGCCCTCCAATGTGTGTTTCTCCCTTGCTCAAATTGACTGTATTTGTGTTGTCTTGTTTGGTGCCGGGGGCGTAAAAGGGCTCTAAAGTCAACGGGTGTCGTGCTTCTTCCACCAGGCAGCCACCCGTCTCTGAAGCCAACATGCGTCACACTTATTGACGGAGGAGGCTCCACGTGTTCCTGCAGACAGCCCCTGTCCGCCTGCGCTTCCCCTTCGCTGTGCTGAGATCCATCCCTACAGAACGAGGTCAAGCCTGCATAATGACCCTAACGAGTCAAGATTCACTGGATTAGATTATTTCAAACAGTTTGCAGAGCTACCGTTTTGACAACAAATATCCCCGAGCCAGAGAGTGATGGTCATTCCCTGGCTGCTTCTGACATTGCAAAAACAATGTGTTGATTTGGATTTCACGTTCAGCCGCTCGTCGCGTCCACACGGCTTATGCGGAGAGATATGTCATTCCGGGGGTTAGGCTAATTTCAGCCAGGCCATTTTAGATGATGTCAGTGGGCGCAGGAGAAAATGGAGCTGACCTCTCACGCCCTGTGCTGCTATGCCGCGTTAGATTTGCCGCTCACCAAATTTGGTAAATCTGCCGCGTTTATTTCCCCCAATGTCCACTTCATTACGGCGCGCCTCAGATATCGGGTGCACCGTCCCATGACAGATCGCCGGCCTCCTTTTCCTCCTCCACCAGCAGAGCAACGCCGTCCTGCTCTTTTAATGCAAAGCGATGGGAGGCGATGTGAGCGTTTGGTTCAAAAATAAAACGTGTCGCCTCCTCTGTCAGTCTCCTCTTCAGGAAGCATTTGGCAAAAAACGTTGTCCTAATCTGCCTTGTCTTTGGCTGTAATTATCAACCCTATAGTACAAGCAGGCCTCTGCTGCTCTCTTCTCACATTGTGTCTCTTTTGTGTTTCGCTTTTCTCATCTGTTTTTTTGTTCCCCTTTCTGTCTTTTGATTCCGGCGGATTGAAGAAGAACAGGCCTGATTGTCTCGCCTGAGGTAAGATTTCATAGGTTTACATATCAAAGTCTATAAATAGATAAGAGCTTTTGAAAGGGAAAGTGAGCACAGAGAGGGAAGTGTGTATGTGTGTGCATTCGTGCCTGTGAGTTTGTTTGTATGTCTCCATGTGTATGCACGTGTGTGTGTGTGTAGAGAGAGAGAGAGACAGAGAGGCTTTCCCACTTGCATACACAGCGAAAAGAGCCTCCACCAAAACAAAAGGGATTATGGCGTTTCAAGGGTGTTGTGTTTGCTGTGTTTATTCACATAGCTCATGGGGCTGCGCAGGACCGGCAATGAATGTCAATGTCAGGGAGCGAAAACGCTGCAACACAAGATAAATATGATGAACAATAAACACAGATTAAGGCTGAATATGTCACGCTACATCATGCGCAGATCCCAAGTCTCATGACATTAAGTAACCCTTGAAAGTGTTGACATGATCACGTTAAAAACGATGATGGTTGTTAGCCTGGAGTGCACTGCCGCAGACGAGCGTTATTTATATGGAGAGTTCGGCGAAGTCTGGTGTCACACCTGCTTAATCCAGTCCTGGAAGGAGCAGTGGTAGTGAAACAGGGAGTGGACCGTATTAGCACTGATCATCGTGGCCTGGAGGAGATGCATCCAGTACTGTAGTTGATGGAAGTGCTTTGAATAAACTAATTAGGCCGGAGTGTGTGTTCTGCAGCAGGTGCAGTCTGTATTGCAGGTGCAGCAATACTCACCGTTAATGCGCGGGAAGTACAATAGCTACGTAATCAAAATGATGCCTCAGCAAACAGGCTCTTACCTGCACATTTTTCCACGAAGACAAAAAAAAAAGTTGCGCAGGCGGAGGACAGACAAAGCCTAATGTGCACAATATTGCAACGTGTTAGTTAACAACTGTAGCCTTAACTTTAAGTTAACCGATTGCTTTTCCTTTCCCCCCCTTTTTTTGTATTTCCACATCTAATTACACTTTCATTCATCAATGTTGATTAATAGGTCCTGTGGCACGCCTGCCTCATTTTACTCTCAATTAAGCTGGTTGATGCATGTTCTCATCAAGCAAGATGCATTGGCCTGGTTTACTTGAGGCGCTATTAGTGGACACTGTAATTAGTATCCCAGCACATAGAACTTCCCCCACCTCCTGAGCCCCTCTCCCCGAGCTGCCATCCCTGGCCTCTTTTAATGCCTTCCAAATAATGAAGATAACAGAATAGATGAGGGACGAGCAGTCCGGCCCACGTTAATCATCTTCCTCTCTGCAGTTTTTTTTTTTTCTTTCCTTTTTTTTTCTTTTTTAGCAGGAGAATTATGGCTTGTAAAATCACCAAAGTCCCAATGTCTTGACAGACCTCTTTTGTGTGCCAACCACTCCAGCTCCTCCCCGCATTTTCCTTATCAGCGGGGAGATGTATGTCTTTATCACATTTCACACTCAAAGGGGAACAGCCAGCCTGATATATTTGCCAGTTACTAAATGTGGGGCTTTATCGAAAATATCAGTCTAAGTTGTGCACATTAGCCCTCATGCTCTTTGAGAAGCCACTTTAAAAGAGGGCTGATTACACGCTTGTTGCTGTCGTGATACCAGCTTCAGCGTCGGAGCCCCCTTTTTCTCGCTCAGCCAGCTTTCCCAGAGCGCTCCTCTGCCTCTGATTCTCTGCACTTCAAGAGATCTCTCTGAGGAGGGCTCTGAGGGCCTCAGCAAAGAGCCCGGCTGGGCAGGCGGAGACTAAAGGATGGGTGAAAGATGGAAAGAGATGGAGAAAGATGGAGAGAGAGGCAGCAGGGGTAATAAAGCCAAGAGAGGCAGATAGAAAGAAGAGCGGGGCCGCGTGGCTGCTCTTTGTGCCTGAGACGCTGTAGCGGTGGCCACGTCTCATCCCCATGTCTGCGCAGACGGCTCCCATGGGCCCCTGCACCAAGCTTGTAAGTGCTAATTGGGCCTGTTAGGGTCAGCAATTAGCCGGCTGCTATTGAAGGATCGTGACAGCCAGGCCTTTCAAAGCCCCGTCATTCTTTTAGGGCAGAGAGAGAAAGAGCAGAACAGAACATGGACAAGGCTCAGACAGCCACCAGACAAGCAGCAGAGGAAGATAAACCAACAGGATATCCCACAATGCAGTGTGCTGAGGGTAAGGGGGAAGGGACAGTATGAGGCAACATGGCGCTTATTGACTTCAGTCAGAGCTGGGAGGACTGATGCAACTCTCTCCTGCTAGAAATAATGCGTCAACTAGCACTTTTCTCTTCCTGTACAAAATGAATAAAGTTTGGAACTGAGATTCTCTTTGAGCGTTATGTGGTGCAGTTTGACTCGCAGCGGGTATTATGTGTGTTTGCTAGTTGCTCAGCTGCTGTTTTCATAGTTTGCTTCATTGTGTGATGTAACACAGGTCACTTAACCAAACTGGTGTAGGTTATAGGAGGACAGGGTCTGTTAGGGGTCAGTCTACATGCATTGCTGTGCTCCAGCATCCACTTGCAGATGGTGTTAGGCAGCAATGTGTTAAAGCGAGGTCTGTAGGCTTCACAACAATTTTAGTAACAATGTTGGTTGCTAATCTATATCAGTTAGCTCTTATTTAGCTAAAATGATGTTTATGTGCCAAATAAAATCCCACTTTCTGCTGTTTTCTGATGGAATCAATGATAATGTAACCTTTTCAAAGTAAAACGCTGTTCAAATCCACTTGGATGTTCAAATACAAAACACAGAAGAGAGGAACAAATGCCCCCATCTTGTTTTTTGAGGGAAAATAATCCAGCCCAGCATTTAAACACCTGTAGCCAGCAGCACAGGTGTAAGCGGCTTTTAGATGCTAGCGACAGGAGGTAAACTGCCTGACAATCACTGCAGCCATGCAGACACTGATGAGGCTCCCTAATGAATGGGACAGGGGGTCATTAGCAGATTTGGCCTCTCGCAACCACAGCTGTCTCTTATTGTAAGGCCTTCCGGTTTCACTGTGTGTGTGTGAGTGTTTTTGTGTGGGTGTGTTTGAGACTTAGGAGGGAGCATCTGCTGCAGGGTTACAACCTCAGCAGGCTAATGGTGGAACATACATGTCATGGAGGTGTCAATTTATTTATTTTAAAGACAAAGCACATTAATCAGTATAGTAATATAAATGTGCCAGTGCTCTTCAACTGCTTTCTTTAAAGGTGCAAAAAGCCATTCTGGAGAAAGATGGTTGATTGTTGAGTCTCAAACTAAAGAGGGGAGAGGTGAAGAAATACAAACATGGAACAATGTAGTAATGGACAACAGAGACGGTCACTGAGAGCAAGCTGTTTCGAAATGATGCCATTATTTCAAACATTAAAAAAACATATAAACCATTATTACCATACATTTATAAATAATATATATATAAAGGAATAGAAGCATATGAAAAATACATCAAATTACACATGTAAGATTATTATTATACCATTAAATGCCTTTATAAACTGAATTTTGCTCACATTAGCCACGCAGATTAACATTAAAGCTACTACAAGGAATTGTAACTGGTTATGAAACAGTCTCAATTTAATACTGATGCCTCTACATGAACTACATAAGCAAACGAGATCATCAGCCTGAGGATTAACTATTTATATGATGCATGATAATTTATGTATTTTTTAAATATGTTTTAGTTTAAACGTTGGAAACATGACCACTTTTGTCCACAGGGGCCTCCAAAATCAACAAAATACCAAAGCTCCTTGTAGTAGCTTTGAACAATGAGACATACATAAAGTACAATGTCAACAACCAATCATTAATCAGTATTAATCTTTATAAAACTTGAAAAGAAATTGTTCAAAGTTGGTTGTTATTTGGTTTAGTAGTGACACATCAGTCCTGAGCCACTTTAGTAGAGATATGGGGGGGGGGGGGGGGGGGGCTGAGAGAAAATAACAAGGCCTACCAAGAGATTAAGCCTTTAGCCACATGGCTGTTGTCAGAGGAGACGCTCTATGATCACATCCAGTAAAACACATTTCAAAAGTTCACATGATCCTGTAGCTGTGTGCCCATCGCTGTTCCAAGTTAATCTAGATTTGCCTTTGTGACCCAAAGATAAACTGGAGAAATTTAGCTGGTTATGCAAAGAATTCTATTCTATGGCATATATTTATTTCTCTATCCTTCCTGGAATGACAGCAATGTAATCATTCGACTCTTGATTTATGCAGCACACTGAAAATCACCCTTAAAAACTATGTTTTACCCAGCTTTTGATTGAGATTGGATTTTACATCTGATTCTAATGTATGATAATAATAATAACAATAATAATAATAATAATAATAATGATGATGATGATGATGATTTTATTTGAATTAATTACTCCAGTGCTGAACTGAGTGACAGAAAATGTGTCATCAATCTGCATTACATCAGTCTTATCGGAGGTGCACACCAATGAAGAGATCCACATCTGATTTTTAATAAGAGGCCCAATAAAGCCGTAATAATGAATCAGGCTAACCCTGTCATGGACTATCCAAGTGAAGAATAACATTAGAATAATGTCATTTCATAAAAGCAATAAGCCACTCAATGCAGTGCTTCACAGTGATTTTAGAGCGGCTCAGAGGCTTTAACTGTGCTTCGCATCATGCCTAACAGTGCCTCTTAGCTGCTCTAAATTCACTGTAAAGCACTGCCTCTCATCGCTTATAGCTTACATCAAATGGGACCTTTTAGCACAAACAAGGAGCGATATAGAGTGGTAGGTATATATATATTTACAGCAAGGTTACAGTGTATTTGTCTCACAAGTGGCTCTTAACTTGTATCCGTGCATTCCCTTTATGTTGTGAGCGAGTTCACAGGTTTATCAGAACACAGATTCGAGTTAAAGAGCAGAAAAAAGGGATGGAAATGTGTGGTTTCAGCCTGAGGTTGTCATAGCAACACTGTCGTTGTTTTTCTTTATGCCTTTCATTTTATTTTATCATTGAGTGAAGAGGGAGTGAAGTTACTTTCTGTGTGTGTGTGTGTGTGTGTGTGTGTGTGTGTGTGTGTGTGTGTGTGTGTGTGTGTGTGACAGGTGGGGACTTGTTGTGCCGTGAGAGAGTGATGGGTTAGGCAAGATGACAGGCTGGCACAGGGGGCAAGCAGGACGGCGACTGAACATGCTCGGATCTGGGGAGAGGTGTCAGTCCTGCAGCCAGCCAAGCAGAAACACACAGGAACACTTAGGAAAAGGTGATTCAGAGAGGAAACAAACAGAGGCTGCACTTCAGATATATATGAGACCTGGAGGAAGTGAATAAAGGCAGTTTTATTATCCTGCAGAAACAACACAATTATGTGTTGCATTCACTTGCATTTTTGGGCCTAATTAACGAGTGACTTAATCATTCCCGAATCTAGTATAATGTGCTATCAAAAGATTCCAAATCAGGAAATGTAATCGTAAAAAACAATTTTAAAACCGTGTCATTTTGTTTGATCTTTGCCCTCCACTTTAATGACAAAAACAAGATTGGATTTTTTCTCTGACTGAAGCCGCCGTCGTGTTAGATGTGCTCTCCATCCACGAGCGGCAAAAAAGAAGACATAGCAGCTGCTCAAATTCATAGGTGATGAATCGTGCTGCAGGCTTCCAGCCATCATTTTTCAAAAAAAGTCCTCACGGTCACAGTCCATTTTTTACATAAAACAGCATGAGGGGTTTTTAAAGAGAGATGCTCCACTTGTAGTCTCTCTTAGTCATGGCTAAAGAGCGATTTTGCTTCAGCTTCATCGTTTACGTGGAGCAAGGGGGGGAAATTAATCAAAGCTGAAGAGTGATTTTTTTTCGCGCGGCTCCCTCGGAGAATAAACATCAATAAACATTACTTAATACCCTACAACACAACCCCGCAGGGTCCCATTTAATTTCACTGGTGGAGAACGCCTAAAGTGCTACTGTTTTACACCAAATTACATACTCTGAAAGTTTGAAGAGGCAGCTAGTTTTCCCACCCTTGAGAAAGAAATTAAATTAGCTCAAATAAACCTGTGGGGGGAGGGGGGCATACAGTAAACGCTGCTATTTGTCCTTAAAAGTCCGGTTTGACACCAGTGTTGTTTTTAGGTAGTCTGAATTATTGTATTTTTCAGAAAAAGAACAGAGAAAGTCATATTTAGTCGGGAAATGAATACCAAAATTATGCGTCTAGTCGTGACAAACACAGCTCTGTTTAGCTTTTTACTCGCTTTCCCAGCAGCTGCTCGGCGTTCACATCACTCGGAGCTGTCGCGTATGCCTGCAGCATGGTGACAGCCATCACAACACTTCACATTGTACTTTTCATAACACACTTTTTTAAGGAACCACTTGGACTATGAATTAATTACAGTGCAATTACCTGATGCTTCACTGATGTCATCTCAGTGTGTAAAAATAAGCCGGAGAAATGAATGACAGTGACACGTGAGGAGAGCTGCTGCCCTGTAACATCGAGATTTTTGCAGCACGCACGCACACTTCCATTAAAACCCGCTGGTCGAAGGCAAGAGAACGAGTGTCACTCACTGTCAGCGTGTCATGGCGCTCGTGTGGGCGATTCATACGTTATGTCAGTTAAGAAATCACCAGTTTCTCCGTGTGTTAAACAGAGTTTGACCTCTTGTCAAACTTGAGATGAGTTCATCATATTCCATCATGTTTCTCGGAGATGTTCTAAAGGAGTCTGCAGACATTTCAGCGTGTTACCTCATCGAGTATGAAACACACGCTTCCAGATTTTCCTCACATGTTTGAAGAGCTGTGTTGAAAACTGTCAATCACGGCTGTCGAAAGCAACTGACTGGTTCATCATGACGTGTTTGTCTCTCTTTAATCATTTATTTATCTATTGAGACAGTTGCCTTGATATCTGGATATGAAATAATCTGCTCGTTCTCTCTGCCAATGCGTCAAATAGTGCATCCTGGTAAAACGGTTCAAAGTTTAAATGGTAAATGCCCCTCTACTGATGTAGTATAGAAAAAGAACAACTCTGAGTAAGGGGGTGGCCCGGGTTGGCTTGGTCATCCACAGGACTTTGCCTCTAGAGAGCAGGGTTTGCATTCAGTTTGTGAAGTCAAGAGTTGTTTTTCATTTATGAAACGTAAGTAAGTGAACATATGTAAATTATGTAACTGATGTCATGTACATTATGTCACATACATTGTGTGACGTAAGTTATGTCTGTACCTCACTTATGTTAGTTATTTTAACCCAAAGTATGATCTTTTCCTCACCCTAACCAAGTTTTTTTAGTATAAACATAACCAAGAAGTTTATTTCCCCTAAACCTAACCAAGAAGTGTATTTCCCCTAAACCTAACCAAGAAGTGTATTTCCCCTAAACCTAACCAAGTAGTTTATTTCCCCTAAACCTAACCAAGAAGTGTATTTCCCCTAAACCTAACCAAGAAGTGTATTTGCCCTAAACCTAACCAAGAAGTGTATTTCCCCTAAACCTAACCAAGAAGTGTATTTCCCCTAAACCTAACCAAGTAGTTTATTTCCCCTAAACCTAACCAAGAAGTGTATTTCCCCTAAACCTAACCAAGTAGTTTATTTCCCCTAAACCTAACCAAGAAGTGTATTTCCCCTAAACCTAACCAAGAAGTGTATTTCCCCTAAACCTAACCAAGTAGTTTATTTCCCCTAAACCTAACCAAGAAGTTTATTTCCCCTAAACCTAACCAAGAAGTGTATTTCCCCTAAACCTAACCAAGTACTCTTTTTCTGCCTAAACCTAATCAAGAACTTTTTTCTGCTGAAACCTAACCAAACCACGACTGTTCCGCAACGTTAACAACAGTCCAAAAGTCATAATATGTCATACAATGTGAACCATTTGTCAGCACGATTTATTTTGAAACTCTAACTGGACCATGTATATTACGTGTTGTTGCTAATTTGACCACTTAGCTTTTATTTTGAAAGTGTCAGCGGACGTTGCATATAACGTATTAGTGCTAATTTGACTGCAGAGTCCTTCACATGCACAACTGAAGGTAAGGTAGGTAGGTAAAGTGTCATAGTTTGAAGCTCAAGGTCACTTGGGAGTTGGGGGTGAAACATGTTGGAAATAATTTAGTTCATTTTTCATCTTGTAGTAGCACGGAGTGAAAAACAACTTCATGTGCAGGTGTCAGTCAGGGAACATTTGGGGCCAGTCTTCCCTTTAAAGTGATAATTATTTGACATGACTGCATCATACTGACTAGATAATACATTATACTGTGTCTTGTCAGACCACAGAAATGTGACTGATATGGGCAGGTCACAAAGTTTCAGCTGCAAATGATAACAGATATAGAGACTTTGCCAGAGTCCCTGCGGAGTCCCTCAAAGTTAAGTCCCAAAACAGCCTCATTATAACAGTACACAGGGTTGGGTTTATGTACAGACAAACATGATGGAATTCAAAGCCACAAACACGGCACAAAACGATGAAAACAAACGGTCAACTAATGCCAGAACACACTTTCATTGTAAAAATAACAGAGATAGTGGAGCATTTGGATCCAGATTTACTAATGAGCTGCGAGGAGAAGTATTGAATTACACAAGGCTAGATCGTGATGGGGCTGAAGATGTGAGCACCTGATTGGTGTGTTTTTTGGAAGATGAACACCTGTCGTCCCTGGCCGTACATCCCTCCGTCCATCGTTTCCCAGAAGCCCCGGAGGGAGGTAGGGCAGTGTGATGAACGAGCGGCGCTGGCGATTGCCCAAGGCAATGATATCTGATCCGCCTCCCACATCCCAGCACAGGCAGAAGGACAATGAGAGAAAAAAAACCCAGAAATATGTCACATCCCAGGCCTCAAAACAGGGACGGAGTGTAAGAGATGAGAGCTGCGTTTCCTGTTACCCCCACTCCTCCTCCTCCTCCTCCTCCTCCTCCTCCCTCTATTTTGATTTAAGAGCTGAGCCACTTTAGTAGAGATATGGGGGGGCTGAGAGAAAATAACAAGGCCTACCAAGAGATTAAGCCTTTAGCCACATGGCTGTTGTTAGAGGAGACGCTCTATGATCACATCCAGTAAAACACATTTCAAAAGTTCACATGATCCTGTAGCTGTGTGCCCATCGCTGTTCCACAGTTAATCTAGATTTGCCTTTGTGACCCAAAGATAAACTGGACAAATTTAGCTGGTTATGCAAAGAATTGAAGGCATTACCCTTAGAAAATAACGTCATTCCTTGACATATATTTATTTCTCTATCCTGCTTGGAGTGACAGCAATGTATTCAATGTTTAAGCTCTTTTTTTCCTTCACAGGAACAGACAAATATTCTCAGATACTCTTTTCTACGATAAAGCAGAGGCCACACCAAACAAATTAGAACAAATACCAAAACATTAGTGTCAGTAAGTGAGTCGTGTTTTCCTCCTTTCTGTGTGTTTACAGAGAGTGTCCTTCAAACTGGATCTAAGCAGCTGTGTCAGCAAGCATCCTGCCTGCAGAGGGGTCTTTGATCAACACACTGAGTCCCTACAAGCTGTTCTGCTGCTGACCCTGACCTCTGACCTCCGTGAGGCCCGAAGAACACTCAGTGTTCCTTCAGGGATCAGTGAGGTACTACATGATTTCACTGTTGTTGTTTTTTTCTCATTTTTTGATCATTAAAACTAGCCTTAGAGTTTGGAGTCGGACAAAGCCTGAACATTATGCCTGTGGTGCTTAAATTGAAGAAGGATGCTAATTGCAATCTGATCTTCTTTCTATATGCTAATCAATGACTGCTGCTGGATATAGTCAAACAGTAATTCATTGCTCGGCTAAAGCTGCCAACAGATGAGAGCACAAAATAAATAACTCAAGCACAAATTAAGTGGGCAATGAAGAGACTTGACTCAAAACCAATCCAGTCACAGATACAGATATGTTGTAACATCTCTTTATGTTGCAACTTTATGTTTCTTTAGGTTCAGTTTAATTATTTTTTTTTGTTGTGACAATACTATGTGGTGTCTGGTTAGGTTTAGGCACATAAAACTCTTGTTTAGGTTTAGGAAAAGATCATGGTTTGGCCACAAACTCGGCATGAAATTATTGCGTGGTATCCAGTGGTTTCATACTTATGGATGTTAAATGCTGTCTAGAGCAGTGATCTAGCTTGGCAGCCATCTGGCCTCGCTAACACCACCACCAACCCCTCCACGGCATCAACATTTAATATGTAACATTTCTGCATTCAAATTTCTAAAAATGACTCAACCATTGTTCTATATTTTGGGTTGTGTACTTGGTTTATCCCAAATATTTACCCCACAAGTTTCTATTGGTTGTCTGTCACTATAACTTCCATGACAGAGTTAGAGAGTGAAGAAGGAAGCTGTCAAACTAAAGGTAACATGAATAAAACTTTATGAACATTTCCACCCGAGTCACGTAGACAGATCTTCTTCACCAATTTTAATTGTTTAACAATGAAGACAACAACTCCCATGATCCCGCGCTACTTACGTCTTTTGTTTTGTTTTGATTGAGAGACCCCTAGTGGCAGAAATGACATGCTGTGTGTTTAAAACAACTTTGAACAGGACACGTTTTTTCAAGTTTTACTCTTTAGGTCCTTTTATGATGTGTTAAATCAACAATATATGATTTACAGCTATTTTAAGATTGTTAATCAGCACTAGTGCTTTTCACTAACTGGCTAAATTTGAGAATTTACATCATGAAAAACGTTCCTGCTGGTATGATCCTCACGTTTTCTTTTTTTTCCCCTTCTGCTGATGTTGTGTGAACAGCTTTACCTCCAGGCCTTGCATGTTTGCCAGAAGGCCGCAGGACATTGCAGGAAAGGCTGCAGGCAGCACCGGAGCACAAACTGCTACATGCAACAAGAAGACACGCACACATAAACGGACACACTAACATGAGAGAAAAAATGTTAATAAATACGTGACACTAATAAGACTTAACACTCTTATTACCTGCTCGTACACATTCACACCTGAGAGTTCGTATTGCTGCTCACTGTCAGTGCAGCCAGAGTTCTGTTACCATTTAACTTCTCTTTTTTCTTTTACATTTCTGTCAGAGCTTGGGAGGTTTATCAAAAATTTGCTCAAGGGCACCACTGCAGAGTTTACAGTGCAGAAGGAGCATTTTGCCACTCTGTCTAATGCTGGCTTTGGACCGGCGACCTCCCAGTCACGAGACCGCTCCTCTGCTAGACTTGTCACGTCTAATGACATATACACTTTCCAAAAGCATGATTTAATTAGCATCTTATCATCATATCTCCTTTAGATAAATGAGTAGATTGGTCACATGTAATCATCTCAGTGTCACTGACTTTTCTCACCCCCCCTAAAAAGAGATAAATCTTTAAAGAAAAACTGATAAGCTTAACATTCACTGCACATTGCATTTCATTTCCTCCTCTGCGGGGATGGAATATCAAACAAAAAACATGAAATGTGTTTTAAATCACTTGAGGACGGTGACATGATTGTTCACAGCACACACACACACACACACACACGCACGCAGAGAGAGCAAGAGAGAGACAGCACTTCCCTTTTCTTTTTCCCCTCCCTTGTACGTAATCTGCAGAACAATCACACAGAAGCCACACATCACAGTGACAGAGATGCACCTCCTCTCTACCTCTCAGTATCGATCTCCCATCCAATCTAAATGACCCTGTTAACCATTCCCTTAGCCCACCCCACCTCTCCTCTTTACCACCCCTCACCGCTTTGAGCCCTACTTAGCGGCAGCACTAACCCCCCTCCCTACCTCCACCCACACCCACACACCCACCTTACTCCTCTTAGTTTAAAATGGCCCGGTGTGAAATAACTCACATCACTACAAGAGGGATGAGGTCATTAGAACATGTGACGCCCTCTTGAAACAGCAAGCATGATTGAAAAATCAATTTTGATGCCTGTTTTTCCTCTCCTCCTCTCCCGCTCCCCCTCTCATGCCGCCTGTGTTTGCATTTCTCTCGGTAATGCTCTCAATAACACATTTCCAGCATGGAAACACTGAATCAAAAGACATAAAACTATTAGCGCAACACTCCTTGTACTTCAAATAGCCTTTATCTCCGTCTGCCTCTCTGGCTGTTTCATCCTCCTGCTCTGATTCTGGGTTTGAATATGCAGGAAGAATAAATTCCGGCAGAGCAGAAGTTGAGGGTGGGCTTTGGAGTACAAACTAGGCTGTCACACTCCGATGATGTTGTGTTAATATGTTATCATATACATAACATATCCCCCCACCCATGCCCACATCACAGTTATATTTCAATCCAGCTCATTACTCCGTGCCTCTCGATAGGACGGTGGTCTTTTGGGAGTGCAGCGGCAGTGGCTTTGAGTGATTTCAGAGTTTTTTTGATCTTTTTAGCAGATTGCTCCAGGTTAGCTCTTCCGCTCACCTCACATCTCCCATCCATTAAACCGGAGTCATTTTGAAGCATGTTCTTATTAAACGGCTCCTGTGTTCTTTCGGTTGAATATTTTCGCGTTAGAGACGCAAGGACAGGGCCTGCCCACGGCGAGAGAGAGGGAGAGGGTGGAAGAGAGGGAGTATGGGAGGGAGGGAGGGAGACGTCAGTGTTTTTTTTTTCTCTTTTTTCTTTACCAGCCGTCAACCTTGTTGGGTTCAGTGTAACTTTCATTAGAGAAGGAGATTTAGTGCACTTGAAAAGACAGATGAAAGAGTTAGAGGCTAATTATCAGGAAATTGAAAAAAGATAGATGTACTGCAGCGACTACAATTAGTGAAGCACAGAATATCAAAGACTTATCAAGAGCAAGCGAAAAGGCTGCCTTGAAGAGCGAGCACAATTAAGGCATCTGCAGCCCATGTGAAATGAGAGAGAAGAGGAGGAATAAAAATATGCCGGCTTGAATAGAAGTCCTTTTTTTCAACATTTCAGGGATAGAGGGGGGCTTTAGCGAGCCGGCGGATGACATTAAATCACACCGTTAGATGAGCCTCACTCGCTGTGAGTTCTCCTCTTCCTCACTTGCCCTTCTTCCATCCTCAGTTCCCCTCGCCGCTTTACATTCACCGTGCCTTTTTCCACCCCCTCCACAACACACACACACACATATGCAACACACACTTCCTCTGGATAGAGGGGGGTGATGTCTAGCCTCTGCTCTGACGGGACTCTCCTGCATGCTTCATTGCCTCACAAATTTGCACTGATCGACAGTCGCAGGTCACACATGCTCACAAATAGGTCATTTTGGGGCTGTGAGCGTGGGTGTGTGTGGGAGGATGTGTGTCCGCCCACTCCGAGCCAAACATTGTGTCACTGGCCGGCAACACTGTATACACCGATGTTCACGTAAATGATTGAATCACAATGAAAACAATAAGATTGTGACAGTGGGAGATTTTGGGGGCTTTGTTCTGTCTGTGTGTAAACTCTTAGCAACATTTGAATCAATGTTAAATATGTTAGCAATATATTTTCAATTACCGTAGATGGTCAACAGAGAAATAATCAGCGGCTATTTTGATAATCACTTCATAGTTGCGATCATTTTTCATGCAAAACGTGAAAAAAAACCCAGATATTCTCTAGTTTATCCTCTTAAAATAGAAGATTTGCTGCCTCTCTTTCTCATGTATCATTTTAAACTGGGTATCTTTGGGTTTTTGACCATTTTAAAGGTGCACTACGTAGTTTTGGGGAAGACATTTTAATCAAAAGCGAAATGCCTTCATTGACTGATTTTAAAGAAACTAAATAAACAAACTCTTCATTTTCATGACTGAATACACTGAATATACAAACTGACCTTAAAGGATAACATAGTTTCATACTGTTTTACTTTGTTTATATGTGGCGGACCCTGCCACCTTTCTAGTTCCAAACAGTGTCCTGGGACCTTATTTTCTTCTGAGAACAGCTTGTTTATTCAGCTGTGGAAAAAATATATTTCTGAGTTTGTATTATTACCTCATTAATAGGATATTAAAATTCTGAGTTTGAATTTCTTCTCCAAAACTACATAGTGCTGCTTTAAGATGTCACCTTGGTTCATTGTTACAATTTTAGACATTTTAATTGATTAATTTTCAAATAAATAAGGTTCAGATGAATCGACATAGAAAATAATCTTCGGTTGCTGCCCTTATCTCAATCACTTTTCTCTGAGTGACAGCCAAGTAAGGTCACATGCACAAACAAATACTCCAGTAGGGACAGTGTGTGTGTGCATGTTTACATGCGCTCATTCCCTGTTTGACATTTTAATATTACCCTACAATACAAACTGACAGATCTAATTAAATAGTCACATACTGGTCATTTCCTGGTCTCTGTTCTGTTTGTGTGTGTAAATGAACAAGCATCTGATGCTTCTTTAAAACAACCATACAGTACATTAATATATACAGTATATATTTAAGTCATGAAGAATAAATAGTCTGATACTTTTACTATAAAAACGATTTTTTTTGGTGGAATGAAACATGGTGAAAAAAAGAAGAAAACCAGTAGTATTTCAGTAATGACCAACATTAGGGGCGTCTCACTTTGCAGCCAGGCCATGATTGTGACTCCTCAATATGTGAGAGATGCTTCGGGGTCTGTGCTCTTTCCAGACAGGCTTTTACATAAACTGCATGGCAGAGGCCTCGCCAAATCCACCATCTGTTGGATCTCTCTCTCTCTATCTCTCCCTCTCTCCGTCTTCCTTCCATCTCCTCTCCCATCTCTTCTCTCTCTCGTCTGTCAGTTATTTTTTTCTCCTTTATTACAAATACAGATCAAATAAACAACAGCCATCCTCAGACTGTTTACAAAACAAGTGCTTTTTGCTGGTTAGAACAGAGAGCTCAGTTAAGGCGAGTCGTCACGTTCTTTTTTTTTTTTTTTTCTGTTTTTTTTTTTTTTTTGCAGAGAGCATTTGTTACCAGAGATCTTTAGGGATACCGCAGTCTTTAGTCAGAGGACCTGCTTTTCTTGCCATTAGTAGAATGATATAAAACATGACAAAACAGCGTCTCTGTGAAGCCGGGTGTTAGACGGGTCTATTCTCTCCGGGACTGATATGTAGGGCAAGAGAGGAACAGCAGGAGGAGGAGAAAAGAAGGGGATGGGCCTCGGCTGAGAGCTAGGGGGCGCACTAGCACATGCACACCACAGTGCGGACATGCACTGACTCTAACACACTCACACTTGAAGTCCCTGTTGGCATTGTAACCCATTAGAACAACGCTGCAAAACCAAAGCAAAAAATGTAGACTTTGTGAATTTTCTTATGCAAAATGTAAAATCATCTAATATCTAATAAAATCAGAGAGAATCAATCTTTCTCTGTCAGATCTTTCAGCACATATCAATAGCCAAAGTGTGTGTGTTTTTTTCTGTGACTGAGTGAGAGCACACTCTCTGTCTCGCGTTCACACTCGCACATACTGAGAGATGAGATGAGATATTGGGAGGTGGTGGTGGTGGTGGTGGTGTCTCTTTGGCTGTTGTGCCTGAGGCTCTAGCACATGGGACGAGGGGGTAAAACAAATGCTAATGTCTCTCAGCCAACTAGCACACATGTCTAGCAGGGGGAGAGAGAGAAAGAGAGGAGAGCTAGATTGGCATCTGTCTGTTAGCATTGAAATCGACAGCACAGCCGAGTGTTGTTTCATACGCTCATTGTTTCACTTGCCCTACAAGCTCCAGAACCGAGGTGCCAGGAAATTAATTACTCTCTTTGGGAAATTTCTCTTTTTTTTGTCGGTTTGCACGTCGAATACTTTGAATCCTATCAATTGCGGAAACGTGAAAAACAAGTGTGAAATATTGGCAGATATTCGCTCGCCGAAAAAAGTGAAAGATTTACTTTACTTTAGGTGCGGGATGGTGAGAAAAATCTGCCCCTTTTGCAGCCGCCATTGTTTTTCAGGCTGAAAGAGTCAGAGGAACAACAGCGATCAGTAAATATCAGTGAGTGACAGCAGAATCCTTTGGCTGAAAAAGAGGATTTATTTTTGAGGGTTAGCATCTGCAAATGCCTTTGCATGCATGCATTCATGCACACATTAATGTCTTCTGTGTGTGTGTATGTGTGTAGACAAACCGAGAGCCACTATCTGCTGTCTCCTCATTCATTCCCACCACCTGATCTCCATCTGAATTGACAGCTGTAATGCTGACTCTTTTCATCCGTGCTACAGTTGAAAACAGCCAATAACAGCGAGCACGGCACTGCAGCACACTCATGTATCTCTCTCTCTCTCTCTCTGTGTGTGTGTGTGTGTGTGTGTCATTCATTCACGGCAGACAGTGTTACAACTCACCCTGTATTTTTAACTCATCTCTAGCAGAACTGTAATCTTGCCCATTGAACCTTCAAATTGTTGGATGTTACCTCAAAGGGAATTGGAGAAGAAAAACATTACCTATTGCTTATCATCACCTCTCCTACCTCTGTCAGACCTGTGTTTGTGTTTCTCCACCACCCTTTTATTCTACCTGCTACTTTTTTCCTGGTAATTTTTTTTTCTGAATGGGTGCACCCTCTCGTTCAATTCAAGACTTTATTGGAATCTTTCTCCCTCTCTCTCTCTTTTTTTTTTTTGTACAATATTGCCAAAGCAACGTGTCAGTTTTCCCACTGACACACTGAAATTCCAATGCAATTATTAATAATTTAATTTGAAGTCATGCATTATTAGTATCTCTAACAACACAGGGAATGCCAGCGAAGGCATAGCTACAATTTGGAGTTTGTATTAGTTGTTCTTTCTCTGCACTCTGTATTTATGTTACATCTCTGTTTGCTTCATGTCTCCTCTCTCTACCTCACCCCCTGCTGCCTCTCTCTCTCTATGTTTTGTTTCCCCTCTCTCTCCCTGTGTCTCTCGCCCTTTTTCTCCGGTTACAGGATTATAGGGCTGAGGGTCAGAGTCGGTGTGCGCTGGACTATGAGGCAGAGATTAGCCTCCAAAGTTCCTGCCCGGCACAGTTCATAAAAGGAGGCGGCGGGGATGGTGCGCGGGGCAGAGGTAGGGGATGTGTGTGTGTGTGTGTGTGTGTGTGTGTGCAACTCTGTAAGCAGACCCCCTCCGCCGCTACCTATCCCACCCCTCCGTGAAGAATGGTACGGTCCTGCATGTGTGTGTGAGTTCGTACGGCTCTGCCCTGTCAGGCTGTTTGGTAGGGTCCGGCCCAGGAGGAATGCTAACTCACAGAGCTAGTGCCTGTCACAGCGTCTCCGCTCTCAACCTGCAAACACACACACACACACACACACACACACACAATAGCTACACACACATAGCCACACACACATTTTGCTTGTCACGGCTCCTCCACACCAGGCTGGTAATTAAACTCCCACTGATTTACTGAGTGACACCAACAAATCCCAACCCAGCTTTTTTATGACAGACATACCTCCTCGGGCAACAGCCGCCATCTTTTTTCCCTCTTTGTATATGTTTTTTTATGCTGTCTTTGTATGAGGCTTGGGGGCAGGGAATTACTTCCACCATCTTTCTTGAAAACATAAAATGGAAGAGCAAGAGTTCATGCACACATGTGGAAAAGAAAAGAAAAGAAAAGAAAAGAGACCCTCAGACTCAAGTCACAAGATTGAAATAAGCATCTCTGTGTTATAAATGAAGCCTATTACGAAGCACGGCATGCTCTAGCACCCTGGCCTCCCTAACTTATATTGTAAGAACTATAATTAGCCATTCCCTGTGACAGGAAGCCTTGTGGGTGTCTGGCTGACCACTCTGATGACACGGTGGGACGCTTCACCTACGTAATTACACCAGGGTGACTGATTGACAGCCGACTCTGAGCGTCCGCCATCATCGAAAGCCAATGGATGTCAGAGCCTTCCAGCCCCCAGCCCGAGGCCTTCGTCGCCAAACCACAAGCAAAACTCATGTTTGTCGACAGGCACTATCATTTACTCTTCCTCAGTCAGGCTGAATTAGCAGGAGAGGAGGGAGATGAGGGACTGTCGGTGTATCTGATTCCTCTGTAGGGGCTTTGGGATGATGCTCGGGTGGGTGCGCGGGCGGTGTAAGATCCTCAGATCCTTGGCAGCTGCCAATCAAGAGGCTCTCTGAAGTGCAATCAATATCATCAGGGCTCGCCGATCTCAGAAGAAAGCACGTCTCAGTTCATTTGGCGAGAGGAAAAGAAGATTCACATCAGGAAATATGAGCCGAGTGTCAAAACGCATCAATCATTCGCGCACCTCTTGTATTCTAGCTTTTATTTGATGTGTGCCTGTCACCGTAAAAGTACGAGAGGAGACGTGTCGTGGAAAGTTTCAGTGCAGGAGCGTCGGCTGGCGATTGTAGGTGGATGGGTGGGGCGGCAGGCTCCCAGACTGCGGGACTAAAGGTGTGTCACGGGGGTGGGGGAAGGGGCGGGGTGGCGGCGGATTTGCGCTGACAGCTCGACACATGGAGGGTTGCCGGTTCCCTCCTGACAGAGAGAGCGGCATACTAAATGCCTACCTGAGGTGCTACAGATGGAGAAGTCAAAGACAGAGGATCCTTTACAAGGCATTTTGGAAGGCGCCATTAATATTTCATCAAAACTGCGTTTACACACGCAAACAAACAAAAAAGGAAGTGTGTCGCCTTAATCCGCCCTGCAGTTTCTCACTCACTCACACACACACACTCTGCTCTGCTCTGTACTTCTGATCCCTCTTCACTCACTCTTCCTTTCTCTTTACTGTTTCACCCCCCCCCCACAGCCCAGCACTACATTTTGTTCTCTCGCTTTTTGTTTCGCTCTTACTTTTCTGTTTGACGTAGCAAATAGACCATTGAGTTGTTATCAAAGGAGGTCTATGCATGCATTACCTACTTTTACACTCGAGTGTTACCTTGAAAATGTTCCTTATCAATATTTTGATATGGAGAAACCACTGCGTTTGATGTGAAAAGTCACTGCTTGATGTATTTTCACTAGCTGTTCCCATCAGCTCTGTTAAACACTTTAGCATCTTTGAGCTTATTGTTTTGGTTTTATGATCATTTCGTGACCTCATTTCCAGATGCAAGAGAAAGTCGTGTTCAGCATTGACGCATGTAAAGATGGATCATCATCTCCTCCTTCTGTACTAAAATGAATCAGAAACATCCTGGATACAGGCGCTGCTAATCTTGCACTGGTGACGTCATTTGGAGCAATTTCATTTTATGCGACGTGTACTTCCAGTTTTTAGTTTGGCCCATGCACCATATACCAGAATGGAGGGGGGGGGGGGTTTCTAATGGCAGTCGACTTTTGATTTGCTTTGGGGCTTTATCTTATCCATCTTTATATACTGAAACAGAAACAAGAGGAGAGAGAATATCGGACTGTGAGGGGAGACAGACATGACTTAAAATGTTAAAGCTGCTGTCAGGGTTTTCGGCCTTTTAGCTAACTTTCTGTCCGTTTTGCAGTTAGCAATCCCCTCCCTCCTTTTTACATCACCACACAGGCACGACTCTTTTCTGCAAGCTTTTTCATGGCTTGGCCTGTTCATAAGCCATCATCTGGAGCGCTGGAATTGGTTGTTTACCCTGCTCTGCCATTGCCGGTGAAGGTAGCAGGACAGGAGGATCCTGCTCTCTGCATGTTCGCCCAGCAGACAGGCCCCGCCTCTCTATAGAGTTCTTTGTCCTGATTGGATGGAGTGGGCAGGCATACCAGAAACTTCTTTTCTCATGAGCAGGGGGAGGAAAGACTTGGGTTACTGACTATTACTGTTAAAAACACTCTCTAACAGTGAGTATAGTTGCAATATACAGCTATTTCATTTTCATTGCCTGCTGGATGTATTTTCCTAACAAAACCACAAACATTTTATAAGGTTTCAATATGTACATTTTGTGTTTGCAGCTTTAAATTGAGAAAGTAACTGTGTCCTGTCATATGTAACTCAAACCTACTCCACTACTACAACATAAATATCAGTAGATGCCTTCATGAGTCACATATTCAAACCAATGAGGCCATTTTTATTATGGGGATACATAAAAATTCCTTTCCCCCCATTTTAAATGTATCCTGCTGATTTAAATTACAGTGAAATCCGGAGAAAAACACGCCATGTATTTTAATTGTTCTGAAAAAAGCCAGCACTATAATAATATCAACACAAAATCAGATGCAAATTCAATCAGCCTTTTGACCCCCCCTGCTGCATTAACCGCAGAACATAAAGAAATCCCTCCTCTCTGATCACTGTGCGCTTCACTCATGCATTGTGTGGCACTCTTGGATTGTTGGCCGATGTGATCTGAAGCCATCAAAGGTATTTATGGAAGCTGTCAGTAACCAGAGAAATCAAGAGAGCAGCAGGGTGGCGCTGCTTTGGCATGTTAACTAAAGGCATGGACTGTTTAGATTAGAGATTTTGGGGAGGCTGGAAATCTGTATTGTATGTTCAGTCGCAGTAAAATCTAGTGTAAATACTGCAATGTGGTATGAGAAACAATCACTTCAATCCACTTAATCCAAACACAAAGCGGCCTGACCTGACTTCACAGTGTTTGCGCAGAGCAACAGAGTAACAGAGTTGCACATTACAGAAATCCATACCGCATATATGTTAAAGGCACATATGTGAGGATTAATGCCAACGCACACACTGTCTCTCTCCATCTCCCTCACACACACTCGCAGACACACATGGCACGGTGGTAGATCAACATGTGACGGTGAGAGATAGCAGCAGCTTGCCGTCTTTGCCGGGAGCAGCCATTAAATAAACATGTCAAGTTGTGTGCGTTTTAATGATGATCAGCCGAGCCCGGTTTCCCTGTGAAGCGCCAGCCAAAAAGGATCGACACAGTGCAACTCCCCAGACCTCCTCTCTCTCTGTCTCTCTCTCCCCGTTCCTGCCTCTCATCGGCACTTCCCTCACGTTGACAGAGATGGAAAGAAAGAAAGAACAAGAGGCAGGCCCTTTTGAATCAGGTTTGGGGGTGAGGGGGGTTGTTTGTATGATGATTTTTCATTTGAAAAGAAAGAAAAACATCAGTCAAGTGCAGGCTTTTGTGAGGGTTTTAACACAGCTCTATCCCCGGTAGTGTGTGTGGTAGTTAGTTCTGAGTGCTATGTGTTTGACATGAGAGTGAATAACGGGCCGGCTGGTAAACGCTCTGTTTGTGTGTTTACGGCGTTTGCACACCCTTAGGTGAGGCGGCTCTCTCTCTCTCTCTTTCTTACTTCCGTCTCGGCTTTGAAGAGCAGGGGCTCGGCGTCGGATTAAAGTTTGTTTGTTTTACGTTTAGCGAGCGAGAGCTGCCATTTCTCTCCTCCTTTCTCCTCATCTTCTCCCACTCGCCTTATGAACACTCGCACTCTCGCACGCACACACATACGCAGTAAATCTCGCAAACACACACACACGCGCGCGCACACACACACACACATACACCTCAGATCAGAAGTAGTGTGGAGTGCTGAGGCTGCATATGTAAATGCTGAGAGATTGTCAAGTGTCTGGGTGTGCATACATCAGGGTAATCAAGCCAGCGCTGATGGGGAGAGCTCGCTCCAGGAGCAGATCCGCAGTACTGGCAGTCACACAGCCGTCACTGAACTGCTGCCAATAATGGGTTTGAGAGGTGCTGGAGGAGGGGGTAGAGAGCATGTGTGTGTGTGTGTGTGTGTGTTTGCTTGCTTGCTCGCACACAAACATGCCCATCTGCAAGTTGCCATCTATTTTGTATGGCATGTGTGCATGCATGTATGTTAATGTGACACCTCTATGATAGAAAAGCTGATTGAGAGTGTGAAGGTGAAGCCAATCTGCCCACAGAGGCGTTGGAGTTGCAGTTGGAGTGCTGCTGAGTTACAATCTGATAGAAAAATGCCCGTGGATAAACTGGCCTAGCTTCACCTTCCTTTGCAAAGCTACTGTGTCCAATGCAATAATAAGCTTTTACCTCCTTTCCAACCTCATCCTACCATGCTCCTCTGTTTTTGTATCTTCACACCAGTCGTAGCCTGAGGAGGAAACAATGAAACAGAATCTGACTATTGATCAGTTAGCTTATCCTGCCGTACTGCTGAATATCATATTCTCATTCTACTCTACAATGAATACTCTTCCATATCATACCTGTCGCGTCAAGTTCAATGTATAGCTCAATATAAGTGTAATACCGACTGTCCGACACTCTACACAACAATTAATTACAGTTTACGCTATTGGGAAATATTGTCCTATAAGACTCACCTGCTAGCTATGGTTACTATATGACATGTAAATCAATGATTTAACATACATTATATATGGAAGAACTTTAAAATATTATGTATTTTCAAAGTTTAGTTTATATACTCAAGTGTTTATGCAGATATTAGAATTAGTTCCATTTTGATCTGCTACAACATTTAAATGCTAATGCCGCTAACGTGCTAATGCATCACTAGAGTGTTGTGCAAGTTACTAGAAAAGTGTAATCAACACTCATTAGGTGAAAAAGTAATTATATCATATTGCTAATTACACAACCGTAGGCTAATTGGTTAATCGTAGCATTACTTTCATTAGGCTACTAAACAAAGCTCTGTCAACTCATAATCCTCAACACCACACGTCACATATTTTGTATTTAACGTGATTCGAAAATGAGATGTGGTTGAGATGTGCTCTGACATCAGCAGCTAGCTTAACTGGAAGCACCGGTCCTCAGCCAAGCCTCAAGGTTCTCAAACCCTCCGACTCTTTACAAAACCTGAATGTAGGGAGCGGTGAATGTTAGCAAGCTAGCTAAGAAATAACATATGACAAAAATAATTTTGGAGCTGTTGCATTTCTGCTCTTTTGGTACAAGCTAACTTTCCACTCCTCCTGTACCAAGCTAACATGATTACTTTCTCTGCTGGACACACAGAGACCAAGCTGATACCAACCCTCCATAAAACAACACAGTGAACAACCCGACTCTCAAATGGTCAACGTAAAATTATTGGGATTAGTAATGATATTAGAAAGAAAGGGAAGTGTATAACTATGCTAACGCAACTGATGTTATTATTTTTGGCCAATTGTTATGACCATAATTTGAGGTATTTGTGACATTTTTTATCACATTTCAGGTCAGTTATGATGACCATATTCCAACATCTCTTTCACTGTTTGCTCTTTAAAGGGTTGATTTTGCGTATTAGCAGGCTAACGTAATTTTGTCAGTTAGGCCTTTTTCCGTTAGCTACACTACAGTTACACCTGGCAGGTTAAATATTTAGCAACAGCTAATCTCTACTTAAGAACTACTTTTTGTGTTGCATATTTCAATTCATGTGTAAAACTCAGTAAACACCTGTGTTAGCTACAACTATGCTAAGTCTTAACTTTTAAACACCTGGTAGAACTGGCTCCAGAATTATTCCACTACTGCCTACTTGATACCTCATCCTAATCTACTGTGTGTTAACCATGATACTCTGCTGTATTCCTGTACTCCTGCATACCAAACACCAAACTCTGCTACACTATCTTTGTCCTTTGCCTGCTATGTCATTCATGCTTAACCTTACAATACTATTCTACTCAGCAGTATCCTTTATCTCATCCTAGTCTGTCACGCCCTGCTCTCCTATTGTATCCCACAGTCTATTCCCTCGCCTGGCGAGAGCACTGGCACGTCTGATCAACTAAACAGATCCCCCAGCAGGCCTCACTCTTCCCTGTGGAGAGCCCGGGATTGGGGGGAATGTTAACATTGCATTACAGTACGCCGCCACGTACACAATGTCCTCAATGAACGACACGGCTTTATCTGTCTCTCCTGGGATCTGGTCTATGCCTCTCTCTCTCCCTCTCTGTTCCTATGATATTCTCACTGTCCCTTCCTCTCACCTCCCCCTTCCATTCTCTGCACACATGTGCGATAGACAGAATATCAGGATTACTGTATGAGCTGACACGGTGACACGGTGTTAATCGTCAGATTCGTGTTTGTTTCCGCCCAGAAACTGTCACCCTCTAATAACGAGGCCACAAAACCCAACACAATTGGCGCTGGAATGGCAGGAGTGGCACAATAGGCACAAAAACCCGGCAATCTTGTCAACATATACAAATGGAAGGCATGGAAGGAAGCTACAAACATCCACTTTTCTCTTGTTGTCATAGGACACACATGCGTACCCTTCACATCTTCTTCCTGAGCGGTGTCAGCAGAGGCCTGCAATTAATTTGTGTAATTGCCCCCCTCACACACACACACACACACATCCATCCCAACACCACCTACCCCTCCATCCAACCCTTTCAACCTCCCTCGAGTTTGGCACTGCAGTCGTCCTATTTTAACCTCACTACCACCAGCAGCTTTCTTTCAGGACTTTGATGGGGTGCCAATATGTAACAGAAACAGTCAATTAAACACAAAGACAGTTTTACTCTAGCCTGACGAGGATGTTTCAATGTTATCCAATGGGTTTTGAAAGGGTTTAAAGGCTTACGTACCAAAATAATGGAATCATCTACACTAGAAGAAGGCAAATTAATATTATTCATTTAACATTTTGTTCTTGAAGCTACCAATAAAGAGCTAAAGTCCTGTTTAAGTAGCTACTGTAACTCAGTGCAATCTCATTTAACATTTCTTTCATTGATCTTTCCTCTGGTCTTCCATCCAAAGTGCAAGACGAATTAGCATCCACTGTAACGAATGCTAATATATTTAAAACCTTTGTGATTTTAATGTTAAATGACTCGATTTTACTTTGTTAACATACAAAAAGTAACGATCCCATGAAAATGTACGGCTGCTACATATCCTTGATATTCACCATCACTCTGTTCGAAAGTCATTTTCCGAACATTTTAGCTGTCTGCTGTCTTCACTATTTAGTCCTCCCCCGTCTGCCAGTCAAACAGCCGAACAATGAACTAAGCCTTTCTGTTGGGCCACGGTGTTTAACCTGCCATGGTCTACAGCATTCTCAAACTGTGGTACTCCAGTCGTACCTGAAGGATTCCCAGCAATGATTTTTAAAAATGAAATAAGTTCATATAGAAACATCCAGTGTAATATGGTCCAAGTATTGAAGCATTTAAAACTGGAAGACTTATATTCACTGAAATGGAAGTTTTGTGTTTGCTGTAATATTTTGTTTCAGCCTGCTGGATGACGCAGTGGCTCCAACAGAAACTATGGGGAAGAGAAGTGCGGAGCAGGAGGAATATTTTGAGTGGCCATGTTGAGACTGAGTTTGAAGGCACTGAACTGAGCACGAGTGCTAGTGGCTATTGTAGCTGCTGAAGCATCCACAGCACTGCATTGGGCTCAAAGTGGTCGATGAATAGAATTGGCCTACGCAACTGTGTTTTCTCGTCAGTCGTTATGGTGATATTTGGGGTGCCCAATACTTTCTGAGCCGGTACACGGTATAAAAAGTTTGAGAAATACTATTCTATGGCTTGTTGAAGGCTGCTAAAAATGTAAAAACTGAATAAACACCAGCATATTTTAGCGTCCTCATAGAGCGGTCCACATGACATACTGTTGAGTTGTTCCAAGGCTGAATTCTTCTTCTTCTTTTCTTCTGAAACATGAATGTTCCAGTTTCACCTTGATGGTCTGTAGCTTGGAGAGTGATTTTAAAAAAATATGAAATAGAAATGCAAACTATTATTTTATACTTTTCAGAATGTAAAACTTACAAAACAATATCAAGACCAATGGACATTTAAATAAATAGAGTAATATTCTTAGTCATCATCATCTCTGCAGCGAGGATAACACTGACTGCTTGATATCAAGTTTTTAATTGATTGTTGTCAGTAGACCAATATATGGCTCTGACTTCAGTGTTTGTGTGTGTGCTTGTGTTTGTGCTTTAATATCAGCGCTCCTGTGCTGCCATAGGGAAAGTATGTGTGCAGCGGCAGCTGCAAAAGAGGGGCCTCCCAAACCCGGCTGACGCGAAGTGACAGCTCTGTATATCTCTCACTGGCACTGACAGCTGACAGATGGATAGCACTCATACACCGCAGGAAAAAAGACAGAGAGCGGGGGAGGGTGAGAAGGGGAGGGATGGAGAGAGAGGAAGAAAGAGAGAGAGAAAGCCCCCAGGATGATTCGCCAGCATTGCTCTCTGTTCAGAGGGCCGGCGTTTGATTGAGTGCTACAGAGAATAATAAACCCTCCACTACCCGATGCAGTGCCAAGCTTTCTCTCCCTCCTTATCTCTCCCTTTCCCCTCCCTTTCTCTCTAACCCCTCTCCTCCCTTAATTCTCTCCTTCTCTCCCCAGCCCTTTTATTGTCGCCCCTCCTTTGGCGCTTTGCTCTTGCTCCTTTATGCTACGCCTCCTATTCCCCAGGCCCGTCTTCAACACCTCGTGGTCTATCTTTATGTTTTCTCTCTCTGCTCTCCCTTTCACTCGTCTGCTATCTGCCTCTATCTGCCATCCCGGTGTATTTGTCTCTCTCTATCTGAGGTGAGAGAGACAGGGGTAAGAGGTCCCTGTCAAACAAACCAACAGTACTCACTCACAGCTATTCCCCCGTGTATCTGACTGTGTATCTGGATCTGTACAACCCTCTCTGTTTCCACAACTACAGACACACACACACGCACACAGGGCAGCTTTCGACACAGCGGGGGAACATGTGATGTATAATACTAGCACCACCGTTGTATCAAAGGCAAGGAAACAGTCACTGTATTTGAAGAATGATGGTATAAATATATATGTAAACCCTTACGCAATTTTGAACAATGTGGCAAACGATAATTTGATGACTGCGAGAGAATGTCATAACTTGTTGAGAGACGTAAACATAGTTATCTACTGAAAGTATATTAAAACATAATTGCCCATAGTCTGAAGGAACAATTTTGCCGAAGCATCGAGATGCAAATATTAGGACAATACATGAAAAAGAGTAATCTAGTAACAATAGTTTTATTGCATTTTTATATCATTAAGTCCTTTATGATGTTAAGGATGCAAACAGATACCGTTCTCTTTGTTACAGATAAAATAGGATCCCATGAAATTAGCCAAGGATGTTCATTTTTTTTCCATTTTCATTTCAATATAAATAAAAAAGAAAGTCTAATTAAGACTGGTCTTGATGTTATTTAAGAATATATAAACCCATAGAAATTCTGGTCTGGTCTTCAGGATGCAGTCTGATAAAGTAACAATCTGAAAGAAGACCAAGTTCTTGTTATAGAGGAGCAATAGAAAGTAATTTGACTGGTGCTTGGCCCAGGACAGGAAGGCTCTACAGCAGGTGATTAGAACCACCCAGAACATCATTGGCACCCATTTACAGAGCATCAGTGACATTGGTGAGGGGAGATGTCTGCACAGAGCCCAAAGGATACTTAAAGACAACAGCTGTCCCAGCCACAGTCTGTTCACCCGGCTGCCTTTTGGCAAGAGATACAGAAGTATCCACTGCCGCACCACCAGACTACAGAGCAACGTATTTCTTCAAGCTGTGAGGCTTGAATCGACAATTAACATTTGAACCAATACAACCCTGTGTTGTATAATGACTAATAAAAAAATCTTGTTATTTAGAAAAGCAATCATCGGTCAACATTCCACATCTGCATTGGTCCCGTCATCTTTTGGTCTGGTGTAACATCCTGAAGCAAAATATATACAAAAGCACAGCCGAAGCATAGCAGCAACAGCAATTTTGGTTCTTTTAGATGCAAAGCTTGTAAAGATACAAAGCTACTCATGCTTAATGTAGTTGTCATGGCATCCTTATTTTAAAAATGTGGAATTAAAAGACAACATTGAAAGGTTAAAGAGGTCATATTATGCCACTTTTCCGATTCATACTTTTATTTGGGGTCCTAGTAGAACAGGTTTACATACCTTAACTTTCAAAATACACATTATTTTTCTCATATGGTGCATTGCTGCAGCACCCCTTTTCACACTGTGTCTTGAACGATCCGTTTTAGTTACAGAGTGAGACATCTCGCCTCTGTTCCATCTCTGGTGAGAGTTGCACATGCACATTACTTAGCGGGCAGGATGTAGCCAATCAGAGGCAGAGTAGGGCCGGTCATGCTGAGCAAGGTAGTGTGATCAAAAATGAAGCTGCTACAGCAGTAGCACTTTTATGCCTGCTGACTGACTGGAGTGTATATATTTATAATTTAAACATATATTTATATAAAGCCTGTTACATAGTGACGCACATATGTTACGGAAGTACAGACTTGACTCCAAACCAGGCGTTTCAGGCAGTGCAGGAGCAGTGTTTTCTGTGGGAGAGAGTAACTCTCTTTGGTGTGGGCCTTTTCACTTTGCAGACCTTTTACATGCAAAATAATCCTACATAACACAATAAAGGAAAGGCAAAAGCCCAAAAAGCATAATATGACCTCTTTAAAGGTGCAGATAAACAAGCCATCTTCGAGGGGAGTAAGGTCCCCAGAACACTGTTTGACGATAGAAAAGTTTCTAGTGCTACTTAAAAGGGTCAAAATAGTATGAAATTGTGTTGTCCTTTGAGTACAGTTTGTTTATTCTGTCATGAAAATCAAAAAGTGAAGATTTTTAACTACTCTCAAAACTATATAGTGCACCTTTAAAGATTGAATGACAAAACGTCAGAACATGCTGTGCCATTGTAGCAGTAATAATACATCTTGAAGATCACTTTTTGTTCTCACACAAGCATCACAATTCTTCATGTCTCCTTACTGTCAAAAGTCCTAATGGTATTTTTTTTTTTTTGCCTTATAACAGCTAAAATGTCTTTTTATCTAAAGACTACGAGGAAATTGTGCTGTGAGTGATAATCAGCTACATGTTAAACTAAGCTGAGAAGGTGTGCTCTGTGCTAACACTTCACCGCACACAGTTTGATCACAGTATGATCCGCACCAAGTTTAGCATACACTGTGGGAGTGATAATAATGATCCATGTTTTGCTTACAATACAGTATGTTGAGTAATAACAACACTTAAACAAAATACCAAACAGATTATGGTACAAATCAAAGTACAAAAGACAAAATCCTTCATCTCAAGTTCACATTTCTCACCAACAGTTAAGTAAGAATGTTTGTTCAGTTCTGTGTTTACAGTGTGAAACTTAGTCTACTTATAAGGGCACTTGAACACTGTGTACTTGTGAGGACATTGCACTAACTGCCTTTCTTTCTCTGGAGGCTTAACCTCTACATACTTGACCCCGAGCCTGACCTTAAACTTAATCTCGTAATAATCCAAACCTAAACCCTAACTTAAGTCTGAACCCTAAAATAAAACTTAACTGGATTTTTGTCCCCAGACGTGATAGTGTGAACTGATTTTTGGCCTTGCAAAGTGGTGAATACACACACACAGACACATGTTCCTGTCATTCAAACAATGCCTCCCTGTGTGTCTGAACTCTATAGCATATCTACAGATGAAGGCGGGACACGACACAATGCCCTCACCCCCATTTCTGTCCTGTCCTCACCTCTCTGCTGCTTTTATTTGGGAGTGTGAAGGAGAGGATTAGCAGTGGCTGTTGGAGGGAAGGAGGGGTGCAGGGACAGCAGGGTGGGAGGGTTGCATTGTGGAATTAAAGGTGTGTATTTGTTGCTGTCCACTGCATGGCAGAGACATAAAATGGACACCTCTGTGTTGTCTTGCCCTGACGCTTCTGAATGTCGCAGTTCAACCTCTCTCTGTCTCTCCACACACACAAACACACACACACACACACACACACACACACACACACACACACACACACACGTATGTTCAGTTCCGCTCTATTTTCCATCTCCTCCATGAGGGTTAATCTGTGGATGTGTTCCAGTGCCCTCCTTCTCTCTTTCTCTGTCTCCTCTCCCCCCTCCTCCTCCTCCTTTTCTTTCCCCTCTCATCCCTCCATCCCCTGGGTCTGTACACGGCCTGTTTCTCTGCATCCCAACATGGGGTTGGGGGGTGGGGGGGAAGCTAAGAGGCTGCCTGGCTGCTCGGCCGGCCGGCTGGCGTGGAATTGAAAGATGTTTACTAAATAGCCCCCATGTCCCTGCGCCTGGCATTTAGTAGTCAAGACTCTGCTTGCCTGTTACAGCACAATATGAAGACGAAATGACTCATAGCTTGCTGCGGTGACGCGCCGCATGCCTCGCGCGCTCTGTCCGAGCCTCGTGTTCACAGTTTCAATGAATCGTTTCAATTAGCGCTCAATCTTGAAATATGTATTCTAACCTTTATTTATCTGGGGAAACACCGGACCATCATTTTCACTTTCTGCAACACCCTGCTTCACATTCATTGTGACAGACATTCACACTAGATGTAGTTCAAACAAAGAACAGCGCCTCGAAGTTACTGTGGGAGATTGGTGTGAGACACAAACTTAACAGGGTGACAGTGACAGTTTGTCGTTGTCTGGATTTCTGAAACAAGGAACACAAGGAATGAATGTGATATGAACCCAGAAAGTGTTGTGGTACAGATCTGGCCCACACCCGACACATTGATCCAGCAAACAAACTGAATAAACCAGAACCAGCCCAAATCTGGGCCATAGTTCATTTATATTCTGGTGGGCGGGATCTGGTTTATTTAGTTCTCTCTTGGCTGACTTGTGGCCATGGTACGGCTTGCTTGCGGCTCAGGTCTGACAAACAGGAGTGGACCGCCAAGTGCCATCATTCCAAGCAGTATGTGGGCCGGTTAAACATGTCTGGTACAATTATGCCATCTGGGAATAACTTTTTAAAGGAGCAGTTCACCCACAAATTCATCATATTCATATTCATTCATATTATCTACTCACCCCCATGCATCTTTACAAAACAAGCCTGAGATCCCAAATTGATTTGAAAAGACATTAATCACAACCATTTTTAAGCCGAACCCTTAACCTCAGCTATTTAGCTCAAAGTGTTTGCATGAACGCCGTCTGAGGTGGGTTCATAAGCTTGTACTCTCACAAAGGTGTAAATAACATGCTGGAGCTTGGCTTTCCAGAGACTTGGATTATGCCGGACAGGCTGCATGGAGCCATTTTATATATTTGCTCAGTATTTTTCTGTAGTCCCAGTCTACTTCAATTATTAAGAAGAACACTGTGACACTGTTTTGCTGTGAAGCCCAAGACTTGTGGACTGCAAAACTTCACCCAACTTTCCATCTGCACGGAGGTGAGTATAATGACTGAATTTTCATTTTTGGGTGAACTGATCCTTTAACATTTTTAATGTTTGCAGAGGAGGTACTCATTCATGCACCTTGGCCAGCTCAAAAGCTCTCTCTCTCCCACACACACACACACACACACACGCACACACACACGCACGCAAACACAAGGCAGGCCATCTTCCTGGCTGTGAGAGGGACAAACCAGGCTCGTCATAAATCAAGATGATAAATCCTGATCATAAGTCAGTCAGGCTGGTGTCAGAGCCAGCAGTCGGAGACATGCCCTCAGACGACAGGGACACCGGTGACACCCATCACCTTCACATGTCACCCAGCTGAGACACATGACACACACATACACACACAGGCCTCTCTGTCCGCTACCACTTGCTCTCCCGTCCTTCAAACATCCCGCCAAGGACATGAACCCAAAAAAACACACACACACACACACACACACACACAGGTACACACTCCACACACTCCTCTCGAGATAGAGCTATCTGTTACCCGACCAGCACTCGACAGGAAAAAGATGGCTGCATTCACTCTTTTTCATGAGAAATTTCAACGCTGAGTGAAACAGGAGCGGCCTCAGCTATTAGCCTGAGCCGACCCTCATTAACGAATCCGCATTGATTCCTCCCAACGAGCTGTTTACCTAATTAAAACCTGGAACCTCACATCAGTTTGCCTAAATAAATATGTCTATTAAAATATGACTTCACCGTGCACAGACAGAGGCAACGTGCGGCTCATTTCTCAGTGCTGTGCTGCCAGGCTTTGTGGGAGACACGGAGTTAAATCACACTCGGAGAGGCGAGTGTTTGACAGACCTGGTCCTTGTGCCGCTTGTCACGCACATTTGATATTTTGATAGCTTCCCGTCTCTTCCCATTAGCCCCTGGGGTCCTGAAACCATTTTAGATGTTTATCGGCAAAGCGCTGGGGGTTAATTTCGTGTCTCGTCAGGAGCGCCGGCACAGAACGGTATCGCGCTGTCACCCATCGCGGCCAATCGCCGCAATCGGGCCGGCTTATCAGGGAGAGTTGTGTTACACTGACTGACACATGACAATGACCCTGGTGACTCTCTGAGGGCTGATAGCATCTGGGTTTTCTTTTTCGCTACCTCTCCTTACTCTCCCGCTCTTTCCCTCCCCCGCCGTCCCCCCCCCCCCCCCTCACATCTTTCAGTCTGACTGCAGGCAATGGAGAAATTGGGACTTTGTCTCTGGGGAAGTGCAAAGAGTAGGAGAGAGAGTGTATGGTGTCTTTGTAGGAGTGAATTACTCACACACATGCACAGATAACACACACAAAGCAAAACCCCTACAAGCCCAATGCATGCTCACACACACACACATACAGAAGCTTTGACTGAGTGTGTGTATGTGTGTGTGTGTGTGTGTGTGTGATAATATGCATGCCTATCTCTGGCCATCCAGTTTTATCAGCGACAAAAAGGTATTGGTTTCACTGTTTGGTGTGGAACAGCATGGAGCCACGGGGCATGCCTGCTCAATAATCTGCTAACACACTGAAAAAAAAAAAAAATGCACACACACACATGCACAAACACACACACACAGGTTCATAAATGAAAACCAATATGCATGAGCATGCTGAACACACGCAGGTGGCACATGCAAAGGTGTACACGCACACACACAAGGTGATCCTGGCTGTCCATCAACACTCTCCCCGTCATTTCCATTCTCCCCTGTCCTCCCCGAGACATGGGCCAGTTCTTTTTTCCTCCCCTCTGCTTTAATCCCCTATTTGCTTTCAGCTGCCGCTGCTGAGGTTGTGTTTATCTTCTCTCATACACACACATAGTGTAGCTCAAATTAGCCCGCATTTCTGTGATTGATTTCATTTGCAACACATCACAAATAAAATGAGTAAAGTATGTGTCACACTTTAACACAAATATCGCATGAGGGCATTGATTTTGAGATATTTTTATGACAACCATAGAGAAATGAGACCACGGTGGCTTCACCAGGCCTCTGTGCCGCATTCACTGCTCCGTGACACAAAACGAGAAGAGGGCGCTGATCTTTCAAAACCCAACGAGACAAAAGAGAGACAAGAGTTTGGACAATTTTGCTTCTGTTATGCTGCTAATTGTCAAGATCAGTGGATTCCTGACCTGGGAGCCCCCCGGTGGGTCGTCGGATAAGATGATTTAAGGGATAAGAAAATGATTAAAGACGGAAAAGTTTTATGGGCTTTTCCGTCTCTTTGATAACTATTGCTTGTTTCTTGTGAAACACTGGATCATTTCAAGCCATCAGAGCCCCTAACATCATTCAGATAAAGGAATCTTAAAAAGGAGAAATCACTTTTTGTTTAAAGGGGCCACTATGCTGCTCGTGGATGCAGATCACATTCAACACGACCGCGGCTTCAGTCGGAGCAAATTCAGTCTTGTTTTTGTCATTGTGTGACAGTGGAGGCAAGTTTTTAAATTGTTTTACGATTACATTTCCTGATTTGGTATCTTTTGGTATCATTATACTGGATTCAGCAGCTATTAAAGGGGCACTATGTAGTTTTTTTTAGAAGAAATTCAATCTCAGAATTTGAATAACAAGCTAGAGAGGCGGCAGGGTCCGCCACATATAAACAAAGTAAAACAGTATGAAATAGTGTTGTCCTTTAAGGTCAGTTTGTTTATTCAGTTCATTCAGTCATGAAAACAAAGAGAGTTTGTTTATTTAGTTTGTTTAGGCATAAAAAAAAACATCAATGAAGATCTTTCTCTTCTAATTACAATGTCTTCCCCAAAACAACATAGTGCTCCTTTAATTAGTTCTCCAACCATGTTCATACAAATTTATAACCTGTGTTTTGGTGTCGCAAATAGACATTCCTTTATTTCAGGGGTTCCCAATACAAACTGATTTTGGTCTAAATTACAGTCTCCTTTGTTTGTACTACTCACAACAACACACCACAGGCAACTGGCCAATGACATATTATCGCTGGATTGATTGAAATTAAACTAATTCGTCCAAATCATACACTCAGTCCTGTCATTCTTCTCTTGGACAGCAGTGATACTGAATTTGCTACTCACAGTCAATAGATGATACATTTGTGGATATTTAGACGAGTGAAGACAGCAAAAGGCAAATGCGTGCGCGTGTGCGCGAGTGTTTGTGTGTGTGTAATTCTTTGGGCGCCAGCCATGTCAATCAGCCCCCTGCAGCGCAACTGCCCTTCACACTTCTGTTTATCTGCTGCTGCTGAGGACTGGGAAGACTGATAAGAGTACATCACTCTCTGTCTCCCTCTCCCTCTCTCTCCCTCCTGTCTCTCTGTCTGTCTCTCTCACACACGCACACATTACACACAAACACCCACAGATTGTTAGCTGTCCCTTTCAGCAGTCTCCATCATCAGCGAGGTTCATCGTGGCTCGGTGTCAGTACAATCGTAAACAGCATCGTATTGTTTGAAGCCAGACCTTTTCTTTGTTGCTGTTCACCAAAGGATGTTCACAGTCTATGTGTATCCTACAAAATCAGATGTTTAATAGGTGTACATTGAGGATGTATTTCTTTCCAGTACTCGTGTTTATTCCTCAGATGTGAAAAATGATCACAATGATGTATGTAATGGTCAAGGAGAGGCTCTTGGTTGTCAGCCTGCTTATTCTGTCTCCATGTGCGTGTTGAGCTGTTTCAGATTGTGCCCTATATTATAATCAAGGATCAGAATCCATTTTCCCTATCAAAGCGCTTGCCGCCGGCAATGTTGATTAGCACAAACCCTCAAAATGTTTTTTTTTCCTCCGTTTTTTTCCCCACCGCCACCTGAAATGTTCTCTTTTCATGTCTGACGGCCGGCGATTGCAAGGCTCCACATTTCCCCGGAGACTGGCCATTGTTACCATGGTCGCTTGACAATATTGGCGGCCATTGTGCCACCCATGTACACCTGTCACTCAAGGATGAAGAGGCCACTCTGAGCACACAGACACACTCTATTGGGGTGAACATGAGTGTATGGATTTGCTGAGTGTTGAGGGAGTTCATGCGTGTTTATTGAGTGGGTTGAGTTTGCACGCCTCTGTGTGTGTGTGTGTGTGTGTGTGTGTGTGTAAATGTGTGCGTGCGACTGTGTGTGTGCGCCTGGCTGTGTGCATGTTCGGGCGCGCGCTCTTGTCTGTGTGTGTCCTCACTCAGTCAGCCAGCTGAGTCTGCAGTCAGTTTACATTTGACTGCAGGGCAAAAGCTCGAGCAAGAAATGAATTCTGACTCACCGAGCGCCTCACATAAATTCCTTTTCTCATATTCCGACACAAAAGACAACATATCTGCATTGCATTAGCCCTGGGACTCCTTTCTCATTCTGATGATGATTTAGGGATGTTGAGATCTCCCTATGAACATCAGAGCCGAGCCAAAGAGAAACAGTGAGACAGAGATAAAGAGGAAAGGCTCACTGAGACATGGTTTTGGGTTTGGGGTGAAGGGCTGGGAGGGGGTGCAAAGAAAGGATAAAAACTATATTTAGGTTTCATGCACAGCCAGAAATGATATTTGTTTGACAACATTTGAATTTGTATGTTGTTAATTGTAATGAGCAAAAATACATAGGGAAGTGACTATGTTTCTGAGCGGCTGTAAAGTTATGGACTAATAACGAAATTATCTTATTTGATGATTAAACTGTAAGAAATGTGTGTTTCTAATGGACTCAAAATCTCGCTGCAATAAACATTATGTCAGTGGAGTTTCTCAGTGTAATATATTTTAATTTACTATCCAGTTGCTGCACTAACAATCTTCAAGTTTTTTGTTTCATAATAGCAAAATATATTACATTCTTTACAATTTTACATATAGCTCATTTAAAGTATTCAAAAATTAACATATCAGTCATATATTATCAACAAAATGTGAAGAAGAAAAAGATTGCAGAGACACCTACTTAAGTTAGCATGCTAACGAGCTACCCTCTGCCTTTCCTTTATACCATTTTGTACCCCCACAGTTGACATGAGTCGCTGTATACACTGTAAAAATATATACATATATATTTTTTGTAAATAAATACAGATTTTTCTGTCTGTTTCTAAATACGAGAATACACCTGTAAAATACAGGAAAATCTCTTCACACCTTTTCTTTATATATCTGCTGTAAAAGTAAATTTCAATTATAAGTGTATTTCTTTATATACGTATATTGTCGTATTAAGTGTAAAAACACAGACCAACAAAGTTATTTTACATTTTTCTGGTGGAGAACTCTGAACATAACAGTTTGTTCTAATGTTATGTTATGTTATACTCCAATTATTAGCTTTCATTCAACTGACAAGGCATTGCATGAAAGTAGCTACGTGGCTAGCTAGCTAATGTAGCATGTGAGTATGATAAGCTTATTGGCAAGTAAAATAAGGGGACATCGTCTCCTTATCTTACCTTACTTAGTTATTTGCTTTCCGGCATTGTGTGAAGTCATCACTCAACACTCAACCACTGCACCATCGTCTGCTGAAATACAGAATGAATGTTAAAATACGCTCTGATGCTTGCCTTTAAAATTGCTACATTGCGACGGCTAGCTAGCTACCTTGCTAACGTAGCAAAAGGAGGTGATAAGCATGAGAAGCGTAATGGTTGTCAAGGACAGGGTTATATTAGATTTATATCAAAAAAAGACAATTATTGGTTTATTTGTTAATTAACTTTCCAGCAATATATCTCACAAACTAGTTAGCAGCTAGTTAGAACAGTTTGTTTTCACTTTGCTTTAGTGTCGAGGCTGCCCTGGAGACAACTCTTTGAGGCTAAACTTACATATTACATCCTTTTAACACCTTTATGATGTACTTATATGTGTGTAAAACATTATGTTTACCTCTCATCTGATTATATTATTCAAGTTCACCTATGCCTTTGCTGAGCAGCTTTGTGTTGATTGCTTTAATTGACACATAGTTAGCACATTTTCATGCAAATTCAGCCTCCTGAACTGAGTTGAATTCCACTGAGAGACATGCACAGTCCTTTTTTCTCTCCCTCACACACTTCTTCTCTCTTGTCCTTGAGGTGTACAGAGTGACTCGCTGGATAATGTTTTCCTTTGACTTGAGGTGACAGCCCTCGATTACCATTCGGTCCCTGCGATGCCACTGTCTCAGAGACGGAGAGGAGAGGTTGCCGTGATAGAAAAAGAGAGGGTAGAGGATGTGAAAACAGACATGATCGATTTTAGTTTTTACAGCTGTTTTTTATTTGAGGACCTGTTGTTTGTAAAGGTCGTTTGTGTGGCAGGAAGATATTTCAAAGAAGGGAAAATACAGTATTCAGTGCTCAGCTTGACACGTTCATAGAGGAAATACTGCCTGGTCTTGAGAAGGGCCGTTTCTATTTGTGTATGTTTTATTGTGAAATGTTGGTTAGAGTCACTGGAAATCATCTGATGAGGTGAAGAACAACTTTATTTTGCTGCATCTGTGGGGATGGTTAAGAGGTCAGATTGTGCTGTTAAATGACATCAAGTGCATTACTCATACATTACTTTTTGAAAAGGTGCTCTGGGGCTTCACCTTACCAGTGTCTCATCTAACTACGCTACAGCGATGTCTTTGCGAAGAGAGGTTGCCATCTATTCAGAGCGGGTGATGGAAGGAATGTCGTGTGTTTGTTCCTGTACAGACGGCACTGCATGTTCATTGGAAATCAATTAAAATACTGATCACAAATTTAAACACTACAAGGTTGACTGGCCCATCAGTTGCACCTGTGCTGTGACTGGCTAGTACTCCTTTAATGAAAATAATAAGTCACAGTACTCAAACCCTGCTCTCCAAAAGGCTTTCTGTCAGATAACTATTACTGTAAACTAATTCTTACCAGTTGTAAGTGGCTCCAGACACGCACTAGGGACTTTGGCTTTACGACTAATTGAGCATGAGCTAATTAGCTAACAGTAGCTAGCCACAGCCAAGGATAACTAACAAAAAGTAGGAGTTGTCCATCACTCTCTCTTATGTTATAGGAGCTACCTTTGATTTCTGACCATATTCTACAAATTATAGACATCCTGGCAGAACAACAGGTTCAAGCCAGCCACAGCACTGTTGAGCAGGACTTGGCAAAACTTGGGAAATAAAAGTATAGTGTGTTGCTTACATCCTTAGCCTCACAACTGTTTGTTTTGTTTGGCTGTAACAGTCCACTCATTTAGAACATGATCTATATTTAAAATCTTGTATATCCACACTTGAAACTTTGACCTTTTCACATTTGTATAAGAAGTTACTGATTGGCCCGCAGGGTGACTGCATCATTGGTGCTTGACTACATGTTTACTGCTGCCTTGTTATTACTGCCATGTCCCGGCACAGTGGAGGAGTTGTCATTGAGGGAGGTTTTAACCTTCACTGGGCGCTCCGGGGTGGAAGCGGTGGTAGGTCGGAGGATAGGGGGCTCCACGTGTGTGTGTTTGTGTTTGTGTGTGTGTGTGTGTGTGTGTCTGTTTGTGAGGGGTCCCTTGGTATCAGAAAGAAAGAGGTAACATGCAGCCTCTCATTACCCAGTGGCATGTGTCCTGTCACTCATTCATTGTTACCGGCCACGTTTCCATCTGAGCTCTTTCACATTACTCATCCTCTGTTTGCCCCACCTGACCTCTCTCTGTCTCTGACACACACACACACACACACACACACGCACACACACACAGAGTCATAGAAAACGCTGAGTATTCAGGCAGACAAAGCCTCTGCGTACTACAATATTTATACATCTCACTTGTTCTTGTGTGCTTAACTTAGAATGGGGGAAATTGTTTTACAAAATACTGCTTATACATTATTTACCTTTCTTTCCCTTTGTTTGCTCTACTCACCATTCCTTTGTACTGCCACTTTTTGAACACGGAGAGATCTTCTTACAGGATCTGTCGTGGAACGCTACAAATAGTTTTAATCACTTACTGTATTGCATCAGAGAGACATTTTGTTTGTATAGAATTTCAAAAGGTTTCTGGGTAAAGTTCTCTGTCAAGGTCCATGTCATCCTGCCAAGTTATCTCAAGGTATGCTAGAGATCACTCTTACATCTGGTCATACATTAAAGTGACATTTAAGTGTAATAGATAAGCATAAGATTAAGCTGACTCACTGGATGTACAGTAGACTTTAAGCCTGCCATTGGGCGCCTTTTTCAGGCATCATTTTCTCTTTTCTGCTCTCTGCGTGGTGTTGTTTTCAAAATCCATGTTGCTATGGGAAATAAAGGCAAGGAATGTCCAAGCAACCTACATGCTAAAAATGGCAGGTTACCCTAACATTGATATGGCCAGAATTTTAGTTTAAAACATTTAAAAGTATGATCATTATGAACAGTGTGTGTTGACGTTATGTCAAAGACGTCTATGTACTGTGTTGCAGATATGTCTACTGAAGTTAGCATGCTAACCAGCTAGCCCCGGCCCACACTGTCTCATGATACCCCTTTGTATCAGCGAGAGGTCCGGTGTCCTCTGTGGTTTCAGCCGGCAGATACTGTATATGACAGCTGTTACAGTAACAAACTCACAAAATAAACTCCTGAAATACTCTTATTTCTATTGTCCTAACTAAACAGAAAAATACAACCTGTACACCTTCTGAATTTAAGTTTCTGTCTTTTACCAAACTAATATGCGCTTAATTGGCTTGTTAACGTATCGTAAAACATTTCATTCAAATTCAACATGAACAAAATAACATTAAACTCCGGCTCCAAGGCTAACTGAGCCATGAGCTAATTAGCGACAGCCAAGGATAGCAAGCAAAGAGCAGCAAGTGTCAGTTACACTGGCGACATGCTGCCCCCTATGTGTTTGGAGCTACCTTCATATTCTACAGATTATACCTTTAATAATCGCCTCCTCATGTGCAACACATGTTCCGCCCGACATTCCTCAGCAGGAGGATCCTAACTGCATCATGAGTTTACTACTGCCCAAGATGGCTGGGATTGGTTTAAATAATTACAAACAAGTGTTTCAACCTATCCCAGCATGAGAATCGATGCTGCCAGACGCTCTCCAGCACTGTCACAGCACACAAGACTCCATTGAAGAAAAGCAACAGTATGAAATTTAAACCATTCATGTTTGGACAGCATTCAGAACCAATCTTCCAACCGTGTGTTTGCCGAAAAAATATATTAAAAACTTTTGGTTTGTCTTCCCTCATGAACTGACACTCCTGGAAGCTCCTCTGTGCTCCAGTCCACACCACTGAATACTAGATAGGGGAGGTATATATGTACAGCATGTGTGTTTTAGGGTGGGGAGGGGAATAGTCGACTCTATATGCTAGAGCTGTGGATTAAGGGGAAAGGGAAGGGGGTGGAGGCGGCGGGGTAGTGGCTGTGTTGTACGCATCATTTCATGGGTGACAGAAAATGGAGAGGCCCCAGTGGGTGCCTCCTTCTGCTCAGAGAAGCCAGGGGAGAGAGACTTTAGGGACTGGGAGAGTTAAAAAAAGGAGAGAGGGATAGTTAGAGAGTCAGAGTGAGAGAGGGGGGGTCCTGCCATCACATGGGACGGATCAAACCACAGCTGGCTGATTTCATTCGTCCCCCGCCTCCCACTCTTCCCATCCAGCCCTCTGTCCCCTTGAACCTCCTCCCTCCATTTCTATGTCCACTCTCACAGAGGAGATCATTATGTTTTTAGTGCTAGCCTGTTTATCGTTTGCTGTTTGTCCAATGAAAACCTGTATTTATTTGACTTTTGTTTCCACAAATTGTTGCACAAATGGCATTAACAAACCATCTTTTATCAAGTTTTCTACCATCATGATAACTGAAGAGTGAAGTGTCTCTGTGTCTTAGCTTTCCTCTTCCACTATTTAGGAACATCTGCTTCAAAACAGATCTACAACCATGCTAGCCGGTCTGAAGCTGTACTAAGGTACAGCTAGTGTTAGCATGCATATAATGTTCACCATGCTAATGCTAATATTCTGTACTTATTACAGCTGAGGCTGATGGGAATGCCATTAATTTGGCAGGTATCTGGTTATAAACCAAGCTGCTGGACGAACTGAGATTTTGACCTAATGATGGCGTTAGTGTATGCTTAATGAGTCCTCAATTGTTTAGAGATTTAACTGAAAATCACAGATGTGGAGATATTTCTACACCTAGCTCATTTGTACCAGTTGTTTCCAAACCTGTAGTGTATCACCCCCAGGTTTGGTTCATTTGTGCAAATGTTAAAGCAATCCCACGTGGATGTGAGGCCTAGATCGGCTAAAGATGTTGGTCTCTGCCAGAATAAATGTTGGCAATGTAATTTTCTGCATACTAAAGATATGTTAAAACTTTGCATTTCTTTATGCTGCAACTTCACAATGTGCTGTGCTTATGCTCTGGTTAGATATAGGCACAACAAGCAGTTGGTTAGGGTAAGGAAAATATTGTGTTTTGGCTTCATTTACCTGTTTTGGTCAACACAAACACGGCTGGAGGTTTCCCGATGTCCTGTTAAAAACACCCAGCTTTGCTCCCATAAACACAGAACATGAACACAATTGTCCCATGGTGTCACACTTACAAATGTTGAAACACAGTCTCGAACTGTGGTCATTGGCTTGGCAGCCCTCTCACCAGTAACTCCAAATGAGAGAACGGCATTTGTTTACAACTTTTGGACAGCTCTTCAATGTTGCCGTGTCAACACAACTGAACCAAGGGGCAAATGAAGGATTAAATCAAATTCTTAAACTCGAACAAAACAGGCGAACTCCAGGTCTGAAAACACCCTAAAAGTTTGACCAGTTGTCAAAGAAATGAAAAGTCAGATGGATTCATCAAGTGGGGATCATGACTGTCTGGACAAAAATTGCATAGTAATCCATCCAATTGTTCTCGAGGTCTTTCAGTCTGGACTAAAGTGGTGCACTGATGGACTGACATCGCCATCCCTAGAGCCATGCCACTAGTGATGGCTAAAAATATGATTTTTGGTTCTGCCCATCATAGCTTTTCTAATTTAATGACATATGCCTGTACTCAGAGGTCTATCTCTGAAAGAAAATTGAACTGAGACTGCAGTCTGCTGCAACAAAGTGGTATAATGTAAGGCCAATAATCCACTAAAGGCTACTAAGAGAAAAAAAAAAAATAGAATAGTGGTGTATCGGAGTGTTTCTTTCTTTTTGTCAGTGAAACTTCTTCCTGAACATACGAGGTTTACATCTGACTTCTTCCAAACTATAAGGTAAACTCAGGCCTCAAAACAAGGGAGGCACAAAGTCCACATGACCACCAGCCCATGGCTATATTTCAATCAGCGCTGTTACTCCCACCTCCTACGCTTCCTGCTCCGTGCTCTCCTTTTTTTTTTTTTTTTTCCATGCAGAGGAGGCGGAGGAAGGAGCGAGATCAGACCACACATACAGATCCAGGCCTCCACCCTCCACCCCCAGCCTCCAGTTCCCCCGCCATCTGTGCACGTCCCTCCGCCTGCAACTCCACAACAACAAGGCCCTGAACCTCCGCCGAGAAGTCAATCCATCACTGCGGAAAGAGAGAGAGAGACGGAGAGAAAGGAAGTAAAGGGAGAAGGAGAGAAAAGAGGGGGCGAAGGGGGGAGGAGGGGGTGCAAGAAGAAGGAGAGGTGAGGAAAAGCGAAAGTGAGATGCCATGAAACTTAATCACAGAAAGGGTCGTGTCGGGCAGAGGAGGGGAACAGATTAAATTAGCATAGCATTAGATATGGAAAATGATCTCTGTCAAAATCATCCGCTGCACAATTATAATATGTTAATTACTTATTTCATTAAGGAAGTTTATTATGGCCTCGCAGATGAAATCATGCAGGCCAAAGACACCTGGAGGAAAAGCAGTGATGCCTGAATATCTCTCTCTCTCCCTCTCTGCCGTCACTCTGCGGTCCCGTCTGCCTCCCCTCCCTCCACCCTCCCATCCTCATTCCTTCACTCTCCTCTCTTTGTTCCTCCCTACATCACTCACTGTGTCACACTTTAAAACACCATGTTTAATAATGTCTACAATCGCTGTAGGAGCGTTGTATTGACGACCACCAGAGAAGAGGTTTGATGTTTACCCCTCTCTCTCCTGTCTCATGTGGTCCATCAGGAAAAAGTGTGCATATAAATAGTCTGGATGTGGGAGTGTGCAGCGCAAACTCACACACACACACACACACACACACACACACACACACACACACACACGGATATACTGTACAAACATCTGCACATGCAGGTTTACGTGAAGACTTTATATTTTAGTAATTCCATCCAAGAGGTTTTTTACTGTTGTTTCCTTGTTGTTTTTTCAAGTTTAAAGTATTTAAAGGTGCACTACAGGTATGTAGTTTTGGGGACGACATTTGCAGAAAAGAAAGATCTTCATTGGCTGATTTATGCATAAACAAACTAAATAACAGACTGAATACACTGAATAAACAAACTGACCTTAAAGGACAGCACAACTTCATACTGTTTTACTTTGTTTATATGTGGCGGACCCTGCCACCTTTCTAGCTTCAAACAGTGTTCTGGGGACCTTATTTTCCTCTGAGAATATTAATATTGTAAATATTAAAATTCTGAGTTTTAAATTCTTCTCCAAAACTACATAGTGCCCCTAAATACACAGAAATAGTGTTAAAATGCTTTTGTCAAATACAGGATTGCAAAGGTCTCATCGCTCAATCAAAAAGTTGCTTGTAATGGTCAAAAATGTTCAAAACTGCCTCCAACCCAGTGTGTACATCCGTATCATCGTTAGATATTAGGACATCTACAACTGCAATTTATCCGTCTTTGGATAAAAACATGAAAGGTGACAAACATTATCTGTCCCTGCAGAGCAACAGCAACTTGCCCGATACTCGTTAATTATTGAAAGGCCAGTGGTTGTGTTTTTACTCATTCATGAAGCCAGTTTATTCACTCCCAACTCAAGTGATGAAAAACACCCCTAATTCACATTCTATTTCTTGGTGACATTTCAAAAGTTTGCATAAAATTTGCTCGACAGTTGGATGCAAACAGGGGGTGCACGGGGCAGTTTGCATTTGTTTCCACAGCCCTGCTGTCTGGCTCGCTGGCTCGCTGCCTTTCTGGCTCGTCAACGCCGGTCGGACAGACAGACGATGATGATGACAGTCATCAGGGATGTAGCAGCCTTCCGCCAGTCCATCCAACAGTAGGAGCGAGAGGAGCAGGTGCACAAAATGGAGAACAAAGAGAAAGGAGTGAGAGGAGAGGAGGGACTGATAGAGCGAGTGAGAGGTTAGTGGAAACAAACTCTTCTTTATACCGGATATCAAGGTTGACTCAGGTTATGTTGGGTAAATATCGAGGTCAGGAAGACACAGCAAATCCAGGTGTGAATGTGCTCAGTGAAGAAAACAAATGTCCAACTCCAAAGAGATAGTAACACTTAACTTAAACCACTTTCCATTTTTGAGAATGCCTCAATATACAGTATCTAGAGCACTGTTGTGATATAAGAATCCACAGCCATCGTAGAAGCTTTATGATGGCTACCATGCTGATGGTATGAAGGTTCAAAGTTAACCATTCACCAGTTTAGCATGTTAGCATGCTAACATTTGCTAATTCACACTAAACACAAAGTATGGCTGCTGCTGATAGGAATGTCATTCCTTTGGCAGGTAGTGGGTCATATACCAAAGGATTAGAAAATCAAAACTTTGACCTGTCATGGTGTTACATGGAAAGCTAAGGTTAAATTTAAGGTCCTAAGAAATGCACACAACCCATATTGAGAAACTGGCCCTTTAAACAACCCTTGAGGACTTCTTTAAGGTTGTGATGTCACAACTATACAGTCACCACCCTCAGCCATGCCCCAAGCAGCCATGCCCCAAGCATGGCTGTGGTTGCAAAAACACCAGCTGATGCAGAAACACAGTGGACAGTGCCTGCTCAGGCCTGTGAGAGCTGACCAATTAGAGGAGACCGGACATTTCAGAAGGGGGGGCTTTAAAGAGACAGGAGCTAAAACATTTTTTAACAATAAAACATAAAGATTTTCTAGTACACCCAAAATAAAAGTGCAAACCTGAAAATGAGCATAATATAGGACCTATAATTTGAATATTTGTGCCAAATTTCATGGCAATCCATCCCATACAAGACAACCTCACGTCAACCTCATGGTATCACTAGAGAAAAAGTCAATAGATCACAAATGTCATGTAGAAATAATCCTCTGGGGACAATTAATGGTGGACCAGCTAACTGACCAGCAGACAGACAATATCATCCATTTAACCACGCTGCTAGCATGGCTAAAACACACACAGCAAATGTGCATGTACATCCTGGTCCGTCTGTGTGCAATGGTTTTATCCGTGTATGAGTGTGGCACTTTGAGACAAAACCTTGACAATTACCACTATCCAGAGAATTATTTACAAAAAAGTATGTATTGATCTAATAAACTGCATCAAACTGATGTGAGATTAGATTTGTGGGTAGGTCTATAAGGAAAAAACAATGTATTTTTGAAAATAATTATGGTGTTTGCTGTATAATGTTATTGATTTTGAATTATTATACTGTATTAAGCCTCCCTAAGAGGGAAAATCACCTTTCAAGGATTGAATATATTGCTATTGCTCAAGATACACAAAGAGATATGCAGGAATTGAACATGCCACACCTTAAGGATGGTAACTTGATACAATTAAAGCACTATTTAGTCAAACTATGAACTGAACTTTTTCTTTTCAACATTTTAATGATGCAGGACTCATGCAAACGCTCAAATACAGCAGTAAAGACGTGGCGATGCAGTGTTGGTTTCAAATGAAGCAAACTGATTTTCAAAGTAGATTTATGAATACATAAATATGCATATCACATGTTCATTTTGTAACGATAACTGCTACATCCCTGATTTAGTGATTCGCTAATAGATTCAAATGCAAGAATCAGAAATATTATATAAAACGCTACAGCGAGATCAAAGATAGCTGATAAAAAGCTATAACGTCTGATGCACGTACAGTATGCAGCTGGGAACTGGGAAAAACAAATTCAGACGTTTAACATCTCTCCGATGATCCCAAATTTTCAAAACATCTTCGCTGTTTAACATGTTTAGCATCCCAACTTCAAAAAATCCCGTAGCTCCTCTCAGATTGGCCGCGAGGCTTCAAGCGGAAAAGCGTATTGATCGCAAAGTGAGAGGACTTGCAGAAAGATAAATAAAAGGGAAAAAGAAAGGAGATGAGAGACGAGAATCGGGAGATATATATGGCAAGAGAAAGAGAGAAAAAGAGAGACAGAGACAGGCCAAATAAACCAGGGGCAATATCTTCAGTATCTGGGGCTCTGTTCTGCAAGGAACACAGGGAGGAGGGGAGGGAGGGGGGAGGGAATAAAAAGAGGAGAAAAGAGGAGGAGAGCGAGAACATCTTAGAGAGTGTGTACAAAGAGAAAGAAAACACACACACACCCGAAGGCTGGGGTCACAGTCAGAATGCTAGAGAGGTGCAGCGGAGCCGGCGGCTACGCAGGAACACCTCGCTCTGCCTTTAATATACCCTGCCCACCGCGCAGATTTCAAAACAGATAGTCCAAAACAAAAATCAACGCCCCCAAACGCACATACACACCCGCCTCGCACAAACACACACCCTCTGCTACCATGTACATAAACTCTGCAGCCCCCATGCAGATGTTGTGTAGTCTTGTTAGGTCGAGCTCAGAGGGTGGGAATGGGTAAATTCGACAATGGCAGCCTCTGGGGAATTGCAGAGTAGTCTCACACATACACCGAACACACTGTCTCTCTCTCTCTCTCTCTCCACATTGCACTCTCCCTATCTCGATCTCTCTCACACACACAGGGGGAGAGGGAGAAGTGAAAGGTAAGCTTTTCTTATGGTTTCATGCATAATTCTGCCTCACAGCGCCAAACATTGTGATGAATTTTCACAGGGGATTTTTTCTTTTTTTTCTCTCCCTCTTCTTCTTCTTCTTCTTTTTTGTTTTTGCGGTTGTGTATTTTAAGGCCACGAGGTGCCGCGATGACAAGATAGTTAAGTTGGTTTGGGCAACAGCTTGTTTTCAATCAGGACATTTATGAGGGGTTGAATCATTTATGCGCCCGGCGTCCCGGGCGTATGACAGATCCCTTGGAAACACAAATTATCATGTTGACTTGCAACAAACACTGTGTAATTACATCATGGCCTGTCGAGAGGCATTAAGGAATCTTCTCCCTATCGCCAAAGTAATGAGACGCTAATGCAGCTACATATGACACAGTCATTGGCAGTTAAAAGATTCACCCAAATACGCTGCCACTGAATAATTATAAAATATCACAGTTTTATAGGTTATGATATTAGAGGGTCTCTAGCATGTCGGCTCAATTTCAATAAAGGCTTCAGTAATAGATTCACTATCAGGGACAACTGTCTCTGTGGCCTGCTGGTACATCTGCTGTATCCCCTGTGTATCAGACGTGCTTCTGATTTCATTTATACATTTCTATTCTTAGGTGACGAATAAAAGCTGCCCTGACTTTAAGTCCCATTTGAAATCCAGCAGCTCCTGCCATGTAAAAGAGCCAGAAATGGGACAGTCTTCCTGCATGTGTTAGCACTCCACTTGATCCATCAGGCATCTATCTATTCACAGAGGTCTCTTTAGGAGCAGACCGCTCAGGGCTGTTTGCCTTCCCAATGTAAGTGTGAGAGAAATTGGGAGGGCCGTAGCCCTTAATGGTGTTGCCCCCCTTCCTTCCCCTCCCAACCCAGCCCCTCCACCCAGCCCCGGCCTCCTATCCTTAAATCTGCAGGGAATAAAGAGTGCTGTTAAACCAAACTGGAAGAGAAATGGTTTTGTTCAATGGGAAGCCGCCTCCATAAATCCCCACTTAATGCGGCGGAGGAAGGCTGAAGCAGAAACAGGTGAATTCGCCGCAGTGAGGGAAGCCATTCATTACCTCTGAGGAGAGGAGGGAGAGCAGGGGAGGGAAAGGGCAGGTAGACGGACAGATGGACGGACGAGAGGATGGATAGATGAAGAGAGAAAATGTTGTTTTGGTACGTTATCAAAAATCAGATAATGGCCAGTCAGTGTCCTGCATCTCTGCATTGATGGACATGATACTGTTTATACTGGTGTTGGATTGTGATAAATTGATTCACTATATACGAGTAATACAATTTTGGATGTGTGAGAAAAGTGTTTTGAAACATTTAGAGGGGCACTATGTAGTTTTGGAGAAGAAATTCAAACTCAGAATTGAGGTGATAATACAAACTCAGAAAAATTCATTTTTTCCAAAAATGAATAAACAAACTGTTCTCAGAGGAAAATAAGCTAGAAAGGTGTCAGGGTCCACCAAATATGAAAAACTAAAACAGTATAAATTGTGTAGTCCTTTTAGGTCAGTTTGTTTATTCAGTTTATTCAGTCATGAAAACGAAGAGAGTTTGTTTATTTAGTTTGTTCAGGCATAAAACATCAGCCAATGAGGATCTTTCTCTTCTAATTAAAATGTCTTCCTCAAAACTACATAGTGCACCTTTAATCAGGTTCCACTCATGTGATAACAATGATTTTTTTAAAGAATTCATTATACAACTTATTGGTAAAACTATCCGGCAAATCATCAGTTACAATCCGACAGCACTGGTACTGGTTTCAGCATTCAGAGATGTAAATAATGAGCCTTGACTGAAACACTTAGTATGTACGATAACAGTGGTCGAGTACCTATTTGGAGTCCCTGACCGTTGCCAAAGAGCTAAAAGTGATTTCTGTTCAATAATGTAATATCTGGGCACATGGCCGTGGAAAGGAGTTATTCTCTGAAGAGATGAGGCGAGGATAAGATGGGACGAGAGGCTCTGAAGGGTGAGATAAGTGAAGGGGGGAGGGAGGAAAGGTGGGACGGGGGAAGGGCGGGGGGGTGTTGGAGAAACAGTGGTACAGGGGAGAGAACTGGAGTTTGGAGTGAGCGGTAAGTGAGTTATATTTAAACCATTAGGCAGCTTATTCGCTCAGTACAAATGCAAATGAAGCAGCATTATCATCGGCGGCCTCTTCCCTGGAAATCGACTCCCTCTGTAATACCTCGGCAGAAGTGGACCGGTCGTGAACCCTCCTCCTCTGCAGTGCCAGCTAGCCCTCAAATGGCCTACATAGACAGCGAGACGCACACACACACATATGCGCGCGCACAGACTCACACACACACACACACGCAGCCAGTACCCCTCCTCTCCCAGGCACCCGCCCAAATCAGAGATCAAAGGCTGGATTTGTAAAGCTAATGGCTGCTGCGCTGCAGCCAGGGACAGGGAACGAGGGAAGAGAGAAATACAGGGAAAGAGGGCAAAACAGACAGCAACAGCGGAGGCAGAGTGACACAGACGCGCAGAGGAAGAAAATGTCTTGTATTTTTAACACGCAAAATCACCAAACACAATGCCGCGTGTGGACGGATGCTGCAAATGCCATGCTATTTAAAAAAAGAAGGCGATATAGACTTTAGTGGGAGGTATCTCCAAAACACCTAGACAAACGCCACACTGAGACGTTCACACTTTTAACTTTTACTGGGTACAGTTTTACTTTTAGGCAAAGTGATGAGAAACACATCCACAGATGGTGACGATCTCTCGCTCATCACTGTGTGGGATTGTGGGATTGATGGTGTTGAAACAGACCTTTCTCTTTGTCTCACACATGGCGCAAGTGCTGCTGCTATTCCCACAGTGCAGCGAGAGGCCATTGAGATAAATGGCATGAATACAAGAAAAGGAGCAAAAAAAAAGAAGAAGAAAGGAAAAGAGGGAAAATGTGTCTTTGCCTTGAAAAAAAACACAGAAATCTCGAGCATTCAGTCTGCCAGTTTGTATTGTCCCAACATTTATAATGCTTTAAGCTTGTCAGTAGTGCTCAGTCGCTCCCACTCATTACATTGAAATCCTCACTGTCACAAAAAAAGCAAAAGCCATTTTATCACGTGCAATGATTCGGTGATCACAGAAACATATTGAGGAGCATATTTCACAGCTAAATTTAAAACTCCGCCGCATGTATACTGAATCTCGTATATTAACAGCTCAGTTCTTGGCTTACTGTTTCCAGTTCGCTCAATTAGGAGCCATTTTGGTGGCGAGTGGCTCGCTGACAGTGATGAGAGAGGAAAAGTAGCTCTTGCATACATTAGCAGTGGAACCAGGCCAAAATGCTAGATTTCTCCTGATGACACCAACACTGTGACTTCATTATCATGACAATAAACAAGCGAAATGAGCAAAAATAAAAGTGTCAGAGCAGCAGAAACGTGCCTGTGGCTGGTTAGAGCCTCCTCTATGATGCTGATACCTTATTCAATGTGTTAATCAAGACAGCTGGTAATTCTCTATGAGACTGTTGCTTGTTTTCCTGACACAGAACTGTATTTGAAGGACCATTTCAATGCCATAAACAGCCTCGTATGATGAAGATCGCCTGCCCCCACCCTCTTCCTCCTCACCCAGTCCATCAGTCATCATGATGGGGCACTGAGGCCCCTCCATATCCCCGTGAGAGAGAGGATGAGGAAGAGGATGATGCAGAGGGATGAGGGCCAAAGCCAGAGCTCTTTGTCAGGTGACAAAAGCTTTCCAACACAACAATAGCTATCAGTCACTCCCCGAGCCTGTCGGATTATACGGATCACTATACGGCAGCGGTGGTATGTGTAGGTGTCTGTTTATGTGGTGAGGGGGGCTTTGGAGGGGGGGTGGGGGGTGGGGTATTGTAGGAGAAGGTGGACATGGGTGCAGCCTGCTCTGCTCCTCTTCATATTCAACATTCAGTCAGAGCAGCAGATCGCTATCACTCTGCTTACATAACAGACAACTCCGGAAGCAGCAGGGCAGGCATGTACTCCAGACTCAGACTAGTGCTAACATCTGGTTGTGTACAGATGTGTTCTGGGGAAGAGAAATAGCCTAAATTATTCTACCTAAGAAGAAGTATTCTATTTTTATTTAAGATTATTATATTACCCAGTATGTCATTTCTGCTTCTCAATTAAAACAAAAATTTAAAAAGGTAAGTAGTGTTGGATCATGGGAGTTGTTGTCTTTAGTGTGAAACCACCACCACTGATAGAAATGTATCTACATGACTGGCAGAGATCTTCTTGTTTGAGGTAATGTATTGAAGTTTTATTAATGTTATTTTAGTCGCGCTCTGACTTTCTTTCAGAATTTATAGGTGAGCGAATGAAACATGATGCTACCTTGAATAAAATTAGGAATTTCTCTGGGTTTGAACAATGTTGGAAACATTTGGGATAACATAAATACACAACTCGGACACAAATCCGTTGATCGTGTGTGGTGTGTAGACCTACGTCTGTGAGGAAAATACACAACATGGTGGTGGAGGAGGAGATGGGCGAGACGGGCATTGACAGTGACCTCCAGCTCCACTCTCTCTCAGGTCAAAGTTCAGGGTGAGCACGATGCTGAAGGATCCGACTACAGGGAACCTGAGAGGCGGGGGGTGCTCCCGGTAAAAAAAAAAAAATCAATGCGTGGTCGGTGGTGGGTCCCCTTCTCAATCAGCCACCATGACAGCTGCTCCAGATGGCCACTGGGTGAGTTGGCTGTCAGGCCATCAGTATCATCATTACCCATAAGGCCCGGCACGGTCAAAAGGTCAAGGGGTGGCCTCTGTAGATTTGTCAACCTGAAACACCAGGGAAGCGCCAAATATTTGTATCACTGTCAGCATGCGTGACATTTATCTATTTTATGTAAATGGCAAATCATAATGCTCGCTGAACGCAAAGCAAAACACACAAACTCCAAAGCAGTGGTGCAGAAAGAGATAATTCATCATGAGAAGTCAACACTTCACATTTCATTTCTTTGCAGAACGGTATAAATGCTGTCATGGAGACAATTGCAGCGGCGCATGGGTTTTCCTTTGTGTTTATCATATAGTTTATACCATACTTAGTTAACCTGAACTGTGGAGACTGGGCCAGGGTGGGTCCTCAGATAGCAGGACAGCCCTTCTAGGAACAATAATATGTCTGTGTGTCTTTGAATAGTAGATGACCCCTGTGAACCCTGAACTAACACTGCCCTGATGAATCTGAGGTCACGGGGTCATGGCAGGGCCGTGGGTCACAGAGAGGACTCCTGTCTGACCTCTGGCACTGTGTCTCACTGATAACCTTGCTGTGGAATGAGGATGCAGGGTGTTAATAGAAAGTAAAAGGGAAACATTAGCCTCTTTTATCTTGGGTATTTAAGTCATACTGTAGCTGCCCTGCTTTCTCTTTATTAGTCCGAGCACCTTTAGCCTGAGCTAGCTACTGGTTAACACTAGCCTTTAGCAGCGTGGTCTAGGTTCCTAACAGAAATAGTCTTATTCACTGAAGTAATAAAATCTGCCTACCAGCTAAAGCTCATTAGCTAACATGTTAATTCAATTTCTTTAATGCATACAAACACTGACATGTACACATGGTCTTATGGGGGCTTAGCTGCTTTTCCCTGGTCTAGTTTTTGTGCTAAGTTAGCTAAGCAGCTGTTACATAGCTTCATATTTACCGCACAGACTTGAGAGCGGTATCAATCTTCCTACCTCAATCTTGGCACAAAAAACAATAAGCATATTTCCTACCATGCCAAACTATTTTTCTGAGCCTTGACTTTTAGCTAGAAGACGTATGCTAGTACTGCTGGGACTCTAAATGTAACTGTTCTTTACCTGGCTGAGCAATCATGATGTACCAGCCTTTTAATTTTAGTGCAATTAACTGAGTTACCAACAAGTTTCAGCACAGTTCAAACACAAAGTCAGATGTATTTGGCTAAACTCCAAGTTTAGAAATGTAAAAGGCCTGCTCGGATCTTTATCTTGGCTGCTATGTCATCTCAAAGCACTCAATGTATCTTGTTAGAGTCTATAAACACATTCTTCTGAAGCTATAAAATTATGCTTTTAGTAATGCAAATGCAGTCAGTGGAACTACAAGTTGTAAAATTAAAAGGCACTCTAAATGAAGGTAATGTAATGCCACCTTTGACAGACAGCTATAATGATATATGTTCAGTTTCCTTTGCTGGCTTCCACTGATTAAACACAATGAGGGATCAACAGCATGTTTTTATGATTGCTGTCTGTTTACTGCCCTGCCTGGTCAAAGACTCGCAGTGTGTGCATGTAAACATTATGCGCTGTCTTTCACACACTCGCCTGTATGGGAAAACAGCAGTCATGTAGGAGGGAATGCAGTTGCAGTGTGTCTGGTGAAGCCACAGTCTGACACGACCCTCTAAACAACAGATGCAGCCTCACACACTCTGGCAAACACACACACAAGAGAAACACACACACATACCCACTCTGACTAACAGAAGCAAAAACACTCCCATACATCCACACATGCACAAAATACATGCGCTATACGCGACCTTGCCCCGACAATGGCACCCACCTACGCTGCAATCTGTGTGACAGTGGAAACAGATGAGTTGCCCATTCTTCTTGGTATTTCTTCTTGGATTTCTTCCTGGCACTGGTATTCTGATCTGTCGTTAAGTGGCTACAGAAACTGACAGAAATCTATCTTTAGTAAGCTAACAGTACAGAAGCTGAAAAGCTGATATCTGCTCAGAAGATGGTTCAGAAAGTTTTTAAAGGTTAAAATGACGTGAAAAAATAGCAAAGTACTCTACTTGACAATGTATTACAATCTACTCCATACATCATGAGCTCTGATGCAATATATAGATTACGTCCACCTTAGGATGAGTGGATAAATGTTGAAGAAGAGTCTTTTGGAAATTGATTCAGATGTTGACAGTAGCAGTGGCGGACTCAGGATGTTAGAGGGTCGGGGCGAAAGAATAAAAAAGGACACCACATGTATGCAGGGGGGCACCAGTGTGAAGAAAGTCGTGATATAGGCCCATTTATATTGAAGAGAGGGCACGTCACCACATTATGTCCATGAGAAGGGCACCCTAGATGGCATTAAGTCATGTTTTATCTACCATTGGGGCTTCCAAGAAGGCACTTTTGCAGCTTTTTTTCAAACATGGGGGCACCCTGAGTCCACCAGTGGACAGTAGCAACATGTTTTCGCAGAACTGATATCATATCAGCTGCCAGTGAGGAGCTCGTAACCAAAAAAAGGTCTGTAACATGTTTTACCATTATCTTTGAGTAGACATTTTGAATGTCAAAAGATTATCTGAATAATGTGCCAAAAAAATACGGCAACGAATACTTGTGTTAATGTGACTGATGATGACATTTGTCATCAAACAAATGTTCCAGAAAATTGGCACAAGATATCACTTTAAACATCCACGCGTGCCTGTATCTGTTTACCAAAACTCATACTGTTCACGCGCTGATCTTCTGAAACCTGCAAAATGAAAAAAAAAAAACAGGAGGAGAAAACAACAAGAAAAGCTAAAGGCTGTTGAACTACATTTGTCTCTCAGACAGCACCTACAGTCTGCTCTGCCAGCTAGGAAAACAAGGAAGGAGCAACCAGACGGAGGGGGGGCTGTTGTATTATCCTCCTCACAGGGGGGTGGGGGGGCTGCTCTGCCATGTTATTGAAATCTCCAAGTCCTGAAGCACTCTGCTGTACTTCTCATTAACCGGCGCAATGTTTGCCGGGGTGTCTCTTTCCTCTTTAATAATAAAACAACGCTCCCCTCTTTTCTGCCGACTTAAAGGATTTCCTAATTTAATCAACACGGGCAGGAACAATAACAACAAAAGCATCAACAATGGTAACATGGCCTCCAGTGTCTTGTCGTACTTTTGCAGAGCAGAGAACATGCCTGGATGTGGGAAAAGTCATGTGCGTGTGCGCTCGTGTTGCGGTTTCTGTGTGTGGATGGAGCGGGGGGGAAGAAAAAACTACAGAGGAGATGACATTTACTTCAGTCTGTATGTGCTAACGAGGTGGCTGTCAATCCCTCGTCTGCTAACCGATCAACACAAGTGAAGAGGATCCCGTGTGTGTCTTCTGTGTTTACACTAAACGACGGCACACAAACCGAAGTTCCTCAAAGTGAACCACGGTGACCATTGCTTGACCCCCGACAGCTCACCCCAGCCTCAGTGTACACAGGCAACCTGACCTGACTCTCACCCCGAATATCACTCCGGGACCCCTACACTCCCACACACACACACACACCACGGTTTATCAGGTCGACTGACCTCATGATCACCCTCTCATAGTCCAGCTGGCCTCTCTTTCACCCCCTGCCCTTCAGATCACCCCAGACAGCACCCTGAGAGGGACAGGAGGGGGTGAGGTTATAGGTGAAAGGCTACAGTCATCTTCCTCTCAGTGGGGATCAACACATCCATTTCCCCACGAAGGACAGTTTAGAAACCAGTGCATATTAGATGTAAGAAGAATGAAAAAAATAGTGACTCATATTTAGCGTCATCAATCTTTTTTGCAGGCTTGAGTTCAGACTGAAATTTCAAGTGTAAGTGATTAAAGCCTTGAAGAGCATTATGACGCACTCAAATACTCAAATAGATGCATTTCATTTCAAATACACAATATTAATCATATCCAGTTTAACTTCACATTTGCCTTCTGAAATATTCAACCCCTACACTTTACTCACACTGTATTTATTATTAATGTTTATTATTGAATTATTGTTACTTTACAATGCACCTTTTAAGTCTTATAATACAGACCGGTCCATTTCCAGGCCACTTACAAAAAGTGGTCTGGATTAGAAGTGCATGTGATGATTGTAAATGGTTTAGAGTTTTTATTGTGGGCCCACAGTGCCATGTAGTAGTTTGTACTGTCTGATTCATGAGTGTTTTCAGTCAGGAGTGTGACTTCACTGGTCCAGGTGAGATCGAGAGATGTCAGTCTGTAGTGTGACCTGATTGGTCTACCTGGGTCAACCAACCTATTTAACCTGGTGTCTCCTATTGTCTTGTAAAAGCAACCTGATAAAGGTCTTTGTACCAAAACGCTGCAACTGAGGTGGAGAGTATGAGTCTTTTGTTCTAGATTAGAAGTAAAATGCAATGAAATACTTCCCCAAATAATGTTTATAGATGAACTACACAGCATTTATAAACCATTCACAAAGTATTTTAAATATCAGTTGCTTAACAAATTGTTTGAATAGCATTTAATTGTTTGTTAATAGAATAAGAACTATTACTATTAGTTTAATTATTTATACATTTACAATTTATTAATGATGGTTATTATAAAGTGTTACCATGTGTTATAATGCGTTAGCTTATAGTGCACCTTTATATTCTTACAGTGCCCTATTAGCCCCTCTTGTAGACATGAAAATGAACTGTTCCTGACATGTTTGTGTTATTTCACTGCCCCACCACTTTACTGGTTCACACGATGCTCCTGTGGGATTTGATTAGCAGTCTTGTACCATAGATAACACCGACAAAGGGCAGAGTCTTTATGTTAAGAGAGAGAGAGAGAGTATAAACATCAACATTGTAATAGAAAAAAAAATCTAATTTTGTCTACAAGTCGTGTATAACATGTTACATACAGGAATCCAGGGAAACATTGAGGGGGAAAGGTAGAATTTTGTGCACAATATGCAATAGCTCCATCATATTTGAAATGCAAACTGGCTCCTTTGGTGAGAGACTAGTGGGAGTTGGAGGTGCACTGCAATGGCTTCTGGGAGTAGAAAACAAACAGCGCTGTCAAAACAAATGCTTTAATGCCTGCGGAGGCTGTCCTGCACTCTGCAGTTAGCAAGACTGGTCCATACCAGCCGGCTTAATGGGCTAATATGGATGAGAGAATTTTTTCCTGGTGCTTTTGTAAGCTGAACTTTACATCAAAGACCCATGATTAATTACTGATAAGGGGTTAATAAAACATTAATGCTTTTTGTAATTAACTACGACTCTGAAACACAGTACACCGCCCCCCCATTGCCACCGCCACTTCTCTCCTCACTCACCCCCAGCTATGTCTTGTCTTCATCTTTTTATGTCACATTCTGCTGCATCGTGCCATCTTGCGTTTTTTTTTTTTTTTCTCTTTTTTTCTGAGGTTGAAGTGAAATCATTAAAATAGAGTATAGGATGGGCCAGAAGGGAACAAACACAGCCCCAGATTTGTTTATCCTGCTCCAGAGGAGGATGGGGTGTCGGGTTTTTAATTAAGGGCTTTTGAATATTAATTTGGAAGGGTGATGGAGGCTCCAACAAGGTCAAGATAAAAAAACAAGAGCTTCATCACACTGACTTTTACAAGAACTGAGCCCCCAGAAAACAAAACACTCTCATTAATTGTCTCGCGCAGGCCAGTGAGAGGGTTCAGACAAAAAAGTAACGTTGCATCATCAAAATGGGGATCCTCGCTGTTTTTCCCTACCTGAGTCAAGCTCGCAAAACAAAACTTGAGAGCTGAAGTATTGTGTGTGCCCTCAGATCGTATCGTCATTATTATCTAGCTGAGTGAAAGGCATCAGGTCTGAAATACACACAGCAACATATAACAAAACAACAAAGACATATAATTGTATTATTTGGACTTGTAGGACTGCAGTACTCTACTTCAGTCTGCCTTGTTTTTACTGCTTTCACTAGTGTCAGGAACTTTTTCAATTTCAGTGACTTTGTTGATCAAACTCTTGCATGACTTTAACAAATTTTGATATTAAAGTCCAGTGTGTAGGATTTAAGGGCATCCTGTACAATGACTGCTGAAAAAGATAAAATCCCAAAGGCCCTCTCTAGAGCCAGTGTTTGGTTTGTCCGTTTTGGGCTACTGTAAAAATCATGGTGGTGCAACATGGTGGATGCCGTGAAGAGGACCAGCTCCCTCTGTAGATATAAAAGGCTCATTCTAAGGTAGCGAAAACACAAGGATTCTTATTTTCAGGTGATTATACACTAAGGAAAATGTAATTATACATATAATATTCCATTTCTGCCCATAAATGTTTTACACTGGACCTTTAAAGGGACAATCCACTGATTTTAAACATGAAGTTCAGTTTACTCACAATGTCTTCTGTGGCCATTAGAGGAGCTTTCCAAAGTTTGAAATATAACCCAGATAATGTCATCAGGGATATTACATCACAGATTTAAAGGAGCTATATGTAAGATATGGCCAGAAATTTTGTTTAAAAAATTTATATTTTAAATGTCAAAGACATTTGTTGCGAATACGTTTACTGAAATTAGCATGCTAGCCAGCTAGCCCCGGCCTGTAGGTTCAGCTGACAGATATATGCCAGCTATAAATGTAATAAATAATCAAAATAAACTCACAAAATGTCGAGTTAATAGGAATTAGACTGAAGGGCCACTGGCTCCACAAATAACTACATAACTACAGCCAAGGATAGCTAGCAAAGAGCAGCAGTTTTTCGGGTTACTCTGGTGATATGCTGCCCCCTGTGATTTTGATGCTACCTTTGAATTCTGGCCATATTCTACAAATTACACCTTTAAGAATTAGTATTTATTTTTATATAATGTATGCGTTACAAACTGGTGGTGTGGTTTGTAAGAGAAAATGGGCACTTAGGAGGCAGGGAAAGTCTATTTAGAGACACTATGGAGTTGCATTATGGGAAATGTAGGATCTAGTTTGCGGAGCTTGACATATAACGGGGACTACAAATCTGTATCTGAGCCTTTGCTGTTTTGGTTCTGACAGTGTCTTCCAACAATATAAAAAGCTATAGTGCCTCTTTAAAGAATCCCTCCAGACGTGTTTTAAAACATATAAAGAATACTCGGCTTGGAAATACAATTTGTGTAACAATGCAAAAAACATTTTTTGGATTGAGTGGATTGGGA